>NC_086015.1:155213333-156419166 GCF_028858775.2 Pan troglodytes
TTATTTGGTCTATAACTAAGGTCAATATAGCAATGTTGGCTATGTTTACAGGGTCTCCCACTCCCCATCCAACCTAGTAACAGTTTTATTATGGTTGTGGCCCATTTTTATGAGAAAGTCTGATTTAACTCCCCAAAATGTATGGTTCTGGCCTTTTTTTTTCTATTTTACATGGTTCTTAATACTGATGCTCCAAGTCATTAAGGAATAGGAAGTTCTTTAGGCAACCACTACTTTTAGTGCTTGTTTATGTCTGAATTTGTGATTTAGCTTCAAGTTTGACTTCTAAAGAGTTCTTTTATTGCAAACTTAACCCTGTATCTAATATGCATTTGACATTAATTCATTATGCTTACTTGCTTTATAGTGGATTTCTTGTATAAGCTTTCCTGGATATCTGGTGTACCATATTAAGGGAAATAAAAATTGCTTTTTATACAGACACATAGCATTCAATTGTATGCATGTAACATCATCTATATAGCCATAGGCATATGTAGTCATTCTTTTATTTTTAATGTTTATAAATGATACTATAAAAGCAATTTCACAAAATAGGAGTATGTAAGTAAAAAGTAGGAGAATTACAGGAACAAAGAGTTATACACATTTGTCACTGTGACAGATATTGCCAAATTACTCTCTTTAGAGATTGTACTACATTATGTTCCCACCAGCAATGTATGAAAATATCTGTTTCTCTTCACCCTCAACAAGAATATCTGTTATTACACTTTTGATTTTTACCAGTCTTACAGGGATTAAAAAAATGGCATTTCAGTTTTGGCTTATTTGCAATTCTCACATTCTAAGTAAAGGTGAAGTCTTTAAATATGTTTAAAAATCATTCAGAGCTTTTTATCTATAAATTTTATGTTCATAATTGTTTCTGTACTCTTTGTTCATTTTCTTTTGAATTGCTGGTCATTTCATATTGATTTGTATTTTAGCTTATTGCTTGTGATGTGAGTTGCCAGCATTATTCTTCTGTTTTTGGTATTTTGAGCTTACCTGCTTTTTTTGTCATGGGGAATGATTTTAATAAAATAAAAATTTTGCCTCTGGGCTATAAATGACTATTGGAAGAGTCTTCTAAACTGGGGTATTACAAATTGGCACTTTTATCATTACTTTTTTTAAATCAAGTTCAGTGTCACTTTTGCTCCCTCTTTAAAACTTATAAGAATACAAGTTCAGGATATATTTGGCTACTTATCTAATTTCCTATGTATCTACTTTTTCTGACTACTATGTGCATCCCAAATAGGAAGCATTCTTATGCAATGGTTCCATTTCTTTGATATTTAAACACACTACAGTATTCCTGGAGCAACTGATAGTTCTTTAAATGGCCTGGTTCATATGAGTTAGATGAAAAAGATGATCAAAGAGTCTAGGTATTGTCAATAAATATTCTGTAAGCTACAAGAATCTAGTTCAAAAAGCACCAAGTAACAGGATAGTAATCCCCCTCTCATTCAACAAGATTGGAATAGGCAACTAACAAGTTAATCAAAAAAGTTAAAGAGAAATATCATTTTAAAAGACATATCACTTAAACTGGTAAAGCTAAAATATATATGAATGTAAAGTCATTGAACAACATTTTGACTCATTGCGAAGAACTTGAATTTGATCACAGCTTGCTTGATTAGAATTTCATCATCTTAATGCAGATACCAGAAGCCTAGAAGGCAGCATTGACATTTCCCTGTTTAGTCTATTTTAAAGTAAGTGTGTGTTTGTATATGTGTGTGTGCATGTGTGTTAAGCACTCTGGGTGCCAAACTCTTCTAGAATTTTCAGCTTTATTTCAATCATTTTTTGCTCCCCATTCAACATTTATTTTATGCATATGTTAATATTAGAAAGTAATCCATTAGCTTTGAGATTGCAGAATTATGTGAACATCTATCAACTTATATAGTAGGAATGAAGAATGTTGGTTAATTGCGTGACTTTGTTAAGTGGGATTAAATTAAGTACACTTCAGTTGCATCTGTTATAGGGAGTAATGGTTAATTCAGTGAGTTCATCAAGTAGAGTTAGACAGATTAAATTATACCTTCCATTTTTACCTTTCTTAGGAATAATAGACATATTCTCAAATCTTTTAGTCTTCAGATTTTTAGCTTTTTGAGAAAGAAGTAGATTGTAGTAATGTTAAGTTATTGATATAATCATATTCTGGAAAGTAGACATAAAGCAATGTTGGCCAAAAAATATGAAACAAATGACAAAAATTCTTTCCCCTTGCAGAATTGGCACTAGTTGATTTAGGATGAGTTTTTCTAAAATCTTTTCTTGCATTTAGCAGAACTTTGGCTATAGTCAGTTAACAGAAGTTGGCAAAATGGTTCAGGTTCTTAATTAGAAACATCATACACTTCTCTTGGCTTTGTTCTCACCTGGAAATCAGAGAAAACATAACCTCATGGACAGCTGTAAGCCACTAGTTCAACTGAAAAAATATACCGGACAAGTGCCATTTGATATCTGTCAACATCCATCAACATCATCCTCATTACCATCATCAGAAATATCATTTACTGAGTATATGCCATATGTCTGGCACTGTACTCTGTGCTTTATTTGGTTTACTGTTTAAAAATTGCAGTGATAATGAAAGGTGCAGATTATTGTTCGCATTTTCCAGATGGGGAGAAACTCAATAAGGTATAAGGTATAATTTTCCAAAAGGCATCCACTTAACCATGTGGGAGAACAGGATTAATAACTGTCTAACTCTTTCCCAATCGGTAAAAATGTTTTCACCAATATAATTGTGTTAAAAGGTATGCTTTAAAGCAACAAAATGAACTTAAGTAAGCTTAATTAAAAATTGGTCTTAATCAAAAGGATATTATCCCATGAATCAGCCAGACTAACTGGTCATAATTTTGAAACAGCAACTGCAAAGTCAACAGAAATTCAGTCTCTGCCTCGCGTCCTTTTTTGCATTGTTTTGCTTCATTCTCATCCCACCCTCACTCTCTCTCCTGCTTGTGATATGTTAGAAGCTTGTGATATGTCAGATATTCACCACTGATAAGTCAATGAGGGTGAAGAGAGGGTGACACATCACTAATAAAATGGGAAGGAACACAGAAAAGGCTGCTAGCAGCTCACCAAAATCTACATTCTCTTTTAAGAGTACTGTTGGACTAAGTGTCCCAGCTATTTTACAGTTAGGTATAGCAAAGTTATTAAGTTTCCATCATAGAATGTGAATAAAAATGGTATGTGCCAATTCCAGCCCTAGACCCTATAACACTCATTTATTTTCAACCCTTTTAGGCCTGACCAGAATGGATAAAACTCAAACAAAGCATGACCTTGGAAGGCATATTTTAAAGTTGACAGAACATTGGCAGCTTGGATCTCTAAGCGACTAGGTGGAGCAGACCTCCCTTGTCAAATTTTCAGCCTACTCATTAATGTTATTTGGGAGAAATAAAGTTTCAGCATATTTGAGTAATACACTTTGGAGTCTAAATTTTATGCCAGTAAGTAGATCTCTCTGTTTATGCCAGAGAGAGGGCATATAGGCTGAGAAGTTTTACCTCAAAACTGTAAAGAGTAAAGTAGAAATTACAGGGGAACTATAAATAAGCCACAATAAAAAAAATTATTTGAACTTACCTACTTAATCTCAAATAGTTATTTCACCATGTCAATATAACTTTGTATGCACATCACCTTCTCTAATCATGGTTATAGCTGAAATCCTGATATCCTCTACTTAGACTTATTTTGCTTGGTTGGCTGTCACTCATATTGAGGGGATAGATTCTAGAGTTGTTTTCTTTGTCTCTTATAGGACATACTTTCCAAAGTCAGCCTATTTGGAAAATTTATATGAGATTATTCCAAAATATTGAGGATATATTCTTGTACATAATTCTAAAGTTCAAAAGAAATTAAAAATTAATTTAGCTCAGTGTTTTTCCCAAAAGAGCTTACTTACTATCCAATTGAGCAAAAGACACACATAGCATTACAAGGTTAGTTAGCATTATGAAATATTTTACGTGCTATTTTCTTGATGTATTCCATTAAAGATTTCAAAAGCATGTATTCTGTATCCCACTTTATTAAAACAAATAACTTTTTGAGGAGTAGAGCAAGATGGTCAAATAGAAGATTCCGCCAATCATCCTGCCTGCAAAGACACCAATTTAACAACCGTCTAGTCAGAAAAACACCTTCATAAGAACCAAAAATTGGGTGAGCACTCACAGTACCTGGTTTTAACTTCATATCACTGAAAGAGGCACTGGAATCAGGTAGAAAAGAGTCTTGAATTGCCACCACCACTCCTCCCTCATCCCCCAGCAGTGGTTGCATGGCACAGAGAGAACCTGTGCACTTGGGAAAGGGTGAATGCAGTAGTTGTGAGATATTGCATTGAGCTCAGTATTGCCCTGTCATAGCAGAAAGCAAAACTGGGCTGAACTCAGCTGAGGCCTGCCCACAGAGGGAGTATTTAAACTTACTCTAGCCAAAAGGGAATCACTCATCCCAGCGGTTGGAACTCAGTTCTGGCAAGCCTCATCGCCATAGGCTAAAGCATTCCAGGGCTCTAAACAAACTGAAAACACTCTATGCCATAAGGACTGCAACTCCTAGGTAAGTCCTAGGGCTGAACTGGGCTCAGAACAAGTGAGACACCAGCCAGGGTGGCTAAGGGAGTGCTTGCTATACCTCTGCCCAAACTCCAGGCTGCACAGCTCATGGCTTAAAAAGAGACTCCTTCCTTCTGCTTGAAGACAGGAGAGGCAAGAGTAAAGAAGACTTTGTCTTGTATCTCACATACCAGCTCGGCCACAGTAGGATACAGCACCAGCCAGAGTTGTGAGGCCCCCTTTCCAGGCCCTAGCTCCCAGATGACATTTCTAGACATACCCTGTGCCAAAAGGAAACCTGCTGCCTTCAAGTGAAAAAGCGCAGTCCTGTCAGGATCCATTACCTGCTTACTAAAGAGCCCTTGGGCCCTGAATAACTAGTAGCGATATCCAGGTAGGACACTGTGGTCCCTGAGAGAGAATCTGAGACTTGCTGGCTTCACATGAAACTTTTCTGCGTGAGAAAAGCAGAAGAAAAAGTAAAGAGGACTTTGTCTTGCACCTTAGGTACCAGTTCAGCCACAGGGGTGTAAAGCACCAAGTGGGCTCCTGGGATCCTCAATTCCAGGCCTTGGCTTTTCTGGACCTATCCTAGGCCAGAGGGGATCCCACTGCTCTGAACGTTGAGTTCTGGGCCAGGCAGCATTCACCATACGCTGACTAAAAAGCCCCTAGGCCTTAATGGAACATCTGCAGTAGCCTGGCAGTATTCTGTTGGGTCTGTGGGGGTGGTAACCATGGGGTGAGGCCTCTCTGCCAGGGGAAAAGGGAGGAAAGCGTGGGAAGGACTGTGACTCATGGTTTGAGTGCCAGCTCTGCTGCAGTACAATAGAATCAGGTAGACTTCTAAGGTTTTTGACTTCAGTTTCTGGCTCCTGGACGGCACCTCTGACTCCACCCTAGGGAAACTTGCTGCCTTGAAGGGAAGGACGCAAGCCTGGCTGGCTTTGCCACCTGCTGACTGTAAAGCCCCAGGAACTTGAGAAAACAGGCAGTGGCCAGGTTGTTGTTACATCAGGCCTTGGGTGAGACCCAGTGATGTGCTGGCTTCAGGTCTGACCAAGTGCAGTCCCAGTGCTGGTGGCCACAGGGATGCTTGTGTCACACCACTCCCAGATCTAGGTGGCTCAGAACAGAGGAATAGAGGGATTCTGTTTGGAAGAAAGTAAGAAAAGAACAAGAGTCTCTGCCTGGTAATCCAGAGAATTCATCCAGATTTTATCCAAGACCACCAAAGTAGTACCTCTACAAGTCTACGAGAACCAGAGCATTATGGGGCTTGGGGTGCCACCTAAGGTGGATACAGCGTAGATCACAAAACCCAAGTGCTTTTGAATACCTGGAAACCCTTCCCAAAAAGAATGGGTACAAGCAAGCCCAGACTGCAAAGACTACAATAAATAACCCAAATCTTTAACTCCCAGACACAGACAAACATCCATAAGCATCAAGACCATCCAGGAAAACATGATCTCACCAAATGAACTAAATAAGACACCAGGGGCCAATCTTGGAGGACTAGAAATATGTGACTTTTTAGACAGACAATTCAAAATAGCTGTTTTGAGGAAACTCAAAGAAATTCAAGATAATACAGAGAGAGAATTCATAAGTCTTTCAAATACATTTAATGAAGAGATTGAAATATTTAAAAGAAGACATACATTTGGTTCTTGGGCATTTGGGTTGGTTCCAAGTCTATGTGGCACATACACACTATAGAATACTATGCAGCCATAAGAAAGGATGAGTTCATGTCCTTTGCAGGGACATGGATGAAGCTTGAAACCATCATTCTCAGCAAACTAACACAGGAACAGAAAACCAAACACCACATGTTCTCACTCATAAGTGGGAGTTGAACAATGAGAACACATGGACACAGGGAGGGGAACATCACACTCTGGGGCCTGTCAGGGAGTCGGGGGCTAGGGGAGGGATAGCATTATGAGAAATACCTAATGTAGATGATGGGCTGATGGGTTCAGCAAACCACCATGGCACGTGTATACCTATGTAACAAACCTGCATGTTCTGCACATGTATTGCAGAACTTAAAGTATAATTAAAAAAAAAAAAGAGAGGAGACAAAGTTAAAGTGTAGAGTTATTAGTTTTTTCTTGTCTGTTTGTTCATGCAAACAGTATTAAGATGTTATCAGCTTAAAATAATGGGTTTTAAGATATTGCAAGCCTCATCATAACCACAAATAAAAAAAAAAAATGCAATGGATACACAAAAAACTAAAATGCAAGAAACTAAATCATACCACCAGAGAAAATCATCTTTACTAAAATGAAGGCAGGAAGGAAAGGAGAGGAAGACCATAAAACAACCAGAAAACATATAACAAAATGGTAGGAGTAAGTCCTTACTTATCAATACTAATATTGAATGTAAATGGACTAAACTCTTCAATCAAAAGACAGAGAGTGGCCAAATAGATTTTAAAACAAAACAAAACAAAACAAAAAAAAACAAGATTCAGTGAGTTGTTGCCTATAGGAAACACATTTCACCAATAGGCCGGGCGCAGTGACTCACACCTGTAATCCCAGCACTTCGGGAGGCCAAGGCAGGCAGATCAAGAGGTCAGGAGTTCGAGACCAGCCTGGCCAATATGGTGAAACCCCATCTCTACTAAAAATACAAAAAAAAAAAAAAATAGCTGGGCATGGTGGTGCACACTTGTAGTCCAGCTACTTGGGAGGCTGAGGCAGAAGAATCACTTGAACCTGGGAGGCGAAGGTTGCAGTGAGCCAAGATTGCACTACTGCACTACAGCCTGGGTGACAGAGTGAGACTCTGTCTCAAAAAAAAAAAAAAAAAGAAAAGAAAAGAAAAGAAAAGAAAAAGAAACAATTTACACATTTCACCTATAAAGACACAAAAAGACTGAAAATAAGGGGATGAAAAAAGATATTACATGTCAATGGAAACCCAAAAGAGTAGGAGTTATGATACTTATATCAGGCAAAATTGATTTCAAAACAAAAGTTATAAGAGACAAAGAAGGTCCCTATAAATGATGAAGGGATTATTTCAGCAGGAGGATGTAATGATTGTAAATATATATGCATCCAACACTGGATCACCCAGGTATATAAAGAAAATATTATTAGAGCTAAAGAAAGAGATAGACCTCAATACAATAATAGCTGGAGACTTCAACACCCCATTTTCAGCATTGGACAGATATTTCAGACAGAAAATCAAGAAAGAAACATTGAACTTAATCTGAACTGTAGACCAAGTCTACCAAATAGATACTTACAAAACATTTCAACCAACAGCTGCAGAATACACATTCTTTTCCTCAGCATATGGATCATTTTTGTCGATAGATCATGTTAGGACAGAAAACAAGTGTTGAAACATTCAAAAAAATGAAATAATATTAAGCATCTGCTCTAATCACAGCAGTATAAAACTAGAAATCACCAACAAGAAGAATTTTGGAAAATGTACAGACACATGGAAATTAAACAGTATGTTCCTGAATGACCAGTAGGTAAATGAAGAAATTAAGGAGGAAATTTAACAATTTCTTGAAACAAATGATAATGGAAACACAACATACCAAAACCCATGGAATACAGCAAAAGCAATACTAAGAGGGAAGTTTATAGATATAAGTGCCTACATAAAAAGGAAGAAAACTTCAAATAAACAACCTTATATAGTTTGAATATATGTCCCCAGCAAATCTCATGTTAAATTGTAATCCCCAGTGTTGAAGATGGGGCCTGGTGGAAGGTATTTGGCTCATGGAGGTGGATCTCTCATGAATGGCTTGAGCCTTCCCCTTGGTGATAAGTGAGTTCTCACTCTAAGTTCACATGAGATCTGGTTGTTTAAAAGTGTGTAACACCTATGCTCTCTACCCTGAATTTTCTCTCTTGCTCCTGCTCTGGCCATGTGACATGCCTGCCAAAATACAGAATCAATCTAACTGTCCATCAACAGATGAATGGATAAAGAAAATGTGGTACATACACACAATGGAGCTCTATTCAACCATGTAAAAGAATGAGATCTTTTGCAAAAACATGTCATTTGCAACAACATAAATGGAACTGGGGGTCATTAAGTTAAGTGAAATAAGCAAGGCACAGAAAGACAAACTTTGCATGTTCTCACTTGTTTATGGGATCTAAAAATCAAAACAATTGAACTCATAGAGAGTAGAAGAATGGTTACCAGAGGCTGGGAAGGGTAAGGGGTGGGTGCAGAGGAACTGGGGAGGGTTAATGGGTATTAAAAAATAGTTAGAAAGAACGAATAAGTCCTAGTATTTGCTTACCCAACAAAGTGACTGTAGTGAAAAGTAATTTAATTGTGTATTTTTAAATAACTAAAAAATGTGATCAGATTGTTTGTAAAGCAAGGATAAATGCTCGAGGGCGTGGATACCCCATTTAGCTTGATGTAATTATTACCCATTGCATGTATGTATCATAATGTCTCCAACTCCCATAAATATATCCAACTACTATGTACCCATAAAAATTAAACATAAAAAATAAAATAAAATAAGTACCTTTTTGGAATTAATATATTACAATATATATAAAATACCTGGAATATTAGTCTCCCAAATATTAATGGTGATTATACCATTGTGATGTGATTACAAGTAATTTTTCATGGTTTGTTTATTTCTATTTTCTAACTTTCTTCTTTAATACATTTGTATTACATGTATTATGAAAACATTTTTAATGTAAAAATATGTGGGCAAAAATGCGAGTTCTGTTCATTGCCTATGACTCACATCTAATGTATGTTTAAAAGATGGGTCAGGGAAAATGTCAAGTGCCAAGCTGTGTTTATTTTGCAATAAAATAAAGGGACATAAGTAGGAAATGAATAGAACAACTACACCTAAGAACTCCTCAAATATTTGAAAAACGGCCGCAATCTGTGAGAAATTACCACACTCATGAATACCTATTAAGATTTTAATACCAAGTTAACTTGCAAGATACTTTATTGTTTTGGAGATGAATTTCTTTTTACAAGTCAAACAGATTTTTTTTGTATATGACTCTGGCCCAGGAGAGGGCAGACCATCACACGTAAAGAATTTTAACTTAAGCTTTTAAAGAAATAATGTTTATGGCATGACTAAGTCCTTAAAAAAGGAAGTGGCAATTCATCCTCAAAATATGTTGTTTTTTTCTCTCAGTATTTCCATTTCCATTTGTAATCATCTTCAAACACAAATACTCCTTTCTAAGTAAATTGTTACTGTGGTAACTTTGGTGTCATGATTATTGTTCCTTAAAAAGTTTACATTTATTCTGAAATTACACCTTTTTCACTGAGTAGTGAATGCCTTTTAAGATGAAAGTTTGCTGCTACTTATAAGGGAAACAAACAAAAATAAAAATACTATGGAAATGAATGGGTCTTATACTTTTTAAAGTTTTATTTTGTTTTTAATTGATACATAATGATTGTACATATTTGGGGGTAAAGTATGATGTTTTGATATATGTATACATTGTGTAATACTAAAATCAGGAAAATTAGCATAGCTATCACCTTAAATATTTATCATTGTTTTGTAGCAAGAGCATTCAAAACCCTCTCTTCTAGCTATTTGGAAAAATAAATACATTATTTTTAACCATGTTAACTATAATCATCAATAGAAAACCAGAAATTATTCCACCTAACTATAACTTTATACTCATTAACTAATCACTCTTCCTCCCTCCATTCTCCCCAGCCTCTGATAATCACTATCCTACTCTCTGTTTAAAATCAGATAAAGACACATCAGCGACAACTACAAAAAAACCCAGAGGCCAATATCCCTGATGAACATAGATACAAATATCCTCAACAAAATATTAGCAAACCAAATTATAGAACACATTAAAAATACCATTCATCATGAGCAAGTGGGATCCATTCCAGGGATGCAAGAATGGTTCGACATACATAAATCAATAAACATGATGTATAACATTAATGGAATCAAAAACAGAAACCACATAATCATTGCAATAGATGCAGAAAAAGCATTTGATAAAATAATAATAATTAATGTAATAAAATATATAATAAATAAAAACTCAAAATAAAAGCCCTCAACAAATTGGTTATAGAGGGGATGTACCTCAACATAATAAAGGCCATATATGGAAACCCACAGCTAATATCATACTGAGTTGAGAAAAGTTAAAAGCTTTTTCTCTAAGATCTACAACTAGACAAGGATGCCCACTTTCACCACTTGTAGTCAACATTGTACTGAAATTCCTAGCCAGAGCAATTAGACAAGAGAAAGAAAACAAAAGGGCATCCAAATTGGAAAAGAGAAAGCCAATTATTTGTTTTAGATGACATGATCTTACATAGAGAAAATTTTAAGTACTCCACATACAAAAAACCTCTTAAAACTGATAAATTCAGTAAAGTTGCAGAATACAAAAATCAACCTACAAAAGTAAGTAGCATTTCTATATGTCAACAGCAAACTGTCTTTTAAAAAATCAAGAAAATAACCCCATTTACAAGCACTGCAAAAAAATACCTAGGAATAAATTTAACCAAGGAAATGTGTAAAGACCTCTACAATGACAACTATAAAACATTGATAAAAAAAATCAAAGAGGACAAAAATCAATGGAAACACATCTTGTATTCATGGACTGGAAAAATTCATATTATTGAAATTCAACTTAAGTGTCCTTCAACAGTGGATTGGCTAAAGAAAATGTGGCATATATATGTGTGTGTGTGTGTGTGTGTGTGTATTTACCATGGAATACTACTCAGCCATAAAAAATTACATAATATCTTTTTCAGCAACTTGGATAGAACTGGAGGCCATTATCCTAGGTGAAGTAACTCAGGAATAGAAAACCAAATACCACATCTTGTCACTTATAAATGGGAGCTAAGCTATATGTACGCAAAGGCGTACAGAGTGGCAGTGCACATCGGAGACTCAGAGGGAGAGAGGGAAGGAAGGAGGGATGAAAAATTACCTGCTGGGTACAATGTATACTATTCAGGTGACAGGAACACTAAAAACCCAGACTTCACCATTATACAATTCATCCATATAAACAAAACCACTTGTACCCCTGAAGTTCTTGAAATTAAAAAAAAAACTTAAAAAATAGACATAAAAATAAAAAATTTAAAAGTCGGTCCAATACTTTTAAGTCAGCAAAGAAATGAATGCCAAACTAATTTATTTAAAAGAGAGAGACTGATGATATAAAGTTGAATAATCCAGTGAAATTAAACTCCTTTGGGTGACAAGTTAAACCCATTCACAACACACACTTTGTCTATAGAACAAACCTGCACATGTACCCCTGTAACTAAAATAAAAGTTAAAGAAAAAGAACCTTGAAGACCTTATCTTGACTTACCGTATTCCTGGAACTAGCACAGAAAAGGTCTTCACAAATGCTATATGAATGAATCAACAAGCCTAGAAAAATAACCCCCTTGCATGAACTTTAAAAAAAAAGTTAAGGCCATTTCCATTTCCAAACTATATAATAATTTAAAATTATTAAATAAGTTTTAAGATTTGAGAGACAATTTCTTTCTTCTAGACATTTAAAATATAAATTCTCACCATGTTAATATCTTTTTAAGTATCAAATGACTTTATTAAGCATACTACACAAGAGAACAGGAATATACGTTAAACTGGCTAAATAATTATATTATATTGTATTTGAGGTATTCCACTAAGATGGTCTACCAAGAATTCATTATAATCTTTTGTGCCCTTTTGCCATCTGGTTTAAAGTACGTTTGAGGCCAAATCCCAAAGTACAAAATGCCAGGTTGATGTTCAAAATAAGTTCAAGATTTTAAAAGTTATCCAAAAACTTATTTGCCTTTGCTTTTTCCATTCTTTGTTTAATGAGCTGATATTAAAATGACCTGCCATTATTAAGATAAGGGTTTAAAAATTGTAAACATATGTGCTAATTAGCATAAAATTAAACCCTGAAATTAATGGAAATCCAAGGAAGACTGGCTGCCAGGACATTTATTTTTCTGAAGTTTTATTTTCTTTCCTACGCTTCTGCCAGAGAACATGTACTAGTAACTGAATAAATTGCTCTAACGATTTCAGGTTTTGTTATGATACATAATTTTCAAAATTCAAAGAAAAATTTATGGGAACAAAATAATAATCTCCTAAACTCCAAAGAGATTAAAATGTGT
This sequence comes from Pan troglodytes, assembly GCF_028858775.2. Taxonomy (NCBI): domain Eukaryota; kingdom Metazoa; phylum Chordata; class Mammalia; order Primates; family Hominidae; genus Pan; species Pan troglodytes. The sequence continues at coordinate 155,226,167 of NC_086015.1, forward strand.
TTACATATTTCATTAGGTTAATAAAAAGTTTTGTCAGTAATTACATGGAACGAAACTATTTTTCTCCAAAGTTTGAATAAAAACGAGTCTCATGCATTATATCTAGAATCATTATCTATAGCTCTATTGTTTTATATTATACTAGACAAATTTTTAAAATCTCATGTCCACATAATCTCACCCTGGAGAAACAAAGATTTCTAATTCTGAAATGGAAATTTTAAAAATAAACAGGATTAACTTTGAACTCCAAATAGGAAAATAAGCCTCAGTTCAGCTATTTTCCAAGTCTGGATATGGTTCAAAAGTCACAAGAAAAGTACAGCTAACTTAGACCCTTGATTTTATGATCCATTTGATTGGTTTTTGGTGACTTATTTAAAGGCATAACAACAAATCCTTTCATTATCTTTTCATGTAGTTTGAGAACTTTAGCAATAAAAAGGGAGACATGGTGTACTGTTCAGGCTCTCTGAACACTCTCAATAGTGAAAAACAAAGAAAGCTAAATACGTGGTTACAAAAGACTTACAACTTATGAATTTAGCTCATATAAAATATTTGGCTTGTTATATTTATTCATATATTTGGGAGCTGGATGGCTTTTCCTTGCCCTGCCTCCACGGACTATAAAATGTGTCAATTGTTCTAGTTTTTTAATCTTCCTGCAATTATTGGTTAGCAAACAATTATCCAGTTTTAAATCTTGAAGCACTCCTAATGGTAAACTTGTCCCCTCCCTCAGCTTGTAGATAGAAACTAATGTCCTAAAAGAACGCACAATTTCATTCTGTGGTCTGAATCAAAAATTTATCGTACTAAAATCAGACACACTAACTCATAATAATTTGTTCAATAATAAAGACTTCAAGAATTCTCTGTGAGCACTGTCACGAGGATGGACATTCAGGCTGAGGAGAGGCAGACGTGGTTAGCCACTCTGTTGGCCATCTGGTTACCCACGGTCCCCACGCATGCGCAGCTACATTCCCTGAGGTTTAGACATGTCTTTTTTCATGATGAAATTGGGGCTGAGATTCGCATTATTTAGTGCATTCTGGAGAAGGGCTCTGCTCAACTACCTGTACTGGAAGCTCCACACAAGCGTTATGCAATAGAAATATAAAGTGAGTCACAAATAGAATTTTAAATTTCCTACTAGCCTAATTAAGAAAAAAAGTAAATATAAATAGGTAAAAATATGTTTTCAAATATAATTTATTTGCCCAATATATCCAAAATATATTTTCATTGATTTCAACCTGCAATCACTATAACATTTTTTGAATGAAATATACACATTATTTTTTATCATACTATTTTCTAAATCCAGTGTGTATTTTACACTTACACCTCATCTCAATTCAGACTAGTCATATCCCGAGTGCTCAGTGTCCCCTGTGGGTAGTGGCGAGAGTATTAGACAGTGCAGTTCAACATTACTACTCTTCCACTTACCTACACAACCTCTAAAAATAAATGATTAAATAATTATAAACATTAAGAATAGCTTAACATGATAAATACAAATAAGCTGATGGCCAGTTTTTATATTAGATCACCAGGGTGTAGTATTAATAGTTAAGCGTGTACTCACTAATTACACGACCTTGGGCATATTGCTTAACCTCCTTGTGCTTCAGTTTCCTCATCTACAATATAATAGAAATAGAATATTACCTACTTCTTAGGGTTGTTGGAGGATTAAGTAAATCAATATGCTTAAAGCACATAGAACAATGCTGGGAGAGGCAAGTTCTGTTGGAGGATTATGTAAATCAATATGCTTAAAGCACATAGAACAATCCCGAGAGAGGAAAGTGCTCTGTAATTGATGGCAGTTATTATTAGTAGTAGTATTACTTCTATAGAACAGTGATTCTCAAAATATGTTTTAAAATACCACCAGCATTACCTGTGATCTTTCTACAAATGCAGAGGTACTTCGTGAGAATTTTTATTTTACTAAGATTCCCAGATGACTCTTACGCACAGTAAAATGTGGGTAGAAATAGCCTAGAGATTAAGGAGAGACATCATTAAAATGACCAATATGGTATCTAGAAATAACAATTTGTGCTATAATTTGTAAGAAGAAAAACTGTGGGAAATAGAGATATTAGGCAAATAGAAAGCTATAGAAATATCAAAATATAAAAAGGAAATTTGATATAGAGGCAAAGTAAAAGCACAAGGAATTCTAACTACACTAACCTACTTCCATTTTAAAGATTCATTACCAATAAGACTAACTCAGTACAGAGAAGGAAATAAAAGACAACAAAGGTAGAAACAAGTATCCCATTTTGGGATCTTTTTGTGTGTCTCACAACCCTCTACAATTAGTTACAGCCTGTTAATAGCCCAGTGAGGATGTTAAAACAGGTGATTTTTCCCCATTTGATAAATGAAGAGACTAAGACCTGGAGAAATCATGGCTTTCTTATATTACAGAGAATGAAATGGCAGAGTTAAAATAGGTATGACTAAAATGGCATGACAATGAAACAGTCATGACTAAAATCTTCTCAATCAAAACCTTGTATTACATGGGTGTATGGAGAATAATAATACTAATAATAATCATAATAAAAATAGTAGTTAACCTTGTTAAAGGATAGCTACTGAACCTCAGGGCTTGAAATATGTTAACTAAATAACAACAACAACCCTATGAGACAGGTGCTATTATTACTCCTATTTTATAAATGAAGAAATTGATGCATAATTAATTCTCTGAGCAAATTCTCATGGTTAAGTCACTGAGTCCAGCTTGTACTTAGGCAGTCTGGCTCCTGAAACCATTATTATTATTATTATTATTATTATTATTATTATTATTATTTGAGACCGAGTCTTGCTCTGTCGCTTAGGCTGGAGTGCAGTGGCACTATCTCCGCTCACTGCAAGCTCCGCCTCCTGGGTTCACGCCATTCTCCTGCCTCAGCCTCCCGAGTAGCTGGGACTACAGGCGCCTGCCACTACGCAAAGCTAATTTTTTGTATTTTTAGTAAAGATGGGGTTTCACCATGTTAGCCAGGATGGTCTCGATCTCCTGACCTCTTGATCCACCCGCCTCCGCCTCCCAAAGTGCTAGGATTACAGGCCTGAGCCACCGCGACTGGCAGAAACCATATTCTTAACAATTATAATATATATAATGCCTACTTAACTTACCAGTTAGGGCAGAGAGGTTGGTGAACTACACAAGACATAATTGCCCAATAATGTAATGCCCAAAATTTAGTAATAAATTTTCAAATAGTTCTTGACTTTATAAAATACATTATTCAGTTTCTTTTAACCCAAAGATATTTTTATGCATAGCTCTTTTAGAAAACATCTATTATATAAAGCAATATATGATAAATTGGCTATTAAAGTTAAAACTATGCCAAAAATGGATATGAAAGTGAATCTTTGAAAAGCATTCAAAGTTTAACTGAAAAATCATAAGTCTATCTGAAATAACTAATAATAATATTTTGTTGAACCTCTATCTGCAAGGGCTAGGTGTAGTGGGGAAGGATGGTAAGAAAAATTAACTTTGTCAACTAGTGGATTTTCAGGCCATTTTGACACATTCGGTCCATTTCAGTGACTTAAAGACCAAATGAATTAATAAAATCTAAATCTTCACTTCTTCACAGCAAAAGGAACTGTCAAAAGAATAAATAGACAACCCAAAGAATGGGAGAAAATATTTGCAAACTATGCATCCAACAAAAGTTTAATATCTAGAATCAGTACAAAGCTTAAATCAACAAGCAAAAAACCAAATAACCCCATTAAAAAGTGGACAAAAGACATGAAGAAGACTTCTCAGAAGAAGACATACAGGTGGCCAACAAACATATGTAAAAAATACTCATCACTAATCATCAGAGAAATGCAAACCAAAACCACAGTGAGACACTGTCTATCACTAGTTAGAATCATTATTACTAAAAAGTCAAAGAACAAGAGATGTTGGAGAGGCTGCAGAGAAAAGGGAACACTTAAACACTGTTGGGAGGAATGTAAATAGTTCAGCTACGGTGGAAAACAGTTTGGAGATTTCTCAAAGAACTTAGAAGTATCATTCAACACAGCAATCGCATTACTGAGTGCCTAACCAAAAGAAAACAATTTATTCTACCAAAAAGACACATGCATTTGCATGTTCATTGCAGCACTATTCACAATAGCTAAGTCATGGAATCAACCTAGGTGTCCATCAGTGGTGGACTAGATAAAGAAAATGAGGTACCTATACACCTGGAATACTATGCAGTCATAAAAAAGAATAAAATCATGTCTTTTCCAGCAACATGAATGCATCTGGGAACCATTATCCCAAGCAAACTAGCAGGAACAGAAACCAAATACTGCATGTTCTCACTTATAACTGGGAGCTAAACATTGGGAAAACATAAAGATAGCAACAATAGACACTGGGGGCTACTACAGTGGGGAAGAAGGCAGAGGAGTAAGAGTTGAAAAACTAACTTGTGGCTACTATGCTCAGTGGGTGACAGGATAATTCATACCCCAAACTTCAGCACCACACAATATAGCCAGGTAACAAATTTGCACATGTACCCCCTAAATCTAAAATAAAAGTTGAAAAAGAAAAAAGCTAGATAAACATATATATTGTTGAAATGTGGCAAATATTTGGAAAACATTGACTGGTATTTAAGATATCAATTTTAAAAAATAAAATACTTGATTTATTAGGCAGGATAATTTTATATTTGTCTTTTGTTTTAAAATTCAGTTACTGTCATAATTTTTAAAAGTTGACAGAAAGAAAAAAGAAAAACATCTAAATCTTCTTTTATGTAATAAATCAATCATATTAAATCTCATTATTTTTTGTTCCTGCACCTATCTATTTGAGTGATAAAGTTGATAAGGACAGAGAAGTCTATTTATGTTCAGTTCATCTCTGTCAAAAGCAGGAGATTACAGCTCCCCTCTTTTGATCACCACAGATGACCTTGAATGCTATGATGCAACCATTGCCCAAGTGGTGGTCCTTTTTATGAACTTGTAAACCCCAAATATCTGAGACAGGTGTCTGTTAATTTAGAAAGTTCATTTTGCCAAGGTGGAGAACACACACCAGTGACACTGCTACAAGAGGACCCGAAGACATGTGCCCCAAGGTGGTCAGGGCACATCTTGGTTTTATACATTTTAGGGAGACATGAGATATAAATCAATATATATAAGATGTGCATTGGTTTGTCCGGAAAGGCAGGACAACTCAAGCAGGAGGGGACTTCCAGGTCACAGGCGGGAGAAAAACGATTGCTTCTTTTGAGTTTCTGATTAGCCTTTCCAAAGGAGGCAATCAGATATGCATTTATCTCCGTGAGCAGAGGGTTAACTTTGAATAGAATAAAAGGTAGGTTTGTCCTAAGCAGTTCCCAGCTTGACTTTTTCCTTTAGCTTAGTGATTTTGGGGGCCCCAAGATTTCCAAGATTTATTTTTTTTCACATTTCCCCATTTCCTTTTTAAAAATTTTTTGGGGAAAACAATTTAGAAGAAAATGAGTCTCTGGTTTCAGGTTTTGTCTGATCTCTCAAGATTAGGATGGTTTTTTCCTAGACAGGTAGGTCCCAAGTTATTAGGAAAGCTAATTTTTAGCAAGTTGAGAAGTCTCATGTCCTATGAAGAGGAAATAGGGGGAGGGAGAAAAACAGCAATAAACAAAAGAACAATCCTGGAAAACTGATATAGGCCACATTACTCTGAAGTCCATACATCAGTAGGCAGGTATGAAAGTAGCTTATGTAAGTAAAAAGGTTGCTGTTATTTTCTTCTGAAGTTTAAGTTGTCTAGCTTCAGTTTGCAGGGCTTTACAAAAGCACAGCTTAGTTTTCAGTGACTCCAAATTAGGAAAAATGGGGGAAAAATTAAAAACATTATTTTGAAGACTTGTAGCCAACGAAAATTAGAATTCAGTCCAAACTGTAGAAAATAATAAAAGTTGAGAAACATTAGGCAAGATTAAAATCTAGAAACAGATGTACTATAGTTTTTGAAACATAATTTTTATCTCTCCAGTTTCCCATTTTTACTAAAGACACATCATTTTAGGACTGATCTGTTCATTATACTTGGCCAGATTATTTGCATAAAGTGCAGCAAGAATAATTATTTTTTACATAGGCTTTATAAATTGGCTTTTATGGAACTTTGTTCCATAGTAGGAATATCAGATAAGACTTTTTTTAAGTCTTAAAGTCTTTTGATTCCATCAAAGCCATGGATTTATACCATCAAATACCTATGATTTGGGTGAATTCTTCTCCTCTTAAGATCCCAAGATAACTTGGGGCCCTGGGCCTGTCAGAAAGTGACACACTTTGCTTACCACAGGTCAGGAACTCTGTACAGTGACTATGTAGACAAGATATGAAGCCAGTTTCCCAAGAGGCTTTTATTGGCTCTATAAGTCAAGTTTGATTCCTCAAAGGAAAGCATGCCATTCCTGTCAAAGCCTTGGTAAAATAACCAGTTTCTCCCATTGTGTCCTGTTACAAATGAAAACAGATTCTTATTGCACTTATGCAAATAACTATATTGCCATAAGTTAAGAATACTCATAAATACTTTCCAAATTTTGGAGGAATCAGGTAGAGAGAAATAAATATGCTTCAAATTTTGTTCATAGGAGTATACTTAATTGTTAAAAGCTCTCAATAGCTCAAAATAAAATTTTGCTTGACTCTGAAAAACAAAACAAAGGATCAGCAACATTTTAAGCAAAAAGTTAAAAAGATAACTTGTCTTCTATTAGTTCTGTGTGGTTAATTCCTGTGTTGCTTGATATTTACGAACATTTCAGCTCTTCATGAATCCTGAAAATTTTTCCTCTATTCTGATGTCACAGTCTCCAAAGTTATCAGAAACCTGCATTCATGAACACCTGTTAGAGTTTTACAGCTGATTAAAAAACCACCTTCTAAAGAGGACCAAAAGAAGACAACAATTGTTCATGGATGACAAAAAGTTTTTAGGCAGCCATAGTCAAAGACACAATTAATGAGGAAATTTGTTACCTCTGTGGCACACAATAATTTAACATAAAAATTATAGTTATTACTGATAATGTACACTAAGTCATATCAGAATTATAAGAGTTACCCATAATTTTGGAACACATAGCAGTTACATATTTATACAAATACAGCCCAAAGAAAACAAAACACCATTTCATATTTGACAATGCTTCCTGTATAATTTTTATACCAAATAAGCCAAATAGGTCATTTTTGGACTTTAGGAAAGCCGATATCTCAAAATTAATTAGGTCAGACAAAGACATAATTTATAATCTGATTTTGGAAAGTTTGTCAAATATCAAAGGTTTAAAACATTTGACATCATAAAATAGGATCACAGGTCATTGTCAAGTCATTTATTTAAACAAAGTGATAACTCAAAGATTTCAAAAAAAGGTGAAAACCTTCATTTTTTAGAGAGGAGAATTAATTTTCCAAATAATAAGCCCTAATGAAAACAGCATAAAGTCAATTAGATTTGTATTCCAAAATTTTATAAACAATCTGTAAAATTTTAATCTTTATAACTTCTATAATATACCTTTTATAACCTTTATAACCTTTATTAAGAAGTCAATTAATGCTTCAAGAAAACCTTGTTAATCTGAAACAGGGGTGCATATGCTGGTCTTGCATCAGTGTGCCTTTGACATTAATGGTTAATTTATTTAATTATAGATAAACTAAACTTATTTTATCTCTCAAAACTGGCCCTTAAAATTTGACATTCCCACATATTCTGCAATAGTCCCTGGGCCTTGAGGAGTTGAATAGATTTAATTTCTGACCATGTGTCTCAGGAATCTAATTTATTTTGATTGGCATCTTCTACATGGCCTAAAGATGAGGCTTTAATTACTGTCAGTGTTGAAGATTTCGCAAGACTTGGTGTCCTTTTTAGACCCAGAAGTCAAAGTCCTGTAACTCAATGTCACAAGGACTTTAAAAGCACATACAGAAAGATACACAGCTGTAATAACATTAATTAATTTTTTTAATCTCAGTTTTTTTTTCTAAGCAAAACCAAACTTAATAATAATGGCATAGGAATTATTTCAATAAAATGTAAAATCTGTAAGGCCAGTTACCAAAAGGCAAAAGGAAAGACCTTCTGCAATGCAAAGAATATTATGTTGGAAGAAAACATGTCCTTTAAACTTTTAAGAAAACCTTGTTAGCATCAGGCCACAACAAACAAAACTTGAGGGGAAAAAAAACTTCTATGAGTTGAAATGAGTTGAAGGAGACCATTGCTATTTCATGCCCTTTAAAAAGAGAGAGAAAACTGAAAATGGTGAGATGCAATACAAGTTGAACATTGGGTAAAAAAAGAAAATTAAAATCTCTTATAATTTCTTAAGAGCAAATCAATTACTTAAGAAAATTTTATTGCTCTAATCAATTATTTAGTGTATAAGTGTTTTTTACATCAAACCCAATATCTAGAAATACCATTATAATTTCCCTTTAGTTACAGACAACTTGATCATATAAAAGTTTTTTTTAATAAATCCTCTTATTGTGACTTAGACAGACCATTCATGACATGCTTGAACTTTCTGGTTTGTCCTAAACATCCCTTCTTCTTAAACAGCCAGGCATTTTATTCTAGGACTAAATTTACCATACAAGATTCTTTCTCATATAAAATTATTTCTCTTTAAGCTTTCTTACCAAAAAATATCTCTTTATTTCTATAACTTTCTTTATGTCTCTTATTTCCTGGCTCCTTTTACATTGTTGTATTCATAACCTTTGAATAAGCTTTGAATTAGACAAAAATTGTTCACCTTTTTAAAAAGGGCACTTGGTTTTTAAAAAGAATGTTATTCTACAATATATTTTTATTGGAAAATACCCAGATAATGAAATATCCATTATATAATTTAATATAATGTTCAATTCTAAGTTACGACAAGTTTGTCTACAAGTATCCCATTACATTTACCTAATTATTTTATTTTAATCATTTACCTAGATTATTTATGAAAACTGCAGTAGTCATTGTTTAAAGTTATGAAATTCACCATTGCAAAATTCTAACTGAGACAGTGAAAAAGATAACTAATTGACTCTGTCTTGCTTGTAATCTCCAAGCAGTCCTTATTCATGCCTGGACTTTGGAAGGAACTTAGTTTTTAGTTTAGCTTTGAAACAAAGATGAAAACAGTCCTTTCCCAAAACAAACCTCCTTACTCTTTGTGGGCTAGGCTGCCTAAAGCCACAAGAAATAATTCAAGATGTAGCTATTTTCATTAAACTTATATCAATGTCTTATTTATTAAAAATTACGCAAGCAAGGATCATTCTGTTTGGGGCTGGGTTTATAGTTTTGTAACCCCTACACCAAATTTTGACACCTTATAGTATTTGGCAGGGATAAGTATGAAATTGCTTGATTGATAAATGCAAACAAAAATGTATGCTGGCAATTCTTAAGACATTTCTGATTTATTTATTAAAGATTTTACTTAAGTTACATAAACTTGAAGAAGCATTTGATGAGTCCTTTCTTTTTTCCTGATAAAGTATTTGATTCAAGCATTTTATTTTTCTTAAGCCAATTAATTAGAGCTCTGTTATATATTTTCAGTACTGAAACATTGAGTACACAACACATAAATATATAGACATATGAGGTGTGCCCTTAGAAGTACATTTTATAAATTCATAAAGACATTTTGTTTCCCATCTTAGACTTTCAAATTCTTGATAACCTATTTCAATAGGTAACCTGTATCAATTATTGATAACCATAGGCAGTTGTCAGCTAAATAGTCTTAAATGTGATTATTAAAGGAAACAACTCAGGTGAAAATCAACTAGCGAAATTCACATTACAGGTTACGGAGAGAAAAAGTCTAGTGTGATAGAAGGAAATTAAAATGAATTTAATTGCCCATTAAACATAAAATTATAGAAATTATAAAGGCCTTTTAAATATATACACACACACATATGCAAACACACAAAGATCCTTTAGCTTTTACTTCAGAACTTTAGTCGTGAGATAAATACAAATTCACTGGCTTGCAAATAAAAAACCTGTTGGATCAAAACAGTGGTTTTTTTATCTTAATGGAAAAATAACAGCAGATTTAAAGCAGGCAAAAAATAAAATACAGAAAAAGAGAACTTAGGAACTCTGTAGTTTGCAGCAATCTTAGGGCTCTTTTCCCTTAATGTAAATGGGCACAAAGACCATATTACTTCAATTTTACATAATCTCTGGCAAGTAGAGGTGCCATAAAACCTACAGTGTGCTTGCAAGGGGGTCATTCTCCTCATTTTCTCCTCATTCTTAGATTATTTGTTTACCATTTTTTTTTTCTTAAAAGGAGAAACTGAACTGTGGCCTAGAGTTTTTGCGTGGTGTATTAATGTGTGCTGCTTGTGGGCAGGACTCCACAGTATGTCACCACTGAGTCATTTCCACCCTCTTACAGGTCTCAGTTTCTCTCTCAGAGGTCTGTGACCTCTGAGAGGGCTCAAAACACCAGGTGATCAGCCGTTATATGTGTTTTTTGGAGGATCCCTTTTTTTAAATTAATTTTTTTGGGGATTTCCCTTCAGGGTCACTGCACACTGCAGAGGGTCAACCACCAAGGGGCAACTTTCGGCTCCCTTTCTCTTCAGAGCTGAGAAAACTCAGTTTCTCATTTACCTATTAACACAACAATTCAATTCCTCACATAAATGCACACAGACAAGCTGAATCAAGATTAATTTTAGGATAAAAAGCAATAGAGAAGACCCTTTAGAATGCATCTCCAAACTAGAATTAGGATTCTTAAACAATAACTTCCTAGGAGAGAAAAAAAGGGAAAAAAAACCAGCATACACCACTTCGTGCAAACTGTTCTCAGCCACCCCTACTTTGTAGCTCTCATCCGCCACTACACATGCCAAGGTCAAGTCTTCTCACAGTACAAGGTGATTTCTGGTACCCCCAAAGCCAAGGAGATCAGGTCATGCAATACAGGAAAACAGAGCTTTAGACCTAAGAAGAATCTGCCCATGACTCTTGAAACTTCACAAAGAAGACAAAACACCCCAAAAGGGGTGAGTGGCACCTTTGTTCTGAATTCTTTAAAGGTGTTCAAGTCATTAGAAGCCTTCTCTAGTTTTTGTTTGTCTGTTTGTTTGTTTTTGTACTGCAGATGGCAAAAAGGGAAGGAGGTAGGGTGGAAGAAAAGTAAACAAAAGAACTTTTTTTTTTTAAGACAGGAAGCAAACACAGAAACCAAGTGCATGGTTTTTTTTTGTTTTTTGTTTTTGTTTTCCTTGTTTGCAACTGCAAGGAATTTTGGCCAACTTAGAGAGGTTTTCTTACCCACAATTTGGAATTCTCACTTCGATCTGACCAAGTCAGTTAGAGTTGGTCAAATCTGATGAGAAAAAGGCTGGAACAAACAACAACAACAACAGAAACCCACAATATGATCACTGAGTGCCATAATGGTAAGGAGAAATTAAGACCACCTGGTTGTTAAACTTCAGCCAAGATAAAACCCCAATTCATCTACTTACCTACGGATGGGTCTCAGGCTGAAGACTGCTTTCTACCATCCTAGAAGGAGGGGAAAAAAACCCTCAAACTCATCTTCCTTGCTGGGAGTGAGTTCAAACTCCATAAAGGAGTTACCTGCCTTCCATCATCATGGAAACAAGAAATCTTGCCTTTTTTGTTGGAACCAAGTAAAACTCCAAAAACAAAAAAGTCGGGGGGTGGGGGAGTTGTACAGCAAAATAAACTTTAGATCTTGACCGAATTTTGGGAGATCAAGGATTCTCTGGAGGGGTAGGTACTTCCAGACCTCAGCAATCGTCATACTTGTTTGAGCCATAAAGTTAGCTCTTGCTGGTACCAAGCACCGAAAGATTTGTCAAAGGTGAGGAGCATCTCCACTCAGAGTCCCTTTGTGGTTACCAAAATGTGAAACCCGAAAATCTGAGACAGGTCTCAGTTCATTTAAAAAGTTTATTTTCCCAAGGTTGAGGACACACACCTGTGACACAGCTTCAGGAGGTCCCAGTGACATGTGTCCAAGGTGGTCAGGGTACAGCTTGGTTTTCTATATTTTAAGGACACATGAGACATCAATTAATATATATAAGATGTACATTGGTTCCATCTGGAAAGGCGGAACAACTCAAGCAGGGAGGGGGCTTCCAGGTGACAGGCAGGTGAAAGACAAACGGTTGCATTATTTTGAGTTTCTGGTTAGCCTTTCCAAAAAAGGCAATCAGATATACATTTATCTCAATGAGCAGAGAGATGACCGAATAGAATGGGAGGCAGGTTTGCCCTAAACAGTTCCCAGCTTGATTTTTCCCTTTAGTTCAGTGATTTTTGGGGCCCCAAGTTTTCCAAGATTTATTTTCCTTTCACAAGCTCTATTCATAAATGATTCTGGAGGGACTCCACTGGGGCTCCCCCTGATACATTTGATGTTACAAGTATCTTCTTCCCCCTCCACCCCACAGGCTTGCTGCTAGGTTATTCTCACTGTTCCTATGGACAGCTCTATTGAGGTATCAGCAAGATGCCTCAAGCCCCAGCTGCCTTGGGCACCCTCCATCCACAGGATCTCACGAATTCATGCCATTTCAGTGCATGGCTATGCACACTGGCTACAGGAGCTCTGCTACCTTTTCCCTATTTCTCATCCCGGTAACATCAGCACTAACTTGTGGTTTGGAGCTGAGATTTTTTCAGACAAGAAAAAATCATTCATTCCACATCTCTTGATGGAAGAGATCCTGCACCACAATTGTGTAGAAACCAGAGAAACAAATTAACTGTCCACATTACTATACTCCATGAGTAAAGGAGAAAGAAAGGGCTAGTAATGCCCTCTTGAGCTCTGCCCAAACTTTTCCTTTTCCTCTCCTGGTATTTCTCCTTTTTGGTATAGTTGCTATATTTGAGTGGATTGTTAAATTATTCTGGTATTCAAAGCCTTTTGTTCTCAGCCTTGTGCTATCTTCAGAGAAAGCCCATAATAGAGTCAGCATGAACCCAAGCGTTCAGGAAAAAAAAAAACTAATAACAACTCTACACCTTTTACCATTATCATAGTAAAGGCCCAAATGATGAAGAATTAAAAATCTAGAAATGTAAATATAAATTAAGGAAAAAAGTGTACTTTTCAATAATATATACTGAATTAATAGATATAAATACTGATAAATGAAGATTAACACTATTTCAAGTACAAAATACTTTATTCAACAGATTAGAATTCCTGTAATAATATTCAATAAATGAAACTAATACTTCAATTGCTCTAATTTCCTTTTTCAGAAGGATTTGGAAAGAGACTATAAAAGAAGTTCTAGGCTGGGCGCAGTGGCTCATGCCTGTAATCCCACCACTTTGGGAGGCCAAAGTGGGCAGATCACCTGAGGTCAGGAGTTTGAGACCAGCCTGGCCAACATGGTGAAACCCTATCTCTACTAAAATTACAAAAATTAGCTGGGCGTGGTGGCGGGCGCCTGTAATCCCAGCTACTTGGGAGGCTGAGGCAGGAAAATCTCTTGAACCTGAGAGGCAGAGGCTGCAGTGAGCTGAGATCATGCCACTGCACTCCAGCCTGGGCAACAGAGCAAGACTCCATCTCAAAGGAAAAAAAAAGGAAAGAAAGAAGTTATAAAGCCAACCAGCCACTTTCATCATTAACTTTAGAGATTATTGTTATTATTATCCCCATTTTATATCTAAGAAATATGATGTTTGGAAATAATGTTCTTGCTCAAGCTTCTATGAAAGCCAGAATCTCTCAAATTATGACAGTAATTGAAGGTATCTTGATATTAGCTCATATTAGAGATGTCCATGGTATATGTATAATCTCAATTTCATATAAAAAGATATGAGTTTTCAGCGCATTTACCAAAATTAGGTGACAATTGCTTCAAAGTAGCAATAGATTCAACTACTCGTGTGTGTCTAAGGTCAGAAGCTGTCAAAGGTCAATGCCATAGAAAATTAATTCCAAATTAAACTGAGAGAAAGCCAAGTTGAATAAGCTCCACGAAGGAAATCAAGCAGAATTCTTTGGTGCCAAGATATTTGGCAGCCTTCTCAGGCATAACTGCTTCTCTTTCCTATTTCTCTCAATTTATTCCACATCATGTAACTTTATAAATGCGTGAGCAAATGTCCCCTTGCCGAGGTGCAACATTGCTCTGGGAAGTATAATTGGCACAATTCAGTAAACCCTAAGACCTTGGCAAGATGCATGCCACTGGCCACTGCTATGTTACTTTGGTTCAACTCTCTATTGGAAAATATTGTAACTATTTATTATGAAAGAAATAGTTACTCATCTCACATTTTTAGAGCAAACATAGGCCAACTAGATATTATAATGCAGTTGTATGGGATGTGTCCCAAAGCAAGAATACTGATTTGCTGTGGGTAGGGAGAAATGTTAGTTATGAAAGTATCACAGAAGAATACAGAGGCCAAACTATACATATTCTAATTTAGTGGTGTTACCCTTGTGTACAGACCCTTGCTACTCAAAGTATCAGCCATTAGCACCAGCATTACCTGGAGCTTATTTGAAACGCAGAATCTCAGCCCCAACCCAGAGCTACTAAATGAGAATCTGCATGTTAGCAATATCCCCAGGTGATTCAAAGGCATATTCATTTGAGAAGCACTGGTCCAGATAACTGTACTGTGTATACCACTCACCTTCTTGCTACAATCTTAATACTACAGTCAGAAGTTGTATCCTCTAAAAATGGCTGTTTCTCTAGGCACCAAGTTTTAAAAAGACTATTAAATGTAATCAAAATACAAATATTTTCTGAAATTCGCTTTTCCAATTTTTATTAAAATTGAGTAAATATTTTTACATTGTCAAATTTTATATTATAAAGAATGAGAGAAATACTTTTAAAACATATTTTTACATTCATCCTAAGGCAGAGATATATGATATATATATCACAGATATATGATATGTGATATCTTTTATCTGATCTTTTATCAGATATATATCTCATATCTCTGTGATATATATTACATATATATCTGATAAAAGATTATATGGTATCAAAGTTTGAGATACTTATAATGAAAAAATTATCCTTTAAGTATTATCTGTGCCTAGAAATAAGATAGTTAGTGGGGGGCACAATAATGAGGCTATACCCCATATCTTGGAAATACTATAACCCTCTGAGTGGTATATATATTATACATCAGCTCATCAGATCTGAGCAGAGATACAAAAATTATGGAATGGCATCCAGGCCTTTGAAGGCTTGGCTGTAGTCTATACACTGAATCTTCCAGAATAAGTATTGGTCAGCCTCAGAAATAGAGAAGAAAGAGAAGGGGAAGAGATGGAGAAGAGGAAGAGAAAGAGGAAGGGAGATGGGAGGCAGTTATGGTCTTGCCTATTCAAACATGATCCAAGGGAAAAGGTATTTTCCAGACCAACTGAACTATGGAGTCCATGTAACAGCAATATCTCTTGTGAAGACTGGTTTCTTAGCAACAAATGTGTTGATAATCTGACTTCTGTAATTTGCTTAAATGGAGAGAACAGGCAAATAGGAAAATGTTCTGCCCTAAAATTATCCTATCTACTGACTTGATGTAGTGCTATTTAAATTAGTTAATTTTATTCCGGTTGATATACCTCAGATTATTATAAATCAGCTAGAGTGAGTAATCAATTCTTCTAATCTTGCTAAATCTAGGACAGTGGTAAGAATATATAGCACAACCAGCAAGTATCAGAGCTGGAATCTGGACCCCACTGTAAGTTCTCCCCTTTCCTAAATTATGTTATTCCTTCACTAGAGGTTCCTAGATTTTTTTTAAAGGACTTCTTTGAAAATATGATAAAAACTAGAGATGAGATGCACCTATGCATAGACAACAACTAAAAAAGGTCATCATTTCAGGGGATTCATATTGCTTGAAACTTATCTACAGAACCCGTCATCTTCAAGAAACTTCTTCTCTGATTCAATAAAAGACATTCACAGAATTATCAGTAGAATAATTACCAAATGTTCTATTGCTTACAGATACATATGTGTACACACAAACGAGAGATTCCATTCTAAGGAGGCCCCTTTTGTTTAGATAAGCATAATGATGGTTTCATGTGTGCAAGTCTGGAGATAACTTGTTTAGAGTAGCACTGGGGCAGAGAGGATGATCTGTAATGGAGACATGTCCTAGACAGGATAAGCAAAGTTAGGCTGGGCAGTGTACAACCCTCACAGCTTGGTGCTTTAGCTGTCTTAACATAATGAGGGCTTCTTTTTCCACAAATCACCTTTTGAGTTTGAGCAGCATTCCAACTCAGCAGTCCAGGCCACTTCTGTCCTAGGTCTCTACTGTCAAAACCCAAGGTCTTCTCATGATTGCCATAGCTGTAGAAGAGAGAATAAAGGGTCTCATATATACAATAAAATGCTTCCACCTGGAAGTAATGCATTTCACTTCTATCACAGTCCTTTGACCAAAACTAGTACCATAATCCCACCCAATCCAAAGGAGCTGAGAAGTAAGGGTTACCAAATATCCAGAATGATAAGAAAACCTGACAATGATGGGTTCCAAAAATGTTTACTAGAAGACATGTCAAATAGAAGAGCCTCTATTGGTTTACTGGAGGTGTTCAATATTAAACTTCTCATTTGCCTACCCCATGTAATCTTTGATAAAATATATACCCTTCTCATTCTTCACAAGTTCTTGAAGAATTGCTGAGCTCTGCGTATCAGTGGGGCATGCACTAGGTACAGAAAGCTCCACCCTAGAGGGCAGAGATGGAGAACAGTGAGCAAAAGACTGACATTCAATGATAGAATGCTATTAAAGAGGCAGCTTCCTACAGTGGAAAAAAACTGTCAGAGACATGCCTTCCAGGCTATAGTGTACTATTCTGAGAAAGTTAAATGACTTGCCCATCTGTAAAATGAATAAGCAGGATTTGATAACTTTAGTGTTAAATTGTACAGCACTAGCAATAGATGCAAAAGCAATTAAAGAAGAGAGAAATCAATTAAACAAGTAACATTATTTTTAGCAAGTAACCTCATTTTTTAGCCTATCTGACCAATCTATTACTACCTCTGTTGATCACTTCTATGAAAGAGATTTTATTAGGTAAGATATATCAAGAAAATTTAATTTTGCTTTTCCTTAAAATATAACACTAAGTATGAAAAACAGTCTTTAGACAAATACAATAGGATCTTGACTTTTAGTGATTTTTATTTTTTTTAGAGATGGGTTCTCTTGCTGTTTCCCATGCTGGAGTGCAGTGGGGCAATCATAGTTCACTGCAGCTTCAAACTCCTGGGCTCAAATGATTATCACACCTGAGCCTCCTGAGTAGCTGGGACTACAAGCAAATGCCACTGTACTTGGTTAATTTTTAAATCTCTTGTAGAGACAAGGTCTCTCTTTGTTGTCCAGACTGGTCTTGAACTCCTGGCTTCAAGTGATTCTCCTTCCTCACCCTCCTCAAATGGTGCAATTACAGAAGTGAGCCACCACACGTGGCCTCTTTTTATGCATTTCATTTTCATTTTATTTTCTGAAAAATACACTAAAATAAGTAATATTTGGTGCCATATATTTATTCCACTATTTAGTAGATGTATTTAGGATAATTGCATATATAAACATGATTATGTATTAGAGTTTGGTCAGAGTTTACCTAATTCACAGCATAATTATGAACAGCACTCCATTTCATTCTCAAAAGTGTCTCAGTTTGGACAGTAAGTTGTATGTCACCCAATGTATGTGCTATATGATTTTCAACAACTGATTTTTGAGAACACTCAACATCAAGGCTCTTATCTATTGCTGTTATTATTATCAGCCCTCAAATTAACTGAAATCTAACACTGGAGACAATTAGAATTCATGCAAAATATCAATATATTTGTAATCTTTGTATTGTTCCCTCAGGGTACAAGGTTTTCTATGTTCACATCACCAACTACAGCAATCAACATGAGTTATTGTTTTCTCTTGGGTCATTTACAAGAGGAAATCCTCTGAGGTGAACAATCACTCCTGATTTCACAAGGGTAAGTAGAAGCCAGTAATAACAAACATTATCCTGTGACATTTCAACATTGGTCTGAATAAAATACCTGATACACAGAACACTGAGAAACACAAACACAGTCTATGGATTTCTTTGCCTTTGTCATGGAGGAGTTCTTACTTCCCCTAGAATAACTCTTCTCTAACTCAAAGTGAAAAATAAAAATAAAATTAAAAAGGTTACATGACTCTCAATTCAAGCCTAACGTGGATCTCCTAAATGACCTTCTTTATAACTACTATTAAAAAGAGCAAGTTTAAATTTGCTTTCAAAGAGTGATCACCTCCTTTTTTGGTTTAAAAATTCAATACATTTTTAATATTTCTTTAGTGTTGACTATTTTTTCCCTGGTGCTAATTATCTTATGGTCCTCTAACTCATTATGCTCTTTGATGATCAACAATTAAATCGAGTTAAGACTACCAAAAGTTAGTAATAACAAGTCGAAAATCAATGCCAAACTAATATGACCAAAAATCAAACTTTGGGCCATGCATGGTGGCTTGTGCCTGTAATCCCAGCATTTTGGAAGGCTGAGGCAGGTGGACTGCCTGAGCTAAGGAGTTTGAGACCAGCCTGCAACATGCTGAAACGTCGTCTCCACCAAAAAATACAAAAAATTAGCTGGCCACAGTGGTGCACGCCTGTAGTTACAGCTACTCGGGAGGCTGAAGAAGGGGGATGGCTTGAGCTTGGGAGGTGAAGTTTGCAGTGAGTGAGATCACACCATTGCACTCCAGCCTGGGTGATAGAGTGAGACCCCAACTCAAAAAAAAAAATGACACTTTGCATCACCATCCTGTTTTGCTCCACTAACTCTCATGAGTTACTCTGTGTGAGATTCTACAGAGATAGAAATCCTTTACAGATAGAATTCCTTTACAGAGAAGTTGCTCTATTTGGGGAACATAGGTTAGTTAACTTAGCATGAGCCTGATATCACAGTCAGAAAAGGCAGTGATGTTTTGATTATACCATTGAAATCACATTAATTTAATTCAACTAAAATCTAGAAGGGGGAACTATCCGCCACTTAGTAAATTTTACAAATATTTTAATAGCAATATTGTCATATTTGGTTTATTTTAATATCCATACATTGCTGATAATTTCTGGGCAATACAGAAAGGCCTTTTTCATAGATCCTTGGTGTAGAGTTTGACATCTTTCTGCTAATACTGAGTTTTGTTCTACCTATACTGAAAAGATTTCTAAGATAATTATCACTGAATTCAGGAGAAAGAATCCAGGAGGGAAGCCGTGAGTAGTTTCCCATGATTACAAAAGAACTTGTGTTTCTTTCTTCACTGCCTCCGGAGTAAATGAATACCAAAAGCAGAAGGGGACCTGAGATATTTGTAGTTAACTGGGCAGTTAGTGGTAGGTTGTATTATTTTGAAGCAAATTGCAGCTAATACTCTATCTGTAAACATTTGTTTGTATCTCCAAAAAAAATAAGGACTCCTTTAAATGTAACCACAGTTCCATAATTATACCTTCAAAATGGCAATAATTTGTTAATTCTATCAAACTTCCTAATTAGCTCATTAAAACTTTTAACTTTTAGTTTGCTTTTCCCAGACCCAAATAAGGACCAAAAATTACAATATATGTCTAATAAGTCTCTCTTGAACTCTCTTTTCTCTCTCTCTCTCTCTCCTCTTTTTTTTCTCTCTCTCTCTCTCCCTACCCATCTTGCTAATTATTTATTGATAAAAAGCAAAATGTTCACATTCTGTAGAGCATCTTACAGTCTGGATTTTGTCAATTGCATCCTGTGATGTAATTGATGTGCTTATAAACTCCTAATATTTAACCTTCATTAACCCTTTGGTTAAAATTAAGTAAAATTTATGTAAAAAATGACTAAGTGCTTGTTCTTGTCCCTTTTTTTATTTATCTTTTCTTGTCATGCATTAGGTACTGGGAATTGATCCCAAAATTCTTTATTTTCAATCCAGGTTTCTTTCCAATACAACTGCTGGTGCCCATTAGCTTATTTTTTTTTTATTCATTGTCTGGGTGTCACACAGATAGTGGCTCTGGAAGGTATCTGGAAGAATATAGTTTAAGAGAGAATACAGAACTGTAGGCCTAACCATCATAAAATGGTTCCTCATATTGGGAAATACAATGAATCAACAGTGAGGAGCTCTTGGTGACCATGTCAATATTTTTTCATCATCTTATAGTAAAATACCGAGGCCACATCACATAGTGGTCTAGAGAATATCTCTTTTAAAAGTGTTCACAGTAATATTAGCTGTTTAACTTTGGTGAATTTTTTTCCAGACATTATTTTGCAAAATATGGCCTCCCTAATTAATGAGGTTTTTTTTGTTGTTGTTCTGGCAATTTCTTTCTAATATATACACATATATGACAAAATCTTTTTTAAAAATTGAAAAAAGGCTTGGAATTTATACAATTAATATAATATTGGCCTGGGTACAGTGGTTCACACCTGTAATCCCAGCACTTTGGGAAGCCAAGGAAGGCGGATTACTTGAGCCTAGGAGTTCAAGACCAGCCTGGGCAACATGGTAAAATTCCATATCTACAATAAATACACACAAAAAGTTTTAGCCTGGCATGGTGGCATGTGCCTACAGTCCCAGCTACCCAGAAAACTGACGTGGGAGGATTGCTTGAGTGGGAGGTTGAGGCTGTAATGCTCTATGATTGTGTCGCTGTACTACAGCCTGGGCTACAGAGTGAGACCCTGTCTGGTGCTCTCTCTATATATATATAACTATATTTATAGTATTTACATATATAATTTATATATATAATTCATACACATATTTATACATATATAATTTTAATATATAATTTATATATAATTATAATATATATAATATATAATGCTTATTACAGGATATGAATAACCACAGTGATATTAAAACTTAAAAAGTATATTTTAGAAAGGCTTTACATGACCTTAGTAGTATTAATCAATGAAACGGAACTATTAATATTATCCCATTTCTTTTCTGTTCCTGTCTCACTCAAAGAAATTACTGGATCATGTTCCAAATGACCTGCATTCTCATCTTCTATTTACTAACCCTGGAAACAGAAGGTCACCTTAATTCTTGATACTTCTGGAAGAGAATTCTGATAGGTTTCCGGAGTTTCCGCATGTCTTACAGCAGAAGCACCTATGGTCTTTGTTGAGCCTTAAAAGATTATCTTTTCAAGGACATTTGTATAGTGAACAACCTTGGAGGTTAAAGTCTCCTTCCAGAACAGAGGGAAGGTTTGTTTACTCTCCAGTATAATAAAGATAATGATTTACTCTGTGCAAAACTTGGGAAGGTTGCTTGTGCAACCCATTGTAAAATATTAGGGTTCCCTAAGTTTTGGGCTTCTCAGCTGTGAAGCAATAGGTCACTCCAGTAGCAGAAGGGAATTTGATGCAAACATAAAACTCATGTTTCTTGCTGTGTTGTGAGTAATGAAATGCTTTGTTTCTGATCCAAGAGTCTTGTGACTTCTGCCTGTTTTCATAAAACTATGGTGGGTTAACTTGCCAACTTGCAGGTCAAGTAAAACCACAGTCCTTAAGAGATGCTACAGTTTGCTGTCTTTAGAATTAAGGTACTGGCCTATGTGTTGGTTTAAATTTACTTTTTAGTTCTGATTCAACGCAGAGAAATAAGACTCTTGGTTCATGTCCTCAAGGACTTATAAACTTCTGAGGCTGAAAAATGTATAAAGAAATGTTGCAGGAACTGCTCCTTCAGCCGAAGTGAGAGTCAATAATCTCTGACCATGTCTACGACCTGGTTGGAGAGCTGAATGGGTTGGAATGTGACTGCACAGAGTAAGTACATGACGGCATGTTTGTCTCTTGTTTGGGCTGAAAAGAAGAGATTGAACATTGTCATCTGACATAACTGGGAGGACAAGAGAATGAAGATAACCCCCATGGAATGTAATCTGATCCCGGTGGTGAAATAGGTTTCCATAGTTATTTTCATGAAAAACCACTGAGGTATGGGAACACAGCAGAACAGTTCATATACAGTGACAAAGCATAAAACAGAGCAGTGAAGATGAGAATTCTTTCTCCTTGTGCACAGCACTTCCTTCTCCTAGATACCATGAAAACTCAGTCTGGTACATCTTGGTACAGTCTGAAGTAGCTGCACCAGAGCAACAGCAGAGACCCTGGTGCTCAGCAGGAGATGGTACATTCCCAGTGGACACAGCAGTATCCAGTGTCAGCCTGGTGGGAGACAGTAAATGTCCCTTGTGAAGCCAGCTTGTAGGTACATGTGGATCAACCCTGTCTACTACTAGAAATGTGTGAAAGACAATTCCCAGGGCACTGAGTTACTACTTGAGCAGGTTGGGTCAACATTAAAGCAATTTTGGTCATTTTCATTTATGTGACCCATTTATCTCCATGGTTAGTGAGGCATGAGGAAACTCAAGTTACATTATAAATAGAGTGAAATAGAGTGAGTGTCATAACAGAACTTAGTGTTATGGAAACTGAAAATATTTGAGCTAGATCTTGAGGGATGAATAGGCTTTTGCTAAGTGGGTAATAAAATTAAAAGAATCTTTTACAAAGAAAACAATTGCACAAGTCTAAATTCTGGATTATATATTTCAAGTTAAATTTTGAATTGTAAGAGCCAAGTTATCAACGTTTTCAAGATTAAATTGTAAGTACCCAAATAACGAACAAATACATTCAAAAGAAACATTTTACATACACAAGCCTGGACTTCTCACCTCAATAAATTATGTATAGTGATAGGGTTTGATGCCTTACAAACTCAAATTTAGTTTAAAAAGATTCTTCAGTTATGTATTTTGTTAGTGCCTCTCCTCATAGCCTTTATACATATGAGAATTCATTCTGTGCATATGTGCCAATAAATTTAATCTTCCATTTTTTTCCAAAAATGTTATATTACGTATCATCATACTTTATTTTTCAAGCAATATTTAGCCAATCAATTAATTTTATAAATCAAATGAAATATATACATATTCAAGGATATAGTTTCTTACCTATAAATTAGTCACCTCTACTATCGGTGTTTGATCATCAAGCAAAGCAAGATAGGAGAGCTTGAAGGTATGAATAGCTGAGGTTCCTCATGTTTAGGCAGACATACAAAAGCAACAGCAGAAATGTCTCTGAACAGATTCTACATCACATTTGATGAGGAATATGGTGTGAATTATACTTTGGCTGGTCTTAATTGCTTGATGTCCTAAAACTTTTTGTCTCATAATAATTTGAAAAGTACAATATGACCTAGAGAAGTGAGGCATTCTGAAGTCTGGCAAACTCTAAAGAGTTTCCTATTGATTTCCCATCTCTTCTTTGATCTTTTATGTGGTGGTTTGTAGTCTTTCATTTTTTTTACCATAAGCTATCACAAGCATTATCTGGTAAGTAATATGATAAATTATACCTTAAATTATGTTATTGAAAATTACCCTTGCTATATTAAATGACTCTGCTCCATTGAAATAAGGCATTTTTATTTTTTTAAATGGCAAGGCTTTAAAACTAGCTGATACAAAATATCCAACAGCATAAATATTTATCTTCTGGGTGAGACCAAGTGATCTATTATACTTTGTTTCATCTTTGACATTGACACCTGTAGTTGTTTTGCAGCCAACTGCTGTGGTGCTTTTCATGACACCATAATTGAAGGTAATATACATGTGGAAGTTAGTGGCAACAACATCTCCCATATCACATGCTGTTCTTACATTGCAACTTTGACACTCCTGCTATTAACAGGTGAGGTCTATGTTTATTTCCCTTGAATCTGGGCAGACTTGTAAATACAGTGGAAACAATGTTATGTGACTTCTGTGTCTACATTTTTAAAAGGCTGGGTACCTTCTGCCTGTTTCTATTGAGATGTTCTCTCTTGGAATGCAGTTACCATATTGTGAGGAAGCCAGCCATATTGAAAGGTCCAGTTGAGTTTCCATCTGACCGCATCAACACATCAATCATAAGAGTAAATGATCCTTCAGGTAATTTTAATCTTACCACTCTCAAGTCATTTCTAGTCCTTGAGACTTCCTAGCTGAGAACCCAGATATGAGGCAAAGTCGTCTCCACTGAACCCTTTTAAAATTCCTGACCCACAGAAACCATGAGCATAATAAAATGGTTGTTGTTTTATGCCACTAAATTCAGGATTGTTTATTGTGCAATTATAGTAACTGGATCAATATATTGTCCCTAACATCCTAATAACTCTTGACTAAACAATGTATGTATTTGGGGCTTGTATGACATATACTAAAATATATTTTTCTTTAGACCTGGTGCAGTGACTCACAGCTGTAATCCCAGCACTTTGGGAGGCTTTGGTGGAGGAACACCTAAAGCCAGGAGTTCCAGAGGAGCCTAAGCAACATAGCAAGATCCTATCTCAAACAAATAAAAAATTAGCCAGGCATGGGGATGTGCACCTATTCCTAGCTCCTTGGGAGGCTAAGGTGGGAGGATTGCTTGAACCCAGGAGTTCAGGGCTGCAGTGAGTTGATTGTGCCATTGCACTCCAGCCTGGGCAAGAGAGCAAGACATAATTTCTTTCTTTTTTTTTTTTTTAGGAAAAAAAAGATAATTTTCTTTGATTTGAACTAAATTATCTTTCATGGTCATAATCAAATTGCATAATACTTTTTAGTACGAATATTCCAAGCAGAAACAACTGCAAGTACAAAAGCCCTAGAATCGAAGCAAGACTGGAGAGTTTAAGGAACTGAAAAAGGCCAGTGTGGCTGCAGTGTAATGAGAGAAAGAGAGAATGGTAAAGGTGTATGAGAGACGTCTCATCATGTTTGGCCTTACAGGCCATGGTGAGGTATTGGGATTTTATTCTAAAAATTCTAGATGATTTGATGCAGCACTGCCATGTGCACTGATTCCCATTTTATAAGACCATTACAGTATGGAGAATGGCCTACAGTCTTCAGGGGGAGCAGCATAACCAATTACAGAGCCAATGCCAGATTATAGGTGAGAAAAAAGGGGGCTTGAGAAAGGATCGCAGTAGCAGAGCTGTAGCAAAGTAGATCTATTTGGTACAATGTTTGGACTATAGCGACTACAAGAATATGACATATGTCATGAGCAAGTTTGAGGAAAGGAAATTAATTAAGGATCATACTTAGATTCATGGCTGCAATAACTGAATATGAGGGAAGTAACAAAATTGAGGAAAAGCTAGGCAAAAGAAAAGATTTGAAGTAGATGTAATCAAGAGTTAAATTTGAGGTACATTTGGCAATTCTGTTTTTAAATTCTAATGAAAAGAAATAGGCAAATAGACTCACAAATATTATAACACAAGCTACTAGGTTGACCTAGTCAGAGTCCAGTTCATACAAAATGAAGAAAATATACTTTTGATGTAGTAATCGTTTTAGGACCAACTACAATTTTCTACATAGGCTGTATATCTTGTTCTAGTTCCTCTCTCTAAAATGTATTGGCTTGATGAGTAGACCGAATTCATTTAAACTGTAGTTATTTTATTGTTTTTATTTGTTTGGTACATCAGTTTTTTTTCATCAACTGGATTTCCTTTTCCTCTACAACACAGTGATAGGATGAAAAAAATAAGATGTTTATAGTGCACAATAATCTTAGATAAAAATGTAAGTAAAAATCTGTCAAAACTGATTAACTATCATAAGCTTTTGGCATATTTGAAACACTATTGAGAAGAAGCATTTGAAGTTCCTAAGGTCAGACCCCGGCCAGATGATAAAATTATAGATAGGAGCTATTTTCCCATATCTATGAGTAGAATATGAATAACTCATAAACAGGAGCCTCTCCTTTAAAGAATTTTATTATTGGCATTCTTTTATTAAAAAAGTAGACACTTAGGGGTGTGCCCTTAAAAGTACTAAAATCTTCCATCTGTGGAAAGTTTAGTAGTACTATTTGGAAAAAATTTTTCTTAACTAAAGAAATTAAATATATGTATATATATATATACATATATATATAGTTCTCATTGCTGTTTTAAAAAATAAACAAAAAAATACTAGTGTAATTCAACTGACTGTTTCATTCTCATTCTACAAACATAGTAAGAACTAAATATTTGTCAAACAAAACATTCGTTGAAAGTAACACAATTGCTTCCTCTAACCACCGTCTCTTTCTTTTCCACCCCTTCACACACCTTGCAAGATCAATCTTCACTCATTCATTATTTATCCATTTTTAGGCGACATCCTTCCCATTCTATTGAAACTGTTTACATCTAACAAAAGTGAACAATAATCATTTGTTTGCCTAATTCAATAGCTTCTTATTAGCCCTCATCCTGTTTGACCTCTTTGCAATATTTAGCAGAGTTATTATCCACACATCATATTTGAAATTCCTTTGTCTTTTATGGCTTCTGTCAACCTATTTCACCTGTCTTCTCTGCCTATGGAAAAACACCTCTTCCTCTTTGTTTATCATTACATTAGGTAGTTACTAAGGTTTTGCCCTCAGGCCTGTTCTCTTTACATTCTGCTTGCTCTTTCCTGACATTTTCATCCACTTCTAGAGCTTCAGCTCCTGAAACTATATTGATGCTGTCTAACTCTATACTCAAGTTTTGATATTATATCCTGAATATTGTTCTTTGCAAAATGAACATCTGCATTCAGAAGGGGCTTGAAACCACTTTAGTTTTAAAAACAAACAGAAAGAAAAAAACAAATGGACTTTAGCTAGCTTAGGCAAAATCAAAGAGAAAAAGAAAGATTTACTGGGGCTGTTACTGGAGAATGCCAAAAAGCCTAAGGGATGGGATGTATGGCCACCACAAGAGGCTACAGTCCTGAGAGAAACTCAGGAAATCTTTCATCTCTCATTTTCTCTCTCAGAGCATCTGTTTACACTTTTTTTGTACACTGTCAGTTAGCTTTTTGTACTCGTTAGCCCACACGTTG
Source organism: Pan troglodytes (assembly GCF_028858775.2). Classification (NCBI taxonomy): domain Eukaryota; kingdom Metazoa; phylum Chordata; class Mammalia; order Primates; family Hominidae; genus Pan; species Pan troglodytes. The sequence goes on from NC_086015.1 coordinate 155,253,274, forward strand.
GCATGTAACCAACAATGGTCCCCAAGTTTGCAGAGCCTCGGTTTCAGAACTCAGAGAAAGACCTACTTTGTTTTCTCTGTTCCACTTTAATAATATAAGGCATTGACTCCTTAGGATGTCACATCCTAGGATGAGCGAATTTCTAGGAAGATATTACCCCACCCCATCCATTCTGGATATATAAAGGGATCCTTGCACAAATGACAGCTTCTTCAAAACCATGTGAAGTGAGAAGAGACATGTTTTAAGAACAGGAGGTGGTAAAGAGATAAGATTTTTCATGGCTAGACTAAATAATAGGTTTCCATTACCATGTCCCATATGCACATGAAAGTCGTGTGTCAAACTCATGAGAGTCCACCAACTCAGCCCCACCCCCTAAAAGAGAGAGGGAGAGAGAGACAGAGAGATCCAGATCCCTTCAGTAAGGAGATAATCCTACCCAGTAATTCAAGGTGGGAATTGCTGAATTGTCTGAGACTCCTTCCTAACTACCTATATCCAAACATTTTACAGTCTGTCAGCTTTAGCACTGAACTGCTTCATGGCTCCATGTTGCCCAACCCCCCACAGTAATCTTCCATTCACAATAACCTTCTGACTGGTCTCTTCAACCTCATCATTTCTTTTTCCAACCTTGGCCCATATTAGACCACCACATTGCTTCTTTTTTTTATTTTTGTGGGTTTTTTCTTTTTTCAACTTTCTTATTTTTTTCTTTTTTAAAGAGACAGGGTCTCCCTCTGCTGTTCAGCTGGAATGGAGTGGTATAATCATAGCTCACTTCAGCCTTGTCCTCTTGGGCTCAAGTGATCCTCCCCCACCTCAGCCTCCCACCTCAGCTGGGACTAGAGGCATGCACCACCATGCCCAGCTAATTTTTAAAAATTTTCTGTGGAGACAGGGTCTTGCTGTGTTGCCCAGGCTGGTCTCAAACTCTTGGCCTCAAGCAATCCTCCCACCTTGGCCTCCCAAAGTGATAGGACTGTACCACATCCAGCCCTCAACCTGTATTTTAGATTGAGGGGGTACAAGTGCAAGTTTGTTATGTAACTATATTGCATAATGCTGAGCTTTGGGGTACAATTGAACCTGTTACCCAGGTAGTGAGCATGTTAGCCAACAGGTGGTGTTTCAAGCCTTGCCCTTCTCTTCCCACTGTTGTAGTCACCCGTGTCTATTGTTCCCATCCTTATATCCATGTGTACCCAGTGGTTAGCTCCCACGTATAAGTGAGAACATGTAGTATTTCATTATCTGTTTATGCATGAGTTTGCCTAGGATAATGGCCTCCAGCTCCATTCATTTTGCTGCAAAGGACAAGATTTTATTCCTTTTTATGGCTATGTAGTATTCCACGGTGTATATGTGCCACATTTTCTTTATGCAATATATGGTTGACGGGTGCTTAGGTTGATTCCACATCTTTGCTACTATGAATAGTGTTGTGATGAACATATGGGGGGGGTACATGTGTCTTTTTGGTAGAATAATTTATTGTCCTTTGGATATATATTGAATAATGGGATGGCTGTGTCAAAGGTTGTTCTATTTTTAGTTCTTTGAGAAATCTCCACAACTGCTTTCCACAGTGGTCGAACTAATTTACATTCCCACCAATAATGTATGAGCATTCTCTTTTCTTCACAGCCCTGCCAACATCTGTTACTTTTTTAGTTTTTAATAATAGTCTTTCTGACTGGTGTGAGATGATATGTCATCGTGGTTTTGATTTGCATTTCTCTGATGATTAGAGATGATGAGCATTCTTCCATATGTTTCTTGGCCACTAGTATGCCTTTTAAGAAGTGTCTGTTGACATCTTTTGCCCACTTTTTAATGGGGTTATTTGGTTTTTTGCTTGTTGATTTAAGTTTCTTATAGATTCTGCATATTAGTCATTTGTCAGATGCACAGTTGGCTAATATTTTCTCACATTCTGTAGGTTGTCTGTTTAATCTGTGGATAAGTTTCTTTTGCTATGCAGAAGCTATTTCCTTTAGTTAGGTCCCACTTGTCAATTTTTGTTTTTGTTGCAATTGCTTTTGAGGACTTAGTCATGAATTCTTTGCCACAGTCAATGTAAAACAGAAAAAAAAAGGTATTTCCCAGGATTTCTTCAGGATTTTTATAGTTCGAGGTGTTACATTTAAGTCTTTAAGCCACTTTGATTAATTTTTGTATATGGTGATAGGTAGGAGCCTAGTTTCACTCTTCAGTATGTGGATACCCAGTTATCCCAGCACCATAGGAAGGAGAAATCATTTCCCCATTGTTTATTTTTGTCAACCTTGTCAAAGATCAGATGGTTGCAGTTGTGTGGCTTTATTTCTGGGTTATCTATTCTATTCCATTACACCACCACATCAGTTCTTTATTTAAAAACTATCACATGTTAATTCCTTGATGGTAACAATAGACACTGGGGACTACTGGAAGTGGGAGAGAGGGAAGGAGCAAGGGCTGAAAAAGTGCTTGTTGGGTACTATGCTCATTACCTGGATGACAAGTTCAATCATACATCAAACCTCAGCATCATGCAATAGATCCATGTAACAAACCTGCACTTGTATGCCTTAAATCTAAAACAAAAGTTGAAATTATTTTTTAAAAATCACAGCCTATAGAATAAAATACAAATAGTTCAGCTTTATGTCTAGATTGTCTTTATCCAGAGAATTCTAGTATTTTCTTTAGGCATTTCTTATCTATCTCATGAACTGTATTGTTTATTCGGCCACCTAGCCTTTTGTATGTGCCCATTTAAAACCATGAAATGGCCTTATTCCCTTGCTTATTTAACAAAATCCTTCTCAACCTTCCGGACTTACCTCAAGATCCAATTCAAATATCATCCTCTCTGAGAAGCCTGCTTTGACACTTTATATCACCATGGGAATTAATTTCACCTACATTTCTTTAACCTAGTACAAAACCTTTAGCATTTATTTTCTACATTTTGTTATTTGCTTTGCGTATTAGCATCTGGGAAATCTGATGCATTTTATATTTTCCCCATCCTTTAGAATCTCATATAGGGTCTGAAACAGAGAATGAATACATAAATATTTGTGAATGAAAAAATACGATTTTTATTATCAACCATGAATATAAAGTGGGCTCCTTTTTGGTAAATGGACTTCTGAATTGTGAGGAATCTATTTTCAGTAGGTTGTCTTATACAAAATTGTTCAACTTAAATATTCTTGAATTCTTCCTTTGTGATCTATAACACTGCTGAAATAGCACCATCACCAAGCAGTTTACTCTGTAGTGCTGAGAATGTCATATAAACAATTAACAGTATACAAGTCAGATTACAAATTCTAGAGGTACAAGAAAATGCTTATGGGATACAAGAGAAAGAAACAGTTAATTTTGGCTGGTACTCAGCATTACAAATAAAACCACATAAAACAGACGGGGACACAATCTCAAATGGCATTCAAAATGGTCAACTAAATGAACACTGTGGGTTTTAAAAATTCTGCATAAATGTGGTACATGGTGAACAAATTCTGTCCTCTAACTACTAAATTACTTTTTAAATTTACCACTGCAGTCGTGATTTATAAAGCATTCACAAACACTCACACATGCAAGACTGCCAAAGGCAGTAATTTCATTGGCTGAGCATTCAGCCCTACTTTTAAATTAAAGGCAAAGATTAACACGTGTTAAAGTGAGGGTTTGCTTAGGCTTAACTATGGGTATCAGATTGCCTAAATAAAGCAGTAAGTCAAATACCAGGCCAAGCCAAAAGTGTTTGTTCTTCACTTAGGTTTCCAATCCCAGGCATCATGTATTTAAGAGGAAGCTCAAAGGCAAGCTTTTGGAAAATAGAGCATAATGTTGGCATGCAAGGCTTTCCCAATTAAACAAACTAATTCCCGAGAACAAAACTACAATAAATTGTCTGAGAATTCCAGAGAACAAAGCCCAGCGTGGGATGACATTTTGTTTTTTCTCATTTCATTACTTTTCTTCCCTATCCCTCTCGTTAAGAACTGGCATTAAATGCTCTGTGGGGTTTGATCAGAAATACACAGAGAATTTAGACTTGCTGTAAAAGCACTTGTTTTGCAGCCTCCTTAGGTTTGGTAGTAGCTGTCTGAATGAGCAGTCTTGGTGATTCTAAGGAAAGTCTAGTGGGACTTTGCTATATGTCCCCCTAAAATTCATATGTTAAAAATCTAGCCCCCAAGGTAATGGTATTAGAAGGTAGGGCCTTTGGGGAGGTGATTAGGCTCCACCTGTATGAATGAGCTTAGTATCTTTATAATAGAGGCCCAAAGGAGTTTGTTTGCTCTATCCACTAAGTGAGGGCACAGCAATGAATCATCTATGAACCAAATAGCAGCCCTTTAGCAGATTCTGAATTGCCTGGCACCTTGATATTGAAGTGCTCAAACTCCAGAACTATGAGAAAATAAGTTTCTAAATTTGCCATCTTCAAAGAAAATCCAAGTGCCAGTAAGCTGTAGGGAAAGTGGTATGTTATTTATTTAATTCATCTAGTAAACAGTGCTTCAGAGAACAGAGAGAGACATTTTCACATTTGTCCCACCAAAGTGAAGTTGGTTGGCTGGACTTGAAAAATTTTTAATTTTACTTTAAAAGAAAAAAATATATATCTTTTCAGGCTGTCACAATTAGCTACCAAAACATAATTTCATTAGATTGATTTTGCTATCAAACATTTAGTAAAAGATGCTTTTTTATTCAAATTATCCATTGTTGGACTGTATTATTTTCATTTGCATTATTTTGAAAATGCATTTACAGTTTATGCATAATGAATGAGTGACTAATAATACACAGATATATTCCTAAGTGCTTTCATTCTTGATTATTTATGACATTTATTTTTTATTCATCTGGCAGGGTAAAGAGCTCTAGGGAGCCAGATGACCTTTTCATACATGACCAATAAGAGATGAAAATGCATTTTATGTGAGTAATCTCTCTATTGATCAGGAAAGTATCAAGGATTATTTCAAATACATCATTGTTATTCAGCCAGTATATATCAGTATGGCACAGTGGCCAGCATCAATTTTCATTGGTCAGTGCCCTGATAAATAGTTATAATAATCGGAATGGACATACATATACACACATGACAGTTATTTAGCTCACATTATATTGTGCCTTTTCATTTTTTAAAATAAACTCATTTTCAAGAACAATTTGAAAGTAAGATTCATATTACCATGGACACTAATAGCTTTCACTTTTTTTGCCTATTCCTTTACCTCCACCCTCATGGTAACACCCATCCTATCATTGTGACATTCTGTGTTCTCCCCCTATCAATTCGCGGAAGCAAACTTCACAGTCTTTTATATTTTTACTTAATCTGTTAAAAATCCCAGTATATTTTTCATATGTCATAACATTTTTTAAACTATACATTTGCCACTTTCAAAGAAGATCCAAATGCCAGTAAGCATAGGGAAGGTGGTATGTTTTATTATTTACTCAATGAACATATGCTGAGCATCTACTATGAGCCAGGCACAACGAGAAGTGTGATGGCTGGTTGGAAGAAACAGATCGGAGCTATCAGTTGGGTTATGGTGGAATGTCTGGTTATTGAGTCAACTCATGTACTTTAATAGGATCTCTGATTGGCCCATTTTGGGAAACCAGAAAATGTTGAGTGTAATCCTGCCATCATGATTTTCAAATTAACACATTTTCTTCCATCTCTTTTATACCTCTTCATGGGATGGTAAGTCTGACAGAAGCCTGTTGTGTCATTTCTCAGAGCAATACTTTTTCTGATGTTGACTCTTACTTAGGCCCATATCATATACAATTCATTAATAACAAGCACCTAGAATATAAATTATCATAGCAAAAACATCAATGTCCTCTCTACTTTACAGATGAAGTCACTCACAATCCAGAGACTTGATAACCTTCCCAGAGTCACACATCTATTAGCAGCAGGCTTGATATTCTTATCCTGATTCATCAGAGACTTCACTAGAATGAGCTCAGAATTAATATCCAAAGGATCATTTTTTTGTCTATTTAGTTCATATTAGTTAAGCTATTACTAATTAATCAATTAAACTAATATTGATATCCTTTTTGTTTTTAACATAAATTTTCACTAATTTGTTTTCATTTATCCTTTTCCTAAGATTGCATGGCCACCATGCTCTAATTTTCAAGGGAATGATATATACTTTCTATATGTACATCATAATACTTTTTAACTAGATGTGAGAAAATAAGTATACCTCTATGATGGCACTCAGAGAAGACAAGATGGAATGAAAACTTGCTAACTAAAAATTGTTTATCTTATTTTCCAAAAATATTGATCTTAATAATTCATATTTTAAACAATAGAAAGTAAAATGACCTCTATAAAATTATTCCTGCAGAACTAATCTTTTTTAACTCAGGGCTATTTCAGAATGAACGTTGGTTCCAATTGCTTTCCTTATAATATATACTCTGTTTTATTAATGGCTTACCATCTTTTTGCCAGAAAGTATAGTACTTTATGTTAGAATAACAAACAGAAGAGGAACTGGTTTCAACAACCATTAATTATTGCTCAAAACATTATAATTAACCATACTCCATTTGTTCTCATATATAAACATAATAGAAGGGACAGCTAATGACATCTCAAAGGAACAAATAATTCAAAACTGCACCTAATAATTTATTGGCGTATGTGGCTTAACTACAAGGGAAATTGCATCCAGTGCTTGCTTGAAAACATTAGCCTCTGGGCTGTAGAGAAAGAACACTAAAGGAGAGGTAACCATGAACATATAATATTGTTTGGACTCTGACTTTTTTTTTTTTTTTTTGAGATGGAGTCTCGCTCTGTCGCCCAGGCTGGAGTGCAGTGGCTCGATCTCTGCTCACTGCAAGCTCCGCCTCCAGAGTTCACGCCATTCTCCTGCCTCAGCCTCCCGAGTAGCTGAGACTACAGGCGCCCGCCACCACGCCCGGCTAATTTTTTGTGTTTTTTAGTAGAGACGGGTTTCACCGTGTTAGCCAGGATGGTCTCGATCTCCTGACCTCGTCATCCGCCTGCCTCAGCCTCCCAAAGTGCTGGGATTACAGGCGTGAGCCACAGCGCCAGGCCCTGGACGGTGATTTTTAACTAATGGGATTTACATGACCAGTGGGAGAGAGACTCATAGTTTAGGGAAACTTCATTGTTTCCACAAAATTTCTTAAAAAAAAAAAAAACGTGTCTCTTAATCCCTAAACTGTCTGTCTGAAAGTCATAAGTACTATTTGTAGCTGATCCTACCAGCCAGAAATTTAACATCTGCCATTTTTCTACAGAGCTCTGCACATAAAGTATTTTTCTTATTTTGACAAATCACTACTTCTTATGTGGCACTCCCTGATGACTCCACCTATCCAGGACTACATGTGGCCTTTTCTCTTTCCCATATCACTTAATTTTGTGTACAATGAGACCAAAGTAATTTTAAGAAAAACGTATGCTTTTACAATCACTAGAGCTGTTAGAAATTTAGCTAATAAGAGTTATTTTTCAACATTAATGGAGCTCTAATAATAATAGAGTTACTCTCCAACACTATTATCACCATTTTTAAACCACTAATGGTATTATTTTAATTTGTATTTTAAAGATGGAGCAATAAAATTGTTCCCTGCCAAAAATATTAATTTGTATACTTTTTATTTCATCAAAAATATTAAAAAGTCAAATGTTTGCACTAAATGGTTTATACATAAAATGTGGCTTTTCGTATCTATAGGATTCATCATATTTAATAGAATAATTAATAATGAATACAGCAGAAAATTTGAAGAATCACTTCTCTAGGACATTAGATGATTAAGTTTATTTTTTCAATTCAAGATGTAATTTAGATATGAATTAGAGGGTATAAAATAAGGAGAGAAGTAAAAAAAGGTTTTTACATAGTAAAGACTTGTAAAAAAGAACACTTTTATAAACTGTTACTGTTTAAAATTTACAAAAATAAATTTTGATGGAAATCCCTATGAATTTCACAGGTTGGTATGCTGATAGGTCAAAGTGCTAATCCATATTAAAGTTATGTGATTTGAAGACTTTGTTATTCGCAGTGAATTCATGAAAATGGCTCAATAGAATTTCAGGCCAGCAAAACTTATACCTTTATTAATTCATCAGTCTTTTATTTCAATGAATTTTATTGAACTTCACTACTATGGGTGAGGCACAGAGATTGCCCCTCTAAAGATAATGTCAGTTAGGACTCTCCTCTGCCCTCTTGCAACATACCCCTGACTAGATCCCCTGCTTCCACCCCTGTTCACCATAATTTATTTTTCACACTGAAGCCAAGCTGATTTTTCTAAAATATGATTCTAATCATTTTACTCACACCTGCAACCAGTTGAACACAAAATACCATGTAAACTCCTTAACCGGGTTTTCCAGCTTCTTTATGATCTGATCCCTGCTTCCCTGTAGCCTCGCCACTATAGGCCCTCTGCCCCCCTGCTCACTGCACCACAGCGTTTTGCCTTTTAGATTTTCATGGACATCAAGCTCTTTCTATCTTTAAGCTTTATTTTTATTTTTATTTTTTGTCTGAAATGCTCAAATGTTCGCCTCCACATTATTGGCCTGGACAACTCCTACTCATTCTCAATCCTCAACAGAAAGACACCGTCAGAGCAACATTCCCTGAACTGTCAGTCTGAATTAGGTTGTTCTGATTTGTAATCGATATATGTGTCTCTCTAGTTATTTAATAGAAGTCTCTCTCAGGAGACCGTACACTCCATGAGTGCACAAGTCTTGTCTACCATATTGACCATTGTGCACACAGCATTGAGCATAATGCCTGACATATAGGACACATTGTTGAAAATTAATTATTACATGTTTGATCAAATGAGTGTGTGAATGCTCTAATGGTGCCTGGATACATGCAAACTCTTCTTTTAAAGGAATTAAAATTAATCCACCAATCTTTAATCTTTGTGTCCAATTTCTAAATTGAGATATGTGAATATGACAAAAAGGGGGGCCTTTTTAGAAAGACTGGTATAAATCAGAAAATTTTAGAAAATTAGAAAATTTGACTAAAAAATCGAAGGAGGGAAAAAACAAGGAAATTACTAAAGAAACAAGTTAAAATAAGGTTAAGTGGACTTCTAATTTTATTATAACTGGCGTACTTATAAGACTGAGTTCGTTTAAAATTGTTTACTGATAGATAAAAACAAGCCCTTATTGTTTTAATTTCATTTATTGCTGAAAGACATTGAACATATTTTCATGTCCATTAACTATTTGTAATTTTGTTTCTGTTAACTGCTTTCCTTTGTTTACTTTTTTCTCATTGCTCAAAGTGATTTTATATGTTACAGAAATTAGCTCTTTATGTTTATAGCGTTTCAAATTTTTTCCTACTCTTAATTGTATTTTGACTTCATTTGTGATGTTTTTGTCATACAATTTTATGTATGTAGTTTAATTGTTAACTTGTTTCCATTATGAATTCTGGGCTTTCCCCACTTGAAGATTATAAAAAATATTCCTGGCCAGGCGCGGTGGCTCACACCTGTAATCCCAGAACTTTGGGAGGCCGAGGCAGGTGGATCATGAGGTCAGGAGATCAGGACCATCCTGGCCAACATAGTGAAACCCCATCTGTACTAAAAATACAAAAATTAGCCAGGCGTAGCAGTGTGCACCTGTAGTCCCAGCTACTTGGGAGGCTGAGGCAGGAGAATTGCTTGAACCTGGGAGGGGGAAGCTGCGGTGAGCTGAGATTGCGCCACTGCACTCCAGCCTGGGCAACAGAGTGAGACTCCGTCTCAAAAAAAAAAAAAAAATTCCCCATATTCTCTCCTAGTATGGTTTAAAATCCTCATATCTTCAGACAATATGTTTATTAAATTCACTGAAGTTTACTTTATATACAGAAAACTGCATTTATTTTAATTGTGCATTTTGAGTTTTGATTGTTTTGTACACCCACGGAAACCACTCCCACAGCAAAGGTACATAACATTGCCATCATCCCCTACAGATACTTTGTGCCTGTTTAAGTCAATCCTTTCTTATGCCTCCATACCAAGCAACTACTGGTCTGCTTTTTGTCACTAAATTTAGTTTGCATTTTCCTGAATTTTATATAAATTAAATCATATAGTATGCATTCTTTTGTGCTGACTTCTTCTAATAGCAAAATGATTTTGGTATTTATCCAAATTGTTGTATATATCCATAGTTTATTCCTTTTTATTGTTGAATACTATTCAGTGTGGTATATGAATGCCACATTTGTTTATCCATCCACCTACTAATTAATATTTGGGATGTTTCTACTTCATAGCTATTTTTAATATAGCTGCTATGAGTATGAATGTGCAAGTCTTTGCATGGATGTATGCTTTCATTTATCTCAGGTAGGTAACTGTCACTGAAATATATTTTTAAAAACTTTTAAGTTAACTTTTTAATAGACTGCTAAACCAATTGTACAATTCTCCATTTCCACCAACAGTAATGAGAATTTTACTAGTACTTTTATGGTTTGATTTTCCTTTCAAATCTTTGACATATCAATAATTTATCTTGATAAAAATGAAGAGGGAAAAACATTACACGAGTCCAACAATCTAGGCAATTTGTCCCAATACCATTAACTGAATAACTACAGTTTCTCTACTCCTTTGAAATGGGGCAATTTCTGTATTTGTTATTCCGTTTCTTCCTCTTCACGTACCATTTCTATATTATTTTAATGGTAGATTTATTTTACAGGGGTGCTCTGGCTGCAAAAAATAATAAAGGCTAGAATAAAGCTGGCTTAAGCAGAAAAAAAATTCATACTATCATATAATGGCACTTTGAGAGTCTTATGAACCTAGACTTTGTTTTTTGGTTTTTTTTTGTTTTTGTTTTTGTTTTTGCAGTATTTTACCCAATGATGTCATCAGAGACCCAGTTCTTTCCATTTCTCAGTTTGGACATGCCCATGGTTGCCTTCATCTTCAAGCAGAAAGTGAGGTGGTTACAGCAGTTTCCAAAATCGAACTGACACCAATTAATACCCTGAAGAAGAATGAAGCTGTCTTCTTTTCCCCGCTAAAAAACAGTCAAGGCTCTCCTCCCATGTCATTTGTCCTAACTGGCTAACATTTGTCATTCCCTGAATCAATCATAGACAAATACAATGGAGATACCATTATTGGCTTAAATTAAGGATCTTCAGACAGAATGGATGTTGAAAAAAGCCACTAAATCTGCCATATCTATAAAAAAAATTAACATTTCAGGACAATTTCCACCTCAACTCTTCACTAGCTTTCTTAGCTATTCTCATGTTTATATTTCCCTATACACTTTAGGATAAGATTCTTAAATTTTTAAAAGATCTTATTTTGCTTTTGTATGGAATACTACTACATGTACTATAATATACAGACAGTTGACATCTTTAAAATATTGAGACATTCAATCCAGGAAGAAAATAGGCTTTACCCTTTATTCTGGTTTTATAATTTATCTTTTACTAGAATTTTAATATTTTCTTTATATAGACTGCTAATTTTCATGTTACAAAGGTTTTAATATTTTTGTTATTATTATAAACAGGATATTCCTCCATCACATAATGTTATTTACTATTTGCATATATAACAACTATTGCTTTTTTTTTTTTTTTTTTTTTTTTTTTTGAGATGGAGTCTCACTCTTTCGACCAGGCTGGAGTGCAATGGCACGATCTCAGCTCACTACAACCTCGCCTCCCAGGTTCAAGCCATTCTCCTGCCTTGGCCTTCTGAGTAGCTGGGATTTTAACCGCATGCCACCACGCCCAGCTAATTTTTGTATTTTTAACAGAGATGGGATTTCACTATGTTGGCCAGGCTGGACACGAACTCCTGACCTCAAGTGATCCACCTGCCTTGACTTCCCAAAGTGCTTGGATTACAGGCATTAGCCACCATGCCCAGCCATCTATTGTTTTTTAAAAATTAATTTTGAAATCAGCTATTTTACTCCATTATCTTATTTTGTCTTTTATAGATTCTTAGAGATTTCTTTTAAATTTTCTGGGTATAAAATCATATTATCTGCAAATAATTTTAATTATATCATCGCATTTTTACCTTTTATATTATCCTTCTCTTTTCTAATTAAATTTAACATTCTACCAGAGCAACATTAAATCTGCTAGTAATATTTTATTGGATGCTTCTGGTATTTCACAGTTAAACACATGATTCCATATTTGTTATAAATACATGTTTTTCCATGTGAAGAAAATATTCTTCTTGGTCAATTACCAAGAATAAAGTTGAATTCTATTAAATGCATTTTCATTTGCAATTTTTGATGGAATATAATGAAGAAAACTAATAGATTTTCAAATATGAACCATCCTTGCATTCCTGAGATTGAATACAATTGACTGTTCTAGATAACTCAATTAATATGCTACTGCATTCTCTCTGAGATTAATTCCTTTAACACTTGTATTATTGTATGTAAGTAGAATTACTTTGAAATTTTTTTCTTACAGAATGTTAAAATTAAAGTTTTTGATGAAACACCAAGATAAAATATAATGTACTAGACATTCCTCTATTCCAAAGTTGGTGTTTATATCTCATGCAAAAATTTATAATGAAAATATCCATAGAGTTGCTACACAACTCTTTAAGCCCTAGATCATCTTTAACATTTTCAGCAGTTGAGAGTTGGTAATAAAGAGAAAATTTTGTAGAAATTTTGAGAGCATCATCAGGTTTCTAGGAATCCTAATGTCACAGTGGGGAAGACTTGGGTAGTATCTGGTTCTCACCTCAAGGGCAGTGAGAGAGGTTTTGAAGAGGCTACCCTGTAAAGCTTTATTGGTATCTCCCCAAGTTTGTGACTCATGCCTTGTAAAGCTCAAGTGATACCTGGCAACAGAATAGAAGGCTAAAACTGAGAAGTTACTTCCTTTCTCTCTGAAAGTGGGTCAAATATGGGTTAATCAAGGCACTCACATATAGATTCTAAGTAGAAATGTCAGCCTGGGGTTATTTCAAGTGGGATCCACTTCAGGAGGGTTGCCTTTTAGGCTGAGAAACAACAAATGGAAAAGGATGTGGACTGTAAATCCAAGAGGAAATTCTATGTCATGGGGCTAGGCCTGACAAAGGAAAAACACTGCCTATGCTCCAGGAGTTTTAAAAAGGTACTCTTGCAGAGAAATCGTCAAAGAACATACACAAGTACCCTAAAAGTGAAAAACATTGTTTGCTTTAAATATCTGTATGCCCAGGAGTCATGAAGATATCTGTAAAATATGAGCTTTCTTACCTGCCTTCCCTCTTCTATCATCCTTAACACCTCCCCTAATCCCACCCCCCAACTTTGACACTGAGAGTGCTAAATTAAGAGATACTAGATAGGACAAAAATAAATGAGAAGGAGAAAAAGAAATTTCAGCTCAAAGGAAACCCCAGCTGGAAGGGAAAGGAAAAGATTTAAGTCAACTTCAAAGCTTTGGTCATTACATAGGACTGGAAGTTTCAAAAATCTGCAACTTAAAGGAATGGTCAGAGAGATTTTTTTTTTTTTTTTTTTTTTTTGAGACGGAGTCTCACTGTCACCCAGGCTGGAGTGCAGTGGCCGGATCCCGGCTCACTGCAAGCTCCGCCTCCCTGGTTCACGTCATTCTCCGGCCTCAGCCTCCCGAGTAGCTGGGACTACAGGCGCCTGCCACCATGCCTGGCTAATTTTTTGTATTTTTAGTAGAAACGGGGTTTCACCGTGTTAGCCAGGATGGTCTCGATCTCCTGACCTCGTGATCCGCCCGCCTCGGCCTCCCCAAGTGCTGGGATTACAGGCGTGAGCCACCGCACCCGGCCAAGATTTTTTTTTAATTTATGAGTAGAGACAATATCCTAAAACCAAGAAACATACCTTTCCCTTTACTTAGAGTTTATTCTTCTTTCAAAAAGAGAATTTGATTGAGTTAGTTGTCCTCATTGCATCCATTAAGGGCCTCAGCTGGGCAAAGTTCTTGCAAATCTTCTCAGGCATTGTTGGTTCCCTCTCTTCCCAGCACAGCCCATAAATAACCATGAGGATAAAACGATGGAAAAGAAAAAAGAGTAAAAAATAAAATAGCCTATCAAAAGTACATAAAACGAGCTCCTTAAATCATAAAATCGAAATCACAATTTCATGTGTTCTTAAATAAAACAAAAATTACAAACCTCATCAAGATGGAAACAGAAAGCTACTGCTACTAAGTCTATCATGTAAACTGTAACCTCTCATAATTTGGTCACACCAAGCCTATGGCTAATGTCGCTGTCTCAGATCCAGACATCTGTGGCCAGGAGAGCCAGGTTGCTTTCATCTACAGTAGTCAAAGCTAGAACCATAACATTTTAGTAGTAAAGAACTAGTTGTGATAACATTCTACAGAAAGGATTGTACACTTTTTGAAGGAATTTGTGCATCTATTCTAGAAAGCAAAATCTGCTGTTCCAGAAATTTGCCATAAGGTGTATACAATTGTACTTTAGCCACACAATCTGAATGGAGAGATACATAATTTGACACTCTGAGGCTGAATTCTTCCCCAAACTCTGTAATTAACTATGCAGAATAGTAAGCATACATTCATAAAAATATATTTAATTATTTATTTAAACCACATTAGTAAACATTAATTTACTGTTTGTTATAAATGTTACTTAAAGTCATTTAGAGGCATAATTTTAAAGTGCAATTTAACATTAATTTCATATCTTTTTTATCTTTTTCTTAATCATTTCGCCCTGAATCATAAGTGATATTACAAAGATATAGTGATATTTTGTTCATTCATCTAGCACAGAATTTTGCAATAGCAGCATGGCTGACACTCTGAGCTGGATAATTACTTGCTGTGGGGACTCTCCTGTGATTGTAGGATGTTTAGCAGTCCACTAGATGTCAGGAGTAACTGCCCTTTAACTACCACCAGTTGTGACAACCCAAAATTTCTCCAGATAATTGTTGAATATACATCCCACTCCCAGTTGAGACCACTGCTTTAGCAGAATGTTAAGGCTTCCCAGTTTACACATCTTGCAGTAGCTGCCATCCTAATCCTAGGGAGCTCATTGGTTATCATTGATTAAGACGTAAGACTAAGCTAACTGTTCCTTAGTTTACTTTTATAACCTATTCCATACTCAAACACACATAGCAAGAAAGAAACAGGAGATTGAGATGCCTCTAGGAGCATCCTTGTACAGTTGACGCTCTTTATGCGGGAGAAGAGATAGGTTCCTGGACTCCCCGCATGTACCAAAATCCCGCGTATACTCAAATCCTAGTCAGTCTTGTGGAAACTGTGTATAAGAAAAGTCAGCCTGTCATATACTGAGTTTCCAGTCCAGCCTTTGGTTGAAAAGAAATCAATGTATAAGCGGACGCGTGCATTTCAAACCTGTGTTCAAGGGTCAACTGTATTTGTGCACAATTCCAAAGTAGTATAAGGAAGGAGAATGTCTCAGCTTGCTTACCCCTCATCCCCAAAGCAGAACCTGATACTAAAGCTTTTATGAAAATGAATTATTCAGAAAAAGATCCCAAAGATAACAATTATGTTTGTTTCTTCAATTGGAAGGTGTCATTTTCTTGCCAGCGGACTTAACCTGATACTTTCTCTCTTCCTTTAAAATCAGTTATGGGCTCTGCATTATATATGTAGTTCCATGTTAGCTCCCAATAACCAGATCCAACTAACCAACTCTTAACTATTTGCATAAAATGCTGTTTTCGGTGACAGATTTCATCAGTTCGATAAACAGTGTCTCGTGCAAAACAAACCATTTTGAATACAATAAAGCATTATTATTATTTCTATTTTTACTTTTTGAAAGAGAGTCTCGCTTTCGTCGCCCAGGCTGGAGTGCAATGGTGTGATGTCGGCTCACTGCAAACTCCGCCTCACGGGTTCAAGCGATTCTCTTGCCTCAGCCTCCCTAGTAGCTTCGATTGCAGTCGCTCGCCACCACACCCAGCTAATTTTTGTATTTTTAGTAGAGATGGGGTTTCACCATCTTGGCCAGGCTGGTCTTGAACTCCCGACCTCAGGTGATCCACCCTCCTCGGCCTCCCAAGGTGCTGGGATTATAGGCACAAGCCACCTTACCCGGCCAAAGCATTATTTTTGAATTGAGATTTACCTTGGTTTAGTAACAGGCTGTTATTGGAAAATCATGACCGCAGTTCACTCTAGATGGAACTGTTAGCCAGGAAGTCACCAATATTCCATTTCTCATTCTCGGAATGCTTTGTTCATTCCCAGGGGGGTGATTTTATGCAGTGGCAGAGTCGGTCTGATTTTCCTCTTGCTTCCCTTTCAAATTGCAGCATGAATAATATTATCTGATCTTTAGTGGTGGTGGTTCATGAAAATCATACTTAGATTCTTAATCCAGGAAGACCTTTTATTGAAACGTTTTGCTTTTCAAACAAATCTTTGCATGACTTCACATTTTCAGCTTATTTACTAATTCCTGTGTATGGAAGAAAGAAGAGAAGAATTGAAGGGGAGGATAAAGGGTTAGATTCCTTTCTGTTCACTACTAAAAAATAAAAGTCTACCTTATAATTCCTTTGATACATATTTGACATAAATAAGTGCAGTGTGATAAAGAGTAATTGTGACAGACCAGTGAGAAATCTGGCTTCATTGCCTTTTGAAAACATTTAATGTCTCCTTGTTTTCTTTTTTCATAAATAAGGGTCAATAATTTTCATTAATTTATTCAATAAAATTTATTGAGCCCTTGACATGTGCCAAACATTATGTTTTGTGCTGAAAACACAAGGGTAAATGTGAAAGACTTTATTATTGTAATCAGAGAAGTTACGTTAATACTAATGTATTAATATTCAAAAAGAACTCATCTGATAAGCAAAGTATCATGTAAACAAGTTTAAAACTCAAAATATAAATCAAAACATGAGAATTTAGCGATTAAGAAAATATTCTAGGATTACAGATTGAATAATATTATGTAAATTTATGTGCAATAAGACTTGTCAAAAACACATGAAAGAGAGCCTGAATGAGTGGTCAGAGATATTATTTCCTTGAATGAGAAGGCTTAATATTATATATACCCACATCAATTTATACAATTTAAACACATAAACTCAAATTTTCTAAAAAATAGGAAAAAAATTTCTACTGGTTTGGTTATATTCAATACAATGTTATTTCAAGAATATTTTTGAAATATTCATTAAGTCTAAAATGATATACATCCTTTGATATGGCATCCTTCTAGATAATTGTCTTCAATAAATAAATTTCAAAGTATGGCAACTGTATTAGTTTGTTCTCATGCTGCTGATAAAGACATACCTGAGACTGGATAATTTATAAACGAAAGAGGTTTAATTGACCCACAGTTCCACATGGCTGGGGAGACCTCACAATCACGGTGGAAGGTGAATGAGGAGCAAAGTCATGTCTTACATGGCAGCAGGCAAGAGAGAGTTTGTGCAGGGGAACTCTCATTTATAAAACCATCAGATCTCGTGAGACTTATTCACTACTGAGAGAACAGTATGGGGGAAACTGCCTCCATAAGTCAGTTATCTCCAGCTGGCCCCACCCCTGACATGTGAGGATTATTACAATTCAAGGTGAATTTGGGTGGGGATACAGCCAAACCATATCAGCAACATATATGTACAAGAATATTCCCTTCTGCTTTGTTTTGACAGATAAAAACTCAAAATTTCATCATTAAGGGAAAACAATTACAGACCCATTTAATGGAGTAGCATGCAGCCATTAAACATTAAAAGATAGAACTAAATGTAGCAGCATGAAAATATGTTAAGATACACTGCTAAATGTAAAAAATCAAATTTCAAACATTATGTTTTGCATGATACCTTTCTATAAAAATAAGACAGTAACAATATAAGCATTGTGTATAGAAAAATAGCTGAAGGACTATATAGCCAGCAACAAAAGAGATGGCATTATGAAGGATTTTTACTTCCTAGATTACTTCTTTCTGTAATATCTGAATTTAACTTTTTCTAACTTTTATAATTAGAAAAAATAATGGCAAGATGAAAATTCATGTCATTATTAACATTGTCTTTATTGGGATTTGACACTAGAAAAATTATGGATCAATTTTGCTAATCCTGTTTTTTCATCAGTTAGAACTTCTAAGTTGAGTTGGACTAGTGCTGTTAAATACTGCTATCTCAAGTAGTTTCTTAAATCGTTTTTAATCCTCTTTCCTTAAGGAAAACATGAGCAGCTATAGATAGCATGAATTTGTCTAAACAAAAATGATTCAAGAACCCACACTATGAGACTTACACTCATGGAGTATTTGACATCTTTCTCAACAAATTTACCAAGAGTTTAACATTTTTCAGTTTCACTTTTTAATGACAGTATTTGTGTATAATTGCATTGTAAAGGACTATGATGAATTACTAGAAATTTTTTCTTTGCTGCTTCTGTGAATTTTTCACATTGGATTTTGACATTTTGTTAACTAATTATGTTGAAATAAGAAATGCAAGTTAGTAGCTCTGCTTAACCTATGAAATTCCATTCTAATTCGGTAGCTGTTACAACAATTACAGGGTGAAAAATGTGATTATCACTTCACCTCAGATTCAACTGAAAATGTGAGAGCCATTAATTGGGCTATGACCCTTCATACAGGCTAAAACAACTGATTTGGAGATCTCACTTTCTTTTCTATGTATTCAACTATACTTTTTTTTTAAAGTTGTGGTCAGAGTTTACTGTCATATCTACTATCATATATTGGGAAAATGCTTAAGTTATCCAAGTCTGTCATTTTATCTAAATAAGAAATCTGTTCAGTGTTGAACACCAATAATTCAAGAATATCTATATGGAAGAGACTTATGAGTGCATTCTGGCTTGAATGGAGAATCTTGTTTAGACTGCATGACATGCACACTGCATGCTTTTTCCTTTAGAGTATATATTACATATCATTAAAATAGAAAATTTTAATGATTTTATTCATACTTTAATAATATTTAGAAACTTTCCATGAAGACATCAAGGCAGGCATAGGGAGAATGGAAGTAAATGGAGCTAACTATACCTTAAGACACCACTTGATGCCTCCACTCACTATCATGTGCCAAGAAATAAGGCTAACCCTTCAAAGAGCATACAGAACGGAATTGCAACCTGCTCTCCAGAGAAACTTAAGAAACAGTATTTGATATCGATGAATTATAAATAGTATGCTTTGACTTGATGGAAAACAACATTAGCAAAATAATTGACTGAGGGATAAAAGTTTACGCAGTGCTAGATAATAATAATGAAACTCTGAATTTATATAAATTTATAATGTGTATCCTTTGAGCTCGAAACGAAAGGCTATTTCTAATTTTGTTTTTATAAATCATTTACCAAAGGATCAAGCACCTGGGTTGCTTAATAGTGTGTCCACATTGCCACTTTCCAATAGCTGAGAGCTATTTAAGAGGATAAACAAATAAATGGAAAAAGCAAAAGGCAGGTCAAAAAAATCATAATGGTAAACTTTCCCAAATGGAGAAAACTTAAGAATTATTAAAATTACTCAGTTAGAAAATTGGCCAGGCACAGTGGCTCACACCTGTAACCCCAGCACTTTGGGAGGCAGAGGCGGGTGGATCACCTAAGGTCAGGAGTTTGAGACTAGCCAGGCCTAAATGGTGAAATCCCATCTCTACTAAGAGCACAAAAATTAGCCAGTCTCGGTGCAGACACCTGTAATCCCTGCTACTCAGGACGCTGAGGCAGGAGAATCACTTGAACCTGGGAGGTGGAGTTTGCGGTGAGCCAAAATCACACCATTGCACTCCAGCCTGGGTGACAGAGTGAAACTCAGCCTCAAAAATAAATAGAAAAAAAAAAAAGAAAAGAAAATTGGTTACAAATAATCTTTCTGTAGTGGGTGATATAACTGAAATTTGAAATGGTGTTTGGAGATGTCAGGAAACAAAGCAAACCTGCAGGCCCTTCTCCATGTCTGTTTCTATACCACAGGGGTTCTTGGATGCCCTTATTCTTTATTCTTAGATCCAGATTGCTCAAGGATAATGAAGGACTAAGTAGAACTATGCAGTGGACAGTGACTAACATTTCAGTGCACCTCAAAGCACTATACGACTTTCTTTCAATATACCTAGAATAAGCTGTGTCCTCTCTTTCCAAAGACTGTTTTATGCTAAACTGGGTGATTTTTTTTCTCTAGTTTTTGTTAATATGTACTAAGATTTCATGGTTTTTCTTACAGCCCTTTCTAGCTTGGCAGTGAATTCTTTGTGGAACAAACCTTCCCCTTTGTGCAACTTCTTGATTATTCACTGTGACAGGCCCACCTAGAGATCACACACCCACTTCTAGATCATGATGTAGATCCCAGGACCTAAGAATTCCATGTTTATGTGCTCCTGAGTTTTCTTTCATGCTCCATTCTCCCTAAGGCAGACTGAATCATTATGTGTGTATACCTAGATCCAAGGAGACAGAACTTGGATGGAGATTACACAGGCATTCACAGTACAAGACAAAGTGAGGTAGCATTCTGGTGTAATACAAATAAAAGGGAGGTAGATGGCATGCCAAGTTCTGGCTCTCTCCATGCCACCATGTTCTGGTGTGGAACTCCAACCAGAGAATTCTAAGTTCAACCTGGCCTTCCAGGTCATTATGAAGATATATTCATCCAGGAAGAAAGAAAATACATATTTTATTTAGCATTTTATTAGGATGAATTATTACTTTAAATATTTAGACACATAGTATAAGGACATGCTAATAGTGGGTTATTTTTTGTTTTTTGTTTTTTGGGTATTTTTGCTCTGGGCCCTATGAATATATGAGGCCAAGCCACTAAACACCCCCCATAGCTAAGTTGGCCACAACACCAATATCACCAGGGATCTTGAATATCACCACAAGATCTTGAGCTTTCAGAAGATTCAAATACGTACCCTAATAACTGAAGTGCAAAGCAGAGTTTGCGAGGTGGAGATTTAAGCACAATGCCAAAGTAGTATAAGGTAGGAAAATGTCTCAGCTTGCTTATGCCTCACCCCCAAAGCAGAATCTGAGACTAAAGCTTTTATGAAACTGGATTATTCAGAAAAAGATCTCAAAAAGTAGAGAAGTTAAAAAAAGAAAAAAAACACGGAAAGAAAGAAAAGTCAAGCTAAAGCTGTCTTGGTGAGCTGGTTCCCTGTGGGTCATTTAGGCTCAATCCTACTGGGGACTTGCTGGCTACTGTGTAAAATGTGCCTCAGATTTGTCCATCTAAGGAACATTTCAGAGGAGTATTTATCCACTAGCTCCCATCCTACCAGTATTCCCCTGGGTGTTAACTCTTCTGCTCTTTGGGATTTGTGTATGTGTCAGTATGACTGAGTAGTCTCAATAGTCTGCAGAAGTCCTATTTGGTAGAGGCAGAGAAGGCTAGAGTAAAAAGCAACAGATATGTACTGCATTTGATGTGAAGTGCTGTCAAGTTGCATCTGTGAACAGCTGGTGGCCATGGCAATATCCAGAGTGAAAAGATAGGCTGAGAGAATGTGAGGTAAGCACAACAGTACCTGATATAAGAGGCAACAATTTCTTCAGGGAGGGATCAGCAAAAATTGTGAATATGTTTAAATCTGACTCCAGAGAATGACTAGATGCCAATTGTTGGAGATGGAGGCTATGTCAATTTACTATGGCTGTGTATTAGTGTGTTTTCACACTGCTATAAATAACCACTGGAGACTGGGTAATTTATAAAGAAAAGAGGTTTAATTGACTCACAATTCTACATGGCTGTGAAGGCCTCAGGAAATTTACAATCATGGCAGAAGGCAAAGGGAAAGCAAGGCATGTCTTACATAGTGGCAGGAGAGAGAGAGTGAGGGGCAAGTGCCAAAAACTTTTAAACCATCAGATATTGTGAGAACTCACTCAGTATCATGAGAACAGCATGGAGGAAACTGCCCCTATGATCCAATCACCTCCCACCAGGTCCTTCCCTTGACACATGGGGATTATAATTCAAGATGAGATTTGGGTCAGGATACAACCAAACCATATTATTCCACCATTGGCCCTTCCCAAATCTCATGTCCTTCTCACATTTCAAAATGCAATGATACCTTCCCAATAGTCCCTCAAAGTCTTCACTCCATTCTAGCATTAACTCAAAAATCTGAGTTCAAAGTCTCATCTGAGACAAGGCCAGCCCCTTCCACCTATGAGCCTCTAAAACCAAAAACAAGATTAGTTGCTTCCAAGACACAATGAGGATACAGGCATTGGGTAAATGCTCCTGTTCCAAATGGGAGAATTTGGCCAAAACAAATGGGCTATTGGCCCCATGTAAGTCTGAAACCCAACAGGGCAGTCATTAAATCTTAAAGCTCCAAAATGATCTCCTTTGACTTCATGTCTCATATCCAAGGCATACTGATGCAAGGGGTGGGCTCCCACAGCACCGGACAGCTTTGACCCTGTAGCTCTTCAGGGTACAGCCATGCTTTTGTGGGCTGGCATTGAGTGCCTATGGCTTTTCCAGGCACATGGTACAAGCTGTCAGTGGACCTACTATTCTGGGGCCTGGAGGACAGTGGCGCTCTTCTCACAGCTCCATTAGGCAGTGCCCCAGTGGGAACTCTGTGTGTGGATTCCAACCCCACATTTCCCCTTTGCACTGCCCAAGTAGAGGTTCTCCAGGAGGACTCTGACCTTGCAGCAGACTTCTGCCTGGACATCTAAGCATTTCCATACATCATCTGAAATCTAGATGGAGATTCCCAGAGCTCAACTCTTGGCTTCTGCACACCCTCAGGCCCAAAACCGTGTGGACGCCACTAAGGCTTGGAGCTTGCACACTCTTAAGCCACAGCCCAAGCTGTACCTTGGCCTCTTTAAGCCATGGCTGGAGCTGGAGCTGCTGGGACACAAGATATCATGTCCTGAAGCTGAACAGAGCAGTGGGCCCCGCCCAAAAAACCATTTTTCCCTCCTAGGCTCCTAGGCCTGTGATAAGAGGAGCTGCTGTGAAGATCTCTAAAATGCCCTGGAAACATTTTCCCCATTGTCTTGGCTATTAACATTTGGCTCCTCATTACTTATGCAAATTTCTGCAGCCCTCCTTAGAAAATGGGTTTTTCTTTTCTACCACAAAGTCAGGTTGCAAATTTTCCACAATTTTATGCTCTGTTTTCCTTTTAAACATAAGTTCCAATTTCATATCTTACTTTCAGAAAAAGCCACGTCATATCTGGAATGCTTTGCTCCTTAGAAATTTCTTCTGTCAGATACCCTAAATCATCTTTCTCAAGTTCAAAGTTCCACAGATCTCTAGTGCAGGGGCAAATGCTCTCAGTTTCTTTACTAAAGTATAGCAAGAGTAACCTTTGCTACAGTTCCCAATAAGTTCTTCATCTCCATCTGAGACCACCTCAGCCTAGACTTTATTGTCCATATCACTATCAGCATTTTGGTCAAAACCATTTAACGAGTCTCTTGGAACTTTCTCACATCTTCCTATATTCTTCTGAGCCCTCCAATCTGTTCCACACTCTGCCTGTTACCCAGTTCCAAAGTCACTTCCACATTTTCAGGTTATCTTTAGAGCAGTACCCCATTCTCCCAGTACCAATTTTCTGTATTAGTCTGTTCTCACACTGCTATAAAGAACTACCTGAAACTGAGTAATTTATAAAGAAAAGAGATTTAATTGATTCACAGTTCCATATGGCTGGGGAGGCCTCAGGAAACTTACAATCATGGTCAAAGGCAAAGGGAAAGCAAGGCATGTCTTACATGCTGGCAGGGGAGACAGAGAATGAGGAGTGAACTGCCAAACACTTTTAAACCATCAGATCTTGTGAGAACTCACTCACTATCATGATAACAGCCTGGGGGAAATCATGCCCATGATCCAATCACCCCCCACTAGGACCCTCCCTCAACACATAGGGATTACAATTCAAGATGATATTTGGGTGGGGACACAGCCAAACCATTATCAGGCTGCCATAACACAGTGCTACAAAATGGGTGGTTTAAAACAACAGAAACTTATTCCCTCACATTATTGTAGGCTAGAAGTCCAAAATCAACCTGTGAGCAACATTAGTGTCTTCAGACACTAACTATGAGGGACAATCTGTTCCATGCCTCTCTCCTAGCTTTTGATGATGGTTGACAATTCTTGTAGGTGCATCACTTCAACCTCTGTCTCGATCTTCATATTGTGTTCTCCACCTATGTTTGTGCCTTTATATGGCTCTGTTCTTGTAAACATACTGATCAAATTAGATTAAGGGCCCACTCTATGCTACTATGATCTCATCTTAACCAATCATATCTGCAACTACCCTATTTTCAAATAAGGGGTCCTGGGGCTTGTGACTTCAACATAACTGTGTGGGGAACACAATTCAACCCGTAACAGAGGATGATCACTATACACTGAGAGATTTCAGAAAACAGTGGTGCAGATTTTGAAACTATTCAGGAAATCGCGGTAAAATGCTGTAACCGAAACTTAGGGTAGTAAAGTGGGAATGGAAAGGTTAATAAGGCCTGGATCAAACCATCAGGGTTTAGAATGCAACAGTGAGAAGTGTGAGCTTGGTCCCACAGGAGCCATCAAAATTTCCTGTCTGCAAAAGGAAATGTGGTCTATGTTTACTTCAGCAGCCTTAAACTTTGGGGATAGGGATTGGAGAAGATTCAATTAATATTTTTTAAAATGTTTCATGTCTTTTTAAAATTAAGGACTTTCTACAATCCTCTATAACTTTTGTAAGTTCTGCAATTTATTTCCAATGGTATCAATGTTTAAAAATAAACTCCTCCTGAGTACTCCTGTTGCAGATTACTAGATACCCTTTTATAAAAGAATAACACAAGGTCAGGTGCAGTGACTAATGCTTGTAATCCCAGCACTTTGGGAGGCAGAGGCAGGAGGATCATTTGACCTAAGGAGTTTAAGATGAGCTTCGGCAACATAGGGAGACCTCATTTGTACAAAAAAATTTCAAAATTAGCTGGGTGTAGTGGCACATGCCTGTAGTCCCAGCTAATTGGGAGGCTGAGGTGGGACGATCATTTGAGACTGGGAGATCATGGCTGCAGTGAGCCATGATTGCCACTGCTCTCCAGCCTGGGTAACAGAGTGTGACCCCGTCTCAAAAAAAAAAAATCATAAAGCAATAATACAGAAGAGCAGTGTTGTTTCCACATCTTTCTGTTTCTTAAACAGCAAGGTCATTAACAGAGAAAAAAATAAAAGTATTAAAGCTTTTTGATAAAACTCAGTATCTTTTCTCAAATATCATTGGTCAGATAGAAAATCTGCACTTAAAGTCTTAAAATTATAATTATAATATGTCAACAAATTAAAATTACACAGCAAAGGTAATATGTAATTAGTATTATATTAAATTAGTATTATAGCATTATATTCATGTTTAAAACTATTAGAGTTTTAATATGTACACTTCATGATTCATGGGAAAACTGACTTTAAAAAAACAAGAAATATCCATAGAACATATTGTTAATCTAAATTAATTCCAGTGGATAGACATATGGTGATTGACTCTAGGTGCTTTGAGTGTCCATATAGTAATAATTTGGGCTCAGCAACTTGCTGGAAACTGAAGTCTGTTAGTTAAAAGGCAGGAAAACACAATCAAGCTTGACTTGATCGGTATCTTCAAGGGGACCTGACTCTCATGAGCTTTAATGTCACCCCTTTTAGGGTCTTCTAAGTCGGTCTTCTTGGTTGGAAACAAGAGTGTCTATGCTCTACCCAGGGTCTGGTTTACAACTATCAACAATAAAAGCAAAGAAATGGGCTTGATGTCAAAGGACTAATCCACATGTGAGCTTGGCCTGCACAGTAAAAAAGGGGCCATTTCCATATTATCACAGGCAGGAACAGCCAGACTTTGACGAGGCATTGAAAATTTGAGGCCTCTTGCTGCTCGCTATTCTACTCTTGTCACAGACATTGAAGCAAGTGAGGTTGGATAAATGCAAAGCCAGGCCCCATGTGGTGCTCTTCCATTGCACACATGTCAATATGTGAAGATTTCTGCTTGAGAGAAAACCATGAAAAATGGAAATTCAACATATGGCCAATGAGGGCTACAAAAATCATGGAGAGGAATAGTTGCACTCAAGGCTTTCAGTGGCACTCTTAGGTAATTGCTTAATTGAAATTTTATTCCTGTCATTGAACCTCACAGCAGGAGTGAATCTACAATTACAGTGCAAGTTTTGATATTTCATTCCTGCTCTTTATACCAATGGGGGAAGAAAGGGCATTAATTAAGGGATAGCTACAAAACAAATTGCCCTTGAGAGGAAAAAAGGGAGGGCTGTGAGAGTGGGTATGAATGTAAATAAAAGGAGAGGAGAAGCAATATAGAAGGATTTTCTTTGTCCTTTATATTGCCAACAGCAAGATTAAAAAACAATTTTAACTGAAAGAGTTTATCCTTTATGGGTAGTTATGAGGAGCAATCACTAGAGTAAAATTTTTAAAAATCGGTTATAATCCAAATTTTCTTATTGGCAAAACAAGTGCTTTGAGCAATTCACTCCACTACTCAAAGCCTCAGTTGTCTATAACACAGAGATAATTGCAAATTGTCTACTTTGTAGGATGGTTGTGATAATAAAAGTGAGATACTACATGGTAAGGCACGTTGCAAACTGTAAAGCTTCTGTACCAGAAAATTGATAGTATAAAGAATTAACTATTAATTTATTTTCAAATAGCATGGGGGAGGGAAGAAGGAGCTGAGAAGCAACCAATGCATTCTTTATTAGCATTCTAACAGAACTTTGGTTTACAAAACGAGTATGTAAAAGAGAAACTCAGTCTTTCTGTTACCAATAATAAACCACAAGAAAAAATAATAATGGTGTTTAACTTTAAGACGCTTTTGGAGCGTAGATAGGTCTCTAATGTAAATAACTAGAAATAGAGTTGGGTTAACAGTGTCTCATCCTAACTCTCTGAATCTGATACTATTAAAAATATAGCTTTATTGTTTTTATTTGGGTATAACGTCATATTGTTGTGCAGCTCTTATTAGTCTTAAATTGCTAAAGTCAACATCTTCAAAAAAGGTCTGCAAATAAGTCAAATTTAGGGTTTAAATAATTTTCCCAGTCCATTTAAAAAGTAATCTCTTAGGGAATGGACAAGAAAAAAAGTAGATTTAGATGAATAATTACATATAGTCAAGCCAACTAGGAAAAAACAGATCTCAGCCAACCTAAGTGTCTTTATTTTTTCTTATTATAATAAATATATCCATGGCCTGAAGAACATAAGCAGCAAATAATTATAAAATAAAAAACACAGTTCATACTGAGCTCATTATAATTCCACTGGCATATGATATTGAGTAATACCTTATTTAAATAACCATGTTCATATGTTTCTACCCATGACAGAATCAACTGGATCCCTACATAATATCCATTCTCCCCTTCCTGCTTTAGGAAAAACTCAATATTGTTTGGAGCAGTAAGATACCTGACAAAAATATTTTATTTCCCAACCTTTCTGGTGGTTACTAGTTTACATATGACTAAGTTCTGGCCAATGAGTTACAAATGGAAGTTTTACAGAGGCACTACTAGAAAGGTTCCTTGGGGGATAATAGTTTCCTTCTGTTGTTTTCTTCTCCTTCTAACTGTCTGGTAATGGATGTGAAGGTTGTTGCCCCAGCAGCTGTTTCAGGCAATAAATTACCTTGAGGAAGGAAACCATTTAGAATTTGATGGTAGAGAAAAAAATGTAGGTTAAGAATGAATGTGGTGATTTATAGGATCACCATACCAGCACTGGGATATTCGGTTTGATGTTGGATAAAAATTATGTTTTTCTTTTTTTAAAAAAATCTTTAACATTTTTAAATGCAACCAACTTAATCTTAACTAATATTCCACAACTAGAGTAGATGTTCCCTGAAGTCAGAGGCCTTTGCCATTTTATGTAGAGCCCAGTACACAGGAAGGCCCATAGCAGAGGCTCAAAAATATTTGCTGAATCTGAATGCATAAATCTGGTCCTTTCCCTCTGACCTACAATGCTTTCTTCTTCTTGTTCTCTACCTCTTCTTCTCTTTTCCACTTTTCTTATCATAATGTTCTTAATTACTTCCTCTATTGCCTTTTTATCTTCTACCAATTCTTGTTCTTCAAATAGGCCATTCTAGTAACCTTGATCATTCTGGTGTCCCTTCTTATATAATGGATGTCTACCCCAATGAAAAATGAGCAAAATATAAATCCAAAGAAAATTAAAATTATTTGTTATTCTCTTTTAAATTGGGCTTTAAAAAATACACCAAGATGATGGGCCTGTATCATTGTTTAAGGATGTTATTCCTTTTAAAAACTATAGTTCTGTCTTCCCAACTGTAAAATAATTATTTACTGCATCATTATAAATATTTTCTAATGGAACTATAATCTAAAAACAAAGATCTAAATTTTATAAGATTCCAATTCATGTAGATTTGAAATTGTCAAGCTTTGTATTTTGGTTGGGTCAGTGGAGGATCGATTTGCAAGAGGGTGTGAAATGCTTATGAGAGCATTACAAATCCAGTTGGAGTACAGAGGTGATGCAAAATATTAAAATTCTCAATCAATTAAGATACAGAAGTCATCCCCTAATTTCTAAAGTAAAATTACAAATGGGAAAAGATTTCATCCTTGAAAAGGGGAAACAAATTAGGTGTGTTCAAGCTATTTTTTAAAGAAAGATGATTCTTTGTCATTCAAATTGTCTAAACCCAGGCATTTTTTGTTGTTGGAATTTTTTTACAAGTTCCTAGGATGAGGCATGATAGAATAAGCTGAATAACTGAGTTAAATTAGAGCATATGTCACTATAAGGATGTAAAAAAAAAAATGAAAGAATGAGAATCTTTTACTGCTAGTCTGAAAAGCCAAAGAATGTCTTTTTTATTTTTTTAACTCACTGCTTTTAAAAAATTTCCCTCATTTTTACTTTTTAACAGTTTTCATGCAATATGCCTACGTGTGCTATTTCAGTATTTATAATTATGGATAGTAGTTCTTTGAAAATCTGTATCTTGATGTCTTTCTTCAGCTTTGGAAAATGTTTGCCAGTGTCTCTTCAACTACTACTTCAGCCCCATTCTCCTCCTCTCCTTCTCCTCTAAAAATATGTACACCATTTTCAATAATCTTATGTCTCTAGTCCCTTTTCTATATTTTCTTTCTTTTTTGATCTTTCTATTTCAGTCTAGTTATTTTCTATAGATCTATTTTCCAGGTCTACAAACTTCTGATTTTTTGTATCTAATTTGCTGTTAGCAGTGCCCATTGAGTACTAAATTTCAGTTATTTTGTCCCTCAATTCTAGAACTTCCATTCAATTATTTTATATATGTTCTCATACTTCTCTAAAACTCTTTTTGTTATCTATTTTGTTCAATGTATTAAATACAGTTACTTTAAAGTCTATTTTATAATTCCAATATCTTGATTATCTTTGGGTCAGTTTCTAGCACCTATTTCTTCTCTAGATTTTTGATCATTTGCTACTGTCCTCTTGTAGACTTAAAAAGATTTTTATTGAATGCCAAATATTAAGAACTCACAAGGTAAGAGTCCTGGATGTCATTATCTTCCTCAAAGAAGATTTAATTATTTGGGCCAGTAGTTAGAGTACAGACAGATTCCCTTGGTCTAACTGGGGATGGATATGGTACGAGAATAGGATCCAGACATTTTAAGGGCTGTAATATTTTTACCTTGCCCTTATTCCTGTAACTGTGGAATGTCACCATAACCTCTCTTCCTTGGCAGGCTCTGATTTCCAACTTGTGTTTCTCCAGCCTTTTTAACCTGCTTTCTTCTTAGTTTCTCAGCATCTTATGCCCTGGCAGTTTAATGTTTGTCAAATGCCTTAAGACAAGAACTTTGGCCTCATTTCTCTACAAGTCTATTTTCTCTAGAATCTTTGTCCTTTAAGTCTAGCCTGCCTTAGTGGTTATTACATTTTTATCTCTTAATCCCAAGGGTGAGACAAAAGTTCTGGCAAGCCACTTTCTGGTTGGACTGTGCCCCACAGCATGACATGGCAAATAATGGCCAATGCTTCAATGGGAAGAGGCTGCTAAGAAACTACAGCTCCCTTTGACATATTTTCCTTATTTTGGGGATCTGTATCTCCAATCCTGTCTGTCTTCGTTGGTCTCTATGCCTAAATCAGCTAAAATTTTTAAATGGAGATTTGTAGTAGGTTTTTACTGAAGGTTTTGTGTGATACAAGCTATTCTATCAGAGGTGGAGGATTTTTTAAATCAGTTCTTTAACCTTTCGTTTTCCCTCCACGCCTGACTTCTTGTTATTGAATTATATTATATCAAGTTGGAATTTTTCTCAATAATACTAGTGAACATTTTCTTCTGTAAACTTTAGAAATATTGGCAAATTTACACGAAAAAAATGAACTTAGTTGCATTTATCCTAGTGGGTTAAATTGTTGTTATTATTTATGTGCCCAGAGAGGAACATAGAAGAGAACTGGTGAAACCTGAGAATTTTTGTTTTGTTTTCTTTAAATAGAAATCCCAAAAGAATTAAATTACATTTTAGCCAGTCTCTTACATCTATTTGCCAATGGACAAGTCCAAATACGGAGGAGTTTTCTTTTTATCTGGACTGATAAAATTAGCCTATCTATAATAGGTTAATAAATAACATAGATTATTTATATTTCTATATTTTAGCTGATGGCTTCACTTACATTTATTGAATACTCATCTATAGGAGATAAATTCACATTTAAAAAGATGTCTATGTCAAGTGTCGAAGAGAAGAGAAGATCCACGGGAAGGAAAATTTGTCCCTGCTAATGTAATGTGCCTCCTGTACCAGGAAAAACAGCAGGATGGGGGTGGGGGTGGAATGCATATACATACAGTGGCATCTCAAAACTGCTATGCATTACAAAATAAGTAACCATGAAACATGCATTACAAGAAAAACTATTTAAAGATATAAGAAAACTATGGGAGAAGAAATGTTTAAAAAGATAGAAAATCGTTCATGCAGTTTTAGGGGTAAAAGTTTTATGGATGTTTCTTGCATGACTTTAACTTAGATACAAGAATATAGTTTCATAATGTTTCTTGGTATATTTAATGCTTTACTCCTACACAATTCACTGAAATGACATATCTGGCATTTTGTGGCTTAATTTGAGAACATAATGCCCATTCTAGTTCTTGCTGCAGAAATGCTTTAATATTTTATGTTGTGCTGACAATACTAAGGTGCTTGTCTCAAAGAACTATATTTTGCTGTGTTTATTGACCTTTCTTTTCAACAATTCTAAATGGAAGATACAGAATGGAAGTTCCTTGTTCTCATGTGATAACTGTTAAAGTTAGACTGAAAGAAAGATGTATTATTAACCTACCTGAAGATAACTGGGAGTTGACATGCAGACAGTCACACACAAAGTCAGGAATATGGCTTAATTTTTAAATTTATAGTTCACCATCTTCCTTTTGAATTCCACAGAGCTTATTTATCAGAAATAGAAAATAATCAAACAAAACAGATTTTATTTTTAATATGCCCACTGGCTTAGTCAGACTTATTCTGGAATGAACAGATTAATAAGAATTGAAGGTTTTCTCTTACTCATCTTCTAGTAATGAGTTATTAGTATAATTTCTGATCTATAAGAATATTTATTCGCTTTTTGCTTTATTTGCTGTTGGAGCAAATGAGTGATTATCTACTGTTACAGCAGTGTTCAATCTCATACAGCTATAGAAGTATATCTATATATTCTTCAAAGACTGCCAGAAAGATATATACACCTAAACTGATAAGGATTATTTAAGGATTATTAAAAGAGAAACCATAAACAACTATAAAATGGAAAATGAAAAGATACAACAAAGGTGGACATGAAAAAATACGACAGAGAAGAGTTTTCCAGTTCATTTTAGCCAGTCAGAAAAGCTACCACAATGTGACATTTTGTACAGAAGAAAATTAACTTTTTGATCATCTGGCAAAGAAGAGGCACTCTAAAAGCAATTTTGATTCATTTGTAGATGTTCTAATTTTAGGCTCTCTTTGTATTCTTTAATTTGTTGCTAAAGCATAATTAGAAACTAATGTACATTTTCTCTTCTGCTTTAAGAAGCTTGACATTTAGCACTTAATTTTAACATACAGTGTCACTTCCTTTTATAATCATTATACTTTAAAAAATTCTGCTTTCACAGAATAAAAATAAACACAGTATTGTTATTGCTAACAACTCAAAGGCAACAAAAGATTCCCAAGTCATAGATATTCATACATGAAAGAAAAGTTGCATACTGCTCTTAAGAAAAATGAATTTATTGCTGAAAATATACAAATGGCTCAATATATAGTATTTTGCTGATCCAGCAGCTTGTTGCTATAAAAATACTGACAATTATTAATCCATTGCTTTCCCTTCTGCTAGTGGAGATATTATATCTTTCTATGAAAGTCGCAAGTGAGAGATGAATTTGACATCCTTAGTAGGAAATTGAATAGAAGCAAGAAATCAAGTAGAAATTTAAATCTTTCTCCTAACTCTCACAGGAACACATGAAAATGACTTTTATAATGGCAAGATTTTCTTAGAACATTAAATTGTTATTTTTAAAACATGTTTATTGCAAACTGATATGACTCAAGAGATTTTAAAAATTCACGCCTTTTGAGAATAATGCACATTGTCATTCTGAATAGGCAAGCCATGCTTAAAAATTATCCTAAAGAACAAAGAGTAGAACAAGGGGAAATATTACAATTTGTTTTTAATTACAAAATCTTCCCAGAATTTAAGTTAATTTAAAATTAAAATGACTTTATTTTCATTATTTTAATAATCATTGCCAAATATTTACCGAATGTCTACCAAGTACAAAACAGTGAAGTGAGTGTTACCAGCCTAAGGAGATATGATATAGTCTCTACCCACAGGGGCACATCATTTTGTTGGAAAAGATAAAGTAAGTTTAAAAGGATAGACATTCCCATTACCTATATGCTTCTCCTGTCCTCTTTAAAACCATACAACTCAAAACTCTTTGGGCTTTAATTTAATGTATTTTTGGATTTCTTCTTCTTGATACAAGGTAAGAAAATGGAAGAGGTGGGAAAACCTACCGCAAATCTCAGTGCATCAAATCTCATTAGAGAAAAATGATGAAACACTTTAAATGAACTAGCTTCTAATTTTTTACAGCTATATCATTTGCAGAATGTGAATCACACTGTCACCTAGCAACTATTTATTTGCTCTAAAATTTTTTACCTAAAATAGACACTTTTCCCACAATTAAATTCTATTTTAAGTCTATCACACCTAATTCATTTTCCCATGGATGTCCCAATAGGAGCCAAAATAACTTAAAGTAGAACAGATACGTGACAGAATTGCTTACAGTGGGGTCTCAAGCACCAGATGCTGGCTGGTACTCGCTAACTCAACATGTTATAGATGTTATTTTACAGCCCATGTTCATAATTTGAAGAAAATCAATAAGGAAATATTACTGGATTAAAATTCATCACGGTAGGAGCCTAACCAAGAGGAAACCTTCGTAGGTCCTTCTTTGTCCTTTGCTCTTCTGGGCTTCCCTGAAAAACACTTTTCACATTTTATTGTAATACTCTCCTTATGTTTCTTTCTTCCCAACTAAGCTTTAAGCTACTTAAATAAATAGAGCCTCTCTTGCTTACCAAGAGGTAGGCAAAATGCTAATGTTGGAGAAGTTTTTTTAAATGCTTAAACAAATGAATGGGATAAGGATCTAGGATTGTGTGCTATCTATCAGAGAGGTAATGAGCAAGTAGTAAATAATGTCACAGGATCTTGAGGGCCATGATTTCATATGGCGTGCTACAATCCGGGAACAAGGAGTGTGGAGACTGGTGTTCATGTGGAGATGGACAATCACTAGCTACAATCTTGTGATTGGTTGAAAAAAAAGTTTTTATTAGTGCTGAAACTCAGAATGAAAAATTTGCAAGCAACCCTGGCATTCATAACTTGGAATTGCTTGAAGTTTTGCTTCATCACAAATTTGAATCTCATGTACTATCAGTGAGCTGGTGAGTCTCAGCTAGTAATGGAGCTTAGCCTTCAACTTCCTAGCCAATGTTTTGTCACAGTTGTGAGCACTGGGACTTTGTAAATGGAGTATTTTATGAATTCTCTTCCCACATCCATTGTTGTTAAGGAGTCCAAAATAGGAAACATTGTAATTACGGCTATGGGGGCCCCTTCAGCATCTGAACTGCAATTCTTTCATACCCCCGCATGAGTAATAACTGCAGCTGTGATTCTTTGACTTTGGAAAAAGTAGTATAGGACTTTCAAGTATTATAGATCACATATGTGCATTACATTAGCTCTAATAACCTCTGCTGTTTTCAAATAAATATGATTATACTGGTTCTTTCTATAACTCCCTGTGAGATTTTTGTTCTCCAGTTTCCTTTATAAAAAACAATGTGCAATATACTGTACGTATTTAAAGTATACAATTTGATTAGTTTTGACATCTGTACACACCATGAACCATCACCACAATCAAGATAATGAATATATTCATAAACCACAAAGTGTTCTTTAGTCACTCCCACCCAACTTTTCCTGTCCCTCTCCCATCTCCAGGCAACCACGAATATGTTTTCTGTCACTGTAGACTAGTTTACATGTTCTAGAATTTTATATACCTGGAACTATACAGTATGTATTATTTCCTGTATGAATTAATCACTCAGAATACCTGTTGTAGCATATATCAATAGTTTTTTATGGCTGAGAACTATTTTATTGTATGGACATACCACAGTTTGCTAATCCATTCACCTGTTGATGCATATTTGGGTTTTTTCTAGTTTTTGATACTACAAATAAAATTGCTATGGCTATTTGTATGGGAAAATACTAAAGAGTGTAACAACTGGATAATACTGTATGTATATGTTAAACAGTTTAAGAAACTGGCAAACTTAGATTCCCACCAGGTTTATGATATTTCCAGTTCTTCATTGCCAACATTTGGTATAGTAAATCTTTATAATTTTAACTATTTTAACAGGTGTCTCATTGCGGTTTTCATTTCATTTCTCTATTGATTACTAATGTTGAGCATCATTTCTCTATTGATTAATAATGTTAAGCATCATGTTGAAAACATATTTGTCATAAGTATACATTCTTTATGTATTTGTCATAAGTATAACTTCTTTATTTATTTGTCATAAGTATACCTTCTTTGATGAAGTGTCTGTTCAAATATTCTGCCTAAATTTTATTTTTATTGCTATTTTTCTCTTACTATTGAATTTTGAGAGTTCTTAATGAATCCAGGATACAAATTCTTTATTATATATATAATTTGCAAGCATTATATCAACTTCATAACTCATTTTTACACTGTCTTTACTATGCCATTGAACGGATTTTAATTTTGATGAAGTCCAATTTACTTACGGAACATATTTTTGATGCCATATCTAAAAATCATAGATTATTGCTTGACCTAAGATCATAATGTTTCCTTTCACATTTACTTCCAGAAGTTTTATAATTTTAGTATAATTTTACACTTTGGACCATGATCCATTGTGTGCCAATTTTTATATGGGCAAGGTCGAGATTGAAGTACAGTTTTTTTGCATATAAATATCCAATTATTTCAGCAATAGTTGTTTAAAACACCATTCTTTCTGCACTGAATTACCTCTTAACCATTGCCAAAATAAGTGGCATGTATGGGTCTATTTCTACACCATCTAATATATTCCATTGACCTATTTATTTATATTTATATTTATGCCAATACCAACTATTTTTGATTACTATGGCTGTATAATAAGTTTTAAAATCAGGTAGTGTTAGTTCTCAAAGTTTGTTTTGTTTTGTTTTTTAAGTCATTTTGGCTGTTTTTGCTTCTTTGAATTTCACTGTAAATTTTAGAAACAGCTTGTCAGTTTAAAAAAAATGAGATTTTGATTGGGATTACATTGACTATATATGCATGTATATTTGTCTGATATATATAAACAGAGAGAGAGAGAGAGAACATCTTCTAACCCACGGATATGGTTTATCTTCATTTATTTAGGCATTCTTCAATTTCCCTCATTAAATATTTTGCTTTTGGAAGAAGTAGAACAAGAAAGGGTTAAAGTATTATAGATCACATATATGTATTACACTAGCTCTAATAACCTATATTGTTTTCAAATACATATGACTTTATTAGTTATAAAACTATAAAAACAATGTTATACAGTTTTCTGTGTAGAAGTTTTGTATGTCTTTTGTTACGTTTATACCTAAGTATTATATATTTTTGATGTTATTGTAAATACATTATTTTCGTTTTATTTTCTGGATGTTTATTGCTAATGTAGAAAAATAATTTTTGTATATTGATTTTTTATCCTTCAAGCTTGCTAAATTTATTTAACACTCAGTTAGCTTTTTTAAGATTCTATCAGATACATATTTTTATATTTGTTTAAGTCAACTATTGTGTCATTATGAAATGAACATTTTGATGTCTGGTAATATGTTACTCAGAAATCTACTTTGTCTGATATTCATAAACACTCTAAGCTTTCTTTCAATCTATGTTAGCATGGTATATCAATTTCAATCCCTAAAATAATTATGTTAAAACATATTTGTCTTTATTATTTAACTGTACTTCCTATAATCAGTATATAGGATCATCTTGCTTTTCTATCCATTCTTAAATTTATCATTTAGTCTGAGTATATAGGCCATTTACATTTAATGTGATTATTGATATGATTATGTTTAAATTTACCATCTTGCTATTAGTTTTCAATTTTTTCCATCTATTTATTTCCTTTGCTACTTTTTCTGCTATCTTTTACATTAATTAAAAGTTATTTTGTAGTTTTCTTTTTATTTCCTACCTTTCTTATTAGCTATGCCTATTTTGACATTTCATTGGTTTCTTGGGGATTGAGTAAACATTTTTACATTATCACCATCTAATTTTAAGTGATATTATATCAATTCCTTTTACCTGTAACATAAGAACCTTGCAATACTTTGTCACACATTTTACTTTTACATATTATAAAGCCTACAATACATTGCTATTATTTTTAAAGTCAATTATATTATTTAAAGCTTTAAATAAGAAATAAAAGGCATATAGATTTATCCATGAAGTTACTATTCCCCATGCTTTTCTTTCATTGCATTGATTCATGTTTCCATCTGGTATCAATTTCCTTCTGTTTAAAGCACTGCCTTTAATATTTCTTGTATTGCACATCTGCTTGACATGATTTATTTCATCTTGGATATGTTAAACAAAGTCTTCATTTCACCTTGCTTTTTGAGAGATATTTCCTGGGTATAGAATTATAGTTTGAAAGTATTTTGTTCTTTCAGTATTGAAAGATGTTGTTCCACTGTCTTCTCACTTCCATTGTTTTTATTGTTGTTATGTTAGAGAAATCTGTTATACTTACCTTTGTTTTTCTGTATGTAATGTTTTTTTCTGGTTTCTTTTAAGACTTTTTTCTTTTAACACCAGTCTTGAATAATTTGATTATAATACACTTTGGTATAGTTTTCTTTATATTTATTGCACTTGGGGCTCACTGAACTTTTCATATGTGAGGATTCTGGAAATTTTCCAGTCACTTTTTTCTTCAAATAATGGAATATGCTTCAGAGACTCTAATTGCATATTAGTAGACTTCCATAAATTGTCCCAAAGATCACTGATCTTCTCTATTTATTATTATTCTTTTCTCTTCAGAGTTCCATTTTTGATAGTTTCTACTGCTGTCTCTTCAAGTTCACTAATATTCCCTTCTACAATTTCTAAACTGCTTCATTCCATCCAGCGTATTTTTATTCTCACGAATCAGTTGTTGTATTTAAAAGTTCAAACTGGGTAGTTTTAAAAACCAAATAGAAGCACTATTTGTCTACCAAATAGAGACATCTTTCATGTCTCTATTTAACTTTTGAACATATGTAAACTAGCTATAATAAGAGTATTAGTGCCCTTGTTTGCTAATTTTAACATTTGTATTAGTTCTGGACCCATTTCAATTTATTGCGTTTTGTCCTCAATGTCGCTTGCATTTTCCTACTTCTTTACAAGCCTATAATATTTGAAACATTTTTTTGCTAGTCATTGTGAATTTTACTTCGATGAGTGTTGGATATTTCTGTTTTCACGTAAATATTCCTTAGCCTTGTTCCATGATGCAGTTAAGTTACTTGGAAATGATTTATTCCCTTTGGATCTTACTTTTATGATTTGTTAGACAGAGTCAGAGCGGTGTTTAATCTAGTACTAAATAATCTCACTAGGCAGGCAAGTCTGTTTTGTGTACTCTACCAAATTACCTTTAAATTGTGAGTTTTTAAAATCTGACTGGTGGTACACTGTTACTTCTAATACTAGCAGGTGATTC
The DNA here is from genome assembly GCF_028858775.2 of Pan troglodytes. Lineage (NCBI taxonomy): Eukaryota > Metazoa > Chordata > Mammalia > Primates > Hominidae > Pan > Pan troglodytes. Next base: position 155,291,865 of record NC_086015.1, read on the forward strand.
CTCAACCTTGGACAGCCTCTTGGCATACATTTGTTAGTCAGTATTCAGCTGCATAATTCAAAGGCTATCTTTTACAGATTTCTGGAGTTTTCTGTTTGTTGCTCTCTTCTGTCTGGTACTCAGTCCTTCAAACTCTAGCTGCCTCAGTCTACCCATACTCTCAGCTCTATCTTCCTACACAGGAAATCTACTGGTATTCTACTAGTTTTCTCCCCATTGGCCTAGAAACTCTCTTAAGGAAGTAAGTGTTGGCATGCATTGGGCTCACCTTTTTTTTGCCTACAAACTCTCAGATACCTGTCCTTCCGGGGGGACTGTTGCAGATGAGAGGGTAAAACGTGTCCCTGTTAGTCCATTTTAACTGTAAGTAGAAATGTCTCTTCACAGTTTTAGTCACATTTGGAATAAATGGTCTTTAAAGGTCAGTGCAGCCATATAAATCAGTGATTCTTTCACAGGTCAGAATATCCATAGCTGTGTGAGTTCAGCAGTCCCAAATTATGTGCTACTCAATAGGCTACTCTCAACTCCCTGTTCTTGTTCTTGGCCTGAAGAGCCCTAGCTTTAGCTCACACAATTTCTTGGGTGATAAAGTCCAGCTACTACCATCACCGCTACAGATCCATAAGGCTCTACGCAGCAAGTAGAAACCACTGTTCCTAACCTCTGAGGTCAGAGCTTTGATGACTGTGGCTTCTCTATTGCCTGTGTGGAAGAGTGGAAGAGCTGGGCAATGCAACCCAGGAACTTGGGTAAGCTCATACCCCTGGAGTGGACTCTGACCAGTGAGAGACAGCTGAACCATCAGATAAATTACCTGTGCTTCTTCTACCTCATGCCCATCCTCACCCAAGAGCTCCCACATATAGTGATTTCATTAGGCTTTTCCAGAGATATCCTATATGATTGAACAACGTATTGCATTTTCCTGTGAAATTACTGACCGCTGGATTCATGCCCACCCCGTTTCTTGCCTCATTTCCCTTTTTTCTTCATTTTTATTGCCCTTGCACATAGCTACACTACCCCCACCAAATAACATTTCTGCATAAGTTTTGGTTCACACTCTGTATTCTAGGGTACTCAGGCTAAGAGAGTGGAAAAATTAAAGAATATTAGAAAGACAATAATCATTCCATTAGGTAATACGACTTGTTCCTTTTTTATACAAATTTAAAATGTCTGGTTTGGCATTGTAAAGGAACAAACAAAAATATTTTAAGTTAATATGTTGAAAATTTATCTCAAATTTCCAGCTCTAGGAGAAATATTATAAGAAACTATTGGTCTTGCTGAAGGAAAAAGAACAAAACCCAAATCCTCAGTTCCAGACCAGCTGCCAAACAAGGGCAGGCAAAGAATTTCATATGTAGGTACAATGTCATTGTGGAGGCTGGAATTTTACGGCTTTTATCCAGAATATGATTTGGAAGGTCTGTGGGAGAATAATGACCTAACACGTAAAACAACCTGTAGTTTGCCTGCAATTGTAAACACCATCATGACTTTAAATGGAAGAAACTGAAAATGTTTTTGCCTCAGTGCTCTGCCCTGTGTCATAGCTTTGTGACTTGTTTAAACAAGTTTCCTCGGCACAGTGGAGTGATATTAAACATGTAACACCTAGACCAAGTTACAGGCTGTGCAATGGTAGGAAAAAAAGATCATTTGGTAAGTATGAATTAGAAAGCGAGTAAATAAATTTTAACAGTTTATGTTGACAGCATATTTCTAATAAGAATCTCCTGATAATGTGAGATTTATTCATAAAATGCTGTTTTAGCACAGTGGAAGTCATCATTAAATAATTATTTTTAAACTTCCTTTTATAAATTATTCTTATTTATTCATAAGAATCAATAAAGTGAAATGTTGGGAGCTGGAAGAAAATGCTACCTAGTGTTAACACGATTTTTTTTTTAAGAAACTTAAAGTATTGTGGGTTGAATTACATTTCCCAGTAAGACATGTTGAAGTCGTAACTTCAGTATCTGTGAATGTGATCTTATTTGAAAAAAGGGTCTTTGCAGATATAATCACATTAACATGAGCTCATACTGGATTGGGGTGGTCCCTAATCCACTGATTGGTGTCCTTAAAAGTAGTGCAGAGATATACAGAGACACAAGCAGGGAAGAGGGCAATGTGATGATGGAGGCAGAGATTGGAGTGATGCAACTTGAAGCCAAGGAATGCCAAGGATGCAGCAACCACCAGCAGCGGGGAGAGATATCTGTAACAATTTCCTCCAGACCCTCCAGAAGAAACCAAGCCTGCAAAACTCTTGACTTTGCACTTCTGGCCTCCTGAACTGTGAGAGAATACATTTCTGTTGTTTTATTTCATTCAGTTTGGGGTAATTTGTTACTGAACACAACAGAATTTTATGTAGAACAGAAAAATACTCTTGTAATCATCAAGTCCAATGGGCTGTAATTATTAAAACCACAATTTTAAGTGTACTTTTCTGCATAGTATTAAAAAGTTGCTGAAAACATATAGACAGCTGTTTTCTTATGTGTACTAGTCTGCTTGGGATGCCATAACAAAATACCACAGGCTGAGTGACAACAGAAATTTACTTTCTCACAGTTCTGGAGGCTAGAAGTTCATGATCGAGGTGTTGGCAATTAAAGTTTCTGGTGAGGGCTCTCTTCCTAGCATGCAAATGGCTGCCTCCCTGTTGTGTCCTCACATGTCCCTTCCTTTGTGTGTGTGCCGAGAGAGAGACAGCACTCCAGTGTCTCTTCCTCACCTCTGCTGGATTGGAGACCCACCTTTTTTACTTCATGTAAACTTAATTGCCTCCACAAAGGCCCTATCTCTAGGTACAGTCACATTGAGGACTGAGGCTTCAACATATGAATTTGAGAGGTACACAATTCAGCCCATAACACTGTGGTTATTTTTTATTTACTTGTTTCTTTATTTTTATTTACCCATAATATGATCCCTTCTTCCTGTAACTTTTTTTTTTTTTGAAGTCAAATCTCCCTACAAGACTTGGTTTATATGATTGTTGTAGGAGTAACCAAATCCCCACACCAGGGATGGAATATTACATAGTCCTAGCTACTCAAAGGACTTTATCTTTCTATCCAGAAATGAGCATGAGGTTTAATGAAAGTGTTGGTTGGGACTCTTTACAAAGACATAGTGACCACTACAAATCATATTCCCTGGGGTTGCTAAAGTTAGACTTTACATGATGTGGAGTGAGCCTGCCAGAAGATAGAGCCACATAGAAGAAAGTAAAACCAACGAGAGGAGTGACAGACGACATCCTACTAATATTCATTCAATGTAGTCAGTCAGAAGGTAGTCCCATTATATAGACTTTTGAGTTACCTGAGTCAATAAATTTTCATTTTTGTTTAAACCATAATAAGCTGACATTCTATTTATTCATACTAGTGTCCTGACTATAACAATTCTGAAATTTTAGAAAACTTGTGAATATATAATAATCCTCTATTTTCAGAACAATGATGTTAAATCATGTGATAGGCAGTTTCTAAAATAATCTCCAGTGATCCCCACTTTCTGTTATGTATTTCTCTATACAATCTACTCCTTTTAAGAATAATCCAGGCTGGGTGCAGTGGCTGAGGCCCGTAATCCCAGCACTTTGGGAGGCCGAGGCGGGTGGATCACCTGAGGTCAGGAGTTCGAGACCAGCCTGGCCAACATAGTGAAACCTTGACTCTACGAAAAATACAAAAATTAGCTGGGCGTGGTGGCATGCAGCTGTAATCCCAGCTACTCTGGAGGCTGAGGGAGGAGAATTACTTGAACCTGGGAGGCAGAAGTTGTGGTGAGCAGAGACCGCAAGACTGCACTCCAGCCTCTGCAACCGAGCAAGAATCTATCAAAAAAAAAAAGAATAATCTGAACTTGTTGATTCACTTTTAATGTTTTAATGAACAGAATCAGCATAAGAAATGAGAATCTCACTTAGGTTACGTTATAAAAGACTGCATCTTCTGTCTTGAGTGTTCTGTCTCTTGTTATTTATTGGGTCATTTACCTGGGTGAAACCAGCTGCCATGACATGAGGCTCACCTATTAAAGGACCACATGAGTGAGACTGAAGGTAGATTTTCCCCACACTCCCCAAATAGTTGAGCCTTCAGATAAGACACAGATAAGCCAACCTGATGCTTAGCTACAACTTTATGAGCCAGAAGCACCCAGCTAAGCCACACTTAGATTTCTCCTGCACAGAAATTGTAAGATTACAAATGTTTCAAGCTGCTGTGTTAGGGGTTAATTTGTTACACAGGAATAGATGACTAAGACAAATCACTTTGAATAACAAATTATCAAAGCTACTGGAAAGAAATAATATGCTATAATATATTATTCACAAACAAAGATAGAGCCATTGACCATTTATTAGTTGCTTTCTAGACAGGACACTGATTTTCATTAACACTGAGGATCTCACCTTATAATTACTAATAGGAACAAAGCATCAAAGTATAGAGCTAGAAGAACAGTTTGTGCTTGAAAAACTCAAGTGTGAATGCTGGGTCAGCCACTACTAACTAAATGGTCCTGGAAAATCATTTAAAATTTCTGTGCCTTGGTTTTCCTCATCTATATAATGGAGAAAAGAAAACTTAAAGAATTTCCTGGCGATTATAAATTATGTATGCAGGGCACTGAATCCATGACTGGACATACAGGACAGAGCTCAGTAATAGATGACTATTATTTCTTTGACTATCGGAATTTGTCTTCAAGGTGAAAGATCAGGTTAGCAATAGGAATGCATGACTGGATGTGGTCCCAAGTTGTGACCTCTAGCTTGTTAGCATTGTTTTCTAATCAATTTGCTTGCCCAGACCACAGACCTTATAAGGGCTCACAGACAGCAAGCATAGGAAGGTGTGACAGGCTATTGCGCAATTCAGATTCTCACAGATGAGGTTCCTTGTAGCCCTCCTTTGAAACTGAGAGAGGAAGTATAGGTTAAAGAAAATATCTATGCAATGTGTGAACTTAGTTAGTTTTTCCCCATAACGGGACTTTTCTGATGGTAATATTTAACCAAATGTCCCCAGCACCATTTAATATGCCCCTTTTGGTAAAGGTGTTAAGGCAATGTCAGCTTTGTTTATCTGCTTATACCATAGTTGACTGTGATATTTTCTATCAGTCTAAATTACAGTAATCTTTATATCCCTGGAGGCCAGTTAGGCAGGCTTACAAATCATCAGTCAAATGGGAAAATCAGTACATCTAGAGGTTAAAGCCATTTAAAGTCTGGAAAAATCAAAGCCTATTATTGATTTAGAAAACCCCTGGAGAGTCCTATATATGTTTTGAGTTTGTGAAATCGGAATTATACATTAAATCAATAGAATTATTGACTGTAGCAAACATGAGGTTATTTCTCAATATATTCAAGGCTGATCAGATCCTCCTTAAAAGCATGGTGCCCACTTTAAAAATCCATAACTATAGAGAATCTCTCAAATGGTACCTGTATTGAGTAATAAATAAAAAATTAATAATTATTACTATGAAGCATAGCTATAGAGTTGCCATGAAGATGATAGCTGAGTACATCAGGTGTAGGATAAAACAAAGGATTTTGTTGTTTATAAACCCAGTGTTTGGTGTTTATTTTATAACACAACCTACAACTCTCTATATGTATTTGTGCGTATTTAAAGCATGTAGGAAATAACACAGAATCCAAGGCACCCAAAACTCATTAAAAAATGGAAACAAGGATTCATATGCTGTTATGAAATTGGGCAATCCTAATCCTATTTTAACAGATCAGAGATAGGAGCATTAAAATTATAATTGTCATTTTTTTTTGATTTCAGCAATATGTTCTCATCATAGAAAAAATGGAAAATACTCAAAAAGAATTATTTAAATCATTTATAATTCCAATATCCAGGGATAACTTATTGTAATTTGGCATATATCTCTATAATCTTTCTAAATGAATACTATATCTATATATTTATAGAAATATGTAACACATATTTGAGATTATACTAAAAACATAGTTTTGTGTGCATGCTGCATTTTTACTTAACAGTAATATAATGCCAAACTTGGCTTAATGTTTAATATGTCATTAGGCCAGTATATTGGACACACAAATATAGGCTAGACACTGCATGATTGTAAAGGATATCTTTCAAATAGAATATAACATGCCTCCTGGAGTTGTGTAGTATGACAGCCTATCTTAAACATTCTTAGGAAACACTTGAAATGACCATATGATTGCTCATTACAGGACTATGCCATTCTTTATTAACTATTAGCCTACTCTTAGATGTTTAATTTCTGTTCATTTTTGTTGTTGTAAATAATGCTATGTGAAGTTATCTCTGCAGAAATATTTCTATTCTCCATTCATTCATCCAAGGATGTCCATGGAAGTAGAATATACAAGTCGAAGGATATGTACATTTTAAAGATTCTCTATAGATACTGAAATATATAACAAATGCTTCAAATAACTTCCATGGTCAGTTTTCTCATTCTTAAACCTCTATGTACATCACAGTTCTCCTGGTTTCACTTCAAACTAGAAGAAAAATGTACATCTATGACATGGTTTGGGTGTTTTGTTCCTTCCAAATCTCATGTTGAAATATAATCCCCGATATCGGAGGTGAGGCCTAGTGGGAAGTGTTTGGGTCATGGGGGTTGTGTGTCCCTCATGAATGGCTTGATGCTGTCCTTGCGATAATGAGTGAGTTCTCACTCTGAGTTCATGGTGAATCTGTTTGTTTAAAAGAGTGTGGCACCTCCCCTTTCTCTCTTGCTCTTGCCACGTGACATGCTGGCTGCTAGTCACCTCCCACCATGATTGTCAACTTCCGAGCCCTCACTAGAAGCAGATACCACCCCACCACCATGTTTCCTTTAAAGCCTGCAGAACTGTGAACCAATTAAAACTCTTTTCTTTATAAATTATCCAGCCTCAAGTATTTATAGCAACACAATAATGGCCTAACACAACCTACAACTCTCTATATGTATTTGTGTGTATTTAAAACATGCAGGAAATAACACAGAATCCAAGGCACCCAAAACTCATTAAAAAATGGAATCAAGAATTCATATGCCATTATGAAATTAGCCAGTCCTAAAATCTGACCTCTCTGCATTTTCACATTATTCTCCTCTCTCTATCCCTGCCTTCCTCCCTCCCTTCCTCCAACTGTCAGAATTGTCCTGTAATCAAACATGTTCACATCACAGCTTTTCATTTTCTATTTCCAATCAATTGACCAGTCTAGACCAAGTAGCATCTTGGATCCGTATTACATATTCCTAGACAGTAAGCCAGATTTTTTTTTTCACACTAGTTGTTTCTTCTCACTTAATTGATAACAGTGAAGAACCTCAGATGCCATGACAGGGAGAGAGTAAATGGAAACTGGATAAATTGAACCTGGGTCTGGGACTTTTACTTCAATGACAGCTGCCTATTTGTATATGTTTTATGTATGGGAATTTCTTGTACACTTCCAGAGAAAGAGAGAGAGCATAACAGAGAGTGTGTGTGAGAGAAAAGGTAAATAAAATAAAAGAGAGGAGGCTAGAGGGGAAAAAAGAAAGAGAAAAGAAGGGAAGGGATGGGAATGAAAAGAAATTGATGAAAAAGGAAAGGAAAGAGAAAAGGATGAGAAAGAGAAAGCAAGGGGAGGGAAAGGGGAAGGGAGAATTCTGTGGCTAAAAAAATCACTTGAAATCACTATGTACTACACCTTTTTTGTTGTATCCCGATGGAGAAACAGAACCTTTTTGTATCCTGATGGAGAAACAGAACTTTTTTCTTAAAAAAGAAAGTAAATCTAAAATGTGGATATATGGATACCCAGTATCACATTCATTTCTTTATAGAATACTACCTTTGACAGCTTTTCAAATTCCCATTGACCTCACATTAAGATCTCTCTCTATAAAGGGTTCCTTTAAGGAACATCTTGGTTGCTGTTCCCAGAGACCAATACTTATCTATGAAGCCCCAAAGAATAATAATATGCAACTACCCAAATATCTAAAGAGTAATACTTTTGCTGTGTCAGCCATCTTAGGAATTATGGGACTTTAAAAATATTAGCAACACTGAGATTTTCATGAATTATATAGATAACTTTATGATTCTAGAAACATGTTAAAAGCCAAAAATAGTCCAAGAAGCTATTATGTCTTCTGGGCCACAAATCTGGCTGGTATTAGGGATGACAGTGGAGACCAGTAAGTTGGATTTAAATTAGATATATAAATAAATGTTTATACTTGAAATATTTTGAAGAAACAGAAGTAACTGCAAAATTATGAAGTGTGACTGAGATAGTGTCACAATAGAGAACAAGGAAGCTTAACAGTGCAAGGTTGAATGTAGTGAATGGAAAAAAATAAAATAAAACCATTTCATGTCTTTATTCCATCAAGCTCAAACTGCTTGCTAAACTTCTTACACCATCAATACACAGACCTACCCAGTGTTACTTTCAATGTAATGGCAATAAACTTTCAGTGACATTTGGTGAACTCCATAAAGAAGAGTTTGTTGGTCTTTACCTACTTACGTGAATAATATAATCTCTTCATATTTACATGATAGAGAACTAGAGCCAAAAGCAACAAAAATAAGCAAATAAAAATGTTATTTGTGTTTTGACACATGGTTTAGTTGTCATTAAAGTTTGAGGGTGGCGGGGCACGGCGGCTCACTCCTGTAATCCCAGCACTTTGGGAGGCCGAGGCGTGCGGATCAAGAGGTCAGGAGATCGAGACCATCCTGGCTAACACGGTGAAACCCCTTCTCTACTAAAAATACAAAAAATTAGCCATGTGTGGTGGTGGGCGCCTGTGGTCCCAGCTACTCAGGAGGCTGAGGCAGGAGAATGGTGTGAACCCGGGAGGTGGAGCTTGCAGTGAGCCGAGATCGTGCCACTGTACTCCAGCCTGGGTGACAGAGCGAGACTCTGTCTAAAAAAAAAAAAGAAAGAAAGAAAGAAAAGAAAAGAAAAGAAAAAAAAGCTTTGGGGCTTAAAACTTTTAACGGTGTTGGATTTTGTCTTGACATACTTTGCTCATAGAAATAAAAGTGTTATTGATGTTTGACATTGCCCTTTCGGTCAGCATGACTGAGAGTTCTCAAGACTGCCCCAGAGCCTTCCACTCAGATGATTCCTTTTCTCCTTTTGTATGTACTCATGTGAAAAACAGCTCCTCTTGCTCCCTTTTCCTTCCTCTTTTCCATTCTCATCCTATTCTACTTCCCCTTCTGCCGGAGTACATCTCTAAATACTGTTGGAGGAAGGGAAATTAGAAGTTCTACCTGGCTGCTTCTCCAGCTATGAACAAAAGGACTTCCCACCCAGTCATCTCTCAGGAAGGTGCTGCTGCCACTTCTCCATTACGAAGGTGGAGGGAAGAACACAAGGTCTACTCACTCAGAGCACCTCTATACTTAGCCCAGAAGATTTAGGCAATTATTCATTGAAGGTGTTTGAGTAATTGTGACCAAACTATAAAGAGCTGGGTGGTGGCAGTAGGAGAAGAGTGAGTGATTGAGTTTTGAACCCCTGATCAAGTTATTTTGTCCCTTTATATCACACAACGGGCCCTCACTGCCCAGACTTTTCTTGTTACTCTCGGAGACACCTATCGAGAGTATACCATAGATAGCACATGTATTAAATTGCTCTTACTTCTCCTTGAACTGCTACAGTCCTTTCTTTTAGTAATATGGCCCATCCTCTCTTCTCCTCTCTACCTGAAGCAACAACTTTGTAACTAGTCACCATCAATCCCTTTGATGTCTTGCACATTCCACAGCTCAGGCATGGAATAGTGCTGGCTTATCTCCCCTCCACGTGAGACAAGGGTGGGACTCTGAGTCATGGTCCTACGTTTTTCCTCAGAAAATGGTGGAATAAGTGCAGTTGCCTGGAGGGATGGAAGGAGAGTAGAAAAACAACAGGGTTTTTCATTCTGAACTTCATTTAGTACTCTCTAAAATCAAATACAAAATTTCTTTTGACTCCATCCTTTCTCAAAAGAAATCTATACTTCTTATTACTTTGATATTATCTCTTCCATGTAAACACATACCCCAAGCTTATTATGTGAAAGCAAGCCATGAGTTATTTAAGAAAGTATCCTCTATTAACTTGACAATGAAAACCATTATCAAATAAATTATTTCTCTCTAATCTGGGAGGCTAAAAATATTTTCCTTCCTCACCTGGGGATAATTAATATATTTTATATAGGGAGAAAGGCACTGAAATAAATCACATTATTAAATTGGGACCAAAATTTCATTTTCACAATAGAGGAAAAGATTTTGATTAAAACTTTATCTTGAAAAATAAAACCAAAATTATAAAAATGTGATAAAATATAATCTGATATTTAATCAAACTTTGTTTATAACTGCAAACATAGTTCAATTCTTGGAAAAGACAAATATATTTGTTTTTTTGCTGACAAATCTATAGTATTGCATGTTACCACATTCTACACCAAACATTTGATTATTTTCAATACAATTAAGTGGATTATTTTTGCAAATATATATATGTATGTATATACACTCAATCAATTTTTGCAAGGACCTCTCTTAGATCATCTTAAATTCTTGAGTTTTCAAATCATTCTCTTTTGCAACTTCAGTCCTGTCCACATCCTTAGTTTTTTTTTTTTTTTTTCCTTCTCAATTGTTTGCTCATTTGCCAATGGCATTGAATAAGATCTAAGTATTTTTCTAACAATTCTTTCCTGGACTTCATGGAATTCTGTATCTTTTGCAAAACATTAAGTCTCATTTGGTAATAAATTTGCAATATATTTACCTTGCAAACATCCAGGAATAGAGGTAAAGTAAACCACAAAGAGATAGAAAGTTGCATGCAGGAGATGTCTATACAGATTCTACTGTTAAAGCAAGATACTTAAAGGGTATTTGAGAGAGAACTGAAGTTTCATGTTAGTTCATCCATGAATTTTCTTTTTGATTCTCTATGCAACCTTGTAATACAGGTCCCTAGAAAATAACTACACAGATAAACAAGGACCCTGTGTATAAGAAAATGAGGTTTAACTCAATTGGCTTCCCAAGATCTCTTAGAGAATTAAAAAGAAAAGGAAAAACTACTCTATGCTTCTTAATTTGTTCTTGTTTTATAAATCTTGATAAAGTCATGCATATTAAGCAGTCAAAATTCCTATGGAATCATTTGTAAAACTAATAGTGCAAGCAATTAAATATGTCTGGATTTTACTCTGGGTACTAATAGGACTGGTTCCAGGCAAAGCTGTGATGTGAAAGGAAGAGATATTCATGTTTACCCTCCTCCAAGTTTGTGTTAGGTAAATTTTCTTAGATGCTTTGGTACTTGTACTCTTTCTTTTCTGAATTTCCAACACTGTTCTCCTGGTTATCTATGATCACATGACGAACTACACCACAACTTAGTGGCTTAAAATAATATTGCATTATTATTTCTCATGATTCTGTGAGTTTATGAGTCTAGTTACGTGGTTCTCACTTGAAGTCTTATATGTGATAACAGGCAGATGTTAGTTGGGGCTACAATCATCTGGAGTCATCCATAATGATTCACTCATATGGTTGGTAATTAATGCTGCTACCAGCTGGTAGCTCAATTGGGACTGTTAAGCAGAGTACCTACCCTTGGCCCCTCTGTTTGGTTTAAAATCCTCTCAGAATAACAGCAGGAGCATCCAAGAAGTAAACACTCCAAGAGACTCAGGCAGAAGCTGTAAGACTCATCATAGTGACAGCATCAGAAGACACAGAATGTCTCTTTTGCTACATTCTATTGGCCAAGCAAGTCATCAAGGCCAGTTCAGATTCAACAGGATGAGGAGGAAATTAGCCTACAACTTCTGATGCGAGAGTGTCACATTAGGAAGGCATGTGGAATTGGGGATGCTATTGTGGTCATCTTTGGAAAATATTATCTTCCATGCCCTCCAAGTTGCCTCCAGAAACCAAGGTTACCCAGAGTGTGAACTTGTTCCAGATCCTGCTTCCCCCAAGTGTACCCCATTATGAAAGCCTGTTTTCATCTTCTCTTCACTCAAAATGAACTTTTTCTATGTTTATGGCCTATAACCATGCTTCCTTCTGGGAAACTGAAAAATAATGTAGATTAATGTGTTAATGACTATTGAGCTATTGCCTAACACTGGTAACATATTTGTCGTCAAGCCATAATTTTGTCACGGTAAATGACTTAACTCAACATAAATAATTAAGAACAATTTTTGAATATTTTCAAAATGTATGATGAATAATAAATACCTTCTTATGGGCCATGTAGTAAACTCAGTGATATATGTATATAGTAACTAATTTACTATTCATTGCAATCCTGTGAGTTAGATATTATTTGCATGTTCATTTAGCAGGTAAGGAAATTAAGGCTTAGAGAAAGTAGAAGCCTTGACAAGTATTTCATCACTAGTAAAGGACAGGGTTTGAATTTCTTCCCAGATGTATATGAGACCCAATTGTTCCTCCAACCACTAAGAATATTGCCTCCCATGCTAACAAAATCTGTCTCCAGTCCCAAGAATATAAAACCTTTTTGAACTTCCTTTTCTTCTAGTGTTTTACAAGCCATCAAATTTTCATCTTTTTATGGGATTTTCAAATAAGATACAAAATATATATAATTGTCCTTAACTTTTAATTCATCTTGCCCCTTATCACAAACACAGTATAATACATAACAGTTGAATGAGAAAAATAGTAAAGAAGGTTGATTCTGCTTATTATTTGGTCAAAATAATAAACATATATACATGTACACACACAAAGTAGAGTCTAAATTTGGAGGGTTTTCCAAAATATCTTACTTCAGTCAGAGTAGGAATATTTTCCTTTTACTTGAATCATACCTAGGATTTAAATTTGGTTCAAGTTAAAATATGAAGTGATCCCATTCATGATATTTCTTTATTAGAAAGTATAAGGGACAAATACAAGAAATGCCAAAAAATGAGCTTCTCTCTCAACTTGTAGGAACTTCTCAGTTCTATTGCTATTGCATATATTTATTATTTTCTGGCAGCATCTCTTGGAGTTTGTTCTCTCCTTGTCCTTAGTTCCTATATGTGCAGCTGACCCACCCTACAGTTCTAGGGTTGAAACATAACCTAGAGCCTTCCAAAAGAGTGACCATTTCCATGGCTACAACAATCAATTTAGGGGTAGGTATGTGAAAAAACAAAAAACAAAAACAAAATTTAGAGTCCTCATAAATATTTTTGCAAGTACTCTTAGGTAAAAGACTCCCCTTTGCTCTGAGAAAGCTAATGATGTGGATGATGTAAGCCCAGCATTACACTGGGTGACCCCTAGGCTGTGGTAGGTAATCTGCATTAACTCCTTCTTATCTTTGCATGCATGCCCTTTGCATTGTGACTTTGCTACTTGTGGCAAGAGATGAAGTCCTTAGAAACCATACAGAAAGAGTCTGCCATAAATAAATTATTCAATAGAAAAGTAAAAAGAGATAAATAGAAAGAGATTTTAAAGCTGTAGGGACCTTAAGATTTCATTTAAGCTTCTAGATCTAGTGACACATGAAGTCCATCCTGGACTTTGTAGATACATAAGTAAATAAAATCTATTTTTACATAAGCTATTTGAAAGGGGGTTTCTGTCACTTGTGCCAAAATTGATCTGGCTTACATTTCAAATTATGTGTCCTTATGAATTTCAACTTAAAAATTGTAAAATTTGAGATATAGAAATAATAAAATGTTTGAAATAAGCTTCAAGTAGGAGTTACTATTTCTACTCCTTAACTATTAAATATAATAGCTAATATTTATAAAAATACATGGATATTATTTAAAATTTGTTATATATAATTATTACTTTTTATTAATATTAGCAGATCTAATAAACTGTGTAGCTAGTATCTAAAATTCCAATCTCATATTATTTGTAGTTACTATATGCTCAACTTCTTGACCCATTATCAACTATTAAAATACTCCTAAATTATGATAATTCATACTTTTCCTATTTAATATATATTAAATATGGCTGTTTTCTTTTTTAAAATTTTTCAATGTCTTAACACAGTTTATCATTCAACAAACATTTATTGAGTATATTTTTAAAATGTTTACTGATTATATATCATGTGCTAAACACAACTCAAGACATTGGAAACTTCTCAATGAATAAAATACATAAAGCCTACGTTCTTACAGAGTATATGTATTGGGGATGAGAACAATAAGCAAATAAGTATTAAATAATATAATTTATTTTGACAGGTGTTAGAAAAACAAGGGAAGAAAATGACAGAAAGAGAGGTGATATTTTGTGGGGCCAAAAAGTCCTCTTTGAAGTGGTGATATTTTAGTAACATAAACTTGAATTATGGGAAGAAGGTAGCTATGGAAATTTCTGGCTAAAATGTTTTAGGCAGAGGGAATAGCAAGTTATTTAAAATTAAAATAGAAAAAATAAGTACATAGATAAATTCGGCATACAGAAATACACAAAATGTTCATCACTTTTATCTTTTTTGAAATTACTATTTTTAAAAAATATAAAATGTGGGGTATAATATGATTAGATAACACTCCAAGATATTACAACTAGGTTGATGTTTAATAAAATTATGTAAAAAATACATAAGAATATTAAGGGGAGCATCTGCCCAGGGATATGGGGTGGCAGCCTAATGAGACATGTTGGAGCCTGAATGGGGTGAGCAGAGTATCTTCACGAGGAAAAGGTCAGTGACAGCAACATCCCTGCACAGTGTATCAGAGCCCAGCATGAGTGAGGAAAACATGTAAGTTTGGTGTGGCAGTGTAGCACTAGGAAGTTGAATACACAAGAAGCAATGATCAAAAAAATACATTAAGCATAATAAGAGCCTAGTTTCTCAAATGTCAGACAAAAGGGTTACAGACAGGAAAAAAGAAAAAGCAAGAATGAACTCTGTGGTGTTGGATTTTGCAAACAATGGCATTATTGTGAACTATTAGATAGATGATAGCTAGCTAGACAGATGATAGATAGATGATAGATAGATAGATAGATAGATAGATAGATAGATAGATAGATAGATAGATGATAGATGCTCCATATAAATGTAAGTGTGTGGGGTGTGTGTGTTTGTGTGTGTGTATATTCCCTACCTCTCGCAGCTTGGGATCGTTAATCTCCAATAGTAATGAGCACACCTCACACTCAGATTCTGATTTCTAAATAGCATGGTCCACTCAAGGGAAGCAGAACTCCTTGGAGAACTGATTCATTTAGGGTTGGGAAAGAGAAGCTGTAATATGAGCGTGGAATATCTTGTCAAAAAGAAATAAATTCTTAGAAAATGATAGAGAAATGTCAAAGGGACACTACAGAAGTTACCTTGAAAGGAAACCCACTGACCAAATCTGGGGAAATTTTAACATCAAAGTAAATAATGAGAATATTGGACTGTGACCCATTAAATAAAATGAGAATCCATTAATCCATGCGGATATAAATTAATTAAAATTTTGATGAGAAATTGAATATTTGCATAGCCTCAAAATACCTACCCACAGAAAATATTTATTAATTATAAAAAGAAAGAAAGTATGGTGAGAAGCCTGGAAGATACCACCTAAATCAGGTAATCAAAGTTAACTTCACCAGTAATGGAATAAATCAAACTTATGTGTCACCTGATGGGATGAAAGCATTCAGAGTCACTTTGTGATATTCATGCCCAACTTGCATAACTTTAATCTTCTAATCATGAGGAAACATGTGATAAACCCAGTGGAGAAACATTCTAACAAATGACAGTCCTATAATATCTTTAAGAGTGTCATGGTTCTGAAGTCAAGGAAAGACTAAACAACTGTTCCAGAATGAAGGAGTTCAAAATAAGACGACAACTAAATGTTGCACTTAATTCTGTACTGGTTCTTTTCTTATAAAGTACCATATTGAAATAAAGTAGCATATTGAAACTGCTGGAAAAACGTGAATGGAATCTAGGGCTTAGATGGTAGTAATGTATTAATATAAACTTCCTAAATGTGGTTATGTAATAGAAAGTCTTTGATCTATGCTAAAGTATTTAGGGGTGATGAGGCATTGTGATGTTCCTTCACTCTCACATGGCTCAGGAAAGTGTTATTTAAATTATTCTTGCAATTTTTCTAAGGTTGAGATTTTTTTCAAAATAAGAGCATTTTTTAAAACTTAAGTGACAAGGACAGAATAATTCAGCAACACTTAGTGATAACAAGATAAGAGTAAGTATTACAATGAGAAATTGAAGGACCTAAAGTAGAGCCACTTACTCTGCTAGTATTATTATATTATCAACACTAGTTTAGGTCGTCCCCAGGCAGGCCTTTAATTCTCAGTGTCAAGAAATTAGAAATTAATATAAGACCCTAACATCTAGAATATGGAATACACACACACATATTTAAAATAAATCTTATGTTTTGTACTTTCTACCTAAAATATGTGGTGTAGTGATTCTAAGTCAACCATATTTTGTCTTTGAAAATTCTGAGCCCTCCATGAAATACCTAGGTATACATACTAACAGATTATGTGTAAATGTGTATTCTAATATAAATTCCTGGACATACAGAAGTCCCAAGTAGGCAAAAATTAGGTAAGTGGTTCTCCATACAGAATTCCCTCGTATACATAATAGTTCTCCTAGATGTTCTACCTGTGAGACTATATTTTAAAATGCTGAGCTAAATTGAATGTGATATAAATATTTACATAATGAAATTCCCAAATTAGGTCTACAAAACTTAATTATAAGTGAAGATCTAATATAAACATTCTTTGGATTTTAGTGCCAGAGTAATTCTTTGAAGTATAGTTAAGAATAAAAGGAAAGTAATTAATAATAAATCACTCCACCCTCAAGAGTCATAAATCTATTTGCACTTTAAAATCTTCATTCTTATATAAAGATTATAATCTTAATGTTTCTTTGGAAAGTGACAAAATTTACATAAAATCAAAAGATTAAGTCTTCTTAACTGACTTTGCTGTCCTTGGAAATGGGAGGTATCAGTTTTAATGGGAGGAAAGACTAATTGATGGATTAATTTCTGTTTGTCTAGTCCTTTGAAGATTAAGTGTTACCCAAACGCAATAATATTAAGATTTATTCATCACTATCAAGAGCAAAGCCTATCATAGATATAAATTCCCCATAATCAATCTTTCACTTATAAATGGAATCAGATTAATTCTATTAACAAAAATTAAAATAAAATGTAAGATTCCAATACCTCCCCCAAAGGACAGCAGCAATTAAGTTCAGTAATTGTGACAAGTATAAATAGTGCTATTGTCTTATTTTATTTTCTGTTGCTTAGAGCAGAACATCTGAAACTAGGTAACCTATAAAGAAAAGGAATTTATTTCTTACAGTTATGGAGGCTCAGAAGTCCAAGGTTGAGAGGCTGCATTTGGCGAGGTCCTTCTTGCTGGTGGGAACTCTCTGTAGAGCCCAGAGGCAGCTCAGGGCATCACAAGATAAGGGGGCTAAACATACCAGCTCAGGTCTTTCTTCTTTTTATGAAGCCACCAGTCTCACACCTATGATAACCCATTGATCCATTAATTCATGAGTGGATCACCTCATTCATGAGAGCCCTCATGACTCAATCACCTCTTAAAGGCCCCACATCTCAATACTGCCACAAAAAAGTTTCAACATAATTTTCAGAGGGAACAAACATTCCAATCATAGCAGCTATGTTCCTTAGTGAATTGTTTTATCTGCAGATAATATAAGCATTACAGAATACATCAAAATGTATCAGATTTGCTGACTCCTTATTTTACACTTACATTAGACTGTGTCATTTTGTTAACTTTCGTAAATGCAGATTGATGCTTGGTCTGAACATAACTTCTGAAAGCATTCAAAGCTTATATTAATTAATAAAACATTCCTTTTAAATTAAATCTTTATACTACTTTAATTTCTTAGAATTGATTTGGAGACATTGGAGGAAAATATATACATATTCCCTGGAGCTTCCAAAAATAATATCTAAGTATTACTCCTAGATAGCATTTTTCTTGGTTTACCATGACAATGAATAAAATTCCAAATTGAGTCATAGATTATAATGTGCTCTTGGAATAGTGCTAACAAATTTATAAAAATTAAAAAAAAACCAGGCCAACACTATTTAAAGTAGCCATGTAATACCTCTTATTTTACTTTAGATGTTTATAGGACTATGTAAACTGAATGACAAATTATTTTATCTAAGACCAAACTGAATTCTTGGCTCCTTTCAGTGGAATTTTATGCGATATCTGAATATATTTTCTGTTACCCAATCAGAACTGTTTATTGAATGTCTTTCATAATCTCAATGTACTGCTAGATGTTGGGCAGGATATAAGAGAATTTTAAGCACACCACCCTGTTCCAGAAAACTTTCAAAATACTTCACAAAGATAAATTTTAAAAACAAGTTAGTATAAATTAAAAATAAATTTAAAAGAAGACAAATTAACAAAGGTAGAGACACAAGATGTTACACAATCACATGCAAAAATGTAAACTTCCTCCCCAACCTAATTCCATACAGACATTCCCTTATTCACTCACTCCAGTCATACCAGCCTCATATCTGATTTGTCAACATGGGAGCTCTTGGGAACTTGCTTTTCCTCTACTATGTTCCTCCCACTTGGAATGCTGATCACCTCAGTTATAACAGCACTCTACATTTATTCTATGTGTTGCCTACCTTTACTGCCTTCAAAGCATTTACTACATTGGAAAATTATTATTTATTTGATAGTTTGTGTGTCCATTGTCTTCTGAACCAATTAGAAGGTCATCTCCATAATGACAAGGACTCCCTCTTTACATTTGCATCCTCAGTACCTAGTACGATATCTAGGATATAGTAGGTGCTTAATAAATATTTGTTAAATGAATACATTAAATATAGAAATGCATTATTATTTTTCTGAGCTCGCAATAAATTAAAATTAAAACATTTTTGTGGGCTCCTAAAGGTATTGTGGGTTCTTAGACTCTATGTCTACTGTGCTTATAGAATAAGTTTACTCTTTTTCCAACGGTAATTTAGATGCCACTTCATCCCCCCAAACACTTCTCTGATCCCAATAACTGTAGAAATGAACACACAACATGCATTACTCTTTTATCTTCTCCACTTTGATAGCACTTTCTATGAGCCCCAATAAACTTCATAATAGACTAGAAGCAAAGTCTGTATCTAATTTATCTTTCTACTCCTCAAAGCTTCCACCACAAAGCTTGACTTTTTTTTTTTTTTTTTTTTTTGAGGCAGAGTCTCGCTGTGTCGCCCAGGCTGGAGTGCAGGGGCGCAATCTCGGCTCACTGCAAGCTCCGCCTCCCAGGTTCACGCCATTCTCCTGCCTCAGCCTCCAGAGTAGCTGGGACTACAGGCACCTGCCACCATGCCCGGCTAATTTTTTGTATTTTTGGTAGAGACGGGGTTTCACCATGTTAGCCAGGATGGTCTCGATCTCCTGACCTCGTGATCCACCCGCCTCGGCCTCCCAAAGTGCTGGGATTACAGGCATGAGCCACCATGCCCAGCGGCAAAGCTTGACATTTTCTAATTAACAATAAATGTATTTTGATTTCATATTGGATTCCTATACTAATAATATCAGTTCTAACAGTTAAGGAAGTTTCATGAAACGAAAACTACTTTAGATGGCCCTAGAGGCATTGACGATTCATGTCATAAGTGATAAAATGTTGAACACCTTTGGTAGAAACACTTCGTTGGTCACACCTCCTAAAATAATAGATAAATTGGGACCAGATGACAAAGAACCATGAATTTCTTTTTTATTATTATTATACTTTAAGTTCTGGAGTACATGTGCAGAATGTGCAGTTTTTTTACCTAGGTATACATGTGCCATGGTGGTTTGCTGCACCCATCAACCCATCACCTACATTAGGTATTTCCCCTATGCTATTCCTCCCCTAGTCCCCCATCCCCCCGACAGGCCCCAGTGTGTAACGTTCCCCTCCCTGTGTCCATGTGTTCTCATTGTTCAATTCCCACTTATGAGTGAAAATATGTGGTGTTAGGTTTTCTGTTCTTGTGATAGTTTGCTGAGAATTATGGTTTCCAGCTTCATCCATGTTCCTGCAAAGGACATGAACTCATCCATTTTGATGGCTACATAGTATTCTATGGTGTATATTTGCCACATTTTCTTTATCCAGTCTATTATTGATGGACATTTAGGTTAGTTCCAAGTCTTTGCTATTGTGAATAGTGCTGCAATAAACAGACATGTGCATGTGTCTTTATAGTAGAATAATTTATAATTCTTTGGGTATATACCCAGTAATGGGATTGCTGGATCAAATGGTATTTCTAGTTCTAGATCCTTGAGGAATTGCCACACTGTCTTCCACAATGGTCGAACTAATTTACACTCACACCAATAGTATAAAAGCATTCCTATTTCTCCACATCCTCATCAGAATCTGTTGTTTCCTGACTTTTTAATGATAGCCATTGTAACTGGTGTGAGATGGTATCTCACTGTGGTTTTGATTTGCATTTCTCTAATGACCAGTGATGACGAGCATTTTTTCATGTTTGTTGGCTGCATAAATGTCTTCTTTTGAGAAGTGTCTGTTCATATCCTTTGCCTACTTTTCCAGGGGGTTGTTTGTTTTTCTCTTGTAAATTTGTTTAAATTCTTTGTAGATTCTGGATATTAGCCCTTTGTGAGATAGATAGATTGCAAAATTTTTCTCCCATTCTGTAGGTTGCCTGTTCACTCTGATGATAATTCCTTTTGCTGTGCAGAAGCTTTTTAGTTTAATTAGATGCCATTTGTCAATTTTGGCTTTTGTTGCCATTGCTTTTGGTGTTTTAGACATGAAGTCTTTGCCCATGCCTATGTCCTGAATGGTAATGCCTAGGTTTTCTTCTAGGATTTTTAAGGTTTTAGGTCTTACGTTTAAGTCTTTAATCCATCTTGAGTTGATTTTTGTATAAGGTGTAAGGAAGGGGTCCAGTTTCAGTTTTCTGTCTATGGCTAGCCAGTTTTCCCAACACCAATTATTAAACAGGGAGTCTTTTCCTCATTGCTTGTTTGTGTCAGGTTTGTCCAAGATCAGATGGTTGTAGATGTGTGACATTATTTCTGAGGTCTCTGTTCTGTTCTATTGGTCTATATATCTGTTTTGGTAACAGTACCATGCTGTTTTGGTTGCTGTAGCCTTGTAATATAGTTTGAAGTCAGGTAGCATGATGCCTCCAGCTTTGTTCTTTTTGCTTAGGATTGTCTTGGCTATGCGGGCTCTTTTTTGGTTCCATATGAAGTTTAAAGTAGTTTTTTCCAATTCTGTGAAGAAAGTCAATGGTAGCTTGATGGGGATAGCATTGAATCTGTAAATTACTTTGGGCAGTATGGCCATTTTCATGATATTGATTCTTCCTATCCATGAGCATGGAATGTTTTTCCATTTGTTTATGTCCTCTCTTATGTCCTTGAACAGGTTTGTAGTTCTCCTTGAAGAGGTCCTTCACATCCCTTGTAAGCTGGATTCATAGGTATTTTATTCTCTAAGCAGCAATTGTGAATGGGAGTTCACTCAAGATTTGGCTGTTTGTCTGTTATTGGTGTATAGGAATGCTTGTGATTTTTGCACATTGATTTTGTACCTGAGAATTTACTGAAGTTGCTTATCAGCTTAAGGAGATTTTGTGCTGAGATGACGGGGTTTTCTAAATATACAATCAGGTCATCTGCGAACAGAGACAATTTGACTTCCTCTCTTCCTATTTGAATACCCTTTATTTCTTTCTCTCACCTGATTGCCCTGGCCAGAACTTCCAATACTATGCTGAATAGTAGTGGTGAGAGAGGGCATCCTTGTCTTGTGCCAGTTTTCAAAGGGAATGCTTCCAGTTTTTGCCCATTCAGTATAATATTGGCTGTAGGTTTGTCATCAATAGCTCTTATTATTTTGAGATAGGTACCACTGATACCTAGTTTATTGAGAGATTTTAGCATGAAGGGGTGTTGAATTTTGTCAAAGGCCTTTTCTGCATCTATTGAGATAACAATGTGTTTATGTCATTGGTTCTGTGTATGTGATGTATCACATTTATTGATTTGCATATGTTGAACCAGCCTTGCATCCCAGGTATGAAGACGACTTGGTCGTGGTGGATAAGCTTTTTGATGTGCTGCTGGATTCGGTTTGCCAGTATTTTATTGAGGATTCTCACATCGATGTTCATCAGGGATATTGGCCTGAAATTTTCTTTTTTTGTTGTTTCTCTGCCAGAACCGTGAATTTCAAGTACAGAATTTGAGTGTTTTTGTTTTTTGTTTGTTTGTTTGTTTGTTTGACAGAGTCTTTCACTCTATCACTTGGGCTGGAGTGTAGTGGTGCAATTTCAGCTCACTGCAACCTCAACCTCCTGGGCTCAAGTGATCCTCCTGCCTCAGCCTCCAAGTAGCTGAACTACAGGCATGCACCACCATGCCTGGCCAATTTTCCTTTTTTTTTTTTTTTGGTAGAGATGGGGTTTTGCCATGTTGCCCAGACTGTTCTTGAACTCCCTGGGCTCAAGCTATGCACCCATCTCGACCTGTCACAGTGCTAGGATTACAGGCATGAGCCATCATGCCCAGCTGAGTATTGGGATCTTGATGCAGTAATCTATGAGGAGAGCCTGTAGGTTCTTGACCAGGAAAGAAACATGGTGAGAATGTTATTTTAGGAAGATTTATCTCTGAGTTGGGCATTGAAGAGATTAAAGCAGGAAAAGTCTGGAGACAAGGAAACAAGAAAAATTGTAGAAATGAATTAGTATGACTAGACTATGCACCAAGATATAGTTTCATTCTAGTTTTTGTCTTACTTTTTACTTCATTTAATGGTAAATACAAGGCATTGTATTCAGGATATTCATTTTCTAAGCTACTTCTTTTTTCAAAAATTTATTATCTTGGCCAGGTGTGGTGGCTCACACCCGTAACCCCAGCACTTTGGCAGGCTGAGGCAAGAGGTTTGCTTGAGCCCAAAAGTTTGAGACAATCCTGGGCAACATAGCGAGACTCTATCTCTACAAAAAAAATAAAAAATAAAAAAAAATTAGCCAAGCATTGTGGCATGTGCCTGTAGTTCTACTCGGGGGTCTAAGGCTGGAGCGTTACCCGAGCCTTGTAGTTCGAGGCTGCAGTGAGCTATGATCATGCCACTGCACTCTTGCCTGGGTTATAAAGTGAGACCATGTTTGAAAAAAAAAAAAGTCATGATCTTAAATGTCTTGACACATGTTTCATCAGAAACATTGCCTATTTCCTTCACACATGAAGCAACAATGTATTCTTAAATTTTCAGTCCAATTAGTCAACAATCAAGCAATTTTTGAACAATCTTGGTAACTTTTTTTGACTGAGGCCACATCAGATTCAAATGCAAAAGCATAATAAAAATAACTCTTCTATATGTGGTACTTTCTAATAAAAAACTTTAAGTTACACTATTTTATTTATTACTATATCAACAAATTATTGGTATTACATAAAACTCATTTTATTGAAGACAAAACTGGTAAGTTATGAAGCTAAGAAATGAACCTAGTGTATCTGACACAGAGCCCATTTGCCTTCTGTCGACCTTCTCAAGGAAGGTAAACATATACATAAGACCATCATACTAGAAAGTAAGAGAGCAGATGCCACAAGGTCTAAACCCCTGCCCAAAATAAGATCTCATGAAAACACTGAACATGGAAACATGAAAACTTTAACTGGACCTTGAAATTGTAGCTTGTTCAGAGAACATTCTGAATAGAGTAAACAGCAGGAATGAAGAGTGGAGATAAGAATCATCTTGTCCTGTATCTAGAAAGGCTGTGTAAATGATAACACCAGATGAGAGGTTTCATGTTGAGTCATAGAGTGAATTGAACTGGATCAGTAAGATATGGTAAGAAAGAAAAATGAGACATGAAGAATGCTTCAAAGAAGTCTAATTTAAAAAACAGGCCGGGAACGATGGCTCATGCCTATAATCCCCACACTTTGGGAGGCCAAGGCGGGAGGACCACCTGAGGTTAGGAGTTTGAGACCAGCCTGGCCAACATGGCAAAACCCTGTCTCTACTAAAAGTACAAAAATTAGCCAGGTGTGGTGGTGGGCGCCTGTAATGCCAGATACTCAGGAGGCTGAGGCATGAGAATTGCTTGAACCCAGGAGGTGGAGGTTGCAGTGAGCCGAGATCGCGCCACTGCACTCCAGCCTGGGCGCCAAGAGCAAGACTCTGAAAAAAAAAAAAAAAAACCAAAAAACCCAAAAAACACCTGAGTATGTGGGAGAATCACCACCCGGGAAGAGGAATATGGACGGAAGAACACAAAGAAAGGAGGGCTGACAAGAGAAAGGATAATGACTTTAGTTTTTAATATGCTATATCCACATGCAGTTATTTTTCATATAAAGTTCCTCAGTAGACAACTGGGGATGGCAAAATTCAACTGAATTATAAACAGAGAGACTAGAAGCTCTTAGAGTAACCCGTTACTAAAGAGAGTGCGGACTGAGCCATGTTGGCATCTATCAAGGAAGCCTGAAAAAATATGGTTACATCTTCAAAAACGCAATACTTAGAGAAAAAAAAAAAACGTGAATTATATGGGGCATAGATAGTCATGTATATCAAAAAATTGTCAAAAAATTGTAGGGCAAGTTAAAATAGGGATTAAATACACTTGTGTAAAGGTATGATTTCCCTGAACTTAAAGTTGGAAATTTTTAAAAAGGTATGATTTTCCTGTATTATTCCCCATTTACTTTGCGTACAAAAAAAAAAAAAAAAAAGAAACTGAGATTTTAAATTTTGCTCATTGTAGCATATACCAGTATACAACAACCACTTGCACCACAGGAATTTCTGTGTGTGAATGGAGGAGGGGGTCACTGGACAAGCTTACAATGTGCAAGAAGTAGAAATAGGCCTTTCCTTTGTGCTACTAAATTTAATTCTCTCAAAAGCTTGTGGTCTGGCTACTATCATTATTTTCAAGTTGGAGAGGTAAGTGTGGAGCTCACACTACTTGTTTACTGGATTGGAGAGCCACTATTCAAGCCCAGATTTGCCTGACTCTGGAACAGGCACTTTTGTCTACTATATTGTAAATTTCACTAAAATTAATGGGCTGAGTTAAGTCTGGATGCTGGAATACGAATGAGTAATTGAATGTGTTCAAAATTATAGGTCACATTTCATCACCATGCAGCAAAGGTGGGTTCCTCACCAACTCTCATCACTATTGCTCAATAACAGGAAATTAAAGATATTTAGCACATTTTTAAATAAATAAACTCAGCTTAATTCCACTTATCTTTTTCCTCCCAAACCTTTGAGGTATGTATCTACAATGTGCAAGGCTCTAGGCCTTCTCTTGAATTCATTTCATAAGCAAGTGGAAGTCAGATGTAAGTTGCAAACAAATAAAAATAAGTAAGAGATTTTATTTCTCTCTGACTTTCATCAGCCTCTGGTGAAATCTTATTTAAGTATTTTGTGGTAAACTCATTCCTTTCCTATCTTGAAGATGACGAGCTTTTTAGTCATCATTTTAAGAAGCCAACTCATTCTTTAACAAGAACAGTTATAGAGAGGCCAAGAGCAATAACTCTTATCATTTTATTCTGAGGCAGTGAATGTATTTTATACCATCTTTGGACACAATGTAAATCTCAGAATCAGGAGCTAGACTGTTTGTTTAAATGAATTAACTTCATACTCAAGTAACTATGATACCTTGAACCATAAATTAAGCTGATTTAAAAGAACTCAGCAGAAGAACATTCCGAAACTGGTTATAGAACCAAAGAAGAGACTGAGATGTTTTACTTTTAAAGGAAGTTATTTTAACAGGATCTAATATACTTCATGTTCATTTTTGGTACAGTGTACTTTGGGACTTGGAAATTGGAAGAAAACTATATGACCATTACTAGAATGCTGTATCAATCCTCCTTACTAACAGCACATTAAAAACTTTTTCCCTTCAAAGTTTATGTAAGAAAAACTGAGTATGATATTTTCTCCTGAAATAAAGAAATAAAAAAAGAATACTTTTATATTAGAGAAAAGAATAATTACATATGTAGATTTGAACTATCTCTTATAATTGAGATTGTATTATTAAGGTCCATTAGTAAAGGTTTTCTTGTTACCTCTAATTTGTGTGTACAGAGAAGATGAAGTTATGTCCTCATGGCCCTCCCCATATATGCTTTACATGCATTGTCATGTTTCCTTAATACAGCTACTAGGGAATAGATATTACTGTTAATTCCAGGTGATAAAGAAACTGAAGTGTAGAGGGTTGTCACTTGCCCACTCAACTTGTAAGGGCCCCAGCAGGAATTCAAACCTAAGAAAACATACCTCCTTGGTGGGTTGGCAAAATTACTATGTTTACAACATTCTTTTTCTTTTTTAATCAACTTTATTGAAGTAGACTTTACATAGGACAAACTATATTCATTTTAAGTGTCCAGTTCAATGAGTTTTGGCAAATGGATGTGGCCATGTAACCATCATTACAAGAAAGACACAGAACATTTCCACCACTCCCAAGAGTTCTCTCTCACCCATTTGGTGTCAGTACCTCATGTCTTCTTCCTTTCTGGCAACCACTGATTTGCATCACTAGCTACATTTTTCATTTTACTGCATGCATGTTTTGTTTGAAACAAGGTCATTTTACATAAAATGCCAAATGCATTTTTCTTCCTATTTAACAGTAGAGTTTGAAATGATAGGGTCCTTATATTAATATTTGTAAATATTGCCAAATAAAACTCCTAACCAGATACATAGCAATCAGTTTAGGGTTTAAAGGCTTGATGGCAATAAGAAAGGGAATAAAAGACTATATAAGTTTATTTTACAAAACTTGACTGAATGAAAAATCAAGTAGTAAATAATTTTTAAATAAAATAAATAGAAATAAATTTAATATGGTCTTATATACCCCAAAGTGATAGTACCCAACTTGGAGAGCGATCAATATGTCCAAATAATCTGAATCTCAGTCATGTTATCACCAGTCTTCTTTCTGCCTGACATCGTACTTCCTGCCTCCTTTACTCTCCTCGTGTCTCTCAACTTCCCTGCTTCCTTCTTCATACGTAACCTGAGGCTCTCCAGCTACCTTCCTTCTTGGACCTATGAGTCACTTGTTCTGACCTGTGACCCAGGCAACAATTGAGAGCAGCAAATTGCTACAGGGCTTGACTAGCCCGAATGATGTCTTCTTAGTCCTTTACTATCTGATTGTTGTGGTATAATTAAAAGAAGTAAATAATTAGTTACAAACAGATGAACCACTTCAAGAGGTAAAGAAATTACAAACAATGTTCAGATATGCAAAACACACGGCATTTTTTTTCCTATAACTCATCTGATTTTCCTCTGAAATTCCTACTTCTTTCAATAGTAGAAGGGAAAACAAAACACTCTTCAAATAACCTGGGCTACAGTATTTTTTTTCTTCCTTGTTAACTTGTCTCTTCTAATTGACTTTGTCTTTCTCAAGGAGGTCTTTCAGATGCTTTCTCCTTCATGCTTTTTGGAGAGATGGTGTCTGGATAACAATGGGCTTTCTTAGCCATATGGAGGTAGCAGAGAAGGATGCTCAAAGCCACCAAGTTTTAGAAAAGTGTCTATCTACACTAGATGTTCTTTTCTATTTTGATTATACTTGTCTTTTTTTTTCACAGCCAGATGGAGCACATAGGTTGAGCTCTCTACTGCCTCTTCTGCATATCATCTCTCACTTCTTCTCTAGAGGATTAAGCTTTAAAAGAGTGTCCACTCCACACTGGTGAAGGAACGCTACAATAGAGTCAGATCACTGGCACCAGATCTCTCAGTGAAGCTACAGAAAATTAGAAAATCCTCTTATATTGTAGCAACACTAAAATATTAAGGCTGTTGTTTTGCTAAGAACACAGAAACAGAATTTTGCAAGTCAAAATTAGTACTGATATTCTTTGTCTTCTCTGTCTCTCTCATTATTGTTTTAGTCTCTGATATAGCAATGCCGATCTTCCTTGAGATAAAGTGAGGCTACCTGAAGGACTGTACCCCAAAAAATTAAAGAAAGAAAATCATATTAATAGACATATTTAAATGTATTGCCATGACTTCAACTATAAATGGGGGAAAAAAGAATTCAAAACATACACATTTTTGTTTAATATTGTTTCACAGTGCCCTTTCTTATAATGTCAAAACTTCCCAGCCAGGCATTCAGAATTTTCCAGAAAATTATCCATTTTTTCTTGCACTATTTTCCTGTAAAATACATGTTCTAAACACAACAACCCTTGTTTTCCTAAATGATGTCTACTCTTTTGTTTCTATGTCTTTTGCTCGTACTATCCCCACTATCTAGAATGTCCTCCTTTGATAGACATCTTTGGAAGCCTGTTCACTTAGGCCTAACTCAAATCCCATCTCTCCCGTGAAGCCAAGCAATATTGTTCAGTCTCTATCTTGTTCTACTTCATATTTCTATTATATGTTTTATCCCTCGTATAACAATTTATCTTTTTCTATATGTATTAGAAATTTCTCAGTGGCTCACGTCTGTAATCCCAGCACTTTGGGAGGCTGAGGCAGGTGGATCACGAGGTCAGGAGATCGAGACTATCCTGGCTAACATGGCGAAACCCCGTCTCTACTAAAAATACAAAAAATTAGCCAGGTGTGGTGGCGGGCGCCTGTAGTCCCAGCTACTCTGGAGGCTGAGGCAGGAGAATGGCGTGAACCTGGGAGGCAGAGCTTGCAGTGAGCAGAGATCGCGCCACTGCACTCCAGCCTGGGCGACAGAGCGAGACACCGTCTCAAAAAAAAAAAAAAAAACAAATTTATTTATCCTTCTGTCTTTCACACTAAAGTGAGTAGTTGCAGGGTGGGAACTACAGCTGGTGACAATTCACCCAGGCCTCACTGATAATATTCAGCTCAATGCTTTACATAGTGCTTGGCATGTGGTATGTAATCAAATCTGTGATGTTGGTCGAATGACAATTAAAACAAAATGTTATTTCTAGGTGGGCCCAGTGGCTCACGCCTATAATCCCAGCACTTTGAGAGGCCGAGGCAGGCAGATCACCTGAGGCCAGGAGTTCGAGACCAGCCTGGCCAACATGGTGAAACGCTGTCTCTACTAAAAATACAAAAAATTAGCCGGGCATGGTGGCAGATGCCTTTAACCCCAGCTACTCAGGAGGCTGAGGCAGGAGAATCCCCTGAACCCAGGAGGTGGAGGCTGCAGTGACCTGAGATCGCGCCATTGCACTTTGGCCTGGGAAACAAGAGGGAAACTCTGTCTCAAAAAAAAGAAAAAATGTTATTTCTGATAAAATTCAGAAGAATTGTGCCTGGCCTTTTGGGATCAAACAATACCTTATATATAAATCCCATACACAATCTATATAATACAAAGAACTTTACAAAAGACAGATTTTTAAAAATGTACTTTTCTAGTAACCAGAAGAGATTAAGAAGGTCTATGTTCTAGTAACTAAAGGAGATTAAGGAGGTCTTCGTGTTTAAATTGCTACATTTTTTAAAAATAAAAAATGCATTTTTATACTATTTGGAAAATTGCATGAAATTAGGTTTTTAGATCTTGATACCTAAATATTGAATCAATTTAGATTATTTATATTGTAATTTCAGAAGAGCAACTACAGTGATCAGAGTCAAGGATAGTAATTCAAATTAAAAGCAAAAAAATTAGCACAGACTAATTTATATCTTAAAAGCACAGCTCAAGCTGAGCATGGTAACATGTGCCTATAGTCCTAGCTACTTGAAAGGCTGAGGTGGAAGGATCACTTGAGACCAGGAGTTCGAGACCAACCTGGGCAACATAATGGGACCCAGCATTATCTTTTTAAAAAGTGCAACTCAAGGTATCTTAACATACTTGAAGAGTAGGAAGGCAAGAGGAGACAATATTTTTATAAGAACATAATTAGGAATAATTTAAATAGCCAAATATGGTATGATGTATTACTTGGTAGAAAGTGATGGCAACAAATTTTAGTGCAATGGGTAAAATGAAGGTAAAAAAAATTAATGTATCTGAATAGAGCATATCGTTATTCAGAAATACATTGACATTAACATTGGCATAGTGATAGCCAGGATGACTGAATGAGCCCAATGCCTCCCAACCACAGATCCATGGATAAAAGATACAGAAAGTAAGACCAGAATCATGAGAAATTTAAAGGGGGAACTAAAAATAGCTCAGGAGTTGTAAAAGTGTTCAGAACAAATCACAAATAAATAGAAAAAAACAATTTTGTTATCAAAGATAGACTTTTTAAAGCTAGGGTGCGTGCTTACCATATTACCCATGAATACTGTCAGTAGCCATTACTTTACATGTCTCTCTAAAGCAGCATTGAAAAAGCTGTTCTGAGTCAGAACATTTAGCAAGAAATGTTCTCTCTGACAGCAGTGCCAAGGGACATCTTGTTGATGGATATAATCAATCACAAAGTCCTCTATTCCCACTGTCATGCTTCATCCAATCACTAAATATTATCTGTACTTTTGCTATGTGCAAGACACTGTTCTAATTTTAGTACACCATAAGAATGAATCATAGCATCTGCTCTTAGGAACAATCTACTCCAGAGGACATATAGATACCTCTATTATAGGAGCAGAAGAAGTATGTGCCACCCAAATTTCTTTCAGGAGTTCGTAGAGGAAAGATTACAAAATATTCTAACCCAGTGCCTTATATACGATCAATATTTGTCACATTGGTTAATGAATTTATGAATCCAGTAATTTTCCTATGCTCCATATAAATCTATTTGAGATTTTCATCCTGTATTATGTTTGTGGCACAAGATTTAGAGTTACCTCTCTATATAATATGTGTGTATATATGTGAATAAAATGACATCATTCAAGATTCTGTGAATAACATCTTTTTTATGAATCTTGGTCTATTACTAAATGTGTACACATGATTTTATGCACTTTGATTATATACATCTTTAGCTTTAATTACTCAGAATTTTACATTTCATAATTTCCCATATTCTCTTCAAAAATCTTTCTATCTCCTGGTTGCCCTCCCATCCTACTGGCTTCAGTTTCTCAGTCTCCTTTGTGGCCTGTGTTTCTTCACTATCTTCCTTATAATTTGGTCTTGCCAGGTTTCTGTCCTGAGCCTCTATTGTGTTCACTATGCATTTTTCTCTAAGTGACAACATTTGGTCTCGTGGTTTCAATGACCCACTAGTCTCACACTATTACCACATTTAATCCCCTAGCTTAGATATATCTTTTAAGCAGAGACTCAAACACTCAACTCTATACTGAAAAGCCACATCTGGATGACGTGACTCAACTCTGTACTGAAAAGCGACATCTGGATGACGTGACACACAGGGATCTGAAACTGAACAAGTCCTATTAATTCTATCACCTAAATATTTCCATAAGCCACACATCCTGCTCATTGCTACACCTTTAGTTGAGTCCCTTATTAGTTCTCAGAAACATTAATTCAACATCACTTCTCTGACTTTTCTATCTCATGCTTGCTCCCCTACCAGCACACCAGGATATATTCGCCACACCACTGACAGACTGATCTTTAGAAAGCTAATCTTATTTTGTTACTTCCCAATTAAAAATACTTTAGTGATATTACATAAATTTTAAAATAATTAGCATGGTATATGCCAACATTGATGACCTGGCCAACAACCACCTTTCTACTTTTACCATTGATCATTCCTATTATTCTCTATAAACCAACTAATAGTAAACTTGCAGGCTTTCAAGATATCCTTTCTTCATTCTGTGCCATTAGAAATGTTTCTTTCTCTGCTCTTTCTCTCTCCTTTATCTGGTTAACACCAACTCAAGCATTTCTCCTAATACATTTCTCCTAATACATCTTCAAAAAGCAGTCTTTAATCATTAAAAATTTTTATATATTGCACCAAATATATTAGGCAGGTTGCAATCTTTGATGTAGGTATGAGTGCTTCTCTAAGATCATTTTAAGAGTTTAAAGTCTTTTTCTTGCTACTAGGAAATCTGAATGAAAAGATAATACAGATTAAAATTGTCATAGCTGTCTATATTGATGGTTAAGAGTTACTGATCTAAAGACATAAGTTTGAATCCTGTCTCTCTCAAGTACCAGTTTGGTAACCTCAGGAAAACATTTATTTTAATCTCTCAGTTTTCTACTATCTAAAGTGGTTGTAGTTAACTGCTTCACAGGGTTTTTATGATACTAAATAAAATGTCATATATGAAGCATTTACATGAATATAATTATCCCAGAAAAGCCCTACACATCATCTACTATATACATTATATAATCTTTTATATTTAAAAGTGTATATCTGATATATTTATGAAAAAAATGATATGGTGTCTGGGAATTGCGTCAAAACAATCAGGTGAAGAGAATAATCAAAGATGTGGAGGTATAGAGGAAACATGATTGTTTCTGAGTTGCTAACTCTAAAGCTTGTTGGTGGTATGAGGAGGGTCCATTACACTAACCTCTCTGCAAGAGTATGTGTTTGAAATTTTTTAGAATAGAAGTACTTTTAAAAGTATGAAGATTTGCGGTTTCTTTTATTAGAGTCAGATGAAGTGTTGGCTTGCATGTAGAGATCTCATCATATAAAAAGTATGTATCTTTGACTAAAATCACCCTCTGTAAAATGAGAAGCTATGCTTTGAGAGGTATGACAGAACTGATATGATTTAGGGAACAGAAAATTCAGAACTCCAATCTCATGCTTAGTCCAAGGACATGCACCACAATGTGCTCTGGCTAGCAGATATACCCAGAATACTTAAATTCTCTCTCTCTCTCTCTCCACGCACCCGCCCCCCGCACCGGCTTCCTCCCCTCTCTCTCTCCCACCCCCAGAATAAACTGTTACATTCATTTAATATAAACGCATGTATAATATCACATCAACATATACGGTTTTATATTTTTTTCTTTCAACTTTTATTTTGGTTATGGGGGTACACGTGCAGGTTTGTTACATTGAATTATCCTATCCGTGAGCATAAAATGTTTTTCCATTTGCTGTGTCATCTCTGATTTTTTCAGCAGTGTTTTGTAATTCTGGTTGTAGACATCTTTCACTTCCGTAGTTAGTTGTATTCCTAAGTATTTTAGTCTTTTTATGGTTATTGATGTGCCTCTCAGCTTGAACATTATTGGTGCACAGAAAGGCTACTGATTTTTGCATATTGACTTTGTATCTTGAAACTTTACTGAAATTGTTTATCAGTTCTAGGAGCCTTTAGACAGAAATTATGGGTTTTTCTACTTATCGAATCATATTGTCTGTGAAGAGAGAGAGTTTGATTTTCTTTCTTCCTATTTAGATGCCTATTATTTCTTTCTCTTGCCTTATTGCTCTGGCTAGGACTTCCAGAATGTGTTGAATAGAAGCGGTGAGAGTGGGCATCCTTGTCTTGTTCCAATTCTCAAAAACAAGGCTTCCAGATTTTGCTCATTCAATATGTCAGCATACATAGTTTTAGATGCAGAATTGTATTGTATTCTCATTGGATTTGCAAGTGCCCTAAATTTATACATTGTGGACCCTTAAGTAATTAATATAGAATTCACGTACATATTATAATAATTAAGGCTGGGTGCAGTGGCTCACGCCTGTAATCCCAACACTTTGGGAGGCCGAGGTGGGTGGATCACGAGGTCAGGAGATCAAGACCATCCTGGCTAACACGGTGAAACCCCGTCTCTACTAAAAATACAAAAAAATTAGCCAGGCGTGGTGGTGGGTGCCTGTAGTCCCAGCTACTCGGGAAACTGGGACTCGGAAACTTACAAATAAATATGTAAGTAGTGTTATATAAAAGAAGAAGAATTTAACTGGGTGTCAGTACACTAGGATTTTAAGCTTGGTTTCAAATTCTCCTACCTGCATAACTATGACTACATAACTCAAACTCTCTGAGCCTCAGTTTCTTCAACTGTCAAGTGGATACCTTAATTTAAATGTTGCTTTGAGGAGTAAATGCAAGAGAGTGGGAAGAAATATTTTGTGTACTTACAATGTGCTAAGTATTTTAACATTAAAAAAACAATTAAGCCTTCACAGGTATTTTGGCTGGGTGCAGTGACTCAGGCCTATAATCCCAGCACTTTGGGAGGCCAAGGTGGGTGGATCATTTGCAACCAGGAGTTCAAGACCAGGCTGGCCAACATGGCAAACCCCATCTCTACTAAAAATAAAATAAATAAATTATCTGGGCAAGGCGACACATGCCTGTTATCCCACCTACTCAGAAAGCCAAGGCATGAGAATCGCTTGAACCCGTGAGGTGGAGGTTGCAGTGAGCTGAGATTGTACCACTGCACTCCAGCCTGGGTGACAAAGCAAGACTCTGTCTCAAAAAAAAAAAAAAGAAAAAAAGGAAAAAATAAACCACCTTCACATGTATATTGTCCTCTTTTAAAATTAACAAAATTGGGGTTCAGGGAGATTAAATAATGAGATAACATGGGTATACACAGTGAGCAAATAGTACATAGTAGATGCCTACTAAAGACTTGTTCTTGTCATATTATCCCAGTTCTCTGTTTATAATTTGTATTCAAAACGGCTTTAGAGTAAATTAATTTTAACAGCCAAACCTAAAGAATTTTATGACAGGTCTTTCATCAGATAATATTCTTCTGATGCTTTTTGGTTTTTGTAGATTCTCTTCTTTCAGTGGTTTCTAATATTACATTGTGACAAAACTATGAACTGACCACATAAAAAGTTAAATTCTTATTCCTTAAAGAATAAAAAGTAGATCTACCATTTGATTCAGCAATCCCACTACTGGGTATCTACCCAAAGGACAAGAAGTCTTTATATAAAAAAGACACATGCACACGTATGTTTATTGTAGTGCAATTCACAATTGCAAAGATATAGAAGCTACCTAAGTGTCCATTGACAAATAAATGGATTTTTAAAATGTGGTATATGTACAACATAGAATATCACTCAGCCATAAAAAGGAATGATACAATTTCTTTTGCAGCAACTTGGATGGAGCTGAAGGCCATTATTCTAAGTGAAGTAACTCAGGAATAGAAAACCAAATACTGTATGTTCTCACTTATAAGTGGGAGCTAAGCCACGAATACACAAAGGCATACAGTGTGATACAATGGACTTTGGAAACACAAAAGGGGGAAATCGGGAGGGAGATGGGGATTAAAAAAAACTATATATTGGGTACAACATACACTATTCGGGTAACTGGTGCACTATAATCTCAGAATTCACCGTTATATAATTCATTCATGTAACCACAGACCACTTGTACCCCAAAAGCTATTGAAATATGAAACTACATTTTAAAAATAAAGTTAAATTCTCATAGGAAAATTTAAATATAGATTTTACAATTATATATAATAAAAGTGAATATTGGAGATAAGTAAGAAAACTAATATATATGATTGACTATTATTTGTAAAATAAATAAGTTAAGGAATAAATGCTTTACTGAATATACAAATAAACAGTCTGTGATGTCGCTGTGTCTTGAGTGTATACACCTTTATTAAAAATAAATGGCTTATTTTCTAGAGTCAAACTTCTTTTTAAAGAAAAAAGTTTATGATTCATATAGTCTGCTTTTGTAAAATTTAGGAGGTCTTCATGCTCGGGAATTTTAGTTGGAAATGGGACATGAATTTTTTTGAGTGAAGTATCCATTGGAATGTGACAATTCACATTTAATATCTCTATTTACTTACATTTGATGGCCCAATTCATGTAGAGTCTGGTTTTTATTGGGAGTTCTGGAGATTTTGGCTTTAAGAATGACTTTGTTTGCAAACTGGAAGTCATATTATGCAGGCCAAAATAAATGAAATTACTCCCCAGGACTTTTGGAAATCGCTTAAAATTTAAGGATGCTTTTCTTTGTGTTTGTGAAATCATGAACATGAAAATGGTAAAAATGAAATTTTACATACTTTAGATTTTTCAAAAGGTTTTTCTGTTTTACTTTGCTCAATCTTGGAACTTAAAACTTTTAAAGAACTTACACATATACACCATAACAAGGAATAATACATAAATAAGGATAAATATGTTCAGTAGAGGTTCATGTTTACATGAACATTTCCTAGATCATTTTTGACCTCATTTTCTTCTACTGACTTCATACATGGATTCCTTTGAATACAAATTCCTCCTGTTTGTTCAGTTATCAATCTGCTCTCACCAGTGTATATCCTCTGCTAACCTCTCTCTTTTTTTTGGGGGGGGGGATGAAGTCTCACTCTGTCGCCTAGGCTGGAGTACAGTGGTGCGATCTTTGCTCACTGCAACCTTCACCTCCCAGGTTCAAGCAATTCCCTGCCTCAGCCTCCCGAGTAGCTGGGATTACAGGCACCCTGGCCACTGCATCTGGCTAATTTTTGTATTTTTAGTAGAGACGGAGTTTCACCATGTTGGCCAGGCTGGTCTTGAACTCCTGACCTCGTGATCCACCTGCCTCGGCCTCCCAAAATGCTAGGATTACAGGCATGAGCCACCATGCCCAGCCATCCTCTGCTAACCTCTCTATGTCCCTTGACTCAAGCATTGATGCAAGTTATTCTACTTCATCAGGCAAAGCATCTCAAATGAATTTTTGCAAAAGATTTAGGGGGAAAATGACCTTAAAACTGAATATCAGACATCATTTCTAAATTTTCTTAACTATGAATCTTAGTTTGTAGTTTAAAAAATATGAACACAATGATGAGTGAGTAAACGCAATGAGAGAGAAAAGGATATATGAAATGAAAGCTGTGAGAGCTCTGACTTCGTTAGGGAAAGGGGAAATGTAATTTAAAGATACAATATAAATAATATTACAGATTATCAATGTGCTATTTATCCATAAATTATATGTTTCTTATTCCTCCCATGCCCTAAGTCTAGTCTTTTCTATAATGCTAATAATAGGGTTGCACTATTACATAACATTTAGGATAAAGACAAAATGTAATCACTTGTTATCCTATTCCACTAGTCCTCTTCCTTTTCTTCTTCTTCCTCCTTTTTCTTATCCTCCTTTTATTTCCAAAACAGTTCAATTCTAAAGCCATTCTATGTCGCTGATAAAGACAGGTGCCTGCAGAGGTTAAGGGAGGAGTTCCCTGAAGAAAAGTATTCTGGTGCTTATGTAGAGGAAGGATAAGGGGAAGATCCTTCTGTGAGAAGAGCCAAGCATAAGGTATCATAACCCAAGAATGTGAAAGATGGTTCCACATTGAAAAACAGCCTGGGATGAGAGTTCTATCAAGGTGAAGAAGGCAGCTTTTAAAATTTATTATTATTTATAGAAATTTACAGGATACAAGTCCAATTTTGTTACCTGCATAGTGGTCAAGTCAGGGAAGTTTTTTCAAATGCAAAGCACAATAATTATTGACTACATTTGAAAAATGTTTGATCCTCTACAATATGTTCTTCAAAATTGTGAAGAGAATTTTTATCCAGAATATAGAAAGCACCTCTTACTACTTAATAAAAAGAAGATAAACCCAAATTAGCAATAAGAAAAAAAGTGAACAGCTCCTTCACCAAAAAACATATGTGGATAGTAAATGAGCACATGCAAAGATGCTCAGCATGATTGTCAATAAGAAAATACAAATTAAAACCACAATGAGATACCGCTCACTACACACTCACCAGAAAGGTGAAAATTTCAAAGACTGATCATATTCAAGTATCATTGAGGATGTGGAGCATTCAAAACTCTTATATACTTCTGATGGGAATGAAAAATGGACAGTTACTTTGGAAATGAGTTTGGCAGATTTTAAAAGTTAATAGGACTCAGTCATTTCACTCCTAGGTATTCACCCAAGAAAAATGGAAGGATATGTCTATACAAAGACTTGTACACAAATGTTCATAGAGGCTTTATTTGCAATAGGCTAAAACTGGCAACAACTTGAATATCCATCAGCAAGTGGATTGATTAGTAATAGTATAGCCATATAATGGAGTATTGTTTAACAGTAAAAATAATGAACTATTAATATATGCAACAAAATGGATACAAAATTATTATGGTGAGTGAAAGATACTAGATACAAAAAATAAACATATGTATAATCCCATTCATATGAAATTCTAGAAAATACAAACTAATATCACAGGATGCAATGAGAACACAGAATCACTTCAGTGATGTTTCTACTAGAGATGCATAGTCTGAATCCAATCATGAGAAACTACCAAACCCAAATGGAGAAAAATTCTATAAAACAATGGCCTGTAATCTTCAAAAGTTCCATGAAAAGCCAAGGAACTGTTCAAAGAATATAAAGAAACATGATAATTAAATGCAAAGACAGACATTCTACCGGATATGTTTGCTATAAAGGCATTCTTGGGACAATTAGGAAGTTGAATGGGATGTGAGGATTAGATTAGACTGAAATAATTGTTCAGTCTTTATTGGAACTATTGATAATATTTGAATGACATCTGATTCAGTGGTAGTAAGGTATCAAAATATATTGCACGATTTTATTTATGTCATAGATATATTTAAAGACTAGCCTAGTTTGAAGAAAATGCTAAAATATCAGGGGAAGGATAGGGCATCAGGTTGGCAACTTACTCTCAAATGCCGTAGGAAAAATGAAATTGTTCTTTGTAATATAATGGCTAATTTTTTCTAAATCTGAATTGATAGATATTATTATTGTTTATGTCAGCCCATCCCAATCATTTTAATCCTATACAGTATTCAGAGTCCTTTTATATAATAAGTTTTAGATTCCTTTAATAAAAATTTCAGAATTTTGCCCTACTGCCCCTACTTGCTCCTCTCTAAGATTGTATCTAAATGTGTAGAAGTAGGAAGGCTTAGGTAGGGCAACCACCAAATTAATAATTATATGTAGACAACAGACACAACTCAGGGCCATCCTGGGAAAACCAGGAGGGATGGTCAATTTAGACTTGTAATGTTGGGAATTAGACATTCTCAGTTTCATTCCAGATCCTCGGCATCTTTTGTACTCAACGTCAATGACACTCTTGTGCTGCTTGCCCTGTTGGCAGTAACAACCTGGGCAATCCATGATCTGATCTCTCTTGAGTCCTGTCGGGTTCTTGTTGTTTCACCTCTACTTGGCACCTGCCCTACTTTGGTCTTAACAGGTACTAAAGAAATCTCTGAGATCTGCTTGGCTGCAATCTCTCATTTGGACCAGACCCACAAGATTTCTTTTAGAAACTCTGCAGCCCTGTCAAGCTTCCCAGCCAGAAGTCCTACAACCTAGGAGTCCTGCCTGTGCCATAAGCAAACATGGCGTGGCTCCAGAAAGCGAAATGCTGGGCCTCTCTCTCTTTTCTTTTTCTCCTAACATCTCTGGACCTCTTTGTTACATTATCTAACACATATTCTCTTTTTTTGGACTTCAACCTCGTGGCTAAAACTTAATATCATATGTGGGTACCTTCTCAGAGTTAAGGGAGAAGATCTAAAATCTGATTATTAGACATGACCCATGATATTGTTAAGTATGAACGAAAGGAATTTGGAAATTACTTCCTATCTCTAAAAAAACCTATCTTTTAAGCCTTTTGTAATGCTGCAAAATCCCATTTTAAATGCCAGATGTTGAATGTTAGCCCTTGGTTTCTTATGACAATCTTTCTGTAACAGTTCCAACATGACTCTTTCTTGCGGCAGGCTTGGGAAAAGGTCATCGTGGAAAGAAAAAAGAAAAAGAATACTATATATATATTTTTTTATTTTATTTATTTATTTATTTTTTTTTTTGAGACGGAGTCTCCCTTAGTCGCCCAGGCGGCTGGAGTGCAGTGGCACGATCTCGGCTCACTGCAAGCTCCGCCTCCCGGGTTCACGCCATTAGCCTGCCTCAGCCTCCCGAGTAGCTGGGACTACAGGTGCCCGCCACCGCACCGGGCTAATTTTTTGTATTGTTAGTAGAAACGGGGTTTCACCATGTTAGCCAGTATGGTCTCGATCTCCTGACCTCGTGATCCACCTGCCTCGGCCTCCCAAAGTGCTGGGATTACAGGAGTGAGCCACCGTGCCCGGCCGAATACAATATTTTTCTAATGCTACATAATACCTTTACATTAAATGCTAAAGTCTTGTTTCACGTAAATATTGCAAGTCCAGTAACTTTTCTTAAATTTCTGAGGATCCTCGAGGTATTTCAGGGGTAGATACAAGCTTTTGATACTCATCTCATGCCACTGAGTACACACTTTTGGTACCTGGTTAATTATCCATCTCCTCTTACTCTCTTGGCTTTTAAAAGCTGTTATTTCTCTACAATCCACCTCAACCAGGGGCCCTGAAAATTCTCCAACATTCTGCACAACATTGCATAAGGTTGTTGTAGGTAATAGACTTTCTGAACTTTCAAAGTGAAAAACTTGAAGTTGAATAAAAGCATACCTGTTTCTACACTTTCCTGTTCCTGCATATTGTGTCTAGCCATCATTCCTCTCCTTGGGAAATGCTCAGTAACTGTTGGGAAATGCCCAGTCCTTTAAATGTCAATCCCAGCATCCAAGAATTCAAAACCTTTTTTAAAATTTAGATGGGATGCTTGTTTATTACTCAAAGCAATTCCTTCCTTTTTTTTTTGTCTCAAAATCTCCCAATCATGAAGGCTCTTTGGCCTTCTCTTACATCCCCAAAATGGCTCATTAATTTCTCCTCACCCCCACAAGATGTACAAATCTCTCTCTGGATGAACTCTGCTGGAGGTCTACAATAGAGAAACTCAAAGCTATAATCTAGCCTAGAGACATGCTTTGCTGGTCTGCAGAATTTGCTTGTTTTCAATTCCTGTCTCATGTATTTTGGAAGCAGATAGTTTATTTTATAGTTTTATGGGTCCAGAGATGAAGAGAAATTTTGTCACAATATGGATCATACTGAATCTCATTCATATCTGATTTAAATAATTTAGATGATAATATGTGGGGCTTTTGAGCTGACAAGATTTAGATGAGAGTCTGGACTTGAGCTGATGCTGTAGTAAGTTGACACTTTTGGGGATGTCAGGATGGGGTGCATGTATTTTCCATGTGGGATGGATATTAGTCTTTGGGGCCTATGGTGGACTACGGTAGGCCAAAAAAGCACCTGTCCCCCCCCCAAAAAAGATATTTATTTAAAATCCTTGGAAAGCCAATAAAAAAAATGAAATCATGTCTTTTGCAGCAATAGGGATGGAACTGAAGGCTTTTACTAAATGAAATAACTCAGAAACAGAAAATCAAATACCACATGTTCTCGCTTACAAGGAGGAGCTAAACAATGGGTAGACATGGACACACAGAGTGGAATAATAGACACTAGAGACTCCAGAGGGGAATCAGGGATGAAAATTTACCTATTGGGTACAATGTTTATTATTCAGGTGATGGGTTCACTGAAAGCCCAGACTTCCCCACAGTGCCATATATCCATTTAAGAAATCTACACTTGGGCCAGGCGTGGTGGCTCATGCCTGTAATCCTTGCACTTTGGGAGGCCAAGGCAGGTGGATCATCTAAGGTCAGGAGTTCGAGACCAGCATGGCCAACATGATGAAAACCCATCTCTACTAAAAATACAAAAAATTAGCCAGGTGTGGTGGCAGGTGCCTGTAATCCCAGCTACTCAGGAGGCTGAGGCAAAAGAATCGCTTGAACCTGGGAGACAGAGGTTACAGTGAGCCAAGATCATGCCATTGCACTCCAACCTGGACAACAACAGCAAAAACTCTGTCTCAAAAAAAAAAAAAAAAAAAAAAGAGAGAGAGAGAAATCTACACTTGTACCCCCTAAATACATAAAAATAAAAATGAGTCTTTTCACATGTGATTAAGTTAAAGATCATGAAATGAATTGATAAACCTGAATTATCTTGGTGAACTCTAGATCTCATGGCAAGTGTCCTTATCAGAGAAAGACAGAGGGACATTTGGGGCATACAGAAGAGCAGAATATATAGATACAAAGCAGAGAACATGATGTGAAAGAGACTCAGAGATTGGAGTGATGTGGCCACAAGCCCAGGAATGCTGGGACAGCCACCAGGAGCTGAAGAGGCAAGGAAAAGATTGTCTCCTAGAACCCCAGGGGAAGAACAGCCCTGGAAATTTCAGACTTCTAGCCTCCAGAACTGCAAGATAGTAAATTTCTGTGGTTGAAAGCCACCAAGTTTGAGGTAATTTGTTACAGCGGCCTTATAATACAAATATAGTGTCTGTGTGTGTGTGTGTGTATGTGTGTGGTTTTATTTATTTATTCAGAAATAGGGTCTGGTTCTGTTGCCAAGGCTGGAGTGCAACGGCACAATCATAATGCCTCTTCTCCATGGGAGCTGTGCCCAGTCAATTACCAGGAGCTACAATATAGCTAGCTACAGGAGTATAACTTACCAATATTTGCTTTTGCTTTAAAAAATAAAGATTCAAATATGAAAATTGTATACATCAATTTTTATAAAAAGACTGATATAAAAACTAAATATTGGAGGAAATATCATTATAATATTCTTTGAGGAGAGTGAAAATAATTATTAGAAAATAAATTATCCTGAACTTCATTAGATTATACACAAGATAAAAGCATCTCACATAAAGTATCTCTTAAATACAAACATGGTTGCACTTATACAGATAGCCAAAAATTCATTTTCTATGGTGTATCCTAGTGTATTATTAGAGACTTGGGGACATTTGGAGGACATAACAGATTATTCATTCATTTATTCTTCATTCAACTCTCATTCAGTGATTACTAACAAAAGGCACTATTAAAGGCCATGGATTTACATGGTGAGCAAAACTAACAATGTCTCTACAACAAGGCACCTATATTCTGGTAGAGGAGTCAGACAAGAAATAGATATATGTAATTATGAAAATAAAGCAGGATGAGCAATGTATAGACAGGGGATACCATTTTCAGTCAAGACTTTTAATTACCCTCAATGTCCATTTCCCTGAATGTTAGCAGGGAATGGGTAGCAACTGTATTTCTTAGCTTCTTTATAGCTAAGATTGGCCATTTCACTGCATCTTAGCCAATAGAACATGAAGAGACATGCTTAATAAAATTTACTCTTCTTCCTCTTTTCTCCCATGGCCTCCATGGAGTGGCAGAGCCTCCACATAGAATGGATCTGTATCCCTGAGAGATGCTTGAAGAAGGTGCCTCCCTCTCATTGATCACCTGTCTATTTCTCGAATGTTATATGAGAAAAAAATGCATTTCTTTTTTGAAACTCTCACTATTGGGTTGCTTTTTAATAATAGCCAAGCCTGTACCTTATCAAATAAATATTTTAATTAACATGAGCGTGGAAGGGCTTTCTGAGCAGAGACCAAATGAACTAAGGAGAAAAAAGATTGTGGAGAGGCAGCATGGTACATTAAGAGCACAGCATCTGTCCTAATTTATGTTGCTTCAAAAACAAGTTCTGACATAGGGACAGGTACTTTTATGAAAGGTGATCCCAGGAAGCACAGATGAAAGAGTGAGGAATGAAAGAGAATAAAAGAGACAAAAGTGTGCCAATAAGTGGGTTACCCCTGAGAGCAACAGGAGCTCCATCCCATTCGGAGCCCTCTGAGAAACTCTGTAGAGCATACCTCACAATAGTTCCCCTGGAAGATGAGGGACCAGGGTACTTATCCACCATACCCATCCCCCATACAGAGTTTCCTCTGAGGCATTAAAGATTTGGCAATTCTGAGCTTCCCTGCATGAGAGCTGAGCAAGCTGCTAAACAATAGCGAGAGAAAGTTCTCAGGCCAACTAGTATAGATATCTAAGTGCCTAAGGTGAGAAGTTATAAGCATTCTGGAATTTACCACCTCCACTGCAGATAAAATCAGAGGTAGGCCAAAGAACAATGTGGCAGGACATTAATGATGTCTGATACAATATCTGAAGCCAGACAGCTAAGATTCCTGTGTGAACAAGGACATATTGTTTAACCTCTCTATGTCTGTTTCCTCTACCTGTGAAGTGAAGATAATTATAGTAACCACCTCCTTATAGGCTTGTTTTATTATATATTAAAAGTTATTATGTATAGTAGTTAGAATAGTGCTTATCACATAGTAAGCATTATTTAAATATTAGATTATTATCTGAGGTCAGAGCTCAATATATTTATTAAGCCTAAAACCATAATCTGTTTACTGTTGAATCCTCAGTGCTTATCACAACCAGTATCCTCAAACAGCTACCCAGAAGAATTGTTTAAGATTGTCCAACGATGAAGTTTACTACGGGGACAGTGATTGAATTTGATTCATGAATGGCCTAAGATATAATTTAAAAGAGTTTCACCAGCCTATTTTCTTGGGTAAGTAACTTTCTTGGGTAATTTTCACATTTCATAGAAAGCTTAGCTATAAATAAAATTCACAGAGTTTATTGGTAAATAGAAGAAAATCAAGGACTTAAGCAGCTAGTTTTTA
The DNA here is from genome assembly GCF_028858775.2 of Pan troglodytes. NCBI lineage: Eukaryota > Metazoa > Chordata > Mammalia > Primates > Hominidae > Pan > Pan troglodytes. Next base: position 155,336,496 of record NC_086015.1, read on the forward strand.
AAGAAGTCATAAGTGCCAAGAGATTGTGCTAGGAGTTACAAATGGTGTCATTTGAGGCAGGACATGGTGGCTCATGTCTATAATCCCAGCTCTTGGAGTCTAAGGTGGGAGGATCGCTTGATGGCAGGAGTTGGAGACAAGCCTGAACAACAGAGTGAGATTCTGTCTGTATAAAAAAAATTATAAAAATTAACCAGGCATGCTGGTATGCACCTGTAGTCCTACTTACTTGGGAGGCTGAGGCAGTAAGACCACTTGAGCCCAGGAGTTCGAGGTTACAATGAGCTATGATCACTACGGCACTCCAGCCTGCATGACAGAATGAGACTCTGTCTCTAATACATTAAAATTTTTTTAAATGGTGTCCCTTGAAATCAAGAATTGAGGCTGAATTTGAAGATCTTCAGAATACTCCCCAGAGAACGTAAATGTAAAGAAAGACCAGGGAACTTTTGCTATGCCTATGGGAAAGGTAGAGTACTAGAAATAGCAAATGAGAGAAGAAAAAGTCAGTACTCCGTACCAAGCAATTAGAGCCATCAATGGACCATAGAGAAAAGAATACACTGAAGTGAGAAGGGGAATAAATGGAATGTTTATTGAATGTAGGTCTCAAAGCCTTGCATTTAGATTTACAGAAGCACTTTTACTTAATCCTTACAATAATGTATTTAATAACTATTACTATCCACTAAGTCATGATAGTCAATCTCACTCCAAAATCCATTCTTTTATCAGACAATGTAAAGAGAGAGAAGGTATCATAAAGTCCCTAATCATGAGCTGTGTACTACATCCAGACTATCAGGACAAACCCTTGAAGAATTTGCAAAAGAGCATCAGGACAAGAAAGATCTAACCGCAGGGCTGCCAGCTCTATAAATTTCAATTGTTTGAAGCAAGGAAGGAAATATCAATTGCCTTAGTCCCTCTATAAATAACATGATTAAGATAAGACTTTATAGTATTCCACAAGACAGAGAAAATAATATTATCCTACCAGATTACCAAGTAGATTTCATGTTCCAGAAACCCATTATGAGATGTCCTGCCAAGTGACAAAATTAGAACCCAGGTTCTCAAAGAAAGGTGAGGTGGTGAAAACTCTGAAACTATGACTAATTTCAAAGAAAATAATGATGAAGATAATATGCTGCACCTTGGCTTGGTTTGGTTTTACATTTAACTTACTTCAACAAAGTATCGGGTTTGAACCACAAAGGAAGCCTTAATTTTTAAATTTAAGTAGACTGCATAATATGGATAAACATCTTGGCTTTTTGCTTTGTTTTATTTTGCTTTTGTTTTTCAGTCAAAGGTATGCTGCTGACATTTACAAATAAATTTACAAATACACATCTTTGATGTGTTGGATTATTTAGAAGTTCAGAGGTAACTGTTTACTTTGTTTATACTTTTTATTGTTACTGAAGTTTTTTTTAATTTAATTTTACTATTTTCCATCAGTGGGAAAAACATACATATAAATGAGTGAAATCAAGGTCTAAACATCTCTGGTAAAATATCTTCAAAGATGCTAGAGTAGAGTGAAGCTCCAGTGTTTTATGTGTAACTGTATCCAATAGCAATATGGATTATCTCAACAAGCACAAAGTACAAAAGGGAAGTAATTTCCTTTCATACACTACCTCTGGGAAATTTCTCTGGATGGTTTGTGTGTATGTTTTAATTTGGCAATAAATTTCCTGTTGGCATAATTCTCATCATCTTAATTCACTTTGTAGAGGGCCTAGCCCCACCTAATATATATAGTGAATTTATTTAAAAAAAAAGTATTACCTGGGTTTCTATTAACAACAACAACAAAAGGTTTATTGAGTTGAACTATATAAAATCACTGATATTGAGCTACTTTTGTTTCAAAATTACGTTTTCATATGCTTCAGCCTAACATACTCATGGTACTTTTAGTGGTATAAGAATAAATGATGGCCAGGTGTGGTGGCTCACAACTGTAATCCCAGCACTTTGGGAGGCTGAGGCGGGTGGATCATTTGAAGTAGTCAGGAGTTCGAGACCAGTCCGGCCAACATGGCGAAACCCCATCTCTACTAAAGATACAAAAATTAGTCAGGCAGTGGTGGCACACGCCATAATCCCAGCTACTTGGGAGGCTGAGGAAAGGAAATCACTTGAACCTGGGAGGCAGAAGTTGTGGTGAGCCGAGATCGCACCACTGCACTCCAGTCTGGGCAACAGAGCAAGACACTGTCTCAAACACAAACACACACACACACACACACACACACACACACACACACGATGTCCCCATTAACATCTCTACAGCCTTTTAAGACTTTGAAATATATTCTTGATTATAAAAGATAAAACACAAATATAACATGAAATATCATTATCTAAAATTTTTGGACTCAGTAATAATGTTATTATGAATATACCTCACATTTGGAGGAGCCATTATGGGGTAAGGATAGGTTTAAAGAAAGAACTGGTTTGTCCTATAAAGTCATTACAACACTTTTATATTTTCATCCTTTGATTTACCATTATTTATACTTTGTGATAAACTTCTATAGAATTATCTAGCATAGAAATTAGCTGATGATTGACTGAATTCATCAATTCAGATCAGTCATTTTCCATCAATATTACATCCTGAGGAGGGTTAAATTCAATTTCTCAATTTGACCATCCATATCAGTTCTATAATCTTACCAAAAATACCATTGTTATGTTCATAGTAGGGCAGTAGATATAACTTGCGAAATAAGAGTCCAAAGATACTGGCTCATTACTAGAGTTTCACTCAGTCATTAACAATTAGTCCAGTCCACCATCATAGGACCAAAGTGACCCACAGTGATGCCACTCAGGTTTGCAGCCTTCCATTCAACCTTGCCAGGTCCCAAAAGCAATTTTACCATCATCTGGTATAATTGAGCTAATAGAGAGTATCAATTCTTTTACCGAACCTCCCTCAAGGTAGTAATGTAATATTTGACTTATCTCATTGCATAATATATCCACTCATTCCCTTACTCAGCTACTGTTACTCCCTAGCTCTATTAACTGTTTAGTTTTGTCCAAACTTTTTCACTTTTGGAAGAGACATGAGATTTGGCCACTGTGCAGGTCCATATTGCTAACAGCAATAGTAGTCTAGCAAGTGTTTCCCCCATTCCAGCCCCATACCATCCTCTCTTATTTATTTAGGGTGGGATTACAAAGTCACATAACTAGTAGGTTATCTCAAACACTAGGCAATACAGCTACATTTTTTACTGACCCTAATTTTGCTCAATAGGGTAAAGGTACGGCCCACCCCATTAGGGCCTTAGGAATTGTGACATAAAGGCGTAAAGGTATAGTTACAGTCTTTTGTTTAGAGATCTTTCCCACTTCTGGCACTCATAGTCCCAGGTCTGTATCAGGTAGGAAAAAGGAAAGTTGGAGTAATGGTGAGGAGGTTGGGGTGGGGTCGGAAATAGCGTAGTCACACCAGCATCGTCTCTCATATATTTCTCCCCAAATTCCCCAGAAAAGTAGAATTTATCTAGTGGAAACCCTCTCTTGGACCTCCTCATGTTAAGTGTGAAAACACATTCATGAAGATGTGTAAACCAACCTTTCTTGCTTTTACCTACTCCATTTTAGCAACAAATTGTCCAACTGCCTATTCTAATTCCCTATTAAACTGCTACTCAGAAGATTATATCTCTCGGCCTATTGTTGGACATTATGAGCTGTAAAATGTGTTCCTTGGTCTGAAGAAATGTAACTTAGCAGTCCAAATTGGTGCAGTATCTTCTGTTCCAGTCCTTTTATAGTATTTTGAGCATTTGCACCTACCACTGAGTATGCAAAGCCTAGCCAGAGTGTCTATTCCTGTCAGGGCTCATTTGTAGTCTCCAGGGGCTACCAGCATCAGTCCTACTTGCCAGCTATGTGCAGGAGCTTCCCCCTGGGGACTCTGACCCAAAGCTGTTAACAGTCTCTGTCTTTCTTGTTGGCAGACTGGACAGTTCTTATTGTCAATTTCTTCCTCAGAGTATATAAAAGGAATATGTCTAAGATTTGGCAGATCTCTGCATTGCTGCAACTCCACTGTTCACACATTTCATGGATCCAGGTGGCCTCCTCGAGCAAGTATACCAGGATATCTATTTGCCACTTCCAATCACCTTCTGATCCTGGTGGGGTCTTCAGATTGGCATCAGCATATCCCACTATAACACAACCCTCAAATTCCCATGGTGATTTCCTTAGGGCTATGCTCCATATGTGTATCCCTTTAATAGGCTAGTTTTCTATTGCCTCTATGCCTAACCCTATGGCCAGGATATTGACCATCACATATGACTCAGTAAAAACTCAAATATAGAGACAAATAGCATGCAATTCTGCCTGCCGGCCTAAGTTATTTTTACCTCTTTCAACTAGAATATCAGCCTTCCAAATAAAGTGTTATCCACTCACATTGGAACTGCCAACTATAAACCAAGGGGCTCTTTGTTGATCAATCAAGAGCTGTTAATAGGCACCATCTAAGTGGCAATAGGATTTAGCAGGTCTTCAGGTGGTTTCAAAGTCAGCTCTAGGGGGAAAGATATTCATGGCACCTCCTCGAATTCCCCCACTAGTAGCATGTTCCCGTATAAACCATTTTCATTTTATTACAGAATTTTTCTGGGCATTGTCTTCTCCATCAGAATGTTTCTTTGACATCACTAAAGACATATGGGTATTTCAGGTTACAAGATTATTTTTTGCTTTGCAGACATAGGAGGTTTTCATTCAATTTCCCAATTTGACCATCAGTATAGGGCTGTCTTAAATGGCACACAATAGCAACATAGCTGTCTCTCAGTGGATATTTTTCAGGTCCAAAATCTCAGTGGTCATTACTAGGAAGCACTTACAGTCTTTTGCCATAAGCCCCAATATGTGTTTCACACAGGCTTATTGTACTGAGAATGTATCCATACCAGCACTCCAGTTTCCGGTCTATATTTCAAATTAACCATTTTTCTGGGTTCCCGCAAACTTATTGTTCCTATTTGGTATGTCCAATCAATATAGGAAAATGGGCAGATTGATACACCTTCTGTTTTACAGTAAGTAAGAGAAATATTCCCCAGTCATACAGAATATCCATCTTTAATAATACATTCAGATAAAGGAGATGCAATTGCTCCACTTAAAGTCCATTCAAACATTTCAATTCTTATATAACTTTCCATCTTTAGTTTATTTATTTATTTATTTTGAGACAGAGTCTTGCTCCGTCACCCAGGCTAGAGTGCAGCAGCTCGATCTCTGCCCACTGCAACCTCTGCCTCCCAAGTTCAAGAGATTCTCTTGTGTCAGCCTCCCGAGTAGCTGGGATTACAGGCGTGCACCACCACGCCTGGCTAATTTTTGTATATTTAGTACAGCTGGGGTTTTGCCATATTGGCCAGGCTGGTCTCGTACTCTTGACCTCAAGTGATCTGCCCACCTTCGCCTCCCAAAGTGTTGGGATTATAGGCGTGAGCCACTGTGCCTGGCCTCCAAAATTCTTGAGTTGTTGTTGGGTTATAGAAATTCATATCTTCTGCATAATAATCCTGTGTTAGATGTGATTTACAATTTTTTTTCCTATTCTGTAGGTGGGTTGTCTTTTCACTCTCTTAATAGTGTCCTTTTTTTTTCTTCTTCTTCTTTTTTGTTTTAATAGATAGAGACTTGCTTTATCACCCAGACTGGAATACAGTGGCACAATCTTGGCTCACTGCAAGCTTTGTCTCCCAGGTTCAAGCAATTCTCCTGCTTCAGCTTCCTGAATAGCTGGCTTTATAGGTGCTCTACAACACCAGGCTAATATTTTGCATTTTTAGTAGAGAGGGAGTTTCATCATGTTGGCCAGGCTGGTCTTGAACTCCTGATCTCAAGTGATCTACCCACATCGGCCTCCCAAAGTTCTGGGATTACAGGCATGAGCCACTGCACCTGGCCCCATCTTTAGTTTATTAATCATTGCATTGCTATATCTTCCCAATCTAACTGTAGGCCGGGTAAGCACTTCAACAATAGGCTTTTGGCCTGTAGTACATGGAGCTTCTATGTCAAGGAATCCTAGACATGTTTCTTTTCTACCCCCTGGCCATTTTACTCACTCAAGTGCATATGGCCTTTGTTCCCCAGCTGGGGATTGGGCTAAGGAATCCAGGCCTTCTCAATAGTCTTTATCTTGCTTAGATTGTAGAACCATCATTACAGGCAATTGAAGGTTAGCTTTCTCATTGTCATTATTTTCTTGTGGCTTTTCATACTACTCTAAACTAGGGTGAACAAAGCAAATTTATTTATGGTCCTTCAATGTTGGGGACCCGTAGGGGTTCCCACTGGTCCACTCTACTTCCAAGAGTGTTACATTAAGACTTTTATCTTCATCCTATCAATGTCTGATTTATTCATCTAATTTCTTAATAAGTATTTAATATTTCTTTTCTTTTCTTTTCTTTTCTTTTTTTGAGACAGAGTCTAGCTCTATCACCCAGGCTGGAGTACAATGGCACAATGTCCACTCACTGCAACCTCTGCCTCTAGGGTTGAAGCGATTCTCCTGCCTCAGCTTCCCGATTAATAGGGACTACAGGCACGTGCCACCACACCCAGCTAATTTTTGTATTTTTAGTAGAGATGGGGTTTCATCATATTGGTCAGGCTGACCTCAAGTGATCCACCCATCTTGGCCTCCCAAAGGGCTGGGATTACAGGCCTGAGCCACAGTGCCCAGCCTATTTAAAGATTCAACCATCATTCTCAGCAAACTAACACAGGAACAGAAAACCAAACACCACATGTTCTCACTCATAAGTGGGAGTTGAACAATGAGCACACATGGACACAGGGAGGGAAACATCACACACTGGGGCCTGTCAGGAGGTTGGGGGCTAGGGGAGGGATAGCATTAGGAGAAATACCTAATGTAGATGATGGGTTGATGGGTGAAGCAAACCACCATGGCAAGTGTATGCCTATGTAACAAACCTGCACGTTCTGCACATGTATCCCAGAACTTAAAGTATAATTAAAAAAAAAAAAATAAGATTTCTACCTAGCTGGAATGAGTCCCTTGTCTCTTACCCCTTTGTTTTGCTCATTCTCTTAAAAATCATTCCAATCTTCTTTGTTATGTTGTTTCAGCATAATTATTTTCCTTTGAAAGTAGCTCTGAGGTTATTGGCTGTAGGTTAGACCAGCCAGAATCTAAGCATAAGGATCTGCCCTAACATGCTCCTTCACTTTTATTTTTATTTTTTCCTATTAGTAGGGGCTCTGCAGCCAGAGACTGTAATTTGGGCCAGCCAGAATCTAAGTTTGGCCCAGTGTCAGGACCCACTTCAAACATTCTCCTTTACTTTTGTTTTCACTATTACTGATAGTCATGACCAGGGGATGGTATAGTTGTTGTTTTTTTCTACTTTGAATTTCCTTACGTATGCAGTGAACCAACTGTCTGGGAGTTGGAGCTATTATTTCAAAATTCCATTAATAAGTTTTGTCTCCAATAATGAACTGAGGTACATAAGTAGTTTCATACCGTAGCTGACCCTGTAGTCATCCAAGAATCAAAAGTTTGTTATCATTTGCCCTTTCATTCTTTCTCTTCCCAAACTACATATTTCAGTGACTCAGGATTATTCTAGTGAATCTCACTTCTTCTGACACCAAATATCTATATTGAGCCAAACTTCAAGTTTTGAGGACACAGTTCGCTAGACTGACAATTGTATGTAAGACTTCTGACACAAGGTACAAGTTCAGGAGTTTCCCAAAACCACCAACAGTTTTGATAATTTACTAGAAGGACACATAGGACTCACTGAGAGCTATTATGCATACAGTTATGGCTTGAAACTGGGAAGGGATGTATTAAGATCAAACAAGGGAAGAGACACACACAGAGCACAGTCTAGAGAGTTCCAAACACAAGACTTCCATTGCCCTAAGGAAAAATTACCCTCCTGGTATCAGTGTGTGACAATATGCTTAGAGAATTGACAACCCAGAAAGCCCACCTGCACTTCAATGCCCAGACTCTTTATTGGAGTTTCATGACTTGGGCATGATTGACTGATTAATTGGTTGCCCACATGGTTGCTCTCAGTCTCTATCCTCCTACTTCTCAGAGTTCAGGCTGATATCACATGGCCCAAGAGGCCCACCATGGGTCAACTCATTAGCCTAAGCTAACAAGTGTGGTCAGAAGTATCCACCAGGAGTCACCTTGTCAGCATAAACTAGCAGATGTAGTTTACAAGGCTCCCATGAATAACAAAGACACTCCTATCACTGGGGATATTCCTAAGAGTTTAGAGATTATTTTCCAAGGGCCAGGGCCAGAACAAATTCTTTACTAAAAAATATACAATTTTAAAATAGATAATCTATTGAATTTCACCTTTGAAATTGTGTTTTTATGAAATTTTTGCTTTTCTTTAGCCCTCTAGGGTACATGAATGCAGTTTCCAGTTGGGTGTGAGACACACTGCTAGTTGACCATGCAATATCCATTCAACCTTTCATCCTTATGAACAGAAGAGAAAATGGAGAAATTAACACAGAAAAGAAAAATGCATAGAAAGAATCAACAAAGCCAAAAACATATTACTATGTTTTTGGGAAAACTAGCAACTTTAACAAAGAAGAAAGAGAAAGAGAAGGAGGAGAAGGAAAGGGAGATCGAGGTGGTAGTGAGAAAAAGAGGTAGGGAAGCTTAAATAATTAACTTTAACAACAAAAGAGAGACATAACGGATGCAGAAATTTTTAAAGATAATATAAAGATGTTATGAAGAGCTTTATGCCAGTAAATTTGAAAACTTACATAAATTGGTCAAATTCCTGGGAACTGAATTAAAAAAGAAAGAAAATACCATAGTCCCATAACCATTAAAGTGTTTGAATCCCTAGTGAAAAATCTTCTGACAAAACAAAAACAAAACTAAAACAAATTCAGATATGGCTTTTCCAGCAAGTTCTACTAAACACTTTAAAAAAAGAATGAAAAAAAGAAAACCTACAATCTTAGACACACTGTGTCAAAGTATATAGAAAAGAAGGAAACATTTCAGTAAGGACAGCATGGTTCAAGGAGACAGGAATTTAGCTCCACCTCTTGTGCAAAGAACAGTAAAAAATCCGTAGTTCATCTTTAATCTACCACAAAGTGGTTTTCTAAAGCATTGTTACAAGAAGGAGAGTCTTACTGGATCCTTTCACCTCTAAGAAAAAAAAAAAAAAAAAGAGCAAAGTAGAAGTATGCTTATATACAGCAGTAGAAATTTAAACTTATGGTATAATTTATTTTATTAATGGTGTTCTAAAATGAAATATTCAAACAATGAAATGGCTAATATATAGATTATGGAGGGTAAGGGGCCAAACCACGTATATTGGAGGGAATTCACTCTCTTTCTACATGTCTTAACTTGTACTGTCGTCATAATGGATTCTTTCTGTGCTTTGCAATCTTTGCCTTTGCTAAGTTAGCAAATTCTTTTTAGGAAAAAAATGTGTGTATTTCCACATAAGAATACTTTTTATGTAAGTCTTTAACACATTTACATAGGTTTTTATTTTCTGTTTTAGACACTGTTTTACACACAAGACATTCAGTATTTGTTGAAATTAATGAAAGAATAGAGAAACATGAAAACGGTCTGAGAAGACAATAATCTGCTTTGTAATTTATAGACAGCAATTAGGTCAAACAATTATAATAATGATGATGACAAAGAACAATATCTGAGGTACACGCAAAACCTGATGAGGGTTATTTGCCAGTTTTCCTGGCTATTTCTACACCCCTTGATCTCTAGTGAATGTTTCTACTTATAACTACACATTCTGTAAGCTTCACCTGCTGTATTTCAATCAACACTGTAAAAAATGAGGAGAGTCTTCTTGCTTCAAATTTGGTTTTTAGTTAATTACGTGATGTGTATATGATTTTTGTTACCTTTTCTGTATAGAAATCAGGAGAATCGAAAGTATGTTGATGGTGGAATTGTGGTATGACATTTTTACTGACTACTACTCAAAAAAGTTTTATCTATGAGCTCTATGGGTTGTTCCTGGCTTTTGAAAATTTATTTCAAGGAAGTGTTTTTGGAAATGAATTTTAAGTATACAGTGTGCAATCTTATGTATTTGCAACTGTCTAAAATGTTATGATACCTTCCTTCCTCCTTGCAATCTGGCATTCATCCATTCAAGACATTTTAATTGAACTCTTACAATATTCTTAATACTATGATAAGCCTTGAAGGTAAACTGTGACTAAAAATGTTGCCAGATAAAATACAGGATTCCCAGTTAAATTTGAATTTTAGATAAACAGCATTCTTGTACTAAAAATTATTCTATGTTTATCTGAAATTCAAATTTAGCTGAGTGTCCTGTAATTTTTTGTTTACTTGTTTGTGATAAATACGGCAGCCCTAGTAAATACAGCCCCAATTTACTCTAACTTACTTTCCAGTTGGCAAGGAAGGCACTAATCAAATAATCCTCCAGATAAATGAAAAACTGCAACTGAGATAAGTATGAACAAGAATAAATTCAAAGCTGAAGAAGAAAAAAATAATTGGTAGATAAACCTGGTCAGAAAGGGGACTTCAAAGGAGACTTCTCTGTGGAAGGGTCGATGGATCCCAAATACAGCCGGGAAGGAAAGAGATGCTCTAGCACTTTTTCTTTAAATGACAGTTTTATATTCAACTTTAATGTTACAAGCAGTAGAAAGCCTAGCTGCTCACAAAGACGCAGAAAACATTCAAAGCCTTGTTTCAGGACCCACCCACAGTCTTTCCAATTTGCCATCTGACTCATAATGAAGCCAGAGGCTGCAAGTTTTAGATATATGCAAAAGTGGTACATTTCAATATTCAATTCCAATTAATGTGGACATTTTCTGGGGTCGGAGAAGGAAAGGTTATTTGTCCTATTAGGCCTCTGACCCTTGCGCCTACCAGAAGTGAGAGGAACCATGCCTGTTTTTAAATAGCAGGGAAAACTTTTTCAGCACAGGCTGGTGGGAAAGACGCAAATCTCTCTACTCACCTGGGAGTTGTCAGACAGGAGTGTTGAAAGTGACTACACCCTGCAGTGCCTCTGGCAGGATTAGGGCTCTCGAACTTTCCCAGTGGCCCAGCTTGTGATTCCTTCTTGCTTTCCAAATTTCCATATGCATGCAATATTTAAAAATGGTCTTGGACAGTTTGTATTAATTACTCAGCTTTTGAATATGCTCATTGTTTAACATCATTATAATAATAGTCCTACCTCAGGTTTATATGTTTATGCCCATATATTTGGGTTCCTTTAATTATCTTATTCATCTTTATGATGTCTGCAAAATAAAAGGGGAATGAGTGTTATTATACCAATTTTTATGGACACGGGAACCTGGGCATAGTCTCTACATGAGTTGCCAAAGTCATTTTTCTGACACAATCCACAACTGGACTGACTGCTTATCTAGACTCTTAGCTTTGTCTGGAGCTGTATCAAGTTAGTTAGAAGTGCAAAGTCCAAGTTTATTGACTGAAAACAAAAACAAAAACAAAAACAAAAAAACCTTTAAAAGATAGCACTGACTGGCCGCGGTGGCTCACGCTTGTAATCCCAGTGAGAGGTGACAGCGTGCTGGCAGTTCTCAAAGCCCTCACTCGCTCTCGGCGCCTCCTCTGCTTGGGCTCCCACTTTGGCGGCACTTGAGGAGCCCTTCAGCCCACCGCTGCACTGTGGGAGCCCCTTTCTAGGCTGGCCAAGGTCAGAGCCGGCTCCCTCAGCTTGCAGGGAGGTGTAGCGGGAGAGGCGCCAGCCGGAACCGGGGCTGCGCGCGGCGCTTGCGGGCCAGCTGGAGTTCCGGGTGGGCGTGGCCTTGGCGGGCCGCGCACTCTGAGCAGCCGGCCTGCCCTGCCGGCCCCGGGCAATGAGGGGCTTAGCACCCGGGCCAGCGGCTGCGGAGGGTGTACTGGGTCACCCAGCAGTGCCAGCCCACCTGGCGCTGCGCTCAATTTCTCACCGGGCCTTAGCTGCCTTCCCGCGGGGCAGGACTCGGGACTTGCAGCCCGCCATGCCTGAGCCTCCCACCCCCTTCATGGGGCTCCTGGGCGGCCCGAGCCTCCCCGAGGAGCGCCACCCCCTGCTCCACGGCGCCCAGTCCCATCGACCACCCAAGGGCTGAGGAGTGCGGGCGCAAGGCACCTGGACTGGCAGGCAGCTCCACCTGCAGCCCCGGTAAGGGATCCGCTGGGTGAAGCCAGCTGGGCTCCTGAGTCTGGTGGGGCAGTGGAGAACCTTTATGTCTAGCTCAGGGATTGTAAATACACCAATCAGCACCCTGTGTCTAGCTCAGGGTTTGGGAATGCACCAGTTGACACTCTGTATCTAGCTACTTTGGGGCCTTGGAGAACCTTTATGTCTGGCTCAGGGATTGTAAATACACCAATCGGCACTCTGTATCTAGCTCAAGGTTTGTAAACACACCAATCAGCAGCCTGTGTCTAGCTCAGGGTTTGTGAATGCACCAATTGACACTCTGTATCTAGCTACTCTGGTGGGGCCTTGGAGAACATTTTGTGTCCACACTCTGTATCTAGTTAATCTAGTGGGGATGTGGAGAACCTTTGTGTCTAGCTCAGGGATTGTAAACGCACCAATCAGCGCCCTGTCAATACACCACTCAGCTTGCTGTAAAATGGACCAATCAGCAGGATGTGGGTGGGGCCAGATAAGAGAATAAAAGCAGGCTGCCCGAGCCAGCAGTGGCAACCCGCTAGGGTCCCCTTGCACACTGTGGGAGCTTTTTCTTTCACTCTTTGCAATAAATCTTGCTACTACTCACTCTTTAGGTCCCCACTGCTTTTATGAGCTGTAACACTCGCTGCGAAGGTCTGCAGCTTCACTCCTGAAGCCAGCGAGCCCATGAGCCCACTGGGAGGAACGAACAACTCCAGAGGCCCCGCTTTAAGAGCTGTAACACTCCCCGCGAAGGTCTGCAGCTTCACTCCTGAGCCAGCGAGACCATGAACCCACCAGAAGGAAGAAACTCCCAACACATCTGAGCATCAGAAGGAACAAACTCCAGACGCGCCACTTAAGAGCTGTAACACTCACCGCGAGGGTCCGTGGCTTCATTTTTGAAGTCAGTGAGACCAAGAACCCACCAATTCCGGACACACCGGCACTTTGGGAGGCCGAAGCAGGAGGATCACGAGGTAAGGAGTTCGAGACCAGCCTGGCCAACACAGTGAAACCCTGTCTCTACTAAAAATACAAAAATTAGCTGGGCGTGGTGGTGGGTGCCTGTAATCCCTGCTACTCAGGAGGCTGAGGCAGGAGAATTGCTTGAACCTGGGAGGCGGAGGTTGCAGTGAGCCGAGATCATACCACCACACTCCTGCCTGGGCGACTGGGTGAGACTCCATCTCAAAAAGAAAAAGGAAGGAAAAGATAGTACTAAATATAGATAAAGAAGTCACAAAATATGCAACCAGTTAGATTAAACTCATCAAAAATAAACTGACTCATAAAACTATTTTTTAAATCCCACCTATTAAATTGTGAAGTTATATGATTGCCATTATCATGGTAAACAGAATTATTATTAACTGCAACACTTTAGATCCCAAAGGTGGCATATGCTCTCAATTTTACCAATAAAAAAATCTGCAAGTGTGGAAATAAGTAGGTTTTTTCCTCCAAAGATTATTAAGTATTTTTGAATTATAATAGAACAGTGTATACTTTCACATTAACCCATGCCTGAGGAGACAGAAAATGAAAATAAGGTGTATCTTTAATATCTCAGCCTCTTTTTATAGCACTTTATTTCTGAATAACATTATTTTTTATAATTATATATATATTTTATTTTATGGTGGTTTAATTTTTGTGCTTTTGGCTCAGAACTGATGTACATATCAAATGTATAAAAGATCTATGGATTTCATAGTTATATAATGCTGTATTTTTTTAAGCAAAGGCTTTATTTTTTCTAGGAAAATTTAGAAACAGTAATACATGTAGTCTTTCAAAAGAGCAAGATTTAATTTTTTCCATTTTTTAAAGGCTACAGAATTTCCTCCTTATTACTGGAAACTCTACTATTGAAAGCTCCTCTTCATATGTAGGTTTCTATCTTGTTTCTGAGGAAAATAAACAGGTAATTTCAAAAAAGAATGATTATTTGCAGGGCACTGAACCTCAAAAATGATTTTACGCTTTTTAAAACTACCTGTGTTCTTCAATACTGCCCCAGACACTGGAGCAGAAGGAGCTCCAGGGCCTCCTCTGCAGTCAAAGCGACCCCACTTTTATCTGTACCAAGAAAGGTTTCAAATAAAAAGTGTTCCCCTAAAAGAAGCACCATTAAAAATTTCAGGGCAGAAGTATATCTCCCAGGTGTTATCAGATCATGTGTGTGACTTTTTCAATCTGCTCATGAGACAGGCCTACCAGACTTTGAAATTACTTCAAACTTGAGGATCCTTTTGATAATGAACACATCTGTGATTTATGAGAATGTGGTTGTACTTCAGATGGACTGCAATTTTTTTTAAGCATGGTATAGAGCTACTACCTACCATCTCTGCAGATTTTACAGAATTATCTGTGGCAGGATGCGGAAGATGCAGAGCACCTCAGCTCTAACTTTGTGACCAGCTAAAAGGGTTCCAGAAACTTTACATAAGCAATTCCAGTCAATCCTTGCTGTTATCCCGTAACATATTTTGGTAATAATCCTATTACGATTTTCAGACCCTTCTAGAATTAAACCACTTCTGTGACTGGATGGTTGTGGAATCTGTGATATTTAACACTACCTCTCTCTTCCTACCACTTAAACTCACTGCAAAGAACAGAAAAAGTGACTCAATTCTGAATAATTAGTTCTTTATAAGATATGCTGTCACATAGGAAGAATAATATTTTAGATGTTTTTACTAATTCATAAGACATTTCTAATAGGCAGCACTGCGGTAATATGCTTACTAAGTTCCAGTTTTGTTTGACCTGCCAGAAGTAAATTGTTCCTGTAGTTTTAATAATCCATGACATGTAACTCAGGATTTTTTCTAAAGGTTGTCATTATTAGCACTTATATAAATCCAGAAAACATTTTAATGTAAGTTAAGAGCCATTAGGACCTAGGAGGAAAAACGACTCTTAGGGCATTCCTGACATTCAACGAGGATATTTTGAAACAATAATTCCTCCAGACTAACAGGCAGAACCCACTGCAGCCCTATGCTGTGGTGTCTGGAAAAATTCTTTTCATTAGTTCTGTAGATCACAACAGAAGAGGCCTTTCTCACACAGAGACATCTACTCAGCTTGCTTAGTTTTTGATCTCCTTTCTTCAATTCAGATGGATTTTGTAGGAACTTGCCATGTGTCACACTTTACCTTATAAACAGTAATGTATCTTTGGAACAACTCCAAAGAAACTATGAGAACATGTGAAATAGACTAGAGTTTATTTCAAGAAAGGTGCTTTGTAATTATGAAGTATTATGATATGTTGTATGCTATAAACATCTGAACACATTCTGAAGTTGTAGATGTTCGTTTCTTTGGAGTGTGAGACTGCCATACTCACCTTAATAACTCATAATAATCCTGTAGATATTAATATTTACCCTATTCCATTGACTATTATTTTCATTGAAGGTGTGTTTTCAGTCCGAGAAAAAAATAAAAATGACAAACCAGACATTCCCATTTTACATAAAATCATGGTGTTAAAATGAATCAACCATAGAAAGATATTATTTATAAAACCGCTGAATTGTTCTAGATAGAGAGATCCAAAAAGAAAAATCAGACAAGTCATGAAAATAACACTCAACTAATATTCTAAGGCCCAAAGAGAATTGACTTGGGTGATTTAGGGTGCTCTATATTACATTTCTGTATCTGTTGGATTTAGGTTTTTTGCCAAAAGTATCTATTAGAGGCAACCCTTGTGATTTCTTAGTTTTAGTGACTTGGGAATAGGAAAGCAGTAGAAGTAGTGGGAGATAATGTCAGCCTTGGTTAGAAATTCTAAAATCTAATAAATGGAAACAAAGCAGTTTTTGAAAATTATGCCTAAGGCCAATTTTTTTATTATGAATGAAATAAGTAACTTCAGTGAAAGTTTTGTAAAGTATTCAAAATGTTTTCTTGATGTAGTTAGCTTCTTGAGAATTTATGTATTTATTGTTGTTGTTATTTTACTCTATTTTTTGATAGCTGGTTTGTTTGTTTCCTTTGAATCAAGATTATATGCTGAATCTCAATGATGGTAAGCCATGAGATTTAGAGAGCTATACCACAAGCAATCTGATTTACCCAGTTTCCAGAATGTTTGCCTGTTTGCAGCAGTCTGCCTCAATACTGAAGTTTAGCATACTTGAAAATTGCAAACCTTTAGCTAAAAATAACCATTACACATTCTCACGTTGAAAGGTAAGCCTGGGTATTGAAACAGTCATTAGTGTAGAGAAGGAGTGCCTCAAAAATACTCAAACAGCCCTTTCAAACAGTCCATTATTTCTAACTTTTCTGTTCCTGTCATCACTACCAGTATCTCCCAGATGACAGAGCTTATAATGCAAAGGGTTAATTCCCTACGTTGCTTGGTCTCCTAAGCAATCAGTTACTTTTCTTTTTTAGTTGTTTCCAAATTAGCCTAATCTTTATCACTTCTTTTTCATAATATTGTAATAGACTAATTGTGTTCCCTGTCTATCTCTTTTGACCAAAGGGAAAAGTTTTGCTTGCTGATGTTACAGTGATAAGAAAGGAAAGAAAGAAAGAAAGAAAAAGAGAGAAAGAAAGGAAGGAAGGGAAAGAAAGAAAGGAAAGAAAGAAAAAAAAAGAAAGAAAAAGAAGGAAGAAAGGAAGGAAGGAAGAACGAAAGAGAGAGAGAAAGAAGGAAAGAGAGAAAGAGAAAATGTTGTTTGAGGTCCTAATAAAGTCTTCAGTCTAGTATTCATACATTTTATCTCTCCAAGCCTGACTCTGTGATCTTTACAGCTGTCATACCTCTTCATCTTACACTCATTTGTGTTTTTTCTTGCTTTTGTTCTTACCTTCTACACCTTTGAATGTTCAGCTTCTCTCTGTAATCAAAATTCTAAAATGCTAAGGTTCAAGTAGAGTTAAACTTCTCCTGGAAGCCTTCTTCAAAAATTTACCCTCAAGAATCTTTTCTGTACTATTTCCAGGACATTTTATGACATGGATAGTGTCAATATACCTGATATTTACTAGTTTTCTGTATTTAAGTTAAATTAGGGATAAGCTGATTCTTATATGTTTTTCTATTCCACAAATTAGTTTTCTAAATTACAGTTTATGACTCATTTATAAAATCAATTTAGTTCACCAAGAAGTTTATTTTTTCCAATGAAATAGATATGAATAGAAAATACCAGAGAGTGGTACATGGAGTAAAGATGAATATTGATTTGTAACTCTTTTGTTTTTGTTTTTTTCTTGTGTGTGTATGCACACTCTTCTGTTTTGCATCCCAATGTACAAATGTATTTTTTTTACCATGAATCATGGTCGTAAATATTTTTTAAACTTTATGAAAATTATGTCTATACTCACTCATTCATATGTACAGTTATTCATGCATTCAACATGTTGAGTATGCTGGAAAAATAAAACATAATAAAATAGTCTCTATCTTGGAGGACCTAGGATTCTCTTAGGATAGATTGATAGGTACACAAACAATTGGAGATGATGTGCCTGAATTCTGATATGCAGAGAACAGATAATTCTCTGGGAAGATGAAAGAAGTAATAGCAGTTTCTTAAGTGTCTCCTGTTGGCACTTATTCTTCATTTTCCTAGTCAGAAATCAGCATGCTACATTTTAATTTAAATACTGTAAAGATATTTGTTTAATGCCTAGTTTCTTCTCTTTTAAATGAATTATATGGTTATTGACAAGTAATGAAGTTTAAATGAATTATATGGTTATTGACAAGTAACAAAGCTATCATATAATATAAAATTCTGTTTGGGCAGGTTGCAAAAATAATAAAGCCTCTTCAACAGGCTTGAACTATTTTTTTTAAATGATAGATTCATACTTCAGACAAGCTGTATCTACTTAAAGGAAGAAGTTTCTGTGGAAAAAAATTGGCCTTCGTAAAGTTCCTCTTTACACAAAATAAGAAAACTAACTCATAGTAAATCACCTGTCTTATTCTTTCCTCATATTATTAAAATAATATGCAAGTATGTTGCAATATAATATAAAATTTCAACAGTAGTATACATGTGAAATGCCATATTGATGCCTAAAAATCATATAAATCAATAAAAAATATTTGATAAGCACAACAGATTTAAAATAATTTAGACTGACATTCTATTTTAATTTTTTCTTTCCCAAAATTCAGTGCTCTTTCGTTTGATTGGGTCTACATTAAGAGCCAAATAAAGAAACGTTTGTATAAAAGGATTTTTAAAACACTTGAGAGTCTCTTTGACATAGCAAACATTAGAATCACAATCAAATTAAAAAAGAAAACAGTGGATTGCCATTCTGCAAATGTAACCAAAACATGCTACTGATTTCTAAATAGAGTGCTTTCTTGAAACCTGAAGAAACACACCTCAGATGTGTAACCTATCTGCTCCTCTGAATTCTTAGTACATGCATTTCAAATAAGTGGTATTTTATTCTTTATCCAGCCCTAATTAATTTATGTCATTATTCTTCATTTGAAGTCCATTCGAAGTTTTTACATATCCTAGTTTCAATACGTGATTTTAAAGTTAAGGAGCTTCTCCAAACAGTTAAGTGCATACCCACACTGTCTTTCTCCACATGTTACATTAACTGGAGCTCTTTTCTATGTTGTGCTGCATGACGCTTTTTGTGCAACGCATTTCCAATGGCTTAATCACTCTATAAAGTCATGAGGAACTGTTTGCTTTATTTTGAGGAATCATGGTTCAGAGTCCAAGCCACTGGAATTTATGCCCATATTAGGAGGTTGATTGAATAACCTTAAAAAAAAAAAAAGGATTCTCCATTTTATTTAGCTTTCTGAAACAGCTTGAAATTTTATTAAATTTTCAGTACATCATGTTTAAGCTAATAATAGGTATAAGCTCCAGGAATGAAACTCCAGTTCATTAGTTTTTCTTTCAAACAATCTAGTTTTATTTTCTAAGAAGTCCTGAGTTTCTCATAATTAATATTATCTGTGTGTGAGTGTGTGTGCTATAGAATTATGAGAATTTTTATATGATTGGCATAAACTGATTTTACAGATTGAAAATATTTACTTCCTTGAGAATTACTTCCTTGGAGATTGTGTAGCATTTTTCAATGTAATTGATCTGTCTTAATTCTTATATCTCCTCTGGCATACAATATATTGTTAGTTCATCCAGATCAAGACATGATAGCTAACAACTGTATAGAGTTTTATACTTTCTTTTTTTCTTATTTATTTATTTTATTTATTTTTATTATTGAGTTTTATACTTTCAAAGGCTTATCTCATACACTAATAGATTTTTTGATGTCCTGTTAACCACATGAAGAACACAAAGCATGAAATATTTTTGTTGCCAATTTATAGATGAGAAAACTGAGGCCCAAAGAGGTCTTCTGACTCCAAATTCCATATTCTGCATATATATATATAACCTGAGTATATAAAATAGTGAAAAGTCAGAATTCTTAGAATTGCCCATGATTACTGTCAATATGTTGAGATTCCTCTTTTGAAAGTTCCGTAAACTCAATCTCTGTCTTTAGAGCTAACCCCCTCTCTTCTCCTTTACCTCTCCACTCCTGCTTAGGCTGCCTGTCTTCGTGCTGCTCGGCCCTGAATCCTGTTTCAGTAGACTTTGGGAACTCAGAGTAGGGAAAAACTCTGCAAAACTCAGTGTCAATCTGAAACCCGGAGTGAAAATCTAGTCAGGGAATGAATTATCTAGAAACTAAAAATTCTAGGGACTGCACTAGGTGCTTTCCATCTGGTAATTCTTTTATTACATATAACAATCTATGACAGGTATTTTCAGCCCCACTTTAGGATGAGCTTAGATATAGAAATGTTAAATGACCTGTCAAAATTCCCTTGATATACAGGGAGGATTCTAGGATTCACCTCAAGGTCCATGTGACCTAAAACTTAGGATCATTTCACTACATCATTCTCTCAGAACATGCATGCAAGAGTGCTTGTTCTCACAAGTGGGGTTTCTGAAGATGGTTTAGCCTTTTCTTAAGTTGTTGTTTTGTTGACCTTTGTTCAAGAGCATAAAAACATTCAGCTTTTTTTTAAAGCAAAAAGTTTACGTCTGCTATTATTTTCACTTACGTAACTGGAAGACCTGACATATACAGTGAGCTTTAGAAATTCATCACTCAGACCATAAGAAAGGATTTGCTCTGAGAAGCTGTGCAAACTGTAGTTATCAAAGAGGATTGGATTGAAATCAAAAGCAATTTGTATTACAACTGTCAAAAAAAGTCCAGGTTAAGCTGCATTACATGATATTGGCTTATAGATTAGCTATACTCCATAGATGACATATTTAATTCATGACAGTGTTTGCAGCCCCTAAAGTAAGAAAAGAGCATGCAAAACATAAACTCCTGGATAAGGACAATCAGGGAAATGGGAAGGCAGAGTAGAAAATGCTTGTTAAAAATTTTCAGTAAGTATCTGTCTTTTGAAAAAGTTTTTCAAAATTTCACACAATTAAAGCCACCTAAATTATTGTTTAATTATATTTAATTTTTAATGCCCTAAATATATAATTCATCTTTTTTTAAAGCAAATTATCTCGTTAATCTAAGAACACTCTTTAACTCCTATGTTTGTTTGGTTTTCAGTCAGATATGTTCAATTCCAAAACAATTCAGAGTAATTTTGGTATAGACGAGTGTAAAGTCAAGGAGATGGACTTGTCTATAACTAGTCGTGTTCACAAAATAAATCAACATTCCCAAGTTTACAGAGACGCATATACAAGTAATTCTTACCTTAAGAAAATCAAATGTATAAATGTTTGATTTATGAAACAGACAAATCATGCCTTATGTTCACTATAGAAGGATCTATTGCTACTCTTCGTAACACAGATAACACAGATTTCAGTTATCAAGACAACAGAGATACTTACAATGAAAATTCCCAGGTTCTAGTGAATTTTTTTTTGAAGAACATATATTCTTGATTATTGACTGCATTTTCTAGTTGTTTTAAATGAATTCTCTTCTATCCTTCTCCCCCAAAAAGTCATACTCCTACCTAAAGTTCCAAGTAAATTTGGAAGGTATCTTTGCATATGTGGCATTAAAATATGCACTGATTCTTCAAATTTAAATTATCAGAGAAAATGTTCTTTTCCACAGAACAATAAAACCAAAGAACGGGCTACTTTGGGTACCAATCTTTAAAATGCATGTAACTTTTATAGGAGCCAAGAGGAATTTCCCTGGGTCAGGCTGTTCCTCTCAGTTAATTGCCTTGGAATTATGAGCCTTCTTTTCCCTGCAGTGTAGAAATATTAACCCTTGCAATGACACACTCATAAGCCAATTAATAACAACATCCTGACTCTTCGTGTTTTGTGATTAACCTTCACAAACCTAAAGGGGTTGAAAAATCTTTGAGATAAAGTAGTTTCCATCAAACATCTTAATCTACTAACAAATGGGACTAAAAATAACTCTGGCATAAAAGTTTTGGGGGGAAAGCCAAATAGAGTCTGTTCACTAACTACTACAGATCCCCTCCAAAAGACAATACACTTCCATGCAGGACACAACCAGACCATTAAAATTACTGGTAAGGGCTGGGTGTTGTGGCTCAGCCTATAATCCCCGCACTTTGAGAGGCCGAAGTGGGCGTATCACCTGAGGTCAGGAGTTCGAGACCAGCCTGGCCAAAATGGCAAATCCCTGTCTCTACTAAAAATACAAAATTAGACAGGCGTGGTGGGAGGCACCTGTAATCCCAGCTATTGGGGAGGCTGAGGCAGGAGAATTGCTTGAACTCGGGAGGCAGATATTGCAGTGAGCCGAGATCACCCCATTGCACTCCAGCCTCGGTGACAAAGTGAGACCCTGTCTCAAAAAAAAAAAAAAAAAAAAAAAAACTTAAAAATGTTGCCATAAACTGAGAAAATCATTTAAATATTCTAATTATAAAACTATCAAAGCATTTTTTCTATCTTTAGGTTTATTTGTAGATAAAATATGATTATAATGGTTTGGTGCCAAAAATCTCATAGCAAAAGATTATAAAGAATTTCTATGCAGACAAAAAAACATAATGATCATTATTTTCATTATTTTTGAATTGACAATTTCAAAAACAATGTTGAGAAAATCAGTGTAAGATTTGGTAAAAAAAAAAAGTTAGACTCCTACCTCACACAAGATGTATTTTTTAAATCCAAATGGATAAAAGGGTTAAATGTTAAAACAAAATAAAAGATACATGCTATCAACTATAAAAGTATTAAAATGAACTATAGGTACACATATCTATAACTATGACTGAGGAAGGCTTGAAAACATAAATACCAGAATTCATCATAAATATTTATCATAAATTCATCATAAACTATAAAAAGTTTGCTTTGAATAATGATTCCTTAAGCAAAATTAAGACAAATTATAAATTGGGAAACAATATGTAAAGCAAACATAAGAAAGGATAAATACTCATAATATATGAGAGCTCCTATGAATCAATATTATATGAAATAACAAAAAATAGAAAAATTTCAAAAGAACAAAAAAATGCAAATTGCCAATAAATGTGTGAAAAGATGTTTAACCTCTTTGATAATAATGGGGATAAAAATTAAAATAATGTCATATCTTTTTTGTTCCCACTAGATTAGCAACATATAAAGCTGATAATATCCAACATTGGAGAGAAAAATGGACACTCTTATAAACTGTTGGTGGGAGTATCATTTGGTAATACCTTTTTAGAAGGCAATTTAGGCCAGGTGTGGTGGCTCAGGCCTTCAATCCCAGCACTTCGGGAGGCGAAGGTGGGAGGATAGCTTGAGCCTAGGAATTTGAGACCAACCTGGGCAACATAGTGAGACCTCATTTCTATATAAAAAAAGGTTTTTTAAAAAAAATTAGCCACAAATGGTGGCATCTGCCTGTAGTCCCAGCTGCTTGGGAGGCTGAGGTGGGAGGACCTCTTGAGCCCAGGAGTTCAAGAGACCTTGTCTCCAAAAATAAAAAATAAAAATTTAAAAATAATGTAACTTACCTAGAACATTGGACTTAAATTTAAGACCTGAAACTATGCACTTCAAAGAAAACATAGAAAAACATTTGCCTTTATGTATTTGGCAATGTATTTTTAAATATAACACAAAGACAAGTAATAAAAGGAAAAATAAATTGGACTTGATGAAAATTTAAAACTTTTGTTCATCAAAGGACACTATTGGCCAGGTGTGGTGGCTCATGCCTGTAATACCAGCTACTCGGGAGGCTGAGGCAGGAGAATGGCGTGAACCCAGAAGGCAGAGCTTGGAGTGAGTCGAGATCGTACCACTGCACTCCGGCCTGGGCAACAGAGCAAGACTCTGTCTCAAAAAAAAAAGAAAAAAGAAAGAAAACAATGAGCTATCACTAGACACTTATTAGAATGACGAAAATCCAAAACCCTGACAACACCAAATGTTTGCAAGGATGTGGAGCAACAGGAACTCTTATTCATTGCTGATGGGAATGCAAAATGGTACAACTACTTTGGAAGACATTTTGAGAGGTTTTTACAAAACTAAACATAGGCTTAACACAAAATCCAGCAGTTGCACTCCTAGGTATTTACAAAAATGAGTTGAAAACTTCACAGAAACCTGTACGCAAACTTTTATAGGAATTTTATTCACCAAAAGCAGAGCAAAACCAAGTGTTTCTTGAATAGATGATTAAACAAACTTGACATGCTGTGCAATGAAATTTATTCAGCAATGAAAAGCAATGAGCTATCAAGCCATGGAAAGATAGAAATGAAACTTAAATGCATATTGCATATTATTATTCCAATTATATGAAAGTCTAAAAAAGCAAAACTGTAGCAGTGGTAATCAGATCAGTGGTTACCAGATGTTCAGTGGGTGGTGGAGAAGGACTAGCTAAATATATAAAACACAGGGGAATTTTTAGGGTGGTGAAAATATTTTGTATAATACAATAGTGGTGAATGCAAGATATTAAGCATTATCAAAATCCATAGGATTTTATGGCAAAACATAAACCTTAACAGGTACAAATTAAAAAAAAAATTAGTTTGGAGAATACAAGGATGGAATGCAGAAAGTGACAAGTCTAAGTATATGACAAGTTTATAAAACAACTTCACTGAAGGTGGTTAGGGAATAAGGTGCTCACCCACTTAACATTGGGAATGAGTGTAATCTGTAAAGTTAAAGGGAAATAAATTGTATGTACACTGTACTGTAGCTGATAAAGTTGTTTCCCTTAATGGTACAGATTAGCAATTTTGAAGTCACTAAACATACATACTAGAATTGAACAATTAGGCAAATTGATGGCAAATGGTTGGAATCAGACTTCTTGCTGCTAAAATGAAAGGCTCAAATAAGCAAGGGAAGAAGACTAGAAGGATCCATATGGTAATGGATTAGAGTTGGATACATCAATAAGAACTTATATTTAGTTTGCTATATCTGCTGATGTTTACCTGTAGAAATATTTATAGATTGATAGATAGAATTTTTTTTTTTGAGACGGAGTCTTGCTCTGTTTCCCAGGCTGGAGTGCAGTGGTGCGATCTCGGCTCTGTAGATGGATTCATATATATACATATTTCTCCTTGATCTGTCTGCTGAAAGAACCTGGAAACAATGGCACTTTAATTGCAAAGAGCACACATAGTGCTCAGATCTTGGTTTTTAATACCATTAGAAAAGTGTAAAAGAAACCAAAGCTCCTTGGAGAATTGGCTGAATCTAGGAACAGTGCATGACATAGACAAGATAGGTCCATACTGATATACATAAATGATTAAATAAATAAATAAATGGGGGAGAAGTGACAAGTCTCCTATGGTGAAGAATTTTTAATACCTTACAGATACACCACCTTAAGAATGCAGAGCGTAACTTTCCACTCCTTTAGTGTGAACTATATACATGGTGGCTATAAAGAGGATTATATAAAAAGAGAAAAAGGAATAACTATATAGTGGAGAAACCTGACATACCTCAAGCCCAGTGATAAAGGTTAATATCAAGAGTGGCAAGTCATACTGATAGTATGCATGCTTAAAGTATATTGTGAGAATGACATTATATCTTAGTGGGATTCCTCTCAAAAATAATTACCATAATTTAATTATGAGAAAAACATCAGACAAATCCCAAGTGGGAGACAGTCTATGAAATACCTGACCAATAATTGGCAACACTGTGAAAGCCACCTAAAACAAAAAAAAAGTCTGAGAAACTGAAAGCCAAAGGAGCCTAAGGAGAAATGACTATTAAATTTAATGTGATATCCTGAATGGTATGCTGGAACCCAAAAAAAAGGCATATTAGGGCACAGTTTAAAAAGAAAAGAAAAGACAAACCACAGACTGAGAGAAAATAGCTGCAAAACATGTGTCTGGTAAGGGACTAGTATCTAAAATACACAAATAACTCTTAAAAGACAGTGATAAAAGCAAAAACTGGATGTGGGATACACTGGTACTCTCTTTACTATCTTTGCAATACTTCTATAAATCTAAAATTCTCGTTAGTTGATGTAGTTTCTTCCTAGCCTCGATGGTCTTTACAATTTGGCATGTTTTTGCAGTGGCTGGTACCGGTTGTCCCTTTCCATGTTTAGTGATTCCTTCAGGAGCTCTTTTAGGGCAGGCCTGGTGGTGACAAAATCTCTCAACATTTGCTTGTCTGTAAAGGATTTTATTTCTCCTTCACTTATGAGGCTTAGTTTGGCTGGATATGAAATTCTGGGTTGAAAATTCTTTTCTTTAAGAATGTTGAATATTGGCCCCCACTCTCTTTTGGCTTGTAGAGTTTCTGCCGAGAGATCAGCTGTTAGTCTGATGGGCTTCCCTTTGTGGGTAACACCACCCTTCTCTCTGGCTGCCCTTAATATTTTTTCCTTCATTTTAACTTTCATGAATCTGACAATTATGTGTCTTGGAGTTGCTCTTCTCGAGGAGTATCTTTGTGGTGGTCTCTGTATTTCCTGAATTTGAATGTTGGCCTGCCTTGCTAGATTTGGGAAGTTTTCCTGGATACTATCCTGCAGAGTGTTTTCCAACTTGGTTCCATTCTCCCCGTCACTTTCAGGTAGATGACTTGATTGTATATCTAGAAAACCCCATTGTCTCAGCCCAAAATCTCCTTAAGCTGATAGACAACTTCAGCAAAGTCTCAGGATACAAAATCAATGAGGAAAAATCACAAGCATTCTTATACACCAATAACAGACAAACAGAGAGCCAAATCATGAGTGAACTCCCATTCACAATTGCTTCAAAGAGAATAAAATACCTAGGAATCCAACTTACAAGGGATATGAAGGACCTCTTCAAGGAGAACTACAAACCACTGCTCAGTGAAATAAGAGGATACAAACAAATGGAAGAACATTCCATGCTCATGGGTAGGAAGAATCAATATCGTGAAAATGGCCATACTGCCCAAGGTAATTTATCGATTCAATGTCATCCCCATCAAGCTACCAATGACTTTCTTCACAGAATTGGAAAAAACTACTCTAAAGTTCATATGGAACCAAAAAAGAGCCCGCATTTCCTAGTCAATCCTAAGCCAAAAGAACAAAGCTGGAGGCATCACGCTACCTGACTTCAAACTATACTACAAGGCTACAGTAACCAAAACAGCATGGTACTGGTACCAAAACAGAGATATACATCAATGGAACAGAACAGAGCCCTCAGAAATAACGCCACATATCTACAACTATCTGATCTTTGACAAACCTGAGAAAAACAAGCAATGGGGAAAGGATTCCCTATTTAATAAATGGTGCTGGGAAAACTGGCTAGCCATATGTAGAAAGCTGAAACTGGATCCCTTCCTTACACCTTATACAAAAATTAATTCACGATGGATTAAAGACTTAAACGTTAGACCTAAAACCATAAAAACCCTAGAAGAAAACCTAGGCAATACCACTCAGGACATAGGCATGGGCAAGGACTTCATGTCTAAAACACCAAAAGCAATGGCAACAAAAGCCAAAATTGACAAATGGGATCTAATTAAACTAACAAGCTTCTGCACAGCAAAAGAAACTACCATCAGAGTGAACAGGCAACCTACAGAATGGGAGAAAATTTTTGCAATCTACTCATCTGACAAAGGGCTAATATCCAGAATCTACAATGAACTCAAACAAATTTACAAGAAACAAACTACCCCATCAAAAAATGGGCAAAAGATATGAACAGACACTTCTCAAAAGAAGACATTTATGCAGCCAACAGACACATGAAAAAATGCTCATCATCACTGGCCATCAGAGAAATGCAAATCAAAACCACAATGAGATACCATCTCACACCAGTTAGAATGGCAGTCATTAAAAAGTCAGGAAACAACAGGTGCTGGAGAGGATCTGGAGAAATAGGAACACTTTTACACTGTTGGTGGGACTGTAAACTAGTTCAACCATTGTGGAAGTCAGTGTGGCGATTCCTCAGGGATCTAGAACTAGAAATACCATTTGACCCAGCCATCCCATTACTGGGTATATACCCAAAAGACTATAAATCATGCTGCTATAAAGACACATGCACACGTATGTTTATTGTGGCACTATTCACAATAGCAAAGACTTGGAACCAACCCAAATGTCCAATAATGATAGACTGGATTAAGAAAATGTGGCACATATACACCATGGAATACTATGCATCCATAAAACATGATGAGTTCATATCCTTTGTAGGGACATGGATGAAGCTGGAAACCATCATTCTCAGCAAACTATCACAGGAACAAAAAACCAAACACTGCATGTTCTCACTCATAGGTGGGAATTGAACAATGAGAACACATGGACACAGGAAGGGGAACATCACACACCGGGGCCTGTTGTGGGGTGGGGGAAGGGGGGAGGGATAGCATTAGGAGCTATATCTAATGTTAAATGACGAGTTAATGGGTGCAGCACACCAACATGGCACATGTATACATATGTACCTAACCTGCACATTGTGCACATGTACCCTAAAACTTAAAGGATAATAAAAAAAAATCTAAAATTCTCCTAAAAGTTCATTTTGAATGCAGTTAAAAATCCTATCCATTTTGAAACAATACAAATTTTACCTCAGAATAGACAAGCTGGAACAAAGCAGTGAAGTTCATTTATGCTGCATTATTCCTGAAGAATTCATAAGAGGTTCTGGCTTATTTTACTTTTCACCTAAAGCCAAGGTGTGTGTGTGTGTGTGTGTGTGTTGGGGGTGAGTGGGGTGGGCAGAGAAGATGATGATATAAAACATTTCTTCCATAGCTTTTTCACTTTTTAAATTTCTAAAGTCAGGATATAGTCCACAATTTACGGGAAAGTCAGGATATAGTCCACAATTTACGGGAATATTGAATATCCTACAGATTTTGGATTTTGTTAAGTTCACTTTGGTTTCTTCTCTGAAAAGCTGTTATCAAATCAGTTGTGCATCTCACAATCTATGGTGTTTTATGATTGAAGATAAATGGTCTATGAACTCCATACAAGTGTAGAGAACAACACTGTTCTTCCCAAAAGAATCATTCAGTTCTTTCAGTTCATACGACAAAATAACTCTACAAGGAAAAAGTTGTATTTGTTTACTTTTATATTCATAATTCAACTTTGTGAATATATAGGTCAAGGTTTACTGAGTTCAGTTTTAAACATTACCTTTAAATACTATCTTATATACATATACCAAGGCCTTCTGACTGTCACCAACCAAGTTAAAAAATACTTCAGGATGGGGTATTTGAATGCTATCCCATTTTTTTTGTTTCATATTAAACTTCTAGAGAATTGAGTGTTGTACTTGGATAATCTCAATACTGAAATCTGTCCCAAATCACAGCAACAGTGCAAAATAGGTAAAATTTCCTGTGTTGGTTGGCACACTCTCTGTCTTAGTCAGTTGGGCTGCTAGAAAAAATTACCATAGACTAGGTGGCTAAAACAACAAACACTTATTTCTCAAAGATCTGGAGGCTGGGAATTCCAAGTTCAAGGTGCTGGCAGACCCCATGTCTGGTGAGGACCCTAGTGTTAATTTGCAGATGACCATCTTCTCATTGTATCCTCACATGGTAGAGAACGGAGAGAGATAGCAAGCTTTCTCTTTATTTTTCATGAGGTCACTAATCCCATTTGTGAGGCTTCCCCTTCATGTCCTAATCACCTCCCAATAGCCCCATTTTCTAATATCATTATATTGGGGTTTAAGATTTTAACATATGAATTTTGGGGGACACAAACATTGAGTCCATTGCACTCCCTTATGGCATATTACCATCCAGTCTCTCTTCTTTAAAGGCCTTCAGCTGTGCATGGTGACTTTTTGAAGATAGTCACCATAATTCCCCTCAAGGAAAGATTTTAATCTCCAAATTCCCTCCCTGAGTTTTTCTATCCATAGTTCCCATTCTTGTAGAGACTTCTTCATCCTTTCAGATGTTATAGATATATGATAATTGACAACATATTAATGATAGTATATTAATACAAGGGTCAGCAAACTATTGCATGGCCCAAATCCAGCCTGTACCTTTCTGTGAATAAAGTTTTCTTGGAGTCCAGCCACATCCATTTGTTTAAGTATTGTCTATCACTGCTTTTGCTCTACAATGGCCATGTTAAATAGTTGGGATGGAGAACATACAGCCCACAAAGTCTAAAATATTTATTATCTAGCTCTTTATATAAAAAGTTTTCTGACCCATATTTTAATACAGTTGACTTGAGCAACACATATTTGAACTGCACAGGTCCACCTATATGTGGATTTTTTTCAATAAATATACTGGAAGATTTTTTGAAGATTTGTGACAAGTTGAAAAAAATATACATATAAACCTGTAGTCTAGAAATATTTTTAAAAAGTTTTAAAAAAAGGTCAGGTATGTCCTAGATGCAAAAATATATGCACATACTATTCATCATTTGCTATAATAAAATGTATACAAATCTATTATAAAAAGTGAAAATTTATCAAAACTTATGCACAAACACAGACTAGACATGGAACCATTTACAACTGAGAAAAATATAAACAAATGTAAAGGTGTAGCATTAAATCACAACTGCATAAAGTTAACTTTAGTATATACTATATTACCGTAATAATTTCATAGCCAGCTCCCATTGCTATTGCAGTGAGCTCAATCTGCTTAAAACACCATTTCACACTAATCATCTCTGCATGAGCAGTTTGTCTCTCCAGTAAATTGCATATTGTAGTAAAAGATGATCTCTTGCAGTTCTTATAGTGTTAGTGTCTCATGCAATACCGTAAACCTAGAATAACACTATGGGACCAATACAAAGTGCCACTGGTGAGGAAGGAAGTGCTTCCAAAAAGCTGAGACTAGTCATGACATTACAAGAAAAAGTTAAATTATTTTATATGTATCATAGGTTAAGGTCTGCAGCTGCAATTCCCTACCATTTCAAGATAAATGAATCCACTGTCAGGACCACTGCAAAAAAAGAAAGGGAAATATATAAAGCCATCACTGCAGCTATACCAGCAAGTGACACAACCTTACGGTTTTTGTGAAATATCTTTTTACTCATAATGAAGATGCAGGTTTTATGTGGGTTCAGGATTGCTATAAGAGAGGCATACCTATAGACACTACTATAATTCAAGAAAAAGTAGTCATTGTATGACAACTTAAAGCAAAAGAAAATTATAGGTTCTAGAGCTAGAGGTTTAATGCCAGCAAAGGATGGTTTGATAATTTTAGAATGAGATTTGGCTTTAAAAATGTCAAGATAACAGGAAAGCATCTTCTGCTGAACTAGAGGTAACAGACAAGTTCCCAGACACTACTAAGAAAATAATTGAGGAGAAATAATATCTACCTAAACAGGTTTTTAATGCACACACAAGTTTCCTATTCTGGGCTGGGTGTAGTTGCTCATGCCTGTAATACCAGCACTTTGGGAGGCTGAGGTGAGTGGATCACTTGAGGTCAGGAGTTCAAGACCAGCTTGGAAAACATGGTGAAACCCCATCTCTACTAAAAATACAAAAATTGGCTAGGCATGGTAACACATGCCTGTATTCCCAGCTACTAAGGAGGCTGAGGCAGGAGAATCACTTAAACCCAGGAGACGGAGGTTACAGTTAGGTGAGATTGCACCCCTGCACTCCAGCCTGGGTGACAGAGTGAGACTCTGTCTCAAAAAATGAAAAAAAGTTTCCCATTCTGAAAAAACAAAGCCACAATAAATGTATTATTAAGGAAAAGAAGTGAGCACCAGAAATTAAGAGAAGAAGAGACAGGCTAACTCTACTGAATTTTTGCAAATACAGTTGAGTTTATGATCAAGACTGCCCTTACCTAAAAGCTGCTAAACTCTGAGCCTGAAGGAAAAAAATAAACACCAGCTTTCAGTCTTTTGGTTGTACACCAACCCGACCTAGCTAATGAGAACCCCTGTTTGGGATCGGTTCCATCAATGCTTTGTCCCTGAAATCAGAAGGGACATTAAATCAGAAGCACATTACCAGTAAGGAGCTGCCTTATTAAAATTATTTTGATATTGGACAATGCCCCTGGTCACAGAACCTCATGAATTTAACACTAAAGGCATCAAAATGGTCTACTTGCCCCCAAACACATCTTTAAGTCAGCTTCTGATAAGGGGGTCATAAAGACACTTAAGGCTCATTGCACATGGTATATGAAAAGGATTGTCAATGCTATGGAAGAGAACCCCAAAGGAGAGAACATAACCAATGTCTGGAAGGATTACATCATTGAAAATGCCATTGTTGTTATAGAAAAGGCTGTGCAAGCTGTCAAGGCAAAAATGAGAAATTCCTACTGGAGAAAATTGTGTCCAGATGTTATGCATGACTTCACAGAACTTATGACAGCCAATCAAGAAAATAATGAAAGATATTGTAGATACAGTCTTTTAAAAAAGGAGGACAGGAGGTGAAGGGTTTCAAGATTTGGATCTTGGAGAAATTCAAGAGCTATTAGACACTGTACCAGAGGAGGTAACAGAAAATGACTTGATAGAGATGACTGCTTCCAAATGTGCTGGACAATGAGAAAGAAGACATAGAAGAAGCAGTGCCAGAAAAAAAATTGATATTAGACAATCTGGCCAGAAGGGTTTCAGTTATTCAAGACTGCTCTTGACTTCTGTTGTGACATGGACCCTTCTATCATATAGGCACTGCAACGAAAGCAAATGGTGGGGAAAAGATTAGTAACATATACAGAAATATTTTTAGAGAAATGAAAAAGCAAAAAGTCAGACAGAAATTAAAACGTATTTCCATAAAGTTACACCAAGTGTGCCTTCTACTCCTGCCTCCCTTCCACCTTCTCCACCTCTTCTGCCTCTGCCACCACTGAGACAGCAAGACCAACCCCTCCTGATCTTCTTCAGCATACTGAACATGAGGATAAAAATATTTATGATGATCCATTTCTACTTAATGAATAATCAATATATTTTCTCTTTCTTATAATTATTTTCTTAATAATATTTTCTTTTGTTTACTTAATTGTAAGAATACAGTATATGATACATATAACATACAAAATGTGTGTTAACTGACTGTTCATGTTATCATAAGGCTTCTGGTCAACAGTAGGCTATTAGTAGATAAATTTTGGGGAATTGAAAAGTTATATGTGAATTTTCAACTGCAAGGGAGATCAGTGCCCCGAATGCCCACACTGTTCAAAGGTCAACTGTTTATTATTTGCATTGAGATATAGAGGTAATTCAGCAGGTAATTGATTTGAAAGGGTCCTGCTGCATAATAAGAGATGGCCGCCGCTATATTCTACTTCACTTTTGCATTACAAAGGTATTGTAGAAACAACTCATTAAGTAAAAGTGGTGGTAATAATGTTGAGATAAAGCTTATGAGACAGAGAATCCTGTAAGCACAGGCATTCAGTATTTTATTAAGATATCTGACAAATACATTATGCTCTACTTATGATCAAGATTGAGAAATGTTGACCAAATTGCAGTAAGGTCAGGCAAATTTCACAACTAATTTTTTCTAAATAGTTAATATGAATCTGAATAGTCATCTAGGAATGTACTTCAGATTCTGGCCTTATTCAACAATTTTATTAATGCCTATTATAAGGTCATTTGCTGCATGCTGATCAAACCTGTATATAAACAATTTGGGAGTAATAGATAATATGTTAACTGAAAGAATAGCAATATCAACAGATTAAAACAAGAGACTAATTATACCCAGATGTTATTTAACAGGTATGTAATGAAAAGTTCTAATTGTGGTATACAAAACCATTTACACAACTATAAAATATGGGTCTGATGCCTTAGTAGCCTGGTGGGAAACATTTAAGTTTAGTTGACAGTAAACTCAATATGATTTCCCTTTGTATAGTAATTGCTAAGAAAAGTTAATTATGTTATTATGTATTAATTGAAATATGTGTCCAGAAGGGAGGAAAAATAATCATACAATATCCAGTTAATATGTTGTGTTGTATTTAGTGTTCAACTTACAGAGAAACTTTCACAAATTGGAATTTGTCTAAAGCAGACCACCTAGAATAATGAGGGACTTGACATTAAGTTACAAGAATAAAAGCAATAAGAAAGGGACAATTTAAGCTGTTGTTTTCAGATTTGAAGGGAGGACTCAAAGTTTTAAACTTGCCTGTAGCGCTAATCTTTGGATCAACATTAAATAAATAAACAAGTAGAGTTGACTCAAAAGATAATCAGCTTAGTTAGCTGTATACTCATTATCAGTGGGGCCATAAAAACAGATGATGAAGGTAATTCAGGAATCAGAAGTTAAACTAAGTTTTTCCTAAGACACTTAGAAGATTCTCTAAGATTTATGATTCTTTAGGTTTTAGTTGCTATGTTGTTGATGATGTTTAAATGAAATGCCTCACTCCAAGTACCTTGCCATGACATTCTCAATTTTTTTATCTGTTACCTACCCATATATCCACCTTTGTCTTCTACTATGCCAGTCTTGAGTCTTGTGCACTTGGTGATATTTGACCATTTCTTACCTATAAGAACAGCAATTTCATATGGTTAAATCCAATAATCTAAATTTTCTCCAAAGATGCCTTAAACTTTCCAGCCTCTAGGTATATATGATTCCATTTCTGTAATGTAACAGTCCAGAACACTCTCCACCTCCACTTATTCAAATACTACTTTGTGTTTAAAGTTCAGTTTGTCCACTCATCCATGAAGACTTCTTTAGTCATTTCAACGTCTGATTGTCTACCTCTGCACATCTTTAGGACTTCTCACCCAGGACAAATGATATTGCTTTATATGGTTATTTGCCTTCTGCTATTAAGCCCTGGCTCTCACAAGTGCCATACCCAGTGTTTATCGAGCTACAGTATGACTTTCCAAACAGTAGGGGCTCAATATCTAGCTGCCGATGATACAGTTGCAAAGTTCAGAAGTGGCTAACCACTCTGCATCTGAATAGAACTGATGCTGAATGAAAGGCTATCATAATTTCTCACAGGGTCTCTGACCCATGATTCACTGTAAAATGTAATTAACATACAGTTCTCATACTTTGTAGTTAGCAGAGACAAAACTGAACATTTGTAGGTACATGCATATTAGGAAGGCTTTGGGCAGTGCAGTTACCAGGGTTGTTTGTGTAGAACTATGAATTAAAGAGTTTTGCAAAGGCAGATCTAACATTCTTTTCCGCACAATGAGGTAAATCTTCCATTTGTACATTCACTCCCATTTTCATCTCTTTCTCTCCTTGAAATTTGTTTTGCAAGAACATTTTAATGCATTTATCTCCTTCCCTCGGCTTGTGAAATTACTCATGCCTGGGATGCATAATCGAGAGGTGTCCTGTTACATCCATGGGATTTGAGGCTTTATGAATCATTCCAATATCAGAAGAATGTTTGTATAAGAAGAAATAGATTTATATGAAAAAATGTATAAAGAATTTTTAACAACCCTGGCTCTTGGTTTGGGCAGGCTTACAAGGGAGAATTTCTATGTATGCAGGCAGCAAATACATATAGTTGGCAACATTTAAATATTAAAATAGCTTCATGAAGGCAGGTGCTTTTTCACTGGGAATTTGCAGTGTGCATTTTCATCAATTTATCCTCCTCATTTTTACACATTGGAAAGGAATGTCTTTAATCCTCAGATTAGCACATGGCAGTCCTTTAAAACTGGAATTACAATTTCTCCAAGCACACGGACATACGTGGTATGGAAAAGGGATAATTATCTTTACAGAAAAGCTACTAGGATGATTTGCCTGAGGGTGGATATGAAATCCTCTGGACATATTTCAGAGAAACAGCAATTTTTAAAAACATGATCGTTAGCTACTCTCTACTTGAAATAATGAGGTTTGTTTTTATTAATGAGAAGTTCTGGAGTTCTGTTTTCATAATGGTCGAGACATTGTGTGTGTGTGCATGTGTGTGTGATCTCTAAAATTTTATTTATACTTATTAAAATTAGGTTTTAGGCTACCAAGAATTTTTGAGAACACTAGAGGCTCCTTGTCACAATAGGAATCATCGGAATTTCAGTAAATGTTATTTAGTCTAGGGAAGCCCTTTCAAATGAAATGGCTAACACTGGAAATAATGCTGGGCATAGGAAGAGTGTGGTTTGTGGTTAGAAAGCCTGCAACTTCTAGTTCTCCAAAAGATCCTTTTTGCTGTATTCCTGTTCTCCTCATTTTTTGAAGTTTCCTAGCATATTTGATTTTCAGAAACTTTTCACAAAAATACCTGAAATTCTTTCACATAAATGAAAATGAATCATTAAATGTAAAACAAAATATTGGAGCTGTAATGGAGACCTGGGTCCCATCAAATCCAACTCCTTTAGAATTCTATAGAAATGAAGCACGCTCTACAGAAGTTAAGTGTACAACTGAATTATTGAAAAGCTGGACATGCAGACAGTGTGTTCATTCCTTTTCATCATTGCCCTTTTAAGTCTGTTTTATCAAATACTTCTTTCCTGCCCTGGGATAAAATCTTGGGCTTTTCCAACTACTCTCAGGTATTAATGAATAGTGTGAATGAATAATCTAATTTTCCAAGCATTGAAAAGTTTAATATCCGTATCAGTTAGCTCTGGGCGCCATAACAAAATACCACAAACTAAATAGCTTAAAATTTATTTATCACAATTCTGGAGGCTGGGAATTCCAAGATCAGAGTGACAGCTGATTTGGTTCTTGATGGGGTATCTCCTCCTGACTTACAGACGGCCACCTTCTTGATCGTGGGGAAAGAGAAGGAGAGATCTTTCTCTCTCTTCCCCTTCTTATAAGGCCACTTATCAGATTAGCACTCTCTCTCCTCCATGACCTCATTCAGCCTTTACTGCCTCCTAAAAGCCCTATCTCCAAATATAGTCACATTGGTGGTTAGGGCTTCAACATCAAAATCTGGGGGAAGGGGACACAATTCCAACAATAACAATATCAAAGCTTCTGTCTCTCCTCTAATTCATAGCTGAGGCCTAACTAAGCCAGTTTTGGAAAGTGGTCACCTTTTTCCAGTTTTATGTTATTATTCATCCTAGCTTTTGTATTCCTCAATGGTCACAAAGCTGCTTCTTTCTTATGTGATGTGGAAGAAAGATGGGGAAAGAAAGAAGGGGAATTGGTATCATGTAGTTCTCCTTTCTCTATTCATGCACTTGAGCAGATCTCAAAAAGTTTGTACTTTTAGGGTGTCCTTGGGAGCTTTTCAAACAAACCCATCATTATTCAGGGTCCTCTTCTGCTGAAGACCACAGTGCTACAGAGTGTCTCCTCTAGTTGACTGTGTATGACACCTTCCTCAGTCCCTGCTTCTGAGTTTCCTACAGAGACTTTCCTAGTTGTGTTGCCATGTTCCTCTATGACCTTCATAGTCAGGCTCCCCTTCCAGATAACTCAAATCCAGCTACCTTCTGGGAGCCATGCAAATGTCTACTTTAACTTGTCAGGAAGAAATAACAATCAAAGCTAGCACTCACTATGTGCCAAACCCAGTGTCAAGCACTCACCATACTTCAACTCATTTCATTCTCACAACCCTCATTTGAATTATTTCTACAAAGCCACAGAAAAATTAGTTACGCAACCATGAACACTTAGTTAATAAGTGGTGGATGTGAAATATGGACTTAACCAGTAGAGACACAGAAACTACACTTTGAACCACTGCACCACACTGAGAGAATGACCAAGAGTGTTTCTTTTCCTCCAAATCTGTCTCATCACTCTGTCATCATAGGCAGCTCCAGCCTCAGTTTCTAGGTGTAAGTCAGGGACTCTTCCTCATTTTTTTCCAACTGAAGGAGCACAGACTAAGTCCTTCAAGGGTTTCATGGAAGTCTGCCTCATTCGATTTATCTGGAAAGCACCACCTGCTCTCCTCTATAATGAGAAGGAGAATAATCAAAACAATGTCTTTGGACAAGCTCACTGGATCCTTTTAATGAACTCATATGGTATTGTTTAGCTAAAGATGGAAGATCCAATTTTAAGGCCCCACTCAGATGGCCTAGAACATCCCACTAGAACATACGGGTATTTCATACCTGGTGCTTTAATCTTTGAGGCCCCACTGAAATTTGCCAAGGGAGGGAGCATACCATTTTGACATTCTATTTAATGAATTGCTCACTATCACACAATTATCTAGTTGCTAAGCCAGAAAGAAGTAGTCACATAGCTACTAACAAAGTTAACAAATCTCTAGGAAAACATGGATTTTCTCAGGAATCAAAGCTAAAGGATAAAATGGCAATGTATGTGGGTATATTTCTGGGATGTGTGTGTGTGTGTGTGTGTGTGTGTGTTTAATCCGCTATCCATTCTGTCTTCTAACAATAGCAACCATATTTTCTTCTAATGAAGTACTCCACTTATACCTCAGGCTATGTGATCCAGGCAAAATGTACTCAGCTCCCATAGTTCTAGGGGTAGGTATCTGAACTCATTGCAGCCAAATTTCATAGCCACAATAACCAGTTAAGGGATGTACAAGGGACCCAGTTTAGTACAATGAGAGTTTCCTTAGACTTATTCTGGAACTACTATAAAACAGATACCTTATTTCTTCTGGACTTGCTAAAACTGGTAGCCAATTTTTCTACCAATGGAGATGACCTACCTAGGTATGAAGCGCAAATATAGGAAAACAGCCTGAAAAGAAAGTGAAAGAATCATGATGGCATATCAGAAACTCTGGATCCAATCATATCTGAAGCTAAATACCTAAAATCTTCAATTATATGGAATCAATACATCCATTTATCAATCAACTTGGAAATAAAATATCACAATAGAGTATTAATGGATGGTAAAGAGTTTTTACAGGGCCCATCATGGGGTGTGGACTGATCCTGTTGACACTCCTGAAATTATATTTCATATGTAGTTGATTTTCCTGCTTCTCTACCCCAGTCATTGTCAATGTCCTATCTGCATCACTTTGCAGTCACCTTTGTGCAGAGTCACGGGATTTTAAATTCAAACACCTGAGACTCTGCTTGAAGGCTTCTGGCCATGAAAGACCTTTCTGCTTATGCATTGGTTAGGCCAGAATTTCTGAGAAGTTTATGCATCCTTGAAGTAGACTTCAAAAAATGACCATAAAAAAATTGGTAGATAAATACCCTAGTTCCCTCACACCTTATTTGAGATGACACACAGCCTACCAGAGGTCCCTAACAGAACTGAGCCACTATTTCCACAGAGATAGCCTGCTCAATTATACATTTAATTGGCTTTCTTCCCTTACTCTAACTCATCACTTTCCACTTCCTTAGTGACTTCTTGAGATCACCTCCTAAGTAAACTATTTGCATTCAGAGTTTGCTTGTAGGGAAACTCAATCAAGACACCTTGCACTGGTTACGTGTCCTCTGACACACTTATAGGTGTAGTGGTGATGATTAGCACTGTCATTGTACATAAAATCTCTTGGACAAGGGAGTTTTTGGACAAGGAAGAATTTCTATCTATGCAGGCAGCAAATACATATAGTTGGCAACGTTTAAATATTAAAATAGCTTAATGCAATCAGGTGCTTTTTCACTGGGAATTTACAGTGTACATTTTCATCAATTTTGCCTGCTCATTTCTACACATTGGAAATAAATGTCTTTAATCCTCAGATTAGCACATGGCAGACCTTTAAAACTGGAATTACAATTTCTCCAAGCATAGGGACATACCTGGTATGGAAAAGGGATAATTATCATTACCCCTGAGCTTTCAAAAACACTTCAACTACCACTTCACCCAGGATCTAGCTCACTGGCACAAGTGAAAGGCAGCATTGTATCTTTTTTCAATTCTGAGGTTTTCAACCATTCAATGCATAGGAGAATCTTGTCCCAAGACAACACATTGTCCCATTTCCCACAAACACACCAACTTTTCAGAAGCACCAAGATAGAGTGAACTCTCCTATATAAAAGGATCACAGGGTTACCTTGAATTTCTGAACGGGAGAGGGCCCTTCCTTCTTATCTAAAGGAAGAGAAATAGTATAAGAATTGATTTTCACACAGGAAGGGGAATATCACACTCTGG
Organism: Pan troglodytes; assembly: GCF_028858775.2. Classification (NCBI taxonomy): domain Eukaryota; kingdom Metazoa; phylum Chordata; class Mammalia; order Primates; family Hominidae; genus Pan; species Pan troglodytes. The sequence goes on from NC_086015.1 coordinate 155,376,360, forward strand.
GGACTGTTGTGGGGTGGGGGGAGGGGGGAGGGATAGCATTGGGAGATATACCTAATGCTAGATGAAGAGTTAGTGGGTGCAGTCCACCAGCATGGCACATGTATACAGATGTAACTAACCTGCACAATGTGCACATGTACCCTAAAACTTAAAGTATAATAAAAAAATAAAAAATAAATAAATTGTTTTACTTTACATATGAAAAGGTTATAGAAGGAATAAAATATTTTAGCTTAAAAAAATTGATTTTCCATAAAACGTATTATGCATTCTGGGACAATTTTCAATGTAAAATAATTACTCCAGGACAACTGGTGTGAACTGAGACTGTCACATGCAACCTGGGACATATAGAGTTACCCTAGGTAAGACCCAAGGTAAAAAACAAAGCAGAACTCTCCTTAAGTGAAAAGATTTCACAAGTTTCCCCCAAATACCTCTGCTAAGCAGGACTTTAATACTTTCAAAGTGGGCTGCCCCTTTTTGTCAAATCTTATATCTTAAAATTACTTTTCCATGAGCCAACATGCTGCCAATACAACCATCTATTTTCACTTTCCTCAAACAAAATTTATGCTCCCTGAGAGTATAACCACTTCACCCACCTTCCAGGAACATTTACATTTTAAAAGGTAATTTTGTTAAATTATGGAATGTACTATTTAGAAGAAAGAGAATAATGTGGTAAGTAATTTTTTTTTTACTTTTCAAGTATAAAAAAGGATATTTGGAAACAGGGAAACTTTCATATATTCTGCCAGAAAGAAAGTAAGCTTTTAGCACTAGATTTATTGTGTAGAGATTTTCAGTGGAGTGTCAAAATAGTTTCCCGCCTCATGTGGACTTCTTATTCCAAGCCCTACTATGTGAAGGGTGCACCCTGGAGATTACCAGGGAGAAGGCCCTACCTTGGCTCTTGTCTCCAAGATTCAGAAGGCAAGTATGGGTGGAGTATATCCACACAGTTTTTGCATTGGGATTTCAGTACCACCCTTCCCCAAACATCAATTAATATTATTATAATATGGTCAGATTTCAAAGAGTCATGGAGTTCCTTTATTTACTGTTGATCAGAGTGCCAATACCTCTGCAGTTTTTCATAAACTACATGTAGCAATTCTATCTTTGTATCCATCATATTGCCATAATATCTTCCAGGTGTTGCTTTTCTTTACACTTTATTGGACCAAAACAACAGAAACATGTTTGTATTAGCATACATACACATGTGAGCACATGAACACACATACTCTATGTCATTTAAGTGTAGGTTTTCAAAAAACTGTGCAGTTTACTTTGACTTTCAGCCATACACAATTGCTCAGGTAATGTTTTGAACATTTCTAATGTGTTCTTTTGCATCTCTGAAAAGAATAACCTTTGCCTTGAGTACATAACATGTGTATAGGGGAAATTATAAATTCTTAACTGAAGAAATTCAGAGAAAAAAACACACTGTATCACTTAGGAATTGACTCTGGCTGCTAGGAACAGAGAACTGACTATAGTGACTAAAAATGTGCGCATTTTATTCTTTCATTAATGGAAGTCCAGAAGTAGGCCCTCCAGGGTTGGTATGGTGGCCCCAGAAAGTCACTGAGGGCCTAGGCTCCTATTATTTTTGCTCCACCATCTTTAATACATGGCTTAAATTTTCAAAGTCAAAAAATGGCTCATAAAGTGTTACCATCACAGTGGCATTCCAAGAAGAAAAAAAAAGATAGGGACCTCTTTTGAGTTTAGTGTTCCTCTGATAGAAAGAGTGTGATATGACCAATCTCTCTTAAATCCTTGTCTAATATGGCTATTTGCTAAACAATCCCTTTAGTTAACGCTCAGCCTTGCCTTGGGGAAAAATTGCTTAGTTTCTACTGTAATTTATCTCTCCCTTGTCTTCTACCTCTGAAGTGATATATAATATCTGGAGGAAGAAGTATGTGGCTTGGGAGACTTGGTGTCTTTAGCAAGAGAGTGCAATCACCTGGCTTCACAGTGGGCCTTCAATGACATCCATGGGTCTCCAGTGTCCAGTCTTTGACTTCCTACTACCTAAGTGTCTTGCTGGCCTCCAGGACAAAAGTTTGTAATTTTTTGCTACAGTGAAGCATGCTATTTCTTTACCTGCTTGATTCATTTTCTTCTTGATTCAGTTTCCTCTTGATTCAGCTTTTCCTGTATATAGACCCATCTACTATTTCTACCTCCTAAAACAGCCTCCTACATGGCAACCCACCCATCTCGTTTGCTCTCAACACAATGTCCACAGTACATAGGAAATGAAAGAGCCTCTGGGATGACCCTACAAATTCTGTATGCATGACCACGCCACTGTGCCCTCATAATTGCACTAAGGCTCCCCTGCATTGGGCTAGGATACCCTACACAGCAATTTGTTCCTTAGGTACCCACAAAGGAAACAGAACAGAGTGTACTGACTTGGTATTGTTATCATTTATCAAACATGTTGCTTCTCTGGATCAAAGCTGGAAAAGAGAAGTCTAGATATAGCACCTGATCTCTTGGAAATATTAACAAGACAAATATTAATTTGTCTTCCTAAATACATGAACTCATCAGCTTTGCACTAATAGACCTAAACTATCCATCTGCTGGAGGAAGACTAAAATGTATTACAAAAAGAAACCACTTATTGTGGTGGGAATGAAAAGAGATATTTCACTGCTGTTATGCAAATAAGATAATGCAGTAAGAAAAGTGTCTTGCGAGCCACTACATTATCTTGAAAAATGATCCAATAAACTTTTTAAAAAATCTGTTTTTCTTACCGTTTTGTATTTCAATAACCAAGCCTGGAAGATCAGTATCAGAGTTTTCTCCAGTGTAGAGAAAATGTCCCTGTCTCCATAAGGTTTGAGAGGAGATCAGAGTTATAAAAGAGTTTGGAACAGAGGGAGAAATTCCCAGAAGATGGCACAAAGAAGGGGAGATAGGAAGATAGAAGAGGAGAGAAAAAATATGTTGATTAACAGGAGAGCAAGACTATCAGAAACGTTTCCAAATCTTGAGCCTTTGGTTATCCATACCAATCTGTGATCTTGTCAGGTGGAAGAAAGTCTTAAGATTTACCTTTCCTAGTCACCTTTGGTTTCCATACAACTTAAACAGGTTGTATAGAAAACTTCTCTTAAAGTGGTTGAGAATCGGGTGTGGACTTTGGCAGATGGGATGGTTTTGGCAGGGACAAGGTGGCTTTATGGAAAGCGCAGCAGAGTAGACCACCAGATGGAGCCCAAGTGAGCTTTACAACTTGACATCGAGGGGCCTATAGCAGCATCAGGAAATGAACTGGGTTATCCATTTCTTTATCCATCCACTAGACTCTTACCAAGCTGTCAGAGAGACTAGAGTGTGCACCACTCCACCACAGCCACAAATCCATACAAGTGCCAAATGAACAAGTAGTGACAAGGCAGAAAGAAGACACTGCTCTGTAGATACATTTAGGAAGAAAAGCTGATCAAACTAAGCTTTCTCTTTTTCCAGAGAAACGGTATTAATGACGTAGAGAAATCATATGAATTATCCAATTGAGCTAAGTTTTAAATTCGGCTTGGTATTTAGTAGTCTCTTCCCAATTCCTGGTGAGTATTGGTTGTCTTCGCCTCTCTGAGTTACAGTAAAGTTTTTGACTCCTGTTATATTAGGATTCCCTCTCCTCAATTAGACTCAAAATCCCATCCTATCACGTGCTTCCCGCATTGCAATGTCCTGGAAAAATAAATTAAAAGGACATTTTTACAGTAAACCTACTCTGCTTCCTAATTTTTGAAATAATCAGATCTGCTTCCAAATCCTCATTAGCTGTATTGATGAGCTGAACCAAACAATGAGGAAACATTCACAGCTATACCTGAACTTTCAGCGTGGGCCCCACTAGGAGAAATCTTTTTGCTTCTATGTCCTTACAGCCTCATGTTCTTTTGCTCTATTCGTACCTTCTAAGTGGTGGGTTATATAATCTTTTAAAATACACATGTAGAACAATCCAACCTCTATGTTAGAGGAAAGTAAAATGATGTCCTCACAAAGGTCTAGTTATATCCTCTTCATTCTTCCTACTAAATACTGAATCTATTTAGACCCCTGAGTTCTTCTAATGGAGTGAGGGTATTATTGTATACACCAGATAGGAGTGGCCTCACTCTACTCCCCTCCTCCTTCCACCTTTTTTTCAACACATAACCAAGAGCCCTTCCTGCAGATTTTGTTTGTTAGGGCAGGTTGGTAATATGTTGACCACCTAATAACATTGGCAAGAAAATTGCATAAAAGTTGAGTCCTGCATATGATTTTACTTTATAGTCATGAAAGACTTTCCATGAAGTCAATTCTCACTGCCCCTGCCTCTTTTCCATGCTTTTTAAATGGGATATGAGTACTCACATATGTGGGAGTGGGTCAGCGATTTAAGAAATAGCCGAGTAACATTTTCCCAAAGAATCAATTATACTTAAAGACTTGGATAAAAACCATTCTCAAAATCCTATGAACTTATGCCTAAGCAAGAGTTTTAAAGAAAGTTCATCTTTGAAACAGAAGACTTTGAGCTATAGTCCCAAACCATCCCATACCCTCCCCATCCCTCAAGACACATGCTGTCTCCATCCACTGCCAAACTTCCTCATTTCATACAGATAAGAAGCTTTGGATTTTTTTTTGCATAAGTCCATGTAAAATTCAAGAGTTATCATATTTAAGAGTGAAATTGCCCTAAGGAAACTTTCTACTATTATAGTTTAGTAGTGAAGTAAGGAAAGTAGGGAAGTAAGGAAAGTCCGAATTTGGGGCAGTGTATGACTGTATATTTAAGATAATCTGGTATACAGGTTCTTGACACAAATTCTCAAAGGCAATCAGAGTTTTTGACCATTTAGATATGAATTATCAATATTAAATAAGCTAAGAAATGCCAATTGGGTTTTGAAAGAAGTAAAATTGGGAGATTATATTCATATAAATTATGCTATTATTTGGCCCTGATTTTGTGTGTGTGCGTGGTATGAGTGCATACATGTGTGTGAGTGCATGCACATGTGCTTGTGTGCATGTATGCATGCCTGGGTGTGTGCGTGTACACGTGTGCATGTGTGCATGTATGTGTGTGCGTGTGTGTTCTACACTAAAGTGAAGTTTGTTCTGCAAGCTACTGGCTTGGTTAAAAAGGTTTGGAAACATGAGTGCAGTTCCAGTCATAACATTTAGACCTTCATTTCAATCCCATAATAGTTAGCTTAAGTAATGTCTAAATATTTCTTTAAGCCACAATATCCTATTTTCAGCAACGGACTCTAAATCATAATGCACTGTATTTGCCTCTTTCTGACTTGGAATAAGTTCCCATGTGGAACAGTTGTAAGCTCCTTTGAGATGTATCAACTGCACCAAGATATAAAGTAAGACTGGCAAAAGGAAATATGTTTGAATCCCTGCTCTGACGAAATAATTCAGAAAAATTTTATCTATATGCTCTGCATCTGATTTAGTTCTGTGTTGGCATCTGCTTCTCATTGAGCAGAATCACCTCTGTTACTATTAAAAGGCCAAGAGCTGTCTTTGAAATTACAATGACGTGCAATTAAGAAGTTATTTCAGTTATCAGCATACAGTAACTCAACTAGCCATAGTTAAGAAAGTGTATAAATTCCAAAGACATTCAAAACATCTGGATTTGGATGCTTCTCCCTTTCCATAATTGATGTGTTAGCTGCTCATGGGTGAAAGAACATACAGCACATTTTAGGGACATCTGTTTCAAGTTAGGGTTAATTGATTTCCATTCATGTCTTTCTCTTTTTTTGCCCAAAATATATCAGAAAATACAGATCAGGAAAAAAAAATGCATTTCAAACAAGCTTTTGTATTTAAATGCATGTATTAAGAGAGAAATATACAATTAATATAAAACTTTCTGGAATCTTTCACTACACTATGACTCAATTGTGATAATTGTCCTTAAAATCATAACTAAGACATTGAGTAATTAGTATGTCGTCATCACTGTGTTTAGTAATTTACAATCATTATCTTTTTTTTTCTTCTTTCTTTTTTATTTTAGACAGAGTCTCACTCTATCACTCAGGCTGGAATGCAGTGGCGATCTCGGCTCACTGCGATCTCTGCCTCCTTGGTTCACAAGATTCTCGTGCCTTGGCCTCCTGAGTAGCTGGAATTACAGGTGCACCCCAACACGCCCGGCTAATTTTTGTATTTTTTGTAGAAACAGGGTTTCTCCATGTTGGCCAGGCTGGTCTCAAACTCCTGACCTCAATTGATATGATTTTCCAAATGAAGAAAGGTAGTCAGAGATGGAAAATAATTTGCCCAAGGGCACAACTCTTAGCAAAAGGAACAGCTGGAATTCTCACCTAAATGGTTTGATACCAAAGCCCACATTGTATAATTGCACTAATGGGTTATAAAATGCAATAGTGACAAAACCATTATATGGCACCAATCCTGCTGTGTGCAAAGCCTTACATGAAGTACGTTCAAAAATTTTTCAACTTATGGAACTGACCACTTCACAGTCTGCAAACCATTTCATGACAAATTTTAACAAGGAACTGGGACTGAATTTTTTCCCAGTAGTGTCCATGACTTGGTAAATCTGTAAACCTCTCTGAATCTGGGTTTCCTAAGGTAAGCTGGCTATATCTATAATAGTAGGATTGCTATGAAGATACAGGGTATTAATCTGTATTAAAATGTTTTGCATACACAGAAGAATAATTTCCTGAAGTGTTAAGTCAAAAACTTACTTCCCCAGAAATCGTAACAGATGTTTTGAGTGAAAAGAGTTCCAGGTCAAATTTGTTTGGGAAACCCTGCATTTTGCTGTAACTATTTACACCTACTACCCACCCACCGACCCCACCCCACATAGAAGACACGTGTTACCTTGTTTAAAACCTCTGCCATCCTTTTCTGGTAATGGGATTCATGCTATTGGGATATTCCTCCTCCTCTGACTCCACAGGCTGCTGGTGGAGCTGCTACTCACCCAGGAATTACAGTGGAGCAAATGACCTTATGCCCTGGAACATTTTACCTTGCTACAAGAATTGTGGGATATATCCAGGAGCAGTAGCTCACACCTGTAATCCCAGCACTTTAGGAGGCCAAGACGGGCAGATTACTTGAGCCTAGGAATTCAAGACCATCCTGGGCAACATGGGGAAAACCCATCTCTACTAAAAAATACAAAAAATTAACCAAACATGGTGGCAAGCATCTTTAGTCCCAGCGACTCAGGAGGCTAAGGTGGGAGGATCGCTTGAGGAGGAGGCAGAGGTTCAGGAGGCAGACGTTGCAGTGAGCTGAGATTGCACCACTGCACTCCAGCCTAGGCAACAAAGTGAGACTGTGCCTCAAAAGAAAAAAAAAGGAAAAAGAATTGAAGTCTAAGACTGTGAACCCAGACCTGTTGGTGGTCATACTCTGTCATTGCTGTAGAAATAAATTCATCTAACTTGCTTTTTGGCTTAAGCTTCTTTGACTTTGAGGTATGTTGAATATACTCTTTGTAGAGATTCACTATGAGAAACACTAGAAAATGTTAGCCCATTTCAACAAAGTGTGGGTTTGAAAAATCAGACATCTGTCTCTAGGAGTATGTTATAAAAGAAGAAAAGAAAAATCAGACATATGAAGTGGAAATAAAGTATTATTAATAATAAGGAAATTGACAGTATTCTATGATAATCTTTTTAAAATTTTTTTATTGATACATAACATTTGTACATTCGTATGGGGTACACGTGATATGTTGTTACATGTATAGAATGTGTATAGAATCAAGTCAAGGTATTTAGGGTACTCATCACCCCAAGCATTTATCATTTCTATATGTTGGGATCATCAAGTCCTCTCATCTAGCTATTTGAAATATACAATACATTGTTTTTAACTATAGTCACCCTACTCTGCTATCAAACATTAGAACTTATTTCTTCTAACTCAATATTTGTACCCATTTACCAGCCTTTCTTCATCTCCCCCGCTCCCCCTACCTCATCTCAACACACATCCTTCCCAGCCTCTGGTAACTATTGTTTTACTTGCTACCTCCATGAGATTAAACTTAGTGAGGAAGGCATGTTAAAAGCTGACATAGGCCAAAAGCGAGGCCTCTTACACCAAGCAATTAGCCAAGTTGTGAATGCAAAAAAAGTTCTTGAAGAAAATTAAAAGTGCTACTCTAGTGAACCCACAAATTGTAAGAAAGTGAAACAGCCTTCTATGCTGGTAGAGAGAAAGTTTTAGTGGTCTGGATAAAAGATCAAAGCAGCCACAGCATTCCCTTAAACCCAAATCTAATCCAGAAGAAGATCCTAATCGCTTCAATTCTATCAAGGCTGAAAGAGGTAAGGAAGCTGCAGAAGAAAAGCTTAAGCCTAGCAGAAGTTCATTCATGAAGCTTAAGGAAAGAAGCCATCTCCACAACATAAAAGTGCAAGGTGAAGCAGTGAATGCTGACGTAGAAGCTTCAGCAAGTTATCCAGAAGATCTAGCTAAAATAATTGATGAAGGTGGCTACAATAAATAACAGATTTTCCATGTAGATGAAACAGCTTTAAATTGAAAGAAGACACCATCTAAAACTTTCATAGCTAGAGACAAGTCAATGCCTGGTTTCAAAGCTTCAAAAGACAGGTTGACCCTACTTTTAGGTGCTAACTTTAAGTTGAAGCCAATGCCCATGTATCATTCCAAAAATCCTACAACCCATAAGAATTATGCTAAATCTACTCTGCCTGAAAGAGAAAGCCTAGATGAGAGCAATTCTATTTATAGTATAGTTTACTGGATATTTTAAGCCCACTATGGAGACCTACTGCTCAGAAAAAAAAGATTCCTTACAAAATATTACTGTTTATTGACAATGCACCTGGTGATCCAAGAGCTCTGATGGAGATGAACAAGGAGATTAATGTTTCCATCCCTGCTAATGCAATATATATTCTGTAACCCATGGATCAAGGAGTAATTTGAAGCCTTATTGTTAAGAAATACATTTTGAAGGCCTTTAGCTGCCATAGATAATTATTCCCTTGGTGGATCTGGGCAAAGTAAATCAAAAACCTTCTGGAAAGGATCCACCATTTTAGATGTCATTAATAAAATGTGTGATTCATGGGAGGAGGTCAAAATAATAACATTAACAGGAGTTTGGACAAAGTTGATTCCAATTTTCACGGATGACTTTGAAGGGTCCAATATTTCTATGGAGAAAGTAACTGCAGGCATGATAAAAATAGCAAGAGAACTAGAATTAGATGTGGAGCCTGAAGATGTCACTGAATTGCTGTAATCTCATTATAAAACTTAAACAGATAAAGTAGTTGCTTCTTATGAATGGGCAAAGGAAGTATTTTCTTGAGATGCAATCTACTTGCGATGATTCTGTGAACATTATTGAAATGACAACAAATGATTTAGAATATTCCAAAATCTTAGTTGATAAAGCAGCAGCAAGGTTTGAGAGGATTGATTCCAATTTTGAAAAAAGTGCTATGGGTAAAATGCTATCAAACAATATCATATGCGACAGAGAAATCTTTCATGAAAGGAAGAGTCAACCAATGCAGCATACTTCATTGTTGTCTTCTCTTTAAAAATTGCTGCAGCTACCCCAAACTTAAGCAACCACCAGTCTGATCAGTCAGCAGCCATCAACATTGAGGCAAGACCCTCCATTAGCAAAAAAGATTATGGCTCACTAAAGTTTCAGATGAATGCTAGTATTTTCCAGCAATAAAGCATTTTAAATTAATGTGTATATATTGCTTTTTAGATATAATGTTATTGAATGCTTAATAGACTACAGTATAATGTACACATAATTTTTATTTGCACTGCAAAACCAAAAAACTTGTGTGACTTGTTTTATTGTGATATTTACTCTATTGCAGTGGTCTGGAACTGAATCCACAATATCTCTGAGATATGCCTGTATATAATCTTAAACATTAAAATAATTCCAAAGATATGGATATTTGGAATGATAGCGTTTCATCCTAAGCCCAACTTGGTCTTCATCTAATATCCCATGTATCAAATTATAAAGCTTAATTGGTAGAGTCTGCACATTTAATAAGGAATACTAAACTGAATGGCATCTTCTGGTATTAACTCACATCCCCATTCTCAGTAGCAGCCATGAGTTTCTAGAATTGGTGATGTCTGTTAACATGCTTTCAATGAAAGCAACAGAGGATGCTACTCAAAATAGCTCTAAACATTAGACAATGTATAACCTTGCATATCCAGAGGATTTTATCATTGACTCAGGAACTATTCAACTTTTCTTTCTAATTCCTCAGCTTTGCCCTCAGGCTTATCTCTTCCACCTAATTGCAAGTGACTGTAGCAGCTCCAATTATTGCATTCTCATCCCTCAAAAAGACTACAAAACTCCGTATCTTTCCCTTGTCCCTCTTATTAAGTAATAACAGTTTTTCCAGGTGCCTCCCAACAGGCTTTCCTTTGTGTCTCATCAGCTGAGTTACATCATGTGACCATTTCCATTTCTATTACTGGAAAGATAAATAACTGTTTTAAACTAACCAATATTTACCCTCCTATGGTGAGAGAAGTCAGACTTAAAGCAAATGGTCTCCCATTACTTCAACAACTCACAATTCTGTGTATACATGGAAGGAGCAGAAATAGGGGAGAGCAATGTCTATCACAAGTACCTAAAAAATAAATGTTTTGGGTGCACAATTACAAAAAGAGAAAAAATTCAAAAAAAGAAAATGTAAGTTTAAAATAATATCAGAGGAAAATTAAAATAAAATAGAAATTACCTTAAAATGTCAATAAATAAATATATTGCATTTTATATTGTCATTGGAAATTATGTTAAGGGAAAACTAGTGCAGCTAAAAAGAAAATTTTTTTGAAAAAATATCTTACAACAGCTAAATTAGGAGAAATGAGAGCTATATAAATTATCACAATTTAGTTAATATTCTTCTATCCTGCCTGTTAAAATGGGCCTCCAACTGACATTTAAAAAATATGCTTAATTAGATTCACAGATTAAAGTTTTCTACTGCAGTTAATTTAACTACTTTCTAGGTAGATTTTATATATATATATATATATACACACACACACACACACATATACATATGTGTGTATATCCGTGCATGTATATGCATATATATGTATGTGTACATATACACTTTTATGAAGAACTGATCCTGGTTCTATAGAAGGAGAGAAGCAGAGTCCAATATAGATTGATTTTGTTTATAAAAAGAATTTTTTACAAGATGTCTTTTATACACACCTGTGAAATATTTGTTGCTCTGTAAATGAATGTGTTGCCACTCTGCCCCACAGAGTTTTATATATTTTAAAACTAAAATGTCTTCCTAATTTTTTTCATTAGATAAAACGTTTCCATGCTATAACAACAACAAAAAAATTGTCAGGGGTCTAACTGTGCTTCTCCATCCCCGCTCCTAAAGCCTATATTTTGGGAGCAGAAATTTAAAAAATGAGTGCCTCCTTCCCGATGTCAGAGCAAAAGCCAGATATCTCAGAGAGCAACTCCCCACAAGGGTGAGGATGTGGTTCACTGTGTGTACAGTGCATCAAGGCAATTTCTGTGCTGTTTGCTTTCTTCCCAAACCCTGTCTCTCTCTGCTCCTCAATCTAGATACTCATGCCCCCCAGAATTAGAAAACACTCTGCTTTCCAGCAGTCTCTCCACCATCACATATGGGCACACTCTCATGTGTGCTTAAAACTTTTCAGCCTGGTATACATTTTCTATGGACTCAGGCTGCCTTCCATAGACTTGATAGCTACCTAGGCATCAGGACTAAGAAGATACACATAACCATGGTATGACGTAAAAGAAGAATGATCCAAGCACCCTTTCATTATTATTTAATAAGCATTTATTATCTGCCAGGAACTATGGATAAAGATATTAAGAACAGGTGTTCTTAATTAGCCAGGCATGGTGGCATGTGCCTGTAATCCCAGCTACTCGGGAGGCTGAGGTGGGAGAATTGCTTGAACCTGGAGGCGGAAGTGGCAGGGAGCGGAGATCGTGCCACTGCACTCTAGCTTGGGCAACTCCGTCTCAAAATAAATAAATAAATAAATAAAGTGGTCTTTATACTCAAGGAGCATTTGGCTAGAGAGAAAGAGAGAAAATGATAAAAATAATTAAGTACAGGAAGATAATGAGGTGTCATGAAAGATGTACAATGTATAAGTAGGCCACCAAGGAGGAATTCTCTCTGAGGACTTCAGAAAAAAAGATTGAGGGATGATATTTTGTTCATTAATGATACAGGTTTACTATATCCCATCATTGCAAAATGAATGCACTCTCTTAATGAAATCATAACTCCACATCTCTAAATAATCACCAAATAGACATAATGCTGGATTTACTCAGTCCTGCTTGGTTGCATACGTTTGAAATTCACCTTCTTTCAAAGCAGTGTTTTTAGTCACTAATTTCACAATCTGTTAATAGTTTATCTGAAAGATAATAATGTTCTGCAATTGTTATTAATGAAAAGAGTTTTCTGTCACTGTTTGTTGAACAAGGAGAGATGACCCAAACCCAGGTTCAGTACACGCATGAGGTAGTCCACTGAGATCCATAGAAGGCTTTCATGAAATAGACTTGGAATCTGTACATTTTGCCAAGAGGCAATGAATTGAAAGGTATGTCGTTTAAAGTCCTATTTACTCTGCAGGCACCTTTTTGACTCACTGCTAAAAGTACCCATAAAAACTCCTCTTGAGCTAAAACAGTTTAAGTTGTCAACTGCACTAAGGAGGCCATAATCGATGGATCATGATCCAAACAGATAGTGAGAGCTCAGCCTGTCATATTGAAGCTTAGTAAGAAAATTTTGATTGTAGCTTGGTGAACTGATTAATGAACTAAAAAAAAATTCTTCTGAATTCTTAAAGGGGCTTCTCGTACTCTGAAAAGATTGATTCAGTCAATAATTTTCAATATTTACCCCAGCTTCTCATAAATATTTCTTAGCACTGTTCTTATCTAGACTAAAAACGAAACTAGTTCTTCCAGGCACCCAAAGCCACAAAGCTTCAGCTGTAGAAGGTCCAATTCAGTCATTCATTACCAGGCGCACATATAATGTGGTTAATCCGTCCTAATTGAAGGTTTTTTACTGCTTTTGCTTTTTCTGCAAACTTCCGTAGACTCATCAGCATGGTCCTGAATGAAATGTATTTCTCCACATTGATATCTCTCACTCGTACTTGTGATATGCGACAGGTGGCAAATAATTTACAAAATGCAAAGAGATCTGTTGCCTAGTAAACAATGCCTGGGACTTTAACTTACTCATTTCCTAGTGTTGGGGATGTAGATTTGAGAAGTAATTGCACACAAAAAAATTCTGCTTCAATTGAGAGGGTTCCAGTAATATCTGAATAAGTCACAAGTGACCACATCAATATAGAGCTCAATGTGTTATTTAAGAAATAGTACAACTGAGAGGCCGGGCGCGGTGGCTCACGCCTATAATCGCAGCACTTTGGGAGGCAGAGGCGGGCGGATCTCAAGGTCAGGAGATCGAGACCATCCTGGCTAACACGGCGAAACCCCGTCTCTACTAAAAATACAAAAAAAAAAAAAAAAAAAAAAAAAATTAGCAGGGCTTGGCGGCGTGCGTCTGTAGTCCCAGCTACTCCGGAGGCTGAGGCAGGATGGCGTGAATCCGGGAGGCGGAGCTTGCAGTGAGCCGAGATCGCGCCACTGCACTCCAGCCTGGGCGACAGAGTGAGATTCTGTCTCAAAAAGAAAGAAAGAAAGAAATAGTACACTTGAGAACTGAAGATGTTTCCTAAAGGAGAACTTTGCTCATTTCTAAGCCATCCATCACATAACTCATATGAGACTCATATGGTGTGCCTGGAGTATAATAGACCCTAGTAAAAAAATGACCTGCAGAACTATTCCAATTAGATCCTGTTGGCCCTTGAATCATTAATTCACTCAGCAAGTTTACATTCATTGAAGATTGGCTACATAATTTTGGGGGGCTCAATTCAAAATGAAAATTCAGGGTCCTTTTAAAAAAAGTATTAAGAAATTCAGAACAATGGCATCTGAGCATTAAAGCAAGAGTGTGCCCTTCTAAGTGCAGGATCCTGTGTAATTAATTACACAAGTCCCACTCAGAAACCCAGTCTTATATTCATTACCTATTGTGCATTGTGTTGAACAATGCATGGAACAAAAACATGAATAAGAAATAGTCAATGGCCAAGCATGGTGGCTCACACCTGTAATTCCAACATTTTGGGAGGCTGAGGCAGGAGGATCACCTGAGCCCAGGAGTTTGAGACCAGCCTGGGCAACATGGTGAGACCCCATTTCTACAAAAGATGAATAAGTTATCTTTATTAACAAAAATAAACATTAAAAAAATTAAAAATAAATAGATCTTGCCTCCAAGCAGTTTACAATCTAGGATCATACCTAAAATCTGTAAGTGTTGTTAATTACATTAAAAATATTCATTACTCAGGTTAGAGGAAGAAATGAAGGAGTATATCCACTTTGGCTACCTGGGAAGTGTATTCTCTCTATGGGCAATTCCCTCACACTATGTAATGGACACACTTGTGTTTTTTATAAACTTCAGTGCATTTGAAAATGCTGTTCTTTATGACTGAACTGATTTCCATCGAATCTTTGCTTGGCTAATCCTGCCCATGCTTCAGGTCTCACAGTTTTACCAACTGAGAGATTGAATTAGATCGCCAGTTTCACTCTCATAGCTCTCCAGATCTTGCCTTCCAAGTGTCTATCATAAGTTTTTAGTTTTATATTTAAGTTGGTGTTTTTTGTTTTTTGTTTTGTTTTGTTTTGAGATGGAGCCTCACTCTGTTGCCCAGGCTGGAGTGCAGTGGCGATCTCAGCTCACTGCAGCCTCCGCCTCCTGGGTTCAAGTGATTCTCCTGTCTCAGCCTCCTGAGTAGCTGAGACTACAGGCACCCGCCACCACGCCCAGCTAATTTTTTGTATTTTTAGTAGAGACAGGGTTTCACCGTGTTAGCCAGGATGGTCTCGATCTCCTGATCTGGTAATCCACCCACCTTGGCCTCCCAAAGTGCTGGGATTACAGGCGTGCGCCACTGTGCCCGGCCGGTGTTTTGTTTTCATTTACTAAAAACTCCATGAATGCAGGGAAGCATCCTTCATTGCTGTTCACTGGCATCTCCCCACTTCCTATTTTAGGACTAGGCCCAGGGTGGCACTTAATAGGTATTTGTTAAATAAATATCATTAAATGAAAATCCTAATGGAAGTGGACATAAGCAATAAGAAGTTAAAAGGGAGTAAGTGTAAATAAAAAGACTGAACAAACCTGTAAGTTATTAGAAAATAGTTGGCCGGGCGTGGTGGCTCACGCCTGTAATCCCAGCACTTTGGGAGGCCGAGGCGGGCGGATCACGAGGTCAGGAGCTCCAGACCATCCTGGCGAACATGGTGAAACTCTGTCTCTACTAAAAATACAAAAAATTAGCCGGGCATGGTGGCGGGCTTCTGTAGTCCCAGCTACTCGGGAGGCCGAGGCAGGAAAATGGCGTGAACCCAGGAGGCGGAGCTTGCAGTGAGCCGAGATCGCGCCACTGCACTCCGGAGTGGGCAAAAGAGGGAGACTCCATCTCAAAAAAGAAAAAGGAAAATAGCGAAGAGCCCAGTTTGTCTGGAAAGTGGGTTTTGACTTATACTAGGAAATAGAAGGAATTGAAGTGCTTGGTGGGGAAGCCATATTGTAGAAGGAATTAAATAGAAGGAATTAAAGTGCTTGATGAAGAAAGCCGTATTGTAGAAATACTTGAGACCCTAATTGGGGAGTTTCTATGTCATTTAGTAAGTAATGAATGGGGAAGGTTGTTGTTAGACTTTTTTAACCAGGTAACTGTTTAAAATATATATATAAGAAAATACAAAATTGTATTTTGAACAGAAGTGCTTCTAAGCAACTTACGGGCTTGATTGAAGCGCTTTATGGGAGAGATGATTGTCTAGGCAGTATATTTAAAGAAAGTTAAGGCATGAATTTGAATTGAGAGAGAGGATTTGGGGAGGAGATATAGGAACAAAGATGAAGACAAGAAAAATACTTGAAATTTTGTTAATAGAGTGATTTAATTTAGTCATCTAACTTGTCAGTTTTGGGGAAAATTAAAAAAAAAAAACAACCCTTCTCCTTTTTTTCTAATCTTCTGTTGAATTAATAAACTATTAACTACAGTACTTTTGCCTAAAACAGGAACTTAAAAGTTGAGAAACATGCTTAAGTTCAGTCTACACTAACCACATGCAAGTTTCATTTTCAGTCATGTTAGCTAACAGAACTGCAAAGAGAGACTAAATCTTTGATAATGTGTTTTTTGGAGTGATTTTTTAACTGGATTATACAAACGTTACCATTCACTAGAATTCATATTACTTAGAGGCATCTGAGCACATTTTGAAATGAAGTGTTTCAGTAGAGAAAGAAAATCCTCACCCCCACCAAAAAGAAAAAAATTGGGGATTTAAAAAAAAATTAAAAAATAAAATAAGTCCATCCTTGGAAAAGGCTTTTTAAAAATAAATTAGATGTATGAAACAGAAACAAATGAAACAAAATTTTTTTTGTGTGTTTAATCAGCATCTAAGAGGTTTATTAAATTGCCTTTCTAATGTTGATATAAGGCAAAAGTGCAACCACTACTTCCATTAAAGGGAGAAAAAAATGCTAGAATAATGTAGAAAAGAAATTATTTCTGTGCACTCTATGATAGGCTGATCATTTCACATCTTGGCATATTGCTGTTGAATGTGGCATGTGAAGTTGGACGATAGTAAAAAGATTGTTGAAACTCAACGATTACAGCACATGCTTTAAAACTCAAGGGTTTCTATTGCTGGGTTTGTGACTCAGATGTCATTCCTAATAGGGTTATTTTGTGTTGCTGCTCAGTTTTTAAACTCTTACTACTTAATCTCTGAAGATGAATAATAGTCTACTTCAGATCCTTCATCCATTTTAAGACTTTCTTTCAAACAAACTACACAAATGATAAATCAAACTAATGTATATTAGCAATCATTTATGATTTCAACATGCATCCTATAACTGTACTGAGTGGTGATGATGAAAATAATAAGAAAATATACCTGTCACAAGACAAAATTACCACAAATTTAATTAAGATCTTAATTACCTTTTACTTGTGATTCTAGCATCAGGCAACACATTGTTTTATAAAATAGAATGGATGTTTTGATGAGCCAAGCAGAGAAATTTGGCTTTATAGACAGAAAAGGGCTGAAGAAAGAAGAAACAGAACAACAACAACAAAAAAATGGATTGGTTGCTTCAAAGTTAAAGGTTAAAGTGAAGGGGACTTCCTTGTCATGCCCACTGAAACTGGCCTGTTTGGGGATTTGAATATTATCTCTCTCTCTCCTGATTGCTTGGAAGGTTAGATAAACAACTTGGTTTCAGCTTGGTAGTATGGAGCTTTAACGTGAATAATTCCATTTTGGTTTGGTCTCTTGGGCCTAGTACAGGAGCTCAGTTCAAACCAATGGCCTCCCATAAATTGTATTTGACAAGCCCCCAAAATAACTCTTAGTGCTCTATCCTCTACTTTGATAATTATTCAGAAGAATATTCAATGCATGAACCTAACTATGTAAAGCAGCAGGCATACAAAAATATTTTTTTTCTCATGCCAAGCATATTATAGACACTATTCCTGAGATTTGAAAAAAGAAACATATGTGCCACAGGTAATGTAAACAATATTCCTAGATATTTTTTGTTATCTCATGGTGGAAAAAAAATTGGCTTTGCTGCAAGCTGATTAGGAGATGAAGAATAAATATTCTTTTGCAAAGAAATTCTGTTTATCTATCATAGTAATTGCATCACATTCACTTCTTTTTGTATTAAACTTTTGTTCCTTACATTAAAAAATCTCTTGGCAAAATGTTCCTAACTTTTCCCTTGCTTCCACATAAATAATTGAGACACAGAAGGTATATGGTCTGACTGACTTTAGGAAAAATATCTACCCTTAATAAATGAGAAAATTCATTAAAACGGCTCCTCACATTGAGTAGGATGAGTAAGCAGTCAACAAACACATTTTAGCTAGTGCTAGCATCAGTGAGGGCACCATCAAGCTT
This sequence comes from Pan troglodytes, assembly GCF_028858775.2. Taxonomy (NCBI): domain Eukaryota; kingdom Metazoa; phylum Chordata; class Mammalia; order Primates; family Hominidae; genus Pan; species Pan troglodytes. The sequence goes on from NC_086015.1 coordinate 155,394,583, forward strand.
TGGACAAGGTAACACAATTTAGATTCTGACTGCCTGGCCCACAGTTTCCCATGTCTTGAAGAAGCAAATAGGACTTTCAATCAGTAATGTTAACAGCTTCTTTTTAACTTAGAAAAAAAAAAAAAAACTGTGGAAGAGAATATCAAGTGAAACAAAGCAACATTTATAAATGTGAATCTAAAGAAAATTTTGCTCTCTTTTATTTCCTATTGTTTTACAAGCATATTTGCTTTATTTCACATTGACTAGTCATGTTAAAAATTGAAGAAGCTCATCACTTTGTGTTTATGTTGATGTTAGAAAAAGACAAGACAAAACTCTGTTCCATAAGCCAAAAAGTTGCTGATATCAAATATGCCTGTGTAATATAGGCATCCCCCTTAATATGGCCTTAAACATTTATGTACCGTTTAAATCTCTGTTCCCTTGAGAACTTGGTTTTGGGGGTTTTCTGTTTTGGTTGGTTGGTTTTGATTGTTTTGGTTGAGTTTTTGTTTTTATTTTTTAATCTGTAAAATGAGTCACAGCTTCCTGACAGAAGAGAAGGAAAGACTAATGTGTTAATATTTTAAAAGAACACTCAGGTAAGTACTCTGCTTACCTCCCTGTAAGTCTTATGGGTATTGTAAACAGCAAATGGATTAAGAAGACTAGAAAGGCATAAACACATGCTTTGCATGTGATTTTATAAGATTATTGCAAAAATGAACTCTCCGTACACAGGCTAATCGGAGACATTACAGGGTTGCTGAAAATGCTCTGAAGAAAGCAATCATGTCACATGGTGCAGTAAACAAATGCTGGACTTGTGGAGGTTTGGGGGTTGGGTTATTGTCAAGAAAGCAGAGTGCTGGCTGGCATTGATGTAACTGTAATTATTTATAATAGAGCTTCTAAAAAATTAGCTAGTATTCCTGGATGATAAAACATAAGACTGTTGGGCCCTATGTACAAAGTTTCTGATTCACTAGGTATGGGTTAGGTCCTAGAATTTCTAATACGTCTCTAAGTGATGCTGGTGTTTATCTAAGTGATGCTAGTGTTCCTGATGAGACCATTGAAAGAGGAGTTTAAACTAAATTAAGAGCAGGTAAGGAATGTAAATATGAGAAACTGTCACAGTAGAATGTAGTGAAACTTTGACGAGAGAGAAGTATGCCCTGCCTAAAGTATTCAAGTTGAAAATAAAATAATAATACCAACAACAATTATAATAAATGCAGTTTTAAACAAAATGAAAGGATATGAGCCTGATTCATCCTGTCTGCTTCTTGAATTTCAAGATTTCTTAGGGTCCTTCTCTAAATTTTTATATACTCCAAGTACAAACTTGATTATGACTTTATTGAATTTGGTCTCTGTATTTTCATAGCGGAAAACTGAGGCTCATGGAGAAAATTAGAAAATTTAGTGAGAAAGCCACAGTGAAAAATCTCAAAAAGAGGGACTTTTCAAAAATAATTACAGACACCTAGGAATTTAAGAGGTACGCTGCCACTTGCTGCAGGAGGCTCAGGAGAAACTGATAAAAGTCCTGGACAACAAGTATTAATAGCTTGTTGTAAAAGTATCCAAGGGCTGGCACTTAAGGAAAAGAAAGCCAATATTTATTGGAGGTCTATGATATGCTGTAATTTCTTCTAGGCATCTTTTGAATGTTTTTCTCATTTATCTTCACAATTATTCTATAAGACGGTATTGTTAGTACATTTTACAGATAGGAATCTAAAACTCAGAAACATTAAGAAGCTTGCCTGATGTCACATATCTAATAAATGTGAGATCTGGGAGCTGAACAGAGGCCTGTCTTTCTCCAATGACCATTTGGTTTTTGTTATATCACTGGCTTCTGCTCAGCCGCAAAATTGAGAACATGAGAGAACTGTTTCTACATGAAACCCCTCCCTAAGTCTACTTTTCTATCTGAAAAAAGAAATTAGCAAATTCTTTTCAGATAGTCAAATAACAGAACCATTATCATCCTGGAAGACAGACAGTACTTTTAATTATTTTATCAAAATACTCCGGAGAAAGGAAAGTAAAATGCAAAGAGCATAAGTTTTAGCAGCCAACTAAGCTAAATTTAAATCATGGTTTCATTACTTCTTGTCAGTCTGCTTTTCTCAGTAACATACCAGGGTGAGGTAAATTATATCTAAGTAATATGAGAATAAACAGACCTATATGACCCAACTTAAATTTAACTGATGTAAATAAAATGTTCAAGCATAATCGCTGCCATATTACAGATGTTATAGAAATATTATTTCCTTCTACCTTTGTCTAAGTTAATATGATAAGCCAAAACACTCAGAAAATGCTCTTACTACTTGTTAGCAACTCACTTTTGTTTTTCTCAGCAGTCCCTTATCTGAACTCTTTTACTTTTGTTTCCTGTTCCATTGGTCTCTTCTGCTTTGCAATGCTTCTAATGCTTCTAATCTTTTACTGAGCAAAAATGCCTTTGTCTCATACTCTCTTATAAAATACATATTAGCCCAGATCCTAACATTCTCTAAAGAAAAGATGCTACTGAATGCAATGTTTAAGTAGCCTGAAATTGCACCTGCATTATCATATTTCATACTTTCATATTTTTGTTTATATTTCTTTGAAATTAGTTTTAGTCTTTCCTGTGTATAAAAATAAATATGCTCATTGTAGGAAATACTAAAAATGCAGAATTTTTTTAAAGTCCTCCAAAATTCTGCAACTCAGAAAACCTCCACATTGTTAGTATTCTCAAAAAAAATTTTTTTTTTGCAGGCTTCCTTTCACTGGCTTCCTTTCACTGTGTGTGTGTGTGTGTGTGTGTGTGTATGTGTGTGAGAGAGATCATAATTGGCTTCTAAATGGGTTATTTCACTTGAAATAATACCATATTCTTTTTCTTTTGTCATTAGAAAATAATTTAATAACATAGTTTTTAATGGCTGCATAATAGTTCATCATATAGCTATCCCTGCTTTATTTGTTTATAATCTCTCCTGGGAAAAGCACTGCAATACAAATATCTATTTAAATTGCCATTGCTTGAAAAATAGAACTAATGAGAAAAGACACAATTACAATGCATATTCAGTCTCATAATTACAGAGTTTGTACAGCTGTGGCTTTGGCAACAGAAGAATTAATTAAAATATCAAAAATTCACTATCATTCACTAAGTGACTCATGAATAGTTTTACAAGTTTATATTGTATATTGTTCTTATGAAAATGTTCATTGATATACCATTTTGTTATTGTTAGGAAGGAAATAATTTTCTATAAATATTTGTTGAGTAAACAGAAATAAAAAAGACTTTTGTATCTTTATATTCCTATGGTACTAAAAATATTTTCCAAGAAGGGAAATACCATTTCCTAACATTACACAAAATACATATGATAGATGGACAGAGGTTTATATAGTCATTGAAAGAATATTTCAGATTTTAAATTTTAATTACTTTGTTCATATTCAAATTCCTCTATCAATTCTATATTCACAGCTGCTATGTGAATCCAAGCAAATTTTTCATCTAGTGACCCTCTCCTGCAAAATCTTTAAAGACAGTTGAACTAAACAATTCTTATGTCCATGTCAGCCCTAAAATCCTACATTTCTGTGTTCTAACAGGTTAATTAATATGGTTTCTAAATCAAAGCATAATAAAATTATATTAGGTACCTTGTTTTTGAGGATGAAAGAGAATATGCTCAAAAAGCTTTATTAATATTTTTCAGGTATACTGCTATATGTCAGCTAAAACTTTGGAAATTAAATAATTACATAAAGTATTATGACTATAACTGCTGATTATATAGAACACATGTAGGCACAAAACATGCATCTAAAAAAGATCTTGCTTACTTAAAAAAAAAATCCTGTTTTTAGAGCACTATCGTTTTGATAAGATAAACCATTTGTGTAAGGCACAATGAATGGCAAAATTCTTTTATCTTATCAAATAGAGGGTTACATAGGAAAGGATGCATTCTCCAGAATTTTGATAGTGTAAAATATTTAATACTGTAAGAGTTCTTAGTGGATCAGTAAAGACATACCATGAAAAGTTATTTTTGAGGAGTACTTAAGCAGTTACAGTGTTATCATATGAAGGCAAATTATAATATTCCTTCTTACTAGCCAGGCCTCCGTGTACTTTTTGATCTTTTCCCTAAATGCATTTCATATTCCTTGGTTATATCTGAAGAAAGCCAATACCTTTAGTCCAAACATAGGAGAAAAGTAATCGGGGCTTTCACTGGAATCCAGTAGATGAATACATTATTTATTGATAACCTTTGTTATGTGTACACAGCTGGGGATGGAGGTGTGGTCAAAGTGTAGTAGAGATCACCAGAGGACACTTCAGACACCACTAGGACTGGTATGGCTTTCTCCTCTTCACTCCTGTTTTAAAGATTGCTCAGACTTTTTCAAGAAATGTGTAGAAATATGTTTGAGGCTCAGCATGCTTCTCTTATTTTGCTGATAAAGAGTCTCTGGCATTAGCCAGACTTCTTGGAATAGTAATATTTTTTAATAGCAAACTAACATGTCCTCTAACAAAAACCTTCCCTTCCCACTTTTTTTTAACCAGTTTGCTGAGTTCCATGTTAGTATTCACTTTTTTCTTCATAAGAGCCTAAAATGCCTTGCATTTTGGCAAAGTGAATTTATTTTATTTTTTAGCTTCTACATTATTTAAAACAAAAAGTGTCGACTGCTTGAACTTTCATTTTTATATCAATCAATATTTCCTGGTCTCCTTTTCAAACGAGCTGACTTTTCTGAAGATTTTTAAGAGGCCACCTGATTTCAGGAGTAAAAATAAATAAATGAGAAGAAAGTATTTACTATTTTCAACTACATCTGTGGCAAAGAATCAAAATGTGCATATATCCCAACTGCGAAGTATCTCTAGTTAAAATATAAGCTGGTTAACATTAACTTTAATGTTAGCAACCTCACAAATGCCTTCTCTACAAGTCAGGGCCTCACAGAAAGCCATAAAAGGAAAGGAATATAATTTCTCTTGCTGGCACTTACTGAAAAGCTAAAATAGAATAGTAACAGAAATCATATTTGCCAGCCCTAACTGAAGGAATTGTGAAACATCTCAGAAGATTGTAAGTTATTATAAAAATGTTGTAATTACCATGCTATTAACTATGCCTTATAGGAGTTGAAACTTTTGTTTAACCAAAAATTATTTCAAGAACAGACAGCTAATTACTTACATTTAGAAAATATATTGCATACAAAGATATGGAGCATTTTAAAACGTAGCTTTAGGTTGAAATGCAGTAGTCCATTTTTTACTCCCTAATAAGAACTAGGATTTTTGAAATGATATTTTCAAGTATAGTAATAATATCTTTGAAATAATTCACTTATTTTTCCAGTTGTTGGCTTCAAAAGATTTTTAAAAACTGTGTCATTTATTTCATAAATTCTGATTTCTTTAAAGCAAACATGAGTGTGTGAAAGTTAGTTAAAGCACACCTACAGTAAGAAATTACGTGATTCTTACAGTGAGTTATTGCTCTTTTTAAAAGTGATGCATTGACTATGGCTTGGGTAGCTTAACCCTTTGAAGTACACATATCTGCATATACAGATTACACATGTTTTGAAAAATGCGTAAGTTTTGAATTACAGGTATGTGTGTGGAATTGTGAGGTCAATACAGAAAGTTTGGATAAAATGCCACTTTGTCAGAACGCTAAAGATTAGTGTCAGCTGTGGGATCTTTTTGTTGATGTAATAATGCACATTTCAGTTCACCTTAAACAATGACTATCTTGACTACTGTATTATGTCATTATATACTGCATTTATGGCTCTTTCAGGAATAACTGTGAAAGCTTTATTGAATTATTTTTCATTTCTTTTCTAATTACAATTTTCAATTTATGTCATATCCAAGGGAACATAACAAGAAACTAAATCAATTTATTTCTCTGTGTTTCTTTTTTACTAAAAAGAAAACTAAGCTTTTCTGATTTTTTTCTGAAATTGCTTTTTTATGCTTTCTTAAAAACAAATTTATCTTTAAATTTAAATTCAAATATGAAACCCCTTGCCAAGATACATGTTTAGCTTTTTTTTTCCTTCAGAGAATTTTTTTCCTGGTAAGAATAATTTATATGGCTGAGGCTTTAGTCCCAAAACAGTTTTAAATTGAAAAAAAAGTGGCTTTTAAGAAACCGAAATGCCCATTTTTTGTCTTAAATGAATCTACCAATGCCTCCTTTCTCCTTTTCTCCACTATCCTCCCTCACTCACACTTCAACAAGTCTACCCCCACACTATTTTTCACACTGTTTCTTCCCTAGAGTAAGTCCTTTTCAGGCTACCTGGTGGTTTGTCCACAGCCTAGGCAATGCAAATATCACCCAAATGAGTCCCTGAGATACATGTTAATAGAAGCTATACGATGTAATGTTAAGAACCAGTTGGCTTCTCTGTCTCCAAATACTGATCTAATACATGTTTGCAGATTAGATTTACAATGGATGAATTTACATACAGTTCTGTGCTCTGTAGAGAAATGTAGTTGCTTTAGAGTCGGAACGGCAAAATGTGGCTCTTCTGAACCTAGAAGAGAAAATTCTGACCCCTCCTCCTTCCCCATTTTAATGGTTTGACTAACCACAGACAAACACCCTTAGCATATTTGGGGAAGTAAGTTGTTATTTTATCGGTTTGAGGACTTCTCTAAACTTATCTTTTATATGCTCTCCAGCCCTAGGCTGTGATGTTTTCTGGTTGTCTTTAAATATCTGAAGAGGCAAAAGCTCTTGCTCTCAGTTCTTATTAACTTCTCATCACAACAGGAATAGTCTGTTAATCTCATTTGCCTATAAACTTATTTTTTTCTTTCCTTGGTTTTCTACCCATAACATTCCCCAACTTAATTTGCTGCTTGGAACTTCTATATTGAAGACCACCCATTTCCTTATCTATTCCCTGCTCATTCTTCACTGTGTCTATGGATATATCTGATGCTCTCTATTCTTAAAAGGATGAGAAAATAAGAAATAGGAAGAAACTGAGGGGTTGTTTTAAAACTCAACCAATAAATTATTGACATTACACCTAGCTGATATAAATCTATACACTCGTGGGTTCAAGAAATTTCATTTTCTTTTACGATCACGATTTAAAAGTTTAATTCTAACTCTGAGACATCTTCCCATTGGGATGACAGGAAATTCAATCCCAGGCACTCTTGGTACTCCCCATCTTCTCTCCCTCCTCTTCCCCCAGGCCCAGAGTGTTAAGGAATAGAAGTCACAAATATGATGTGGAAACAGTAAAAGGTGGCACCTTTTCAAGATTGTGCCCCTCCTCTACATAGGCCCATCTGATTTCTGATCTTGCTTGGACAGATCTTCTGTATTTTCAACAGAAGGCATAAATGTGAATTTTTATGTGAATTCTCTCAAATTATAAATATTTATTTAAATGATGCCATTTAAAAATATATAGCTTTAAGCCAATTCAGCCCATTGGCCACCATTTTACAACTTCTATCTTGGACATGGTAAGTGCCATAAGGGCACTTGCCATCAGGCTGCTTCGGCCTTTCTGCCCTGCGTGAAGGCAAGGGTCGGCCTGGCTATCTGTCTGATAACTTTTCAGAGCCCAGGGGCTCAGGGGAGATGCTCACTTAGATAGCCTCTACCCTAACATTTGGTGATTATCATTTATTACAGAGTACTTTGTGCTTCAGGAGTTCTCTAGTTCTAAAGGTTATTTGCACAAGCAAAACAATAAAAAATTAATTACACCAAATAGTAGGCATTGCATGGTTCTTATCAGGTGAAACTAGAGGAAGTATTTGGCATGTTTCTTTATTCTTTGCAGAGATTCCATAATTCCAACACTATGAGGAATATATTGGTAAAAGGAGAGAAGCTGATGTCTGGCCCCCTAATACATGATGTGCTTCAAAAGTCCAGGCATGAGCAAATAGAAGATGTGTGAATATGGACATGGATAAGGGAAAGAATGGAAAACAAAATTGCAAGAGATGATGTAGAGTAAACTGGATAGGATTTGGTACCAAAGATATAGACAGTGACTGGAGGAGGGCAGAGTAGACACAGATGTCTACAGTTTAAGGACTCTATGGATAAGAGGATGAATTTTCCCTTCAACAAAATATTGACTAATGCCAAATTAGTTTCAGATGATCTATAATCAGTTCTATTTTCAACAAATCAGATCATGACTCTCCGCATCTTAAAAGTTTCCATTGGCTCTCTGATACAAATGGGACACATTTTAGCCTCTTCTACTTGGTCTAAAAAGTCCTTTAACATACAACCTCAAACTGCCTCTCTAGTCCTTACATAGCACCCTGAATGCTCAATATTCTACATCTGCTCAAACACACTATTTTTTTCTTTGTTGTTTCTAAAACATGCCAGGCAAATGTCACAAGTATGTTGTATTCTCTGTTAAATTGGCAGAATAAGTTTATTTAAATCAGTTTGTGCCTAAAACAGCTCTCATTTTAGCTCTTGCCTATCTTTCCCCTACCCAGATCCTTTGAAAACAACTTGAGATAGTGTACAGAATTATGGTCGTCCAATAGGTTTTTACTTTCTTAAGACTGATTATTTCAGTGAAAATAAAAATTCTCTACCATTCTTACCAATTAAGTCACTTTGAACAAGTGACTGAACTGTTTTTTTTTTTAAGTTTGGGGTGCTAATTGTGAACATTAAATAAGACCATGTTTGTACATTAGATAGTCAAAAAATGTTAGATTCCAATTAACTGATCAGCAATTTGGCCAAAAGGAAATTGAGGCCACAAAAATACAGGAAATGGGAAAAGGGAGTGAAGGGTAGAAGAAAAAAAGAGGAAATATAGATTGTTGTGTCCCTCCAACAGAGTCCCTTTAGATACTGTTTACTGGTAGACAGTAAATAGGCTCTTCCTAGAAAATTTAAAACATATATTTGTTAATTTATCAAGTGCTAGAAGTATAAATTTACTTAGTAAAATACTGCTTCTATTAAAAAATTAGATAGCTTTGTAGATAACTTATAAAAATACTTGATTCTCATTATCTATTGTGTCAACAAATCTTTAAAATGAGTACCATTCCCTGTCAAAATCACACTAATGCCATATTTTTGCATAAAGTAAACATTCCTGATGACAGATGGAGGGCAATAAATATGCTTGAGAAAATACCTTATATTTCAGCCGGCCACAGTGGCTCACGCCTGTAATCCCAACACTTTAGGAGGTCGAGGCGGGCAGATCATGAGGTCAGGAGATGGAAACCATCCTGGCCAACATGGTGAAACACCATCTCTACTGAGAACACAAAAATTAGCTGGGTGTGGTGGCACATGCCTGTAATACCAGCTACTCCAGAGGTTGAGGCACGAGAATCGCTTGAACTTGAGGGGCGGAGGTTGCAGTAAGCTGAGATCATGCCACTGCACTCCAGCTTGGTGACAGAGGGAGACAGTCTCAAAAAAAAAAAAAAATTACATTTCTATTCTTCCCAAAAGATATCTCAAAGGTGAACTGTGAATGAAAATCATTTTCTACAGCAGTGATATGGTCTGGCTTTGTGACCCCACCCAAATCTCATCTCCAATAGTAACCCCCACATGTGGAGGGAAGGACCTGGTGGGAGGTGATTGGCTCATGGGGATGGTCTCCCCCATGCTATTCTCGTGATAGCGAATGAGTTCTCACAAGATCTGATGGTTTAAAAATGTGGAACTTCTCTCTTTCTCTCTCTCCTGCTGCCATGTAAGACCTGCTTTGCTTCCCCTTTGCCTTCTGACATGATTGTAAGTTTCTTGAGGCCTCCAGAGACATGTGGAACTGTGAGCCAGTTAAACTTTTTTTCTTTATTAATTATCCAGTCTCAAGTAGTTTTTTATAGCAGTGTGAATGTGGACTAATACAAGTGGTAAGCTGGATTTTGAGATAACTGACAGGAAGAAGTTTGGCTGGTAAAATGAACACTGTACTTCTGATACCCTTGGTTGTTTTCAGCTACCATCAGTTATAAGACTTCAGAAAGGTCTTGTTTGTGCCTGTCTAAAGAAAAAATAAAGAAAAGAAGGGAGGGAAAGAAGGGCAGGAAGGAGGAAGATAGGCTATATTGCCTTTGGTCTGGAATTCCAGCCACAATTCCAGCCTTGTATTTGCTAAACACCTGTTTCTGGCCCTCTAGTTTAATTCTCCTGCTGTCCTAACCACTTAGTGCTAGATCCATCTTTGTTCTCTCATCTCTGACATTGAACTTGGCTGAAATTTGTCATACTCTATTCTCTTTCCCATAAAGGTAGTCTGTGTTCATTCCTAGCAAATGACTGTCTTGTGCCAAAGGTCATCCACCATTTAGTCAAGCTTCCCCACCTCAACAGAGTCTAGAGAATTAGATTCACAAATCCTCCCACTTATACCTCTATCACTACTGTGCAACTCCCCATTCTATTCATAAAACTGGCTACTCATAAGAAGAATATCTTTAGGAAATGGTTTGTGGCTGTGGAAAGCTCAGAGATAGCCCTCTGGCTCAAAGGAAGAGTTAATTTAAGTCACTTCAAACAGATTACATATCTGTTTTTTCCCTCTCTGTCTCCCCAATCCATTTTCTATGATTAGAAAATAATGTTTAAAAGTGATTTGTGATTCAGCTCTTGCTGCAAAGTGGGTATTTGTAGTTACAACTACAAATTGGCTTAACCAATTAAAGTCTTTGTGCAAAAAACCTTGGGATGAGAAGGTGCTTACACTGACAAACCAGTCAAGATAAAGCTTTTCAAAGCATCTGTCAGGAGGAGACATATGGAGTGAACACTGCAAATGAGGACAGCTAACTTGTCCTTGTCCTTCTCCTGTCTTTTCACTTTTCAGAAAGGTTCAGAGAAAGAAGGTACACAACTTTCACTATAATTCATTCCAGTGATTCTCCTAACATTGCGGTTAGGAAGTTTAGTTCTTTTAAGCGCGCATCTCCTTTTTTCCTATAGCCATTTAGATCCATTTACCTTTCTGCTGAATTCAATGGCAGCTGTTCAGTCCTCCGGTGTACCTGTTTCATAGTCTTTGCTAGTGTTTGATGTACTTACTATGTCTAGTTTATATCAACTTGTTCCTTTTGACTCATTTCCTTAGGTACAGTCTCAAGGTTTTCATCACTGTTCAGTTTTCAAGATGTTCATTGTAGTGATCTGTGTCCTTGTCTGTATCAACGTAGGATTTAGTTTGCATACATTAACGCAGGCTTAGAAAAACAATAAACACATTTGTCTTTTCTAATGTAATAAGGAATCTGGAAATAGTAACTGCTGCTGGTTCATCAGCTCATCAGCTCAAAAAATGTTAGGACTTGGCTCCCTCAGGTCCCCTAGATACTTGTGATTACATGATATCTGCACCATCTTCAGTCATCAGTCCAAATTCAAGGCAAGAGAAAGAAGGACAGGGAAAAGGTCAAGAGGCCCTACACCTGGTCAGGGCAGCTGAATCTGCTAGCCCCTTTAAAGAGCTTTCCCAGAACTGTATCCAATGACTTCACTTACATTACTCTGGCCAACTATAATGGTAGGGAGGACTAGAAAGTTTCGTATTTTAGGTAGGCTCCTTGACCTTCATACAAAAATTTTATATTTTGTTAGGAAGGGAAAGGAGAGAATTAATATTAGGTAAACAGTGAACAGCCTATATTATAATGTCTTTCTCTTCTACAGGATCATAAATCCTTATTCATAAGAGAAAAAGCACAAGTTTTTAGATTAAGGACCCATGGTGTAATGGTTAATTTTATGTGTCAACTTGACTAGGCCACAGTAACCTAATATTTGGTCAAACATTAGCCTAGATGTCATTTTGAGGGTACTGTTTAGATGTGATTAACATTTAAATTAGTAGGCTTTGAATAAAGCAGATAATTGTTCATAACGTGGGTAGTTATCATCTAGTCAGTTGAAGGCCTCAATAGAAAAAGACTGAGATTCCCAAAGGAAGAGAGAATTCTGCCTCCAAACTACCTTCAGACTCAAACTGCAGCATCAGCTCTTTCCTGGATTTTCAGCCTGATGATCTCCCTTAGATTTCAGACTTCCCAGCCTCCACAGTCAATTCCTTAAAATCTCTCTCTCTCATTCTCTCTCTCTGTATGTTTGCAGAAAACATACACCCACATACATATTCACGTGGTTCTGTTTCTCTAGAGAACTTTAATATACTGAGTTTGAATTTGGGATTCCAGACCAACTAGTTAGGTAAATTTGGACGGGTACCTAAGATTCAGAATCAGTTGGTATAAACTAGGAATACCAGGGATGTAAAGGCTGTGTTCTAAAACCTTGAATAGGTATATGGATGGTGGGTGGGAAGTACGTGGGAGGAATCTTCGGTCTTCTCATTTCATTGCTGTACTCTTGTTTCAACTGCATCTTCATTTCTGTTTATTGGGATTTAAAAATTTGAGCTTCCCCATTAAATTTTATTTGAAGAAGTTGATCTGATTAAAATAACACAGCAACTGATTTTAAGTTTCAGTTTAGTTCTGACAAATAAGTTTTTTAATTAAATGGATTTAGCTCAAGATATTCTGGGATCTCCAACTGGTAGGGTCAGTTGGGATTTTAAGCATAGGAGCTGATCCAAAGTAGATGAGATCCCCTAAAATATTCAATGCCCCAAATCACAGTGTCCTAAGAGGTGTTGCTAACCTAGACTCAATTAGTATAAATATATGGGGGATTCAGTCTAGTGTGTAAAGAACAACAGTGGGAGTTGTCTGACAGTGAAGAAAGTTGAAGTCGATGTGTTGTGGTGTCATCGGTTGAAGTCATTGTTTAGTTTGGTCTGAGGCTGCACAGGTAATTCTCTGCCCTCATTCTGGAAGTGGGGGAGGTGGTCCTGATACATCACTCACTCTTAATCAGACTCCCTCAGGAGCAGAGATTACTCTTGACACCTAAGTCTGTTAACACAGTGAGTCTAGCGAGGACAAATAAGATCTGACACTGAGATCACACAGGGCCTTTTTATTACATAAAACTTTTTGCCCACAAGAGATATTCAATAAAAACATGTTAAATAAATAAATCCACTGTAACACTGTAACTTAAACATTGAGTCTAAAGGTCAGCACACTGTTTAATGTAAAAGTATATGTGTGTTCTTAAGGAGATGTTCTCATTAGATAGGGATTTGTCAAAGTTTCAGAGATTATTTCTTCTCGGAAGGAAATTCTTGTTTTTCAAGCTCTAAGAACAGTTCTAGAGAAAGATGTTAAATTAATAAGAAAATCGATATATGGTGTTTTAGACCATCTTACCACGTATTTTTCTCTTTTTTATTAGGCTACATGAGAACATCTCTACAAGGAGAAAAAATAATTTTTATCATAATATTAAGAAATACAATACAAATAGAGTTTACTGTTGGAACTAACTCTATAATTGACCGAAATTAGTTCTCTGTGAAATTTGACCAATAGATTTTTTTTTCTATCATTCAGTTTATTCTGTAATAGCTTTAGGAGAGCTATTACTGACCAAATGACTATCAAGATGTAGCTTTAATTTTATAACATAAAGTCTGTAGCAGTATAAATAATTAAGAGCTGTTGTTGTTGACATTGTTGTTAGCAGGCTCTAATTCCTGAGAATTCTGAGTACAATTCTGCAGCCTTGGACAAGTTACTTGGTTTCTATAAATTTCAACACTTCTCTCATGTGTTAAATAGAAATAATAATAATAGCACCTATTCCCTGATGTGTACTGATTTTGGAGATTAAATGAAAAAGTGCGTATAAAATGCTTAGCCAAGTGTCTAACACCTAATGTTTGAAAATTAGATGTTTTAGTCATAATTTTTACATTCTGATGGCTAGGTTTAATAGGTATAAATTGTTTTTCATTTTTAAATATAAGTGAAATTTTGTTAAGTGGTTAGCTTAACATTGGAGATTACAATCCTCTCCTATGTGCAAAACATCTTATTCCTACATGAAAAATACTATCTAAACAGTATTATAGTCTTAAACAGCTCTTCTTACTTTGTCTTAGGGGAAATGTTCTCATGAAATGAAAAGTCCTTCTTCAGATCAATAAGTGTAAGATCAGAGAGGCAACGGGTCAGGAAAATCAGTATGAAGGATGAAAAGTGGGGAGGGAGACACTGAGGAACAGAGGAAAGGCGAAAAGACCAAACTGCTGAAAGTTTAGGGCAATGGCTTCTGGGTAACTGGAACTGAACTCTCAACACTGGGGCTGATTAACAATTGTATCACTGCTCTCCCCTCCCCAAAGACTACCCCACTGGGCATCTCTATTATTAGGGCTCTTATTATTAGGGCTCTTCAGACTAGTATTCTCAGCATTATCTCAAGGTGATTTTCACATGAGCTACTTTCAAAGTGCCTGAAGTATGTTGCAACTTCTGTTATTTACTACTTATAATGTAGGAACTCAAACTCTATAGGATCACAATTAAGGAAGAAATGGGGGCAGTGAGATTAGGAAAGACATTAAACTTAGAAACTACCAAAGGGAAAATTTAGCTCAGTGGCCTAAGGATGTTTTGAATTGCTAAATACTGTAGGATGAGGCAACGGTTTTTTAGCCAGAGTCAAAGGGCTTAAAGTGGGCCTGAAAGCAGGGAGACTGCCAACCAGGAGAAGAAGGCAAAAACAGCACTGGCAGATAGAACTGAGGCTAGCTGGTTGTATTAGTGAAGAGGCAGTAGTTCTCTCAAGGAAACTGGCACTGTTGGCATTGGTTCAAGTTGAGAAGCAAGCCAGAATCTGAGCTGGAAATCTGAAACTCTCACAGACTTGAAGAGCATTTTGATCAATATCTCTCCTCTATTCTGCTATTATAGGAAGTCTGTATCTATTGGTTTGATTATTTAGCTTTCATCACCACCCAAATAGCAATATCAGAATTGCTCACAAATCTATATTTAACTAACATTTTGTGTATTTTTTCTCTTTATTCTTATTTGACTATATTCTTCTATCAGTAGTAACGCAATTTTTCAGTTCATATCTCCAAGTATTTAACATTTCTATTTTTCAATTCTTTCCTTTTTGTTTTCACCTATCCTGGTAGAAACCTTCTCAGCCAGGAAGAGTGAAATTGCTCACTAACTGGGGAAGGCAGCTTTCTGCCCAAGTGGGTGTTTTGTTTTGAGATACCCTCAAGCAAGAATTTTGTAACAGACACAAAGAAGTCTCAAGGCAGATCTATTGAATAGTAACATTCAAACCTTCCTCCAGGAGGAATTCATACACATGCTACTGTTGTTTTCATTTTGAGTGACAGCATGATAAACTGGAAAGAACAAAAACTCTTCTGCCACACAGAGCCAAGATTGAATCCTGACTCTCCTATTTTTACTCTTGTAAACTTGAGCAAATGATTTCACCTCTGGAGTATCAATTTTTTCTTCTGTAAAAGTGAGATGTTGTTCATTTTGGAGAACCGTTAGCATGAGGTAAGAAATTATAGGGGGAGATACAGCATATGATAAGCACTCAACAAACTGTCATTTCCATTATCTTTGTTATTACTAATCATATTTCCCATATTGTCAAGTCATTGTAAAATATTGATAATTTTATATATGTTCTATGAAATTATCGTACTTTCCATACTTGGCTAATTAGCAAACATCTTTTATTATTGGATAAAAGGTAAGGCTCTTCAAGCATAGAATTTACAGAATGTATGTGGTGGTGATGCTGATTTTCACTTTCAGAAATCTTGGTGCTCAATTCCTTTCTTTAAAATTCTGATAGTTAAATAAGTGCAAAGTAAGACATAATTTTGGCCAGGCACAGTGGCTCATGCCTGTAATCCCAGCACTTTGGGAGGCCAAGGCAGGAGGATCACCTGAGGTCGGGAGCTTGAGGCCAGCCTGACCAACATGGAGAAACCTCGTCTCTACTAAAATCACAAAATTAGCCAGGCGTGGTGGTACATACCTGTAATCCCAGCTACTCAGGAGGATGAAGCAGGAGAATCACTTGAACCCGGGAGATGGAGCTTGTGGTGAGCCAAGATCGTGCCACTGCACTCTAGCCTGGGCCACAAGAGCGAAACTCCATCAAAAAAAAAAAAAAAAAAAAAGACATAATTTTTGCCCCCAGGCAAAATTAACCTAGGACGGAATATGGAGAAAACACAGGAAAGAAAAACTCAATGGATGCTGTATATATATATATATATATGAAACGAAGTTAAGAGAAAGTTGGGTAGGTGGATCAGGAAAGGCTATGATAGCCTTTAAAAGATTTAACATAGAGACATGGGGAACAGAATGAGGAGAAGGAAATTTTGGGTGGAGGGACCAGCATGATAGTAGACGCCAGTCCAGGCAGGGTGTCTCATACCTGATATTTCAACACTTTGGGAGGCCAAGGCAGGAGGATTTCTTGAGGCGAGGTGTTCAAGACTAAACTAGGCAACATAGCAAGATCCTATCTCTACAAAAATATTCTAAAATTAGACAAGTGTGGTGGCAGTCACCTGTAGTCTTAGCCGCTCAGGAGGCTGAGGTGAGAGCATTGCTCAGAGTTCCCAGGAGTCCCTCGAGCACAGGAGTTCCAGGTTTTAGTGAGCTATGATCGCACCACGGCACTCCAGCCTCGGCCATATCGCAAGACTGTCCCTAAAACAACAAAAACAACAACAAAAAGATAGTAGATACAGGATACAATAATTTGTGGCAATTTTGGTGATAAAACTGTTGGCACGTTGCCGAACAACTCTTTTCAAACTCTTAATAGATCAACCACCTTTCCAAATAAAATGTTATGTAGAACTCTAATGTAAAAGATTTCAAAGTTATAATTAGAATACAGTTACTTTATAGGTTCAAATCTAGCACAATTATTCTACAGTGTTCTGGCCTAATGACATCTAGACATTTGAACCCCAGGTTAATAAACAGCAATTACAGTCTCAGCATCCACTGTACTTGTAACAAAACTTTGTAAAACTTCTAATGAACTACAGATTATTAGGTTTCCAGATAATTCATTTGAAAAACCACTATGGTAGAGGATCTGAAGTACAAACTGACAGATTTGCCCTTAACTCAGTTAAAAATTTGAAGGTTTTTTAGTGTGGGAATGATATAGGATAACACTTCTCTGGAAAGGCTAATTTCATAAAAGGAACAGGATGAACTAGACGAAATAAAGATCAGAGACAAGGAGACCTCATTATTAGGAGGCTGTTGAAATAGTGCAAAAGGGGTTGAACCATGGTGGAGTAAGAATGACGTATTCATTAGCATTCTAGTTTAAATTACAGCTTGATTTTAATTTTACAATCTTAATGGTACTATAGCTATTATTACTTCTACATTTAACACATATAATTTTGTTGGTTTTAATCAAATTTTAGTTCTCTGAAAATTAACTGTATTTGGTTGAAAATGTTAATCTGAAAGAGTTTTTTTGTTGTTGTTTGTTTTTGTTTTTGTTTTTCTTTAGAGTTTTAGTTCTTTAGCTCTTGGCTTAGTTCAACCTTTCCAGCATGAGACACATTGGATGTAAATCACATGCCACTATTTAAATGTATAAAAGTATTAATAACTTGGTTTAAGTCCAGACCCTTTATTTTAAATTTCTATTTTCTATTACATGACTTAATATAGACAGGATTGTATTTTTTCTTAAAATCTTTTCTAAAGAGTAGGCTTTCATCTGATACTGAAACCAGAGTTTAGAGAGAAAAGTTTATAATAGCTTTGTTGCAAGGCTCTAAAAATCAAAGGCAAGTATTTCGAATACATAAATAGCTACGTCTAAAGGTTCTATCATACTTTATTTATCAATCATCACCAAGCAAAGCGATATTCCATGTAAGTAAAAATTCCAAAATAATGAATGTTTATCACTTTAGATGCCTTGTTTTTCCATTTCATTCACTTTGAAAACCTTCTAAAATGCATTCCACACTGCCTTGCTGTTGGAACAACGGTATCATTACAAAATTTTCTTAATACTCTTTTTCAAATTTCAGATTCCTTTCTGGGTACTATATAGTCATTTCTGTTTCCAAGGCACCTAATTTCTTCAGATTTCTCATTGGTAACCATTAGTTAGCCTTCACAGAACACTGAAACAATAAACATACAGGAAAGGTTGTTACAATTGCATATAAAGTAAAATTCTCATGCCTGTAATCCCAGCACTCTGGGAGGCCAAGGCTGGTGGATTACTTCAGGTCAGGAGCTGGAGACCTGCCTGGCCAGCATGGCGAAACCCTATTGAGAGGTGACAGTGTGCTGGCAGCCCTTGCAGCCCTCGCTCACTCTCGGCACCTCCTCTGCCTGGGCTCCCACTTTGGTGGCACTTGAGGAGCCCTTCAGCCCACCGCTGCACTGTGGGAGCCCGTTTCTGGGCTGGCCAAGGCCAGAGCTGGCTCCCTCAGCTTCCAGGGAGGTGTGGAGGGAGAGGCGCCAGCGGGAACTGGGGCTGCGTGCTGCACTTGCAGGCCAACTGGAGTTCCAGGTGGGTGTGGGCTTGGCGGGCCCCACACTCGGAGCAGCTGGCTGGCCCTGCCGCCCCGGGCAATGAGGGGCTTAGCATCCGGGCCAGCGGCTGCGGAGGGTATACTGGGTCCCCCAGCAGTGCTGACCCACTGGCGCTGTGCTCGATGTCTCGCTGGGCCTTAGCTGCCTCCCTGTGGGGCAGGGCTCGGGACCTGCAGCCCACCATGCTTGAGCCTCCCCCACTCTGTGGGCTCCTGTGCCAGCCCGAGCCTCCCCGACCAGCGCCGCCTCCTGCTCCACAGCACCCAGTCCCATCGACCACCCAAGGGCTGAGGAGTGCGGACGCACAGCGCAGGACTGGCAGGCAGCTCCACCTGCGGCCCCAGTGCGTGATCCACTGGGTGAAGCCAGCGGGGCTCCTGAGTCTGGTGGGGACTTGCAGAACCTTTATGTCTAGCTAAGGGATTGTAAATGCACCAATCAGCACCCTGTGTCTAGCTCAGGGTTTGTGACTGCACCAATTGACACTCTGTAACTAGCTACTCTGGTGGGGACCTGGAGGACCTTTATGTCTAGCTAAGGGATTGTAAATACACCAGTCGGCACTCTGTATCTAGCTCAAAGTTTGTAAACACACCAATCAGCACCCTGTGTCTAGCTCAGGGTTTGTGAATGCACCTGTCGACACTCTGTATCTAGCTACTCTGGTGGGGACTTGGAGAACCTTTGCGTGGACACTCTATATCTAGCTAATCTAGTGGGGAGATGGAGAACCTTTGTGTCTAGCTCAGGGATTGTAAACGCACCAATCAACCCTGTCAAAACAGACCACTCGGCTTGCTGTAAAATGGGCCAATCAGCAGGATGTGGGTGGGGCCAGATAAGAGAATAAAAGCAGGCTGCCAGAGCCAGCAGTGGCAACCCGCTGGGGTCACCTTCCACACTGTGGAAGCTTTGTTCTTTCACTCTTTGCAATAAATCTTGCTGCTGCTCACTCATTGGGTCCACACTGCCTTTATGAGCTGTAACACTCACCACGAAGGTCTGTAGCTTCACTCCTGGAGCCAGTGAGACCACGAACCCACCCGGAGGAACAAACAACTCCAGATGCACTGCCTTAAGAGCTGTAACGCTCACTGCGAGGGTCCGCGGCTTGCTTCTTGAAGTCAGTGAGACCAAGAACCCACCAATTCCGGACACACTATCTCTACATCTCTACATCTCTATCCTAACTTTCTAATCTTTCCATCACTTTTGGGTAATGGTCTTCTGCTCCAGCTAAACCAATTCTTGATGGTCTCATTTCACCATGAAACTATCATCTGTATTTTCTTTCAAATTATCTGGAATCAATCCCCAACTCTCAAAGCCTGCAGCAGAGAGAAAAGAACACTGAATATGTTCATCATTTTGATTTTGAAACCAAAAGTTTATTAAAAGTGACAAAGAGGCTGAAGGAAATCCCTATAATGCTTTCTTTCATCATTTCCCAATGTGTGATCAGTACAAAGCTAGGCCTTCTGTATATATCCTTTATTATCCTGATAAGTTATTTTTATGCCCATTTTTAAGGACAAAAAACAGAAGTTTAGAGACATTAAGTAGTAAAGTTGTCTCTCAGTCTCCGTGGGGGGACTGGTTCCAGGACCCCCACGGATATCAAAATCCACACTAGCTGAATTACTTTACATAAAATGGTGTAGTGTATGGATATAACCTATGCACAGGTTTCCACCTATGCACACATTCCCATATATTTTAAACAACCTTTGATTACTTATGATACCTAATACAATACCTGTACATCACTTCATTCTTGTGGGTTCAACGTAGTTCAGTGCATGACAAATTTAAGTTTTGCTGTTTGATACTTTGTGGAATTTTTTTCCTATATATTTTTCACTCACAGTTGAGTTGAATCTATGGATATGAAATGCACAAATACAGAGGGCTAAATGTGTGTCCAGAGACACGGAACAGAACATTAAAAATACGGGATGAAAGCCAGGTTTGCCCAATCTCATGGTGCTGCTTCTTAGAGCAAATAGCATTCTCATGTTTCCTGGCCTCACTTTTCATTGCAAAAGAGTCTCCATTTTCAGAAGCAACCTGGCATTTTCATGAAAGCTACCCTGATGTGCTCTGTCCTCCCCAGTTGCCAAAACCTTTTTTCTCCAGGTTTTGTAAGCCTGAGAGCATTGACTTGTTAAATTACAAATAGCTACATAGGGAACCAGATTAATACACAGCAGCCAGATTCATACACAGAAGCATTTTAGTAATGAACTTGAGAAAAACTAAAAATTTTCAGGAACGTGCTGGAATGTCAGGCACTGTGACCAGATTCTTGGAAGGTATTTGGGGGCAAGGATATTTACTGGAAACCCATCAAAGGCAGAAAAAGCTGCTCTTTGAAATGTGTATAATCTGATCTTTTCTAGTGACAGAATGACAATTTACATCCAATGTTTGTGGTAGTAGAAGAATTGCTTTATTTAGCAGAAAAGAGGGATATGGCTGGTAATGGTTGATGTCTCTGTGTTTAACATGTAGATTGAACAGGAAGGGTGAACTATTAGAAGTAGAAGGCAGATGGAAGGACACGACAATTGAATGAAGTGTCAGAAAGAAAATAAATGCACTAGATTTTCTTTTCACAGAGTAACATTTTCCTTTCCGTGACAAGAGACAGAGGGACATGCTTATAGATGACAAAGCAATTTTCTTCAATTTACAGTACTTCTTTAGTGCAGGGCGGTCCAATAGAATATCTATAATAATGGAACATTTTTATATCTCAGCTGTCTAATAAAATACCCACTAGCTACATATGGCTATTAAGAACTTGAAATGTAGCAAGTGCTATTAAGGAGCTAATGCTTTTAAATTTTTAATTAATTTAAATTTAAATAGCATCATATTGGACAGTGCAGCAGGCAAAATAGGCATTGAAGCCATTTCTCCACCTTTCCTGCCAAATTTAATAAGATTAGTTTTGGTTACATTTTATTTTTTTCTAAGTATTATCAAGAATTTGAAGCTATATTGCTGGTAGTATAAGCTAGCTTACTCAGGTGAGAAGTCTAAAGTAAGTGATATGGATCAGCCTTTCAAGCCTTGATCCATACTGTGTGCTATCACAAATAATGTTATTGAAATAAAAGTAATTTCACAAATATGTATTAATAGTATCTATCCAAATATACAAATAAAAGTCATTTATATAAAATAGCATGGGATGTTAACGAGTTAAAGTAAAAATTAGTTAAGATGATGGTTCCTTTTGTGCCACAGAATGCGCTATCTGGATAAAACATCAGCCAGTGACGTGAACCTCCTTCCTTAGTGGTTACATATTGCGAGGAAAGGAGGAACAATAAAAAGAAGGAGAGAATATAATTCAGGCTTTTCAAACTCAAATATCTACAGGTTCTAGGCAAAATGTTAATATGGGATTTATGAATCCATGGTAAGTGTGCCCCTCCCTCCCCCAAACCCCCACCCCCACCACTCCAATGTATTCTAGTCTTCTGGTTACACCAGGGGACCATCTGCTCAGTCAATCTGCCCTCACTACCACTACCACTGCCCAAGTCCACCTGAGGTAGCCATCTGGCCTCTTTCATGTATGTTTCAACACCACTGTACTAAATGATTTCTATAGTCATCCTTAGTCCTGGCACCCTTTGATTCTAAGATTACATATTCAATATCCTTGATGGAGGAAAAAGGAGTCCTGCTTGAGTCAAAATGCTAAATCTTGGAGTTTTGATGTATAAGGATAATTTTATAACTGCTATAACCATTTATGAATAGAGGCTTTAGAGGTTGTTATATGTGTTTTTTTCCTATGTAAAGTACTATTCACTGTTTATTTGCACACCAAGTTAGAATCTCTAAATTAGGGGAACTAACTAGTAGTATGTTTACCTTATTTATTTTGCGTATTACCACAAAATATCTACCTACCTCCAGTCTAGGAACAAAATAGGTGCTCCATAAATATTTAAGAAGTGAATGGTACAGAGATTCCTATAATAAACACAATCAAACATATTTGTCTGCACAGTAAAGTGTTACTACTGAAAAACTTCTAAATCCTTTAACTGTGACAGTGTCTGACAGCATAGCGGTCATTTCATTTTGTACTTTTGTTCACTTTTAATGTCAGACCCAAAAAAACATGGCAATAGTTAAAGTCAATGATGAGAATTTATACCTGCTGGTTATGAATCCTCAGAGAGTGGCCATGGAATATTTCACTTATCTCGGGCTTTATCTCACCCACAAACCTAACTCTGTCTCCTTCCCTCAACTCTCAAAACTTGGTAATTTTCAGCCATTAGTTTATGATATGTGCTGAGATGATTTCTTTCTGTTTATTCTGCTTAGGAACTATGAGATTTATGGATCTGTAGGTTTACAGTTTTCAACAAATATGGAAATTGTGTCTATTCTTTCTGTCCTCTGTTCTCCCTCTTTTTCATTCTGGGTCTCCAGTTACCTATATTATCCCACAGAGTATTGAAGCTGTTTCTGTTTTTTAGTTACTATTTTCTCTGTGCTTCATTTTAGATAGCTTCTGTTGCTATAGCTTTAAATCTACTGATCTTTTCTTCTGAAATAAATTACTTACCACTGTTAATTTTATCCAGTGAATTCCTCATTTCAGATATTTAATTTTCATCTCTAGAAGTTCCATTTGTTTCTCTTTTACATTTTCTATTTGTGTCTCATAATTTTTATGTTTTCTTTTATATCCTTGAGGATATGCAGCATATTCATAATAGATATTTTAAAGTTCTTGTCACCAATTTTATCATCTCATTCATTCCTAGGATTGTTTGTCTCTATTGAGTGACTTTTCCCAGTGCCAAACATTGTGAATTTTAATTTGCTGAGAGCCAGATTTTGTTGAATCCCTTTAAAGATTGTTAAGCTTTGGCCACATTTTAGAACTTTGGTCTTTTGAAGCTTCTTTCAAAGTTATTTTAGGAAAGGTCTAGAATAAAACTTACTCTGGGCTACTTTGGCTCCATTTCTAAGATATGGGCCCTTCTGTGAAATTTACTGGATGTTTTTTGTATTCAATAAGGCATCTCTACTCTGGCTAATCGGAATTCAAAAAACTACCAGTTCTGTGCGAGTTCTGTGAAGTGTTCATCTTACATAATTTTTCTCTTCCTGGAAGATATTTCTAGTTTTGACTCATGGGACTTCACAGTACTCATGCATATTTGGTGTTCAGCCAAAGAATTATAAGGATCTCTAGCCAGATTTTGGAAGTCTTTCTCCACTTAGTTCCTTTATCTCAGGTACTTTGCCCCACAAATTCTAACTGCTGCAGCCTCCCAAATTGGGATATTTGTCCCCCCAGTTCAATGAGATTCCCAGGCTTATTCTGGTTTCCTCATTCCTTTGCTGCAGCTTGAAAAGTACCTTCAAACAAAATGCTCCTCATTTGTTTCTTTTTTCAGAGACCATTATCTGCACTGCCTATGGTCCAGGGTCTGTCTTTCGTTTTTTCCTTCCAACTTTTATTTTAGGTTCAAGGGGTACATGTGCAGGTTTGTTACATGGGAGAATTATGTGTTGCTGGGGTTTGGTGTACAAATGATTTAATCACCCAGATACTGAGCATAGTCTCCAACAAGTAGTTTTTTAGTCCTGACCCTTCTCCCACCTTCTACCCTCAAGTAAGCTCCGGTGTCTGTTGGTCCCCTCTTATAAGTTTCCAAGTTATAAGTGAGAATATGCAGTATTTTGTTCCCTTTCCCTGCATTAATTGACTTAGGTTGATGGCATCCAGCTGCATCCATGTTGCTGCAAAGGACATAATTTGATTCTGTTTTATGGCTGCATAGTATTCTATGGTGTATTGTACTGCATTTTCTTTTCTTTTCTTTTTCTTTTTCTTTTTCTTTTTTTTTTTTTTGAGACGGAGTCTTGCTCTGTCGCCCAGGCTGGAGTGCAGTGGCACGATCTGGGCTCACTGCAAGCTCCGCCTCCGGGGTTCACGCCATTCTCCTGCCTCAGCCTCCTGAGTAGCTGGGACCACAGGCGCCCGCCACCACGCCTGGCTAATTTTTTTTGGTATTTTTAGTAGAGACGGGGTTTCACAGTGTTAGCCAGGATGGTCTCGATCTCCTGCCCTCGTGATCCGCCCGCCTCCGCCTCCCAAAGTGCTGGGATTACAGGCGTGAGTCACCGCGCCCGGCCTGTACTGCATTTTCTTTATCCAGTATACCATTGATGGCCATCTAGATTGATTCCATGTTTTTGCTATTGTAAAATGTGCTGCAGTGAACATACATGTGCATATGTCTTTATGGTAAAACGATTTATATTCCTTTAGGTATATAACCAGTAATGGGATTGCTGGGTTGGAAAGGTAGTTCTGTTTTAAGTTCTTTGAGGACTCTCCAAACTGCTTTCCACTGTGGCTGAACTAATCCAGTTTCTAAAAATAGATATTTTCTATATTTACTCAGTTTTCTAGTTGTTTATGGGTGAAAGTTAATTCTACACTCTGTCACTCCCCCAGGGCCAGAAGCAGAAGTCTCCTGGTTTTCAAGCATGACTTCCTATTGTGCTTATGGTTTCACTTCAGTTGCTTTTAACACACAACATCCGTCTTACCACTGTGCTTATATGTATACAAAATTAAAACATTCCTGAATAAGTGATTGTTTTTGCTTAGGTTATTGCTTTTCCTATTCTCAAGAGAATCTAAAATATTTTTTGATCTAGATTTTTGACTGGAATATCAAACCACTTTTGAGACAAGAGGCTTTTGTATTTGAGATGGAGAATCAGGTGGAGACAGAATTAGAACTGTTCACTCACAGTTCCAATTATTAGTGGTGGTATCTGCAGATTCAGGCTGCCATAAGAATAACTCAAATCTCAGTGAGAATGAAAGTATGATATTATATAGATTTTTATTATAATTAGTTAATTATAAGATAAGAGACAAAATTTTCTCTTGTTGGTTGCTTTCTCTTCTAGGTGTTATCTATTACTCTGTTTTCAGTGAAACCCAGGATTATGTGACAGAAAGTTTTTGTATGAAAACTCCTTGAAAATCAGTTTTAAATGTAGCTACAAAGTTAGGCAGTTACTACCATTCCAAATTAGGAAGAAGATGTAGCTGCAGATCTAGTTAGGCAGAAATTATCACTTTTTTTACCTTTGAAGATGAGAAATATAGAACTATTACCAAAATTGATCTTAATGTAATAATCATCATGAAGCATTAGTGAACATATAAGTTAATAGCTTTGTTCCATTTGAATCAGAAAATTCACAGATTCTATGTAGTGCCAATGGTGCCAAGATTATATTATATCATTGTTTTAAAATTATTATTCATATCTCTATAATACAATTCAACCAGAAAAAAATGATTATTTTTTTAGAATCAGGGTCTTGTTCTGTCACCCAAACCGGAGTGCAATAGCACAATCAAAGCTCAATGCAGTCTCAAACTCCTGGCCTCAAGTGATCCTCCCACCTCAGTCTCCCAAGTAGCTGGAATTACAGGCGCACGCCACCAAGCTCAGTTAAATTTTTTAATTTTTATTTTAGTAGAAATGGGGCTTTACTATGTTGCCCAGGCTGGAAAAAAAAATGATTTTTATGTGCAGAATTAAGATATGCTGTGTGCCCTAGAGGAAGAAGAATACCCAAGTGATTTTTGGTGTTGACCTAAACCTTTATTCAAGAACACTCACCGTTTAATAATAATGTTTTACTGTATACATTTGTAAGTACATAAACCACATTTTAAAAAATGCTCATCTATTCCTAAAAATCATCCTAAGTAAAGTTACTAATTGAATCTCGTAAACAGCAAAGACCTTTTTGTGACATATTTCAGAGTGAAATACCCATGACTTTTAACTTTAAACATTTAGCAGCGTAAACAGTGGTAAGTTTGCCTTAGACCATTTGGAAAATTGCCTGGAAAGAGTTTGGGTCTTAGAAAGAATTTTGCTTCAACGTGAGATCTGTGAATTGGAGAGCTGTGAAATACTGTGCAGAGAGGCACCAACACTTTCCCGCCCCCTTTATAGTTAGTTGTAGGACTTCCTTGTAACAATACCCCTTTTGAAAACACTATTACAATAGATGATAGTGCATTGATTCAGTCACATTTCTAGTCTTTTGTAGTACAGTTAAAGATTGTATTGTTTTCTTGACCAAGCTAAAATAAAACAGATGCAAGTAAATCAGACAAAGATGTGAATTTGGCGTATGAGTGGACACGGTAGAATTAATATTTATTCCTTATTGTTTAGTTAAGCAGTGTTAAACATATTCAGTTAATATGAACAAGGGGGTAATGCTTTCATAGTAAAAACTGCTAAATTTTGTAAATTTTGAAATTTAATAACTTAAACATTTGAAAAAGAGAGTAATGGGCAGAAACATGATACTAAAATCTGGAACATCTACTAAAGAGTAGAATAGTTCATACACTGAATCACTCATTCAACAAATACCTGTGAATGCTCTGTGTGTGTGTGTGTGTGTGTGTGTGTGTAATTATAAATATTTTTGTGCTAAGTGATATGGGGAATGCAAATTATATTAGGTCAAAGTACAGCCATCACCAGTCTAATATTCACTGTGATGGGAAAATAAGACACTATTAGTGCACAACAAAGTGGAATTTATTTATTTATTTATTTTTAAATTTGTACAGATTCAGGAGGTACACATGCAGGTTTGTTACTTGGATACATTTTGCAGTGGTGGACTTTGGGCTCAGTCTCCTGCCTTTTGGAGTTGGAAGTGTTTAAATGTTAAACTCTTCTGGAAACACCCTCACAGACAGACCCTGAAATAATGTTTTACCAGCTATCTGAGCATCCCTTAGCCCACTCAAGTTGACACATCAAATTAACCATCACAAATGTTTTCAAAGGAGAAAAAACTAAGTTTTAGCTGAAGAAAGACAAAAAGACGAAATTGGTGCTTAGGTCTACGGATTGTGATGATCTCGCTTTGCAAAAACATCTGGATATACTATGAGATCATGCTGGAAGATCCTCAGATTAGTTCTCAAGAATCTATGAGAGTTTAAATAGGAAGCAAATACTATTTTCATTTTAAGAAGGTATTTATTTTTCTTTTTAAAAAATATATTCTGGATAAATTTTTAATATTGATGTCATAACCAAAATTTTATCAGGGTATATCATATTCTGTTTTGTCAGTTGTGCTTTTATTTTTAACTAGATACTAAAATGTGAGTAAACAAAATCTCAACTAAAGTTGATTTCTTCAGTTTTTTTCTATTTCAAAACAATTTTAAAAGGAAAATTATGATAAATTTAGAGATATAATAATGTTAATAAAATTACCCAATATAAAGCCAGGTGCAGTGGCTCACGCCTGTAATCCCAGCACTTTGGGAGGCCGAAGCGGGTGGATTACTTGAAGTCAGGAGTTTGAGACCACCCTGGCCAAGATGGCAAAACTCCGTCTCTAGTAAAAATACAAAAATTAGCTCGGCGTGGTGGCACATGCCTTAATCCCAGCTACTCAGGAGGCTGAGGCAGGAGATCATTTGAACCCAGTAGGCAGAGGTTGCAGCGAGCCGAGATTGTGCCACTGCACTCCAGCCTGGGCGATGGAGTGAGACTCTGTCTCAAAAAACAACAACAACAATATAAATAAACCAATAAAGGAATACGGGATGTCAAATTATTTATTCATAAAATAATTGATTAATATTTGCAATAAAGGCAGGAAATCATTTAAGAAATATATCTTGATTTGTTTTACTAACTGATGGAGAATGTTCTTTCTTATTATCTTTTCCAAACAATACTTTATGTCACCATGGAGAAAGAGCATGATTCACCAACAATTCAGTGCGGTTTTTTTCAGGTTCTCTGTGTAATAGTTTTAGACCTTTTCAATTAAAACAGTTGAAATTCTTGCATGTAAAGTATGCTTTAAAATATTTCTCTTTCTCAATCTTGCTACCTAATAGCAAGTGTAACTTTATAAGATATAATTTTAATCAATGCTCACCAATCAGGAATTGTTAATTTTTTCAATTTGCTATATATGCTGAAGAACGAGGGAATTTAGTCTTTTGAATGAAAAAAATTGCTTTCTTAAGAAGTCAGAGTAGATGATATTCTGTTTACTACATGAATAATACGTATACAAATATAAAATAACATGATAAATATGACAAATATTTCATAAATAATATGAAAATTGTGATAAAATAATATAATATAAAATATAAAATATGTGTGGTAAATGATAGATCATATGTACAAATTGTCTATAGTTTTGAAAGGTGTTTATTGTATTTGACTTTTATAAATTTTTATTTTTTTCAGTAATATGCTATGAATTTGAAATGAATAAGCCTCTTTTGTATGTGCCAATCATGTATGTAACTATCATTTCCAAAGTGGAAATAATCTGGGTTTCTAGTTATATTTAAGGAGTTTTTACAAAATTTTGAAAGAATCCCCAAATGTTTTCCTGAACTTTATCAAGAAACAGTAATCCAAAGTTAATTACGTGCAAGGCAAAGAACTATGTTCCAGTTTACATGCGATCAAATAATCAATAACTTAGAGGTGATTTATTTTAAATCCCCTCATTTTGCAAATGTAAAGCTAAAGTCAAGAAAGGTTTGGTAATTTTTTTTTGTATTTAAAAGTTTAAACCTATAGAAGAGTTGAAGTAATAGTATAATGAACAACCATATAATCTTCACTGTTTGATAACATTTTGACAAATTTCTTTGTTCTCTTTTCCTCACACACACACGTGCATATATATGTATGTTGAATTTTTTGTTTAATTACTTGCTGTTAAACATCATGATAGTTTACCTCTAAATGTTTTAAAATATACCTGCTAAGTAGGACATTCTCCTACAAAAGCACATTACTATTATTACCTCCAAAATTACTTAGTATAATTCAGTTATAACATCTAATGTATCATTCATGTTCAGATTTTTGTCTCCAACATGTCTTTTATAATGTTTTTCTCTTTATACTGGGTTTCAATCAAAGTTCATTCATTACACTTGGTTAAGAATCACTGGAATCTTTTAATTTAAAACAATTCCTATGCTTTTTAGTTTTTGTTTTTAATGATACTGAATTTTGTGAGAGTCCAAGCCAGTTGTCTTATACAATGCCCCCATTTGGATTTGCTTGATTGTTTCTTTATGATCAGATGCAAGTTAACATTTTTGGCACAAATATTAGGCAATTAGTTGACACTAGATAGTTCTTCTTGCATCAATGAGGAATCACATAAAGTTATATTGTCTCACTTTTGGTGATCCTAAATTATATCACTCAATTAATGGAGTGATCTCAAGATCTCTTCATTATAAGGTCTATTTTCCCTTTGTAATTTAAAAAAGTTATCTGTGATATGATATTTTTAGACTGTGTGAATATTCTGTTCTCTAATAAAGTTTCACCAATTGGTTTGCAAATCTCTGATATTCTTGTCTAAGTTACATATTACTTTGGGGGTTGTATAATGATGATGTTTTAACTCTATAATTCTATATTTATTGTTAACATTCCTCTCTATGAAAGACAACTCCTTTTTTTGAGGCATCTTTATTTCCTTGTCTCATTCCTCACCTTTAATATAGCAAATGCTCTAGTCTTCATCCATGCACCAACATCTACCATCCTGGCCATTTCAGACATGCCTTGAAAGCCACTCAGTCCCATTGGCTCTGAAGGGCTCTCATGGCTTCATGGCTCCCAGGTCCTCGTGGCTCTGAAGGACTGAGGAATGACTGGACGCGAGAGGTCCAGAAGAAAGGGTTTAGACTCAACCAAGTCACAGTTTAATGAAACTGAAGTTTGGGTAGTAGGATTAAGGCTGACGGACAGATTATTTATTTACACTTTTAGTGAACAATTTCAAAAATAAGACAAGCAGTAAAATAGTAAAATAAACCCTCAAATACCCATCACTCAATTTTGACAACTTTTAATATTTTGCCAATTTTATTGGATCTATTTTTCACTCTATTTTTTGTTGTCTAATTGTCTAATGAAAATCCTATGCATGATGTCTTTCTATTCTTATATATGTCAGTATTTATTAAACTGATAGGGTTTGTGTTATGCAGAATTCCAAGATCATCCCCCTAGATTCCTGGACCCTAGAGTACACACATTTTATCCCAGTCATTCAGTCAAACAGTAATGTAGGCACTGCTCTAAAGAATTTTGCAAAAGTAATTAAGAACCTCAATCAATTGACCTTAACATAGGAAGATAATCTGGGTGGGCCTGGCCTAATCATATGAGCCCTTTAAATCTCAGTCTAGAGGTCAGAGACAGAGGAAATCAGAGATTTAATACATGAGGGGGATTCAACATGCAAGACATTCTCCATTACTATTAATAGCTTGAAGATAGAGGGGGCCAAGTGGCAAAGAATGAGTTCTCTAGAAGCTGAGAGTCTCTCTGTTCAACAGCAAGTAACAAAATGAGAACTTCAGTCCTAAAAGCATAGATAACTGAATTTTGTCCACACCCTATATGAAATTGGACCCTAATCCTCAGATAGGAGTAGCAACCCCTAATGTTGCGTTGTTTTCAGCAGTTTAAGATCCTGATAAGAGAACTCAGCCAAGATTCCTGATCCATAGAAAGTGGAGATAATAAATTTGAATTTTTTCAAGTTCCTAAATTTATGGTATTTTCAAAACTATAGAAAACTAACAGAATTATAATAAAACTATATATTTGTGTATATAAAATAAAATAAAACTGTAGCAAACTAATTTTTAAGAAATATCACCACCATACCATCATCACACCTAACAAAATTAACAATCATTACTGGGGAAAAGACAGTCTTTTCAATAAATGGTACTGGGAAAACTGGATATCCATATGCAGAGAATGAAACTAGACCCCATATCTCTTGCCACATACAAAAATCAAATCAAAGTGGATTAAAGACTTAAATCTAGGATGTCAAACTGTGAAACTACAAGAAAACATTGGGGAAACACTACAGGACATTGGTCTGAGCAAAGATTTATTGAGCAATACTCCACAAGCACAGGCAATCAGAGAAAAAATGGACAAATGAGATCACATCAAGTATAAAAGCTGCACAGCAAAGGATACAATCAACAAAATGAAGAGACAACCCA
The DNA here is from genome assembly GCF_028858775.2 of Pan troglodytes. Classification (NCBI taxonomy): domain Eukaryota; kingdom Metazoa; phylum Chordata; class Mammalia; order Primates; family Hominidae; genus Pan; species Pan troglodytes. The sequence continues at coordinate 155,426,259 of NC_086015.1, forward strand.
CAGAATGGGAGGAAATATTTGCAAACTACCCATCTGACAATGGATAAATAACCAGAATATATAAGGAGCTCAAACAACTCCATAGGAAAAAATCTGATTACCTGATCAAAAAATAGTCAAAAGATTTGAATAGACATTTCTCAAAAGAAGACATAGATTGATGGGCATTTGGGTTGGTTCCAAGTCTATGTGGCACATATACAGCATGGAATACTCTGCAGCCATCAGAAAGGATGAGTTCATGTCCTTTGCAGGGACATGGATGAAGCTGGAAATCATTCTCAGCAAACTAACACAGGAACAGAAAACCAAAACCACATCTTCACTCATAAGTGGGAATTGAACAATGAGAACACACGGACACAGGAAGGGGAACATCACACACCGGGGCCTGTCAGGGAGTTGGGGGGTTAGGGGAGGGATAGCATTAGGAGAAATACCTAATGTAGATTACGGGTTAATGGGTGCAGCAAACCACCACGGCATGTATATACCTATGTAACAAACCTGAATGTTCTGCACATGTATTCCAGAACTTAAAGGAAAAAAAAAAAAAAGCTGAGATACAACCTTGGAAAAAAAAAAAAAAGAAGACATACAAATGGCAAATAGACATATGAAAAGGTGTTCAACATCATTGATCATCAGAGAAATGCAAATCAAAACCACAATGAAATATTATCTCAGTCCAGTTAAAATGGCTTACATACAAAAGACAGGCAATAACAAATGCTCCAGAGGATGCAAAGAAAAGGGAACCCTTGTACACTGTTGGTGGAAATGTAATTAGCACAACCACTATGGGGAACAGTGTGGAAGTTGAGCTAAAAATTGAGTTACAATATGATCCCAGCAATCCCACTGCTGGGTATATACCCCAAAGAAAGGAAATCAGTATATCAAAGAGATATCTGCACTCCCGTATTTGTTGCAGCACTGTGTACAATACCTAAACTTTGGAAGCATGTAAGTGTCCATCAGCAGATGAATGGATAAAGAAAATGTGGTGCATATACACAATAGAGTATTATTCAGCCATAAAATGAATGAGATCATTCAATTAATGGAGTGATGTCAAGATCTCTTCATTATAAAGGTCTATTTTCTCTTTCTAATTTAAAAAAGTTATCTCTAATATGATATTTTAAAACTGTGTGAATATTTTGTTCTCTAATAAACTTTCACTAATTGGTTTGCAAATCTCTGATATTCTTGTCTAAGTTACATATTACCTTGGGGGTTGCATAATGATGATGTTTTAACTCTGTAATTGTATATTTATTGTTAACATTCCTCTCTATGAAAGACAGCTCCTCTTTTTCAGGCATCTTTATTTCCTTGTCCTTTCCCATCATTATGTTCCTTCTCATCATAACATTATGTTAACATTATGTTAAGTAAATAAGCCAGACATAGAAAGACAAACATCACATGTTCTCACTTATTTGTGGGATCTAAAAACCAAAACAATTGAACTTACGGAAATAGAGAATAGGATTGTTCCAGGGGCAGGGAATCATAGTAAAGGGCTGGAGGGGAAGTGGGGATGGTTAATGGGTACCAAAAAAATAGAAAGAATGAATAAGACCTGCTATTTGATACCACATTAGGGTTACTGTAGTCAATAATAACTTAATTGTACATTTTAAAATAACTTAGAGTGTAATTGGATTGTATGTAACTCACAGGATAAATGCTTGAGAAGATACATACCCCATTCTCCACTGTGTGCTTATTTCACATTGCATGTTTGTATCAAAACATCTCATATAACCCATAAATATATATACCTACTGTATACCCACAAAATTTTTTAAATAATTTAACAAAAAAATGAGAAAACAATCATTGCTTACTATGTTTGATCTTTGAGGGTTTTTAAAAGACATAATAATCATGGCTGCTGTTTTATTTGTTAAGTAGGCTTTTATGAACCTGTCAGGAAAGTTAACAACATCATATAACCTTATAATTATGAGAGAGCAAATTCAAACAACTAACATGCAAATAAACTTTTGGATCGCATCCCAAAAAAACTTGGAGTCTGTCTGTATTTCTCAAATTAATTAGTTGAAGAGTTGTAATCAAATGACTGTGGAGACCAAATTACTTAGAACATGTTAAATCATGTCATAGTTAACGTCTCCTCTTTGATGAGTCTCTGCCATTTTAAATAATTCCAATGAGTCACTTATTCTAAAAGTTGAGTATGTATCATTTGCATTGCATATTACTTATTCTCACAAAGGTGTTTTCCCTTTCCAGTCCCTTTTATAATATTCCCAGTGCAACCACCTCTCTTCTTGCACTTCAAGGTTTGGTTTTGTAAATAAACTATATAAGGAATAAAATACTGAATGATGATGTACCCAAGAGTTAATGATTTTTCATTCTGAGATGTTAGTTATATCACTTTCTGAACTTCACTCTATTTAGAATTTTGTTTCCAAATTAAAAACAAGCTGGTCATTTTCTAAATATTCTGCAGCTTCTGACATCAATTCCTTAGTGAGTTTTGATTTCTTGATGATTCTCAGTACAATGTTCACTGGATATTTGTCTGAGATTTTGATTATATATCTCCCTGAAGTCTTCATTTTCCAAACTAACTTTCTTAAGTACTATAGCTCCTTCCCTAATGACCTCCTCCAGATCTTATCTCTTTTTAGAAACTTTCCCAGGTTTTGTGGAAAGAAATTACTGATGCATTTCACTCACTTTTAGTATAAGAACCACTAATACATACCTCCTGAAGTCACATAATTACTGATTTCCAAGCTTGTTTCTTGCAAGTTGTGGCCTATTCTGGTTTGGAGCAAATATTTTGCATGTTTTTGTTGATAATTATAGAAACTATAGCAGTAGAAATTGCTTTGAACATGGAGCAATCAGCATAGCCACAAAAGGTTGGCTTGCTGCTAAAAGATTTAAATCAGTAGTTTACATTTGCAGGTCACAGTTTTTACAAAAGTTCTTCAAATCATACATCCAAATCATTCAGTAGCCTGGCTATGTAAGTTTTCAAAGGATATGTGTAACTATTGTTCAAAAATATGCAAGTGATGCTGTGAATAATAATTTTATATGTCACTAAAATATAGTAGCTTTGTCATTAGCATATTTCCTGTCTGTAAGTAATAGAAATAGAAAGGTGGTTATATAGGATTTTGTTGTATTTTTATATAATCCTACTTTTGAAAAATAATCTCTCTCTAATCTGTATCTATAGAAGATAGATAATAGAAAGATATAGTCATGCATCTTTTAATCGTGGAGATACCATCTGAGAAATGCATTGTTAGATGTTTTGTCTTGTGTGAGCGTCAGAGAGTGTACTTACACAAACCTAGACAGTATAGCCTACTACACACTTAGGCTATACGGTATAACCTATTGCTCCTAGGCTACAAACTTGTACAGCATGTTACTGTACTGAATACTGTAGGCAATTGTAACATGAGCTAAGCATTTGTGTATCTAAATATGTGTAAACATGGAAAAGGTACAGTGAAAATACAGTATTTTAATCTCACCGGAACACCATTGTCTATGTGGTCCATTATTGTTATGTGATGCGTTTATATACATGTACATGTGAATCTGGAAGGATGTACATCAAAATTGAATAGTAATAATCCCCAGCTGATTGTAATAAAGAATGATCTTTATTTTCCTTCTCACAGTTTTTTATTTTCTAAACTTTTATGATGATCATATATTGCTTCTGCAACTCCCGTCCACCAAAAAACTATATCTATAGTGTACGTGTATATATATATATATACACACACACATATATTTGTGTATGTATATCTCCAGAAAAAGTATTTTCAAAAAGCAAAAGTTTATCATGTCCTGACCTTCAAGAAACCTTTAAAACTACTGATTTACTTAAGAACACAAAATAAGGTCTTAGTTTCCCTAGTGTGTGCCAAGTATTTGAGCTTTGATATTTTTGTGAGTTTTTAGTCACTGTGAAACGTGAAGCTTTCTAAAAGCTGTGTAACTGCTGGTAGTTGGCTTTTGGGAAGAACAGATACATTAAGGTCCAATTTCAAAATGTTTTATTATAAAACAGTACCTTGAAAAGCTCTTCAGTATGATTATCGAGGGCTCAGTCTGTAGTGACCACATGGGTATCTGTACTTGCCCTCAACTGTCAGAACTAGTCTTCAATGTCAAAAAGAGTTATTTCTATTGATACAGACCACTACCTCCAAAAACCAGAGATTAAATTCTTCCTAAGAAATACCACTTCTCTTATTGATGATTAACAGTTCCACAAACTGTGGATTCCACATTTTCAAATACGTATCTCATCATAACTACAAAGAAAAAGCAAATAAATGAAGCCAATGTATCATTTTATGAGACCTCCCAACACTAATTGCTCCATTGTTCCCTGGCACCCTTGTTATAAAAGTGGCTGCAAATATCTCATTTGCTGAGGCCACCACTGATGGCTGTTGCATTACCTTCTCCATGGCTAGACATAGCCAGTACCCAGCAACTTCCCTCTTGGGACTTTTTTCTGACCTGCCCCCCATTTAGAAACATATTCTTCTCTTGTACTGGTTTCATGCTGTTGAAGGAAAACATATCCTTTTTTTGTTTCACTATAGAAATAATAAACATAGCCCTCATCCACTTGGCAGAAACAAAAAAATGTTTACCTAACTATATAAAATGCCTCTGCTCAGGAATTTGAAATGTTCTTACAGAAAAGGGTGTTTCTCACAAAAAAAGTTTTCTGTTTATGTAATCCATTTGCTAGGACATAAAGACTCTTGGAACTTACAATATCATTTGATTAAAATTGTAATGAATGTCCCAGGTAAGAAGTATTATATCTTTAAATAATTTCACATTTATAAAAAAATAGAAAGAAAATGGAGTGTTGATCAGAAAATTTTAATTTAAAAAGTTATTAAAAGATGTTAAATAGATTAAAAATGGAAGACTATTTTTAAAGAATTCTATTTTATATTATTTATCCAAGAAGACTAGAAAGACTATTATTTGTATTTTATAATTCACTAGTTACATTAAACAATTTTTTTTTCAGTACCTAATATGCCAAAGAACTGAGTTGAGACAACAACAAAATGAAGCATACTTTCCTCCTTTGGAGCAGAGAGTAGATAGTATATTTTCCTGACTCTAAGACTTTGTGTTCCTGTTTGAACATGTCTCACACCAGGATTGGTCTTTTAGTTAATGAATACATTTGAAAAAGTACTATTAATCATTCATGCATCTTACATTTGACTCCAGTCTTCTACTGTTCCTGATGATCTAGAAGCAGAAATCAGAAAGCCAATGCCACTTCATGCTATGGGGATGTTCCAAATCCTATCAGGGACAAAAGAATGGGTGAGCTAGGTCTTGAGAGAATCCTGCTCTGCATGAGTTATTTCTATGGCTGCTGCATTCTAAATGACTAAGCATTTCTGACCCTGAAGAACCTGGCATGTGTCCTTATGACTCCACGTGAGAGGATTATAGAGAAAGGCATTAATTTGACTGGGACATCAGGAAAGATTTAAAGATACTGGAGCTGTCAGATTATTTTTATAAAAGCATTGTTTTGCTTCCATTATTTCTTTGTTCAAAAAATATCAAATATCCAGCCTGAGCAACATAGTGAGACCCCTATCTCAACAAATAAATAAACAAATAAATAAATAAGCCTGGCATGATGTTACATGCTTGTAGTCCCAGCTACTTGGGAGGCAGAGGCAAGAGGATTGCTTAAGCCTGAGAGGTTGAGGCTACAGTGAGCAATGATCATGCCATTGAGAACTGAATTTTTAATTATATTTAATTTTAATCTATTAAATTTAAATTTAAAAAGGGAAACTGATTTTCTATATTGCTGCATATTTGAATGGTAACATTTTTTATATATTGCGTTAAATAAAATATTTTATTAAAATTTATTTCACCTCTTTCTCTTTAAGGTAGAGACTAGAATATTTTTAATGATATATGTGGTTTGCATTATGTTTTTCTTAGACAATGCTAGTCTAAGGACAATAAAAAAGCCTGCTTTTCTTCACATTCTACACTTCAAATAAAACATTCCCTTTCCTTCAGATTTCCTCCCTGTTATAAAAGACTTTTGGTTGCAAGTGACAGAAGTTTAATTCAAACTGGTTATAGAAACAAGAAATAATTTATTGGCTTAGTTAATGAAACAAGCTGAAGAGGGATTCAGGCATAGTTGGAGTCACAGACTCTGATGATGTCATCAGAACTCCCTTCCTCTTCTCACTTTCCCTCAGGTCTGCTTTCCTCTCTGTTGGCTTCATTCTTTTACTGGTTTTCTCCTCACGGTAGTCCCCAGTTTTAGGCTTATATAATTCTTACAGCTAGCCAATCCCAGCAAAAGCAGGGCTTAAAATTTCCATAAGTAAGTCTTACTGGCTGGCTTGAATTACACGCTCCTCTTTGAACCAATCACTGTGTCAAAGGAAAACAATTAAACTTATTTCCCAGACACTGGTCATATGCTTACACCAATGTTGGTGTAGGAGGAAATTGATGCCACTCACCTCACATGCAGTGATACCAAAGAAGGGCCTGTTCCTCAGAGAAAAATCGTGACAACTTGTCACCAGAAGAAAGAGAATCATTAATGGGTAGGAAAAAGCACAGACACCCAAAAAAGCTGATTGTTCACTCTAGAAGTTTTTTCTTCTTCTTCTTCGGAAGACATATAAGACGCCTGGTCAACATAATGAAACCCCATCTCTACTAAAATACAAAAATTAACCAGGCGTGGTGGTGGGCGCCTGTAATCCCAGCTACTCCGGGGGCTGGGGCAGGAAGATCACTTGAACCCAGGAGGCGGAGGTTGCAGTTAGCCGAGGTCGCGCCATTGCACTCTAGCCTAGGCTACAAGAGTGAAACTCAGTCTCAAAAAAAAAAAAAAAAAAAAAGACACTGTTCCTTACAACACCCTTCATTTTCTGAAGCCCCTTTCTCTCTGGCTTCATCTGTTGTGCTCCTTCACCACCCCATTCCCAACCCTTCCAGTTTATGCCTCCCAAATAGGATACTACATGTAGCTCCGTGAATATGATTCTGTTTCTCTGACTTTCATGCCTTTTCCAATTTGTCCCCTCCACTTTCAAACACCCATGAAGTCCTACTCATCCTCAAGTGTCAATTCAATCATTACACTTTCTGAGCCAATTCTTGATTTGGCTAGCCTAGGACAGTTCTATAACTCTCCTTTGTGTTTCCTCTGAAACGGTACACCTTCTAGCAGATCAGTTTCCAATTAAAGTGTATAATTTAATTGTATGACGGGACTAATGTATATATTTTTTAACCTTGCTTTTTCCCCTTTAGAACCTTGCTTTCTTGCTCAGGCTGGACTTGAACTCCCGGGTTCAAGTGATCCCCCTGCTTCAGCTTCCTGAGTAGCTAGGACTACAGGTACACACCACTGTGCCCAACGAGGGCTGATGTAAATCTTGAGCAATGTCTGCTTGAAGTGGTATATTTTAAATGATCGATTTCATATAGTTTAATGAAGGGAGTATTTAGAGGTGTTGCCATGATTAGTAGTAAATGAGGTATGGCAGAGATGAGCAATGGTGGAAATTGCTAATTGGATTACCACCCCTAGACCTGAAAGGCAAGGAAGAATCATGATATTGGAACCTAGTAATAGCTAATAGCTGAGACTGAGAAAGACAGAGAGTAGCTGTGGCTGTAGGTGAAGGGATACAGACACTTCCAAAACCATGCCCTGGCAGCATAAAGGAGATACAAATAAGCACTCCAAATTCCCTCTTCTCTATATCATGCTGATCCATCCATTAGCCAAAGTTAGCTGGAATTTATTTGTATTCCCAGTCCCTATCATAACTCCCTACATATAGCAGATACAAAGTATTGAATGAATGACTCTCCATAAATCCCGTATATTCCTAGTTTTTTAAAGTTCATTTTTCTTAGTAAACACAATCAATGTAATATAAATGTACAACTAGATGTGATTTGTTAACCTTTGCTATGTTTTCAAATAAATATATTCAAAAATTAGAAGAATATTTTTTTCCAACTATTCATTCACAAATTAGGTTTGAAAATGCTCATCACCATCGTTCTCAGGAAACACGGTCTTCTTGGCCCTGTACCTATGATATTCAATTAATCCTCACAGTACCCCAGTGGAGTTAGTATTATCATCCACTTTTATATGTAAGGAAACTAAGGGTCAGAGATACTTGAAAATAATCAGACTATGCTATCCTCTTCAATTCTTTAACTGCATGTTAAAGAATTTAAATATTTAAATTTATGTTAAGATAAATATAAATATAAATGTTAACATAAATATTTATTTATTTATGTTAAAGAATGTTAAAATATTTAAGCCATTCTCTTAATAAGTAAAAAACAAAATCAGTAAACCAGAAATATTTCTGTCACCACTGAGCTATGAAAAGAGCAGTTGAAATATTGCTACTTCAGTAGTTTTAAAGTGGCCATGAAAATATACCTTGAGAAAGAAATAGTGGTTAAAACCATAAATATATTTATTTTATTTTACTTGAAATCTGTTTCCAGGGACATATGCACAGATGCTTATTTTCTTCTATGTGATAGGCGCATAATAGCAAAATTTACAAAAAAAGAAGAAAAAGAAGAAGAAAGCCGATTTAGGATTAAAATGGTAAATGCAAATGAAAATAATGGGAAATACGAAAACTTTAATATTTTTCTAATCTGCATGGTTTTTGAAATTTCTTTGGAAGGGTATTTTGAAAGTTCTAAATGCAAAATGTGATTATTACTATATTGTTACCTTTATCAAAATATCCTTTCATAAGAAAATAGTGCCCGAATTGTATTTAAAAAGAAGGTATTTTTGTGTATTAGATATATTAATCATAAACTATTTTAATGCAATATATGATGTAACACGTTCGTATATATTATAAACTCCTAACACATGTTTAAATATATTTTTCTTGCAATTATGTACTGCTTGGCACACAGAAGAAACTAACAATGTGTTGACTGAGTTTATTCCAAATGCTATTAATAACCCAATAGCAATAAGCACTACTAAGGTTTAGATGGTGATCTCAAAAATCCCTGTCTACCAAAAGCAACGAAGGTTCTTTAGAGAAATGGGTGATTTCAGTTCTGGGGCAAGAAATACACAAAATGAACCTGGCTATCTTGTGCCAGAAATCAAAGACATTATCAGAGAATATTAGGGTCATCTCAAGAGGTTACCATAGCCAGCATGAAAAGCCCTAAAATGGAGGATGGGGAGAATGGACCATCACCAAAAAAGAAAAATTATTGCAATGCATTCAAACAGAATGTACTTATAATCCTACATATCAATAAAAAGCTGACAATTATGCAATAAAGAAATGTTTGGTCCTGGTAGTAGGTGATCAGGTAAAAAAAATAATAATGAGATAAAATAAAAAGAAAAGTTTGGAATGAATTAACAGGTAGTTCCCAAAACTGGAATTGTAAAGGAGGATACAACATTAATATGTGTTCAATATCCACAGTAATCAGGGAAAAGCAAAATAAAAATATTAAGACTCCATTTTCTTGTCCATCAGATTGGCAAATCTTTAAAAGTTTAATTAAAGCAAATACTGGCAATCGCATAAAAAAACAGGAAATGTTGGAGATTCAAACCTTTTTTGACTGGGCCATTTGGCAGTGACAATTAACATTTTAAATGTATATGCCTTCTGACCTAACAATTCTACTTTCCTGTATCTACCTCACATAAAGACTTGTACTACTTTTAGAGAGATATTTAAAATGCTCAACTGATCACATTATTTTTAGCTGTGAAGAGTAACACAAATTCAATTAGTGAGGGAATTAGATATATATGAATCAGTTCAAAAGTATGTCTTGGGATACCTTCAAGCCATATTAAGCTTTTTAAAAGTCCCAGTGAAGAACATACAGTGTGATGTTATTTACATTAAAACCCCACAAAATTATTTAACTCCTTATGTGTCTTACAGGTAATTATACAGGAAATAGTTAAGCAAGTATACACATCAAACTGATAGTATTACTTATTTCTAGGGAGAAGAATCATGTTAGAGGGAATTAAAATGGACTTTTGCTTTAACTGTATTTTTAATACTATAAACATAAGAAAGTGTTTAAGTAGTCTTTGTTTTATACTTCCAGTAACCGTATTAGGTGGTCATTTAAGGCCCCATTTACAGGTGAGGAAATAGGGCTCAAAAATATTGCCTGACCTGCTGAAGTTTAAACAATAGTAGAATTGAAAAATTAATTGAGGCTTATCTTAGGGCCTCTATGCAGACTCTTTTCTGTACATTGCAAGTAGAAATGATTTTATATTTTGCATTGGTGAAAACTTTTCTAGGGAGATAACTGGGTTGGAAACAGAGATTTGGGAGCAATCAGTATTTGCCAGTTAAAACCATGCAAGGATAGTGAGATTGTCGGGTAAGGAGAGCAAGCCCAGGACAGAATCCTGAGAAGTGGCAACATTTACTAGAGGAGCAGAGTTTAAAGACTCATAAATAAATCAGAGAAGTTGCTACATAATCAGAAGGTGAGAGTGAAGTCAAGAGCTGAAAGACAGATAACATTTCCTGGAGGAGGAAGTGGTCAACATTGGCATGTGCTGAAAACAGGTCAAGTAAGAGGGCTTTTGGATTTTGGATTTGGTAACAGGGAGATCACTGGTGATTTTGGCAAGAGTCTTGATAAATAGGAGGAAGCAGAAACCCATGCAGGAGGAAGAAATGTGAGAAAGATAGGTGGACTTAGTATGGTGGGTCCTCAAAAAGTATAAAATTACAGTATGATTCAATTCCACTTCTGGGTGTATATACAAAAAAAAATGAAAGCAAAGATTCAAACAGATATTTGCACACCTATGTTTATAGCAGCATTATTCTCAATAGCCAAAGATAGCAACAACTCAAGTGTCCATCATCTGATAAATAGGAAACAAATGTGGTATATACATACAATAGAATATTATTCAGCTTTAAGAAGGAAGGAAATTCTGACACATGCTGCAACTTTGATGAACCTAAGTGAAATAAGCCAGACACAAATGGACAAATGTCATATGGTTCCATTCATATGAAGTACCTAGAGTAATCACATTCATAGAGATAGAAAGTAGAATGGTGGTTGCCAGGTTGAGGGCAGGAAGGAACGTTCAGTTATTGTTTAATAGGTACAGAGTTTCAGTCTAGAAGAATGAGAAAGTTCTGGAGATAGATGGTGGTGATGGTTGCCTAACAGTGTGAATGTACTTAATGCCTCTGAACTGTACATTTAAAAATGGTTCAAATGGTAAATTTTGTTAAATATATTCTACCATACACACATACAAAAAAGATATAAGGGCTCAAGTCAATGTGGGCAACTTTCTCAAAAAGTTCTGATGAAGAAAAAGAAAGTAATATGACAAGTCAGTCAGAGGAGGAATTTTTAATAGGGAAGAAACTTGAGCATATTTATCAGCCTGGAAGGGATCATTAGAGAAGAAGAGAAGTAGAGATATACATCCACTATTCAGGCAAAAAGTACACAAATATTGAGGAAATACATTAAAATTACAGCAGACATTGAGGACTATGCTTCCAGAGTGTGACTGGGTCTTTGGGGACTCATAAGCCTAGTGTTTTATATAATGATACCCAAATACAATAATATTTAAAATTTGTCTAAACACATAGAATCTAAGCAATTTTAATCACATTGACAACTTCTCTGTAGGGATTTCCTTATAAGTGGTTCACAAAAGAATTCAAATAAAATTTGATATCAATGACATACTGGGGTTTTGTTCGTTTATTTGTTTTTGTTTTTTGTGCGTTTTATGGAGGGGGCAGCTTTCTGCATTTGGTTTATTTAACTTCCTGCAAACTCACATTAAGTATGAGTTTAGGTGAAATGGAAAATATTTCAGTTTCTAATCATCTCCTAATCACTCTTTGTTTGTTTGTTTTTGAGACGGAGTCTCACCCTATGGCCGAGGCTGGAGTGCAGTGGCAGGATCCCGGCTCACTGCAAACTCTGCCTCTCAGGTTCAAGGGATTCTCCTGCCTCCTCCTGAGTAGCTGGGATTACAGGGGCCTGCCAACGTGCCTGGCTGATTTTTGTATTTTTTTTAGTAGAGATGGGGTTTCACCATGTTGGCCAGGCTGATCTCGAACTCCTGACCTCAAGTGATCCACCCACCTCAGCCTCCCAAAGTGCTGGGATAACAGGCGTGAGCCACTGTGCCCAGTCCAAGTACTCTTTAATGCCTCTTTGGACATAAGGTTAAATAAAAAGCAAAGAGTGTGGTGCAGTGACAGCATGATAGCTTCTAAAGTCCAGAAAGTGGTTCTTGCAACATGTGGAGGTTTGCATAATTACTGTATTGCTCTTGCAGTCCATCTCCTTCTTCCCCAATGAGCAAGGGAGGTTGGGAGCAACTGCCACACATAAAAAATGAAGCTACACATTGGCTTCTATTATCTGGCAACCTAAACCCATGATAAATATATTTGTATATATCCTTTTATTTGAATTTGGCAGTAGTACTTGCTTTGATCAACTGTTTTATGTCTTTTTTCAACCATTGTCCCTACTGTCCTTTAAATATTCTCATTTACTACTCCAACCTGTAAGAAACTTAGCCAGCTAAATGTTCAGTTTTGCAGGATCTGCACCTCTGCAACCTGTTTTTTACTCTTGTGGCTGAAGTAGTGAAAGACCATAGTTCATGTGTAAGTAACAGTTTCAGTTTTGCAGTGCTTTATCTATATGTAACAGGCAACTATTCATGAGAAAGGAAGTTTGAGACTTGTAGGTAAAAAACCGCTACCCAAATTCCAGGAAAATGTCTGTTTACTGGAGGTTTTTTTTTTTCTTCCTTTAATAAGATGCCTGTAGTCAGATTAGCATTTGTGTCATACTTCAAAGACTTTAAATTAATTAGACTTGTAAAAGCAAGTTAATTCCCATATATCAGCTGGACAGTTTTCTTCTGCATAGAGCAATGTTTTCTGTGATCATTGAGCCACACAGGAGATGTTTCCTTATGTAAACGAGCACTACTTAATCAAGTATAGGTTTCTTTTCTTTTCTTTTCTTTTTTGAAATGGAGTCTCACTGTGTCTCCCAGCCTGGAAAGCAATGGCCGCGATCTCAGCTCACTGCAAACCCCGCCTCCTGAGTTCAAGCGATTCTCCTGCCTCAGTCTCCTGAGTAAGTGGGATTCAGACGCCTGCCACCATGCCAGGCTAACTTTTGTATTTTTAGTAGAGACGGAGTTTCACCATGTTGGCCAGGCTGGTCTTGAACTCCTGACCTCAGGTAATCCGCCCGCTTCAGCCTCCCAAAGTGCTGGGATTACAGGCGTCAGCCACCGTGCCAGGCCAACTATAGGTTTCAATAGCTTAACTTTTCTAAAATTTGCTTACACATATAAACATGCATATACTTTAATTATATATGTGTACAGGCACCAATTATAGCCTGTTGCTGTGATTTCAAGTGTAAGCTTTATGAATAATTTTCCATGCCCCATAAAATGGATAAAGCATAATGACTGTTATTTCATAACTTCCTCTTTTGGTGGACTATCCTTTTGCAGAGGAAAAAAAATAATGTAACTAGAGAAGAGAGTTGAGCAGAGAACCGAGCTCTTTGAAGTGCTGGTAGTTTGTCTCAACCCATGAAGCAGCTTAACAAGCAACTATAACTAAGCATAGAGGTAAGAACAATTATTTGCTATTTTTCATTTTATTATTTGGATTGCTATTTATATAGCAACAATTTAAATGCTGGCCACATTACAGTGTAGATTAGATAAACCTGATAACTCTTTCAAGTAAGTAACCGACATTTTAAATAAAAAGTTTAATACATTTACAAAGCTTCAGCTTCACATACAAGCTTTTAAAAACCTGGAAAAATTTAAAGTTTTCATTGATCTCCAAATTATTTTACCTGCAAAATAAAACGTTATCTTTCTTGTGTATTTGTAATTTTGCACACAATTTAGTGCTGAAGAGGCATTTGGATTTTTAACAAATTTGATAACTTTTCTTCTTTCCCAGCTCTAGATTATTTCTAATATTCTCTCACAGATATACTTTTGTTCATTTTGCATATTATTAGTTGAGCACTTTCCAGAAAAAAAAGCATTCTTACATTTGTTTTTACCCACTGTGAAAATATATTGTATCATTTAAAATATGACATTTCAGTATTATTTTTATATCATCACTTTATGATGATATTTGTTTAGAAAAATTAATTTGTAGTGTAGACAGCATGACTTAAAATTTTAAATGAAATATGCAAATCTAATTTTTAAAATGTATTGTTTTCTAAATAAGTTTAATTTGTATTTATAATGCTTAAAATATAGTAAGAATGAAAACAAAGTAAGACATTTGGTTTGATAATTGGAAATCAAACTAAACTGAAACTGATCTTATTAGTGAAATTCTAAAATAATCTAGATCCTAGAAACTTTTATTCTCATTTGCACTAATCTAGAATAATACCTACACATATTAACTGTATTTAATACAATTGTATTCATAATATAGCAATTTTTAAATCTTCCTTTTAAAAGCTGTTGGTTTCTTTATACTTTGGTAAAAACATTAAGGAGTGTTTAATACAGCTTTGAGAAGAAAAATCTGTTTAAGTGAACAACTCTGGCTATATATACATATGGAGGTTTGAAGAGTTTGCCTCTGAGCATTTTCATAATTGAATCGTTTTGAGAAAGTTTCATACATCACACATTTACCGTGTGAGATTTGGTAAGTATAAATATCCCAAGATGTATTTGAAGCTTTCTTAATTTGGTTTGAAAAAATTAGACTAATCTCATGGCTTCCAAAAAAGAAAGTCCACACTATCCCATCAATTAATAGATTTAATTTTTGATAAATTTTGGTAAATGGTGCTGTTATTACTGGTTCTAGTATGTTACGTACTACCTAGTTGGTTTTTTGTTGGTTTGTTTGTTTTACGTATTTTCATGCACTACACCAATAAGTTGCACCAATAGTTGCTGTCTTCTTATTATAGGGAGAAGGAAAGCAGATTGTTACTGTTACAAACTCAGATGTGAATTGTTGAATCAAATTTGACATACTTAACTCGATGAAAATTTTAAAATTAAGTTGATGGTTGTTAGAAATCCGTTACAATTGTGCTTCTTCATCTTTATCACACACTAATTAAACACAACTGCTTGTCAGGTCTAGGGGCTCAAGCCTGTAGTCCCAGCTACTTTGGAGGCTGAGGCAAGAGAATGGCTTAAGTCAGAAGATCAAGGCTGCAGTGAGCTGTGATTGCACCACTACACTCCAGCCTAAGTGACAGAGCCAGATTCTGTCTCTAAAAATATAAAAATAAAGAAACCTTAAAAATAAACACAACTACTTCCATCAGAAGTTCAAATGTCCACAATTTTAACTATGAGATATTTTGATATCATGAGCTATTAAGTGTTATATGTAGTATGGTAATATAATAAATAATGGCTAACAATCACAAGGAAACATAGCCCAAGGAGATTACAATATAAGTTGGTCATAAGTGTAATTCAGAACAGCAAATGAAGGCTAAAGCAGCAGAGAAGATACTATCTTTCTGGCAAGACAGATTTGTTGTTGTTGTTGTTGTCAATAATTAGTAAAGTCTGAATGAACATCCTAGTTCTAGATTATGGAAAATAAGTTTTTAAGTTGTTCTCTCTTTGATAAAATTGTCTTTACATAAGAAAAAAATGAGTGCTTATCTGAGTTTCCATGATAATATTAATGGTAAATAAATATTAACAAATATTTAATATTAATTATTTAATATTATTGTTTATTCATCATAAATATGATAAGTAATTTATTACTGGAAAATTTAATTTTGGCTTCTGAGCTGTAGTATATATTTTACTGTGTTTTAGTAGATTATGTTTATGTGACATGATTGTCTAAGAAGTTTTCATTGAATCTAATAAAAAATTGAGACTGGATGACTGCTGTATATAGTATTGTAAAATTTGGTCTCTGTCTTAATAAGGCATAGTTTGATTGTGTGAAGTGGATGATCTTCTTGGGGGTCTATTAAACTATTGGGTCCAGGGTTGATGCTGCTAATCTCACAGTTAAATGGATGTTCTCCTCCTCCTTCACAAGATGACCTTCCCAAAGTTGCTCATCTATAGAAATAGAAAAGAATGATCTGCTTATAGAGGGCTCTATCCCACTCTAACAAATAAACATATATTATTTTTCAAATAATAATTACATTTAGGAATAACAGTGCTATTTGTTTTTGACATAAATTACTGAACTTCCAAAAGAACATTGAAACATTTAGTTTTTGTTTAGTTGTTTTGTTTCCTCTTCTTTTGGCCATTTTCCCATTTGCAAGAATAAAGAGAAGAAAGTTTGTTGCCTGAAAGAAAGATTACAGTTTGGGTGCAAACTCAGAGACATGACCTGTTATTGAAAAACAAAAATCTTTGTATCCCAGATAATGTGGGTCTTTCAGCCATTTAAAAGAAAATTTGTGCCCTCCTGTGTTTGTTGACTTTCTATTTATTTTTAACAAATGTAAATTCCAAATGATTGCTATATTTACATATTCACATATAATTAAAAGATGCTAAATAAATAAGAAATTATTATGATTGCAAAAATATGAGCTATGACAGTACATGAGCTCTGTATGATAAAATATGTATCATTTTCATGATACATGAAAAGAAAATACCTTTTACAGATATAAAGAATAAGGGTAAGCCATTTTATATTTCTGAATACTTCCATTTAAAAAAATAAATGAAATGGAATCTAATTTACATATCTGCATTGTAGAAAATAAAACCACTGTTCATTAATTTTTAATCTTTAAAATATAACTTGTTATTTGAGAATTAGTATAGTTCTGTTATTTGTCTGACATCATTGATGCTTTTTATCATTTTTTATTAACTAAAATTAGGCACTTAGATTTAATGTTTTTAAAATTCCTTCCAGTTTTATTTTTATCTTTATATACATTTTCTAAATATAGGTTTTAACTTTTTATTTAATTTTTTTGCTTTTAATATTATGGGGGAAAATATCAGATTTGCATATTTAAATCCAAATTTAAATAAAAATGTCATTAGAATCATTCATTAATATTGCAACCTTGGAAAGCAGATGAAGAATGAAGTTAGTCTATTGGTGTTGCTCCATGAACCAGTATAAAATTTCATACCTCATTATTATTCTACTTTACAGATATTTCATCATGAGCCTTTAGTTTTTTTTTAATATGTAGTGGTTATCACATTCTCAAAATCTTTCTCACTGTGGGAAAAAATAAATTGCAATATGATTTTGAGAAAAATCACCACAGTTTTGATTTTGAAAAATTAAGCAAAATTTTTAAAAGTGTACCTTAATTCAATCTATTTTCTTTTGCACAAGAAAAAATTTTAAGTAGGTTGCTTTTATTCTCGTTCTATGTGGGTGAATATAGCTGAATTGGAGGAGCAGCAAAAACATTTTCTATGCAATTAGGCGGCCTTCTGAATAAAATACAATCATATATCTGATGGCAGTGAGTTTTCTTAAATGCTCACCAGAAACTCTTGTTACACTTCACCTACTTTAAAACATCTTATTTAGAAATAATTGGAAGCTCATATAAGTTGTAAAAATAAAAAAGTATAATGAACCCCTTATATCTTTACCTACATTTGCTTAAATATTTTATCCCATTTGCTTTATAATGTGCTCTCGTTTTTTTCTTTATATTTTTCTATGGTCATAATTTTTTTCTGAACAACTTAAGAGTAAGTCACACATAACAAGGGCTTTCAGTCTGAATTTTCCAAGAATAGAGATAATCTCTTATTTTTTTTTCAAATAAAATTTTTTTAAAAATTATTATTATACTTCAAGTTTTAGGGTACATGTGCACAATGTGCAGGTTAGGTACATATGTATACATGTGCCATGCTGGTTTGCTTCACCCATTAACTCATCATTTAGCATTAGGTATATCTCCTAATGCTATCCCTCCCCCCTTCCCCCACCCCACAACAGTCCCCAGAGTGTGATGTTCCCCTTCCTGTGTCCATGTGTTCTCATTGTTCAATTCCCATCTATGAGTGAGAACATGCAGTGTTTGGTTTTTTGTTCTTGCGATAGTTTACTGAGAATGATTTCCAATTTCATCCATGTCCCTGCAAAGGACATGAACTCATCATTTTTTATGGCTGCATAGTATTCCATGGTGTATATGTGCCACATTTTCTTAATCTAGTCTATCATTGTTGGACATTTGGGTTGGTTCTAAGTCTTTGCTCTTGTGAATAGTGCCACAATAAACATACGTGTGCATGTGTCTTTATAGCAGCATGATTTATAGTCATTTGGGTATATACCCAGTAATGGGATGGCTGGGTCAAATGGTATTTCTAGTTCTAGATCCCTGAGGAATCGCCACACTGACTTCCACAATGGTTGAACTAGTTTACAGTCCCACCAACAGTGTAAAATTGTTCCTATTTCTCCAGATCCTCTCCAGCACCTGTTGTTTCCTGACTTTTTAATGACTGCCATTCTAACTGGTGTGAGATGGTATCTCATTGTGGTTTTGATTTGCATTTCTCTGATGGCCAGTGATGATGAGCATTTTTTCATGTGTCTGTTGGCTGCATAAATGTCTTCTTTTGAGAAGTGTCTGTTCATATCTTTTGCCCATTTTTTGATGGGGTTGTTTTTTTCTTGTAAATTTGTTTGAGTTCATTGTAGATTCTGGATATTAGCCCTTTGTCAGATGAGTAGGTTGCGAAAATTTTCTCCCATTTTGTAGGTTGCCTGTTCACTCTGATGGTAGTTTCTTTTGCTGTGCAGAAGCTTGTTAATTTAATTAGATCCCATTTGTCAATTTTGGCTTTTGTTGCCATTCCTTTTGGTGTTTTAGATATGAAGTCCTTGCCCATGCCTATGTCCTGAATGGTAATGCCTAGGTTTTCTTCTAGGGTTTTTATGGTTTTAGGTCTAACGTTTAAGTCTTTAATCCATCTTGAATTAATTTTTGTATAAGGTGTAAGGAAGGGATCCAGTTTCAGCTTTCTACATATGGCTAGCCAGTTTTCCTAGCACCATTTATTAAATAGGGAATCCTTTCCCCATTGCTTGTTTTTCTCAGGTTTGTCAAAGATCAGATAGTTGTAGATACGCGGCGTTATTTCTGAGGGCTCTGTTCTGTTCCATTGATGTATATCTCTGTTTTGGTACCAGTACCATGCTGTTTTGGTTACTGTAGCCTTGTAGTATAGTTTGAAGTCAGGTAGCGTGATGCCTCCAGCTTTGTTCTTTTGGCTTAGGATTGACTTGGCGATGCGGGCTCTTTTGTGGATCCATATGAACTTTGAAGTAGTTTTTTCCAATTCTGTGAAGAAAGTCATTGGTAGCTTGATGGGGATGGCATTAAATCTGTAAATTACCTTGGGCAGTATGGCCATTTTCATGATATTTATTCTTCCTACCCATGAGCATGGAATGTTCTTCCATTTGTTTGTATCCTCTTTTATTTCATTGAGCAGTGGTTTGTAGTTCTCCTTGAAGAGGTCCTTCACGTCCCTTGTAAGTTGGATTCCTAAGTATTTGATTCTCTTTGAAGCAATTGCGAATGGGAGTTCACTCATGATTTGGCTCTCTGTTTGTCTGTTGTTGGTGTATAAGAATGCTTGTGATTTTTGTGCATTGATTTTGTATCCTGAGACTTTGCTGAAGTTGCTTATCAGCTGAAGGAGATTTTGAGCTGAGACAATGGGGTTTTCTAGATATACAATCAAGTCGTCTGCAAACAGGGGCAATTTGACTTCCTCTTTTCCTAATTGAATACCCTTTATTTCCTTCTCCTGCCTAATTGCCCTGGCCAGAACTTCCAACACTATGTTGAATAGGAGTGGTGAGAGAGGGCATCCCTGTCTTATGCCAGTTTTCAAAGGGAATGCTTCCAGTTTTTGCCCATTCAGTATGATATTGACTGTGGGTTTGTCATAGATAGCTCTTATTATTTTGAGATATGTCCCATCAATACCTAATTTATTGAGAGTTTTTAGCATGAAGGGTTGTTGAATTTTGTCAAAGGCCTTTTCTGCATCTATTGAGATAATCATGTGGTTTTTGTCTTTGGTTCTGTTTATATGCTGGATGAACATTGATGCAAAAATCCTCAATAAAATACTCGCAAACCAAATCCAGCAGCACATCAAAAAGCTTATCCACCATGATCAAGTGGGCTTCATCCCTGGGATGCAAGGCTGGTTCAATATACGCAAATCAATAAATGTAATCCAGCATATAAACAGAGATAATCTCTTAAATAATGGTTACATCCAATTATCTACTTCATAGATTTACATAGCTACACTACTTTTATCTAATATTTGTCCATGTTCCAATTTTGCTGTTTATCAAATAATGTCTTTTTAAATATTTCCCCTCCAGTAAATCACCCAGTCTGAAGTCAATTATCACACTTAGTTGTCTTGTCTTTTTAAAATGTATTATTGTTAAATGATAAGTAAAAATTGTTTATTTTTCTTGTGTAATGCATGTTTTAAAACATTTATATATGGTGGCTAAATGTATAATGGATCAATTGAACTAATATGTGCATTACTCAAATCCTTTTTGTGGGGAAAACATTTAAAATCTAATCTCTTAGCAATATTTAAGAATAGAATACACTGCTATTAATTATAGTCACTATGTTGTACAATAGATCTCTTGAATGTCATGTCTCTTTAGTCTCCTTTTGTCTGGAACATTTCCATATCATTTCTTTGTCTTTTATGAAAATGAAGATTTTAATCATTATGGCATATTCACTTTTTTTTCATTTTAATAAAGTGCTCCTCATTGTTTATTTTTCTGACATTTCCCCATGATTAGATTACGGTTATACACTTTCTGCTGGAGTTCCTCATAGGTGATGTTGTTTCCTCTCCTGCTATCATATCTAGAGGCACATGAGGGTCTTATGTCCCACATTGTTAATGTTCATTTTTGTTGCCTAGTCAAGGTGTTATCTGATTTCTCTATTGCATAATGATGGCTCCTCATCAAAAATTTCCTCTCAGATTTAACATTCATTGATGTTCTTGTCAAATGCAATCTTTACTATAATGGCTGCAGTATGATGGCTTTACAACTTCAGCACTCCCTCCACATTTACATTAGTCTTTCCCATTCTACTGTAAGCAAAAGAACTCCCATCTTCAACATCTATTTAATTATTAATTTATGTATCTGTTTGTTACTGGTATGGATTCATGAATTTCTTTTTTCCATGACTCAACTATTTTGGTGCTTAAATTGTTCACATTTGACCAACGGAGCCCATCCTTTCTAGAACAAACTAACCTTCCTTCCTTCCTTCCTTCCTTCCTTCCTTCCCTCCTTCCTTCCTTCCCTCCTTCCTTCCTTCCTTCCCTCCTTCCTTCCTTCCCTCCTTCCTTCCTTCCTTCCCTCCTTCCTTCCTTCTTTTCTCCCTCCTTCCCTCCCTCCTTCCCTTTATTCCTCCCTTCCTCCCCTCCCTCCCTCCCTTTGTTCCTCCCTCTCTCTTTCTGGCTTCCCATTCAGGGTGATCACAACACTCCTTTTACATACAATTAGGTTCATTGTTTCCAATTTTAGGGTTTTTCCCTTTACATTTTTATTGATTTAATTTTATTTTTTGAGTCAATTAATTTACTTTAAATCTTTTTTTAACCTGTAGAGATTAAGTGCTGCTTGCCTTAGACATTTCTACTAAACAAACCTGATACACCCTAACTCAAATATTATTGATACAGTTCAAAAATACCTGCTTGAGTTTGGGGTTGAGCTTTTATCTTTGTATTTCAAATCTCTTCAATCTACATTTAGTCTGAAGTCAAATTATCCTCCTTTGCATTCCAAAAAGTGACAGTTTCAGAAAATAAAGTAGATAGCTATAGTCACACTGGTAGTTCACTTACCTTATGGATTTATTATTCCAGAGTTTTTAAAAGTTAAATGGGCATGTTACGGAAAAAATAATTATGTAAAGCAAATAAAGACAAGAGTAATCATAAATATATATAGTCTATAAGAGCTAAAAAAATTTTCACTCTTTTATATGTGATTCTAGAGTATTCCTGCCCCCAATACTTCCCCATATTCTACTCCAGTATTCATAACTGAAAATAAACCCTAAAATTCATAATAGGAAGAGAAATTTGTGGTTGGTGTCGAAAGATTCATTTTCAAGTTCCGTTTTATCACTTACTGACTGTGGATCTTGTATAAGTTACATCTCCTCTCTTTCCAGACATCCACCCTTATAACCCTAAATAAAAAACAAATTCATACCTCCTCAACTTTCTACCAATTTCTGGGCTCATACTCCACACAGATTATTAAAGCTATACACTCAGATGTTAAGAGGCATCTCAAATTCAACATGTCCCACGTAAAACCCCTCATTTCCTACCCCTCTGTCTGCTCCATCACCAGTCTTCTTTGTTTACTAAATAGTACCACCTTACCCCCATTATCCAGGCCAACAGTATCCTTAATTTCATTCTCTCTTTTCCTCACCTACACTCCATCTATCAGCATGCCTGTCTCTTCTGTTCCCAAAATATATTCCAATGCTGACCAGAATCACCTGTTTCACATCTTGAGCAAAGTGTAAGACACTGTCATCTCTGGTCTGGACGTCTCTGTTTTTGTGTTAGCCTATTAAGAAACCCTCTTTTTCTATTCTTGCCTCCCTACCAATATGATCATTTAAAATATCCATCAAATCATGTGACCTCCTGCTCAAAATTCTTCAATTGCTTCTTATTTTAATTAGGATAAAATCCAGATTCCTCACTAGAGCTTATATGTCTTTGTGTCTTCTCTCATATCCTTTCATCTCTTCATTCATGATATTCTGGCTCTACTCCTCATGTTCCCCCCAGAGTATTCTGAGCTCATTCCTGACTCAGGGATTTTCCACATGCCCTTCTCTTTTCCTGGCATGCCCACACATCTTAGTGTGACACAATTTCTTCTTTATTTGGGTCTCTTCTCAAACATATCTCCTAATAGATGCTTCCCGTGGTCCACTACATATTTAATTGTAGTATTCCCAACCCCATCACTCTGTCATTTTACCCCATTTTAATTTTACTGATAGCACATAAAATGTTACACAACATGTTGATTTTTATTTCTTTATCCAATTATTTGTTATCCGTTCCTTTCACTAGAATGTAAGTTCCATGAGGGCAGAAACTTGGCCTTTGTTGTTCATGTTACCTTTACATTTTCTAGTAAAATAAATGGAGCATAGTAGGTGCTCAGTAAATAAACAATGATTAAGTAAAAGGTCTCAACATTTCTGATAAGCATAATAGAAATAACTATCTTCCAACACTGTCTTCAAGGGGCCAGTACTCTAAACTGCCATGCAAATGTCAGGTGTAGTTTATTTTGTCCGTGTTGAGTCAAACGAACTGAGACCAAAAAGTGGTCCTTGGAGACAACAAATAGACAGAGAAGTTCTCTTTTTTTCTGTGCTGGCAATTTTCCACTGAGCTAAAAAGAGATAAGTTCATAGTGACTGCCACTAACTTTTTAGAATCCTGGGGTGCAACACCTGGGCATTTCTTGCCCCATTGCCTCTGCCCTTGTCCTGCCTTGCCCTCGCCCCCAAGAAAAGCATGCACCCACTCTTCCTTGACAGTTAGGGTTCATTGTTTTCCTCAACCACATGGAAGAGTAATCTCCCTCCAGAATCCTTTCCTGCTTAGCCATCTGCCTATGCTGGCCTCACATCTATGCTTATTTTCAATATTTTTTTGTAATTACTTCCTTGTTCTATTTTTGATCTTGAAATGGATTATAAAACTACTCTAGGAAAATTCTTCTTCTTGTACATCCAAAATATCAAGGTTAGTTATATGTATTAACATATAACTAAGTTTTTGAGATTATAAGGCCCTAAATAATAATAAAACCAATGATAATGATGATAATTGCAAAGTTAGTAACAATAATAGCTCTGCTATTTCGTGTTAAACTCTTTTGGTATCATCATATGTCAGGTGCTTCACATGATTAACGAATTTAATGCCCTCATCAGTCCTATGAAATAAGTACTATTATTTCCACTTTACAGATTTAAGGAAAAATATAGAAGTTCAGAGAGGTAGGTAGCTTAATAAAGGTCACACAATTGATCCTGGTGTGTCTATCTCTAAACTGGATCTGCATCATATTTATATATGGCCTATACCACTTAATTTCTGAGAAGCAAAGTACGTAAATCTGTGGTTTAGTTACAGTTAAGAATTTATAGATTATTATGATGCAGTCCTAAGCCAGAAATCTTACAATTTGGTGGAGTAAATATTAAAAGAAATAGATTTTAAGACACAGCATAAAAAATAGAAGGTGCCACATGAAAGATCAAAATAATTTAGAACTGTACTTCCAGGTGCATTGATGGTTACAAGGCTCCCTGGAGGTAGCTGGTTTAAAGCTGAACTATTGAAATTGTTTCATTAGGTGGAGAAAAGTTGTGATAATAAATTTTCAGAAGAGTCCAGAAAATTTTCAAAGAAATAAAACTATTCTAATATTACATTAATTTAATATTGAGCCTTAACTTAAAATATTGAGCCTTTTTAATATTGAGCATTATCTCCTATAGTGCTACCACAGGAGATATTTGGTGGCTCTGACTTTATGGTTCTTCTCAGGAAGTGGGTTATGTGATGAGAGGATTTTTAACTCTTGCAAGAAGCTCTGTTTTCATTTTAAAGTGAGTTTATTCATGAAGTCATATATCAAGCAGTATACTTTGGGCACTATTTTAGGTGCTGGGGAAATAGTTACGGACAAGATCAAGTTTCTACCCTCAAGCAGCCTTCAGTCTAGTGGGGAAAGAATGGAGTAAACTAGTAAAGAAATAAAATTTTAAAGGACTTCTAGGTAGTGATAGTGACCAGAAGAAAATCCAGCAGAGTAAAAGGATAAAGAGAAGATGGGAAAATAATCTTTACGTAGGTGGTCTCCTGAGATGGCCTATTTGAAAAGGTAATATTTAAGCTAAGACCTGAACAGTGAGAGGATTGAGAGCACCATGCAGACGACTCCAGGAAGAGTAGTTCAGGAAGAGTGATTGACCAGCGCAAGGGCCAGAATGAGCTTGGCATATCTGAGAAGTAGAAAAGAGCCTGGGTCTCAAAGGATGGTGGGAGATGAAGCTCAGGAGCTGGAGTTGAGAAAGGGCCAAGTCACATAGACTGCAGACCAAGGAATGGAGTTGCACATATGAGCAAACATTTGCAAGGACATGCACGTGCATTAATTGGGGATGGGAATGCAATGAATGAACCATTATCTCTGGCTAACACAGGCTTGGAAAAACTGTTGTATGAAGAGAAACAGGAATTACTACATAGGTAAAAGTTTCATAGGAGATAAAGTATTACATTTAGGTGAATTTCAGATAAGCCAAGTTTACCTGGATAAAAGTGAAAGGGGCTCAAGTATTATTTAAATTTGTAAACTCAATGTTTTCAGCAAAAATTGTCATGGAATAATTGACTCTAATCTTGGCCATTTGAAGATATGTACACTGATTTCTGATAATGGTGTCATCATGCAACCTAGTTTCTGCATGGATGAAGCAGAAAAGACTACAGAAACAACTATATTTTAGCCTCCAGAGACCGCAGATGTTTCCTTGTTTATTGTTCCCAAATCCCAGTGGCTATTGGGATTAGGGATAGCAATCCCTGGCAACATCAACCCGCTCCCCTTAAAAGTAGACGTAAATTACTCTGCCATTTTCCATAGTAATTATATTCCCTATGATTTATTTTTATTATCCTAAGAGATCTAAATGACTCATATCACTACATTTTAAATCTCTGTTAGTTGGACACTGCTTCCTTTAAGGGGTAGGAGGTTGAGGGCTGTGATTTGGAGAAAGAATACAGAATAGCTTACTGAAAAGACTCTTTTTAAATTGAGTAAACAAGCTCAATATTTATTTGTTAGGAATGATGGAAAAAATGGCCTTCCCTCATACTTAAGAAGTTAATAACAACAAGTATAGATTCTTCTATTTCTGGTTCAGGTTCAAAGCCGCCCATAAAAAACATTACCTGGCCTTGGACTGAGTGTGTACTAGAAGGATGACAATCATGTTGTCCCCAAGGCAGTTGGATGTGTTGTTGTAGGAGCCAGAAGCTTACTTTTGAGTGCTCCTGGCAACCTCCAAATAGAAAACCATTGTGCTACTGGTATTACAGGGTGTGGAGGATTATAGATGACTTATGTGCTATTTAAGCAATGCATTCTATCTTATCATGTATATATGTGGGTATGATGACCACCATACTATCGGATTATTGCAGAGTGTGAGGTAGTGTGCGGTTTTTAAGTGCGTGTGTGTGAGAGAATAAATGCTTGAATATCTGCAATAAGTATTAGAGAGCACTCCTGAAATATAAGCCACTTCCTGACCTGGGCATATTAACCAAGAAGCAAACCTATTAAAAGTATGAGAGCATTCGATTTTCTACAATAATAGTACACATTTGTTGACATGAACTAGATTCAGGAAGGGAATACAGAAAGAGCAGGCGGACATTGGGCCTATTTAATTAACTTGGGGCTGATGATCACCCTTCAGAAGAGGATGCTAAGGATGCCTTCTCCAGAGCCAAGAGGCCTCTCCTTGTGCCTTTATTTGGCTTTCCTCCTCTCATTGGTGACCCATCATGTTAGGAAAAAAAAAATATCTCTCAAAAGTGTAAATGTTATTCTTTCTGTGGGTGATGTCATCATTTTAGTGGCCCAAGCATTTGTTACTAAAATAGTACTTAGCAACACATAATCATTATTTTCTCCTCTTAAAATTCTGAGTGTGTTTGTTCTGATGAAGTCAGGAGACACATTTTTCAGGGAGGTAGGAGTAAGAGCTTAAAAACACGAAGTAATGCCTGGAATAATCTCTTGACTTGTGTTCCTTAAATAAGCAAGAAGACAACTAAATTTTCCTTCCTGTGGCGACAGCTCTGGCAGAGTAAAAAAAAATTTTTGAAATATAGTGCTAAAGGAAGTGGTTTTCATGCAACTGTGCATCTTATACCCTTCGTTAATGTGGTAGATACCTTTTGCTTGGCTTCATTTGACTTGTCTTTCTCATGTTTTTGCTTGTAAAGTGGGTGAGAAAAGTTCGACCAAAGAAACCTGTGCACTGACCAATCAATAGTGATGTTTCTAAAGTTCCTGTTAATCATTTCAGGAAACATCTTGGGCTCCTTTTTAATTACATCCTACCTAATATAAAAACTGTAAAGGTATCTCTGTATACCTATACCATCTTGTAGAAAATAGCTATATATTTCTTAAAATTTGTAATTTGATTTGAATCCTCATATTTTGAAGAGACTTGAAGCTTAACAAGAGCTTATTTTTTAAAAAACATATTCTGTATTTTAAAATTTCTAATTACTATTTTAAATAATGAAAATAGCTGTAATTTATCAAAGGCCTGATCAATGTTAGGATAATTCTCATGAAGTCATTTATTATCATAATTCCACAAGGTAGACATTTTAAGTTTGCAGGAACCTGAGACTAGGAAAAAATTGTCCAAAATCTTATGCCTAATAACAGATTCTAAAGCTTGTCTTTATGTCTAATAGCCAAGGCCATGGGAAATTACACTTAATCTTTTCCTGCCCTGATTCTTCTAAAAAGTGTGTGGGTCATGTGCAGGCCATTGCACCAAGTTGGTTGTCAGGGGGAGGTGGGTATGCCCTGTTGCCAAGAGCAGCCAACAACAAAGGCAGCAGGGCAAGATTGCAGCAAAGACCAAGGTTGCAACATCAATAACTACTGCCAGTGGAAACTAGCCCATGTGTCATACTTGGTATGTATATATCTGTTGCCAATAACCCCAAAGTAGACAGTGTTTTCCTTTTAGTCACTGAGTAATCTAGTCATAAACAAAACAGATTTACTTCATCGGCTGCTTCTTTCATCATGGTAAGGAAAATGCCCAAAGTTATGCCACATATCATCTAAGCATACCTTCTTTCTAACAATTAATTTTGGCTGCCTTCTATGAATCTGATATTGGTGCCAAACATTCCCTTTCCCACAAGTTCAAGAGTAATCAAGCAAAGTTGACACCTTCTAGTGTCCACGTGGGCTTCTTGGTATTTAGGGACCTTGGCAAATTATTTACAGCTTCTTTCAGACGAGCCTTCCAGAGCTTTGTAAGAATAAACAAACTTCAAAGGTCTCCGAAGGGGAAAAACTGTCCTGGCTAAGTCTATAATTTAGGCTATCTTTAGAGAGTACAACTCCATAAAGAGAGAGGTCCAAGAAACCAGCTTCTTTTATACAATTAACTTTTTCTTTACTTAATTGTAAAGACTAAATGACAAGTAGGAAAGTGCTTTTGCAGAAGCGTGGGAGTCTTAAAGCTGTAGAAGGAAGAAACACTGTGCATG
Source organism: Pan troglodytes (assembly GCF_028858775.2). Lineage (NCBI taxonomy): Eukaryota > Metazoa > Chordata > Mammalia > Primates > Hominidae > Pan > Pan troglodytes. The sequence continues at coordinate 155,454,823 of NC_086015.1, forward strand.
GGAGTAAGTATGTGGGTGGGAGTTATAGATTACTGCTCTTTTGCTAGTCTAGAATAACTATGCATAAACATCTTTATAGTAGTAACTTGAACAGAATCATTAAACTTCTATTAAAGGCACTTGATACATCATTCAAAATAAGCACAGGTTACCTTATATCCAGAAACAGAAAAAAATCATTTTACATCCAGCCAAAAAAGATTTTAAAAGAGCCTTTGATTTTTGACAAAACAAGTGATAATAAAATTAAAATTTTATTTTATTTTCAAATATTAATTCAAAAGCTGACATGCTGTACTTCTTGAAGTTATCAAAGATAAGCTGGCTAGCTTTGTCTGTAGATATCATACCCTTAAAAGATTAAGCCCAGGAAGTGAATGACAGTAACACCAAAGACAGCAACAGCAAGAGCATAGTACTAATGATCAGTCACAGATTTCTTCCGACCCTGCCTTTAGAGGCTATGTGATGGACACCTTGCCACTTAACACAAATAGTCACTATTTCATGCAACTAGTAATAGAATTCTGTCCTTACAAATGAAGAAGAATTCAATGTGCACATGTAGTACAAATACTGTGAAGACTTTCAACTATAATGTGAGACATTTGAATTCAATAAAAAAGGGACAGAGCAATAAAATAATTATAATTGTTTATCTGTTGAGTTTAGATTCACCAGATACACACTCTCATTTTTCTCATTCACTAAATTTTGCACATTTATATTATTTACTTAGTTGATCATAATTATTTACCATTTCATATTCATTGTCCTTGTTATACTGCATATTTCAAGAGGCTTCAGGTCTAGTTTTTCTTACCATGTAGCCTCAGACTCTAGGAAAGACTGGAATTATGCCAGGTGCTCAGTGACTATTTGTAGACTGGATAGGAAAGTTGATAGCAATAAGGTTTAGAATGAAAATGCAGCAGTAACTAGTGAGCTGGTGACCTATGGCCAGAAAACTTTGAAAAAGGAAAAAAATGCTCCACATTGTCTAAAAACACATTCATTACTGGGAGGGCTCGATGGAATCAGGCCCTGTCAGCAGTTACTCATTGCTAAGCCCATTGCAGAAACATGGGCATTCAGATCCATCCAGGTGGGGCCAGGAGGGTCAACTGGACTGACGGCACATTCACAAAGGCCATAAACTAAGATGTCTAGCATTATCTTCAAATGAGTTTCAAATGCGGTATGTTCTGCTAACTTGTTTGTGTTTATAATTTAACTATGTTAATTTATTGAACAAATTTATAAAATATATTGAATGTACAGAATAGCTTTTGTTGAATACACATAATTACATGTATGAGTATGTAACTGGTGAAGATATGTATATCTTCAAAAGGAAGTGGCCAAGGACACACTTTATCTCTCAGAGGCTCTGATGTCACTCTCAAGGGGGTGCTTATAATCACAATTTCTTAGCAAGAGACAGGGTATAGAATTTTAAACAAACAGCAACCTAAGCATTTTAGAATATGTAGGATTCTCCTTTGTGTGATCTTAACTCTTTGTCTTATCTGTTTTTAATCCTATGGACCACTAATGCTTCCCTGGCATAAAGTGAAACATATTTTGGTTGCCTAAGAAGCACCACTTCCAAGCATGTGCATGACAAAATGTACCACCTTGCACCACCAGTTTAGCTATTCACAGCTAGTCCTAACTCCCTCATTTCTAGATGCATATGGGCACCAGCCTACCCAAATCTAATTCTATATGAGATCGAGTTTCCTGCAGATAATTCTGTTTCTATTGAGCCAAATAAACTTTACTTGCCAAAGGAAAAAATGGAACAGGTCAATGGATTGCTACCTATTCTGGTTAATTTCCATTTCCTAAACTCTAGCTTCTTGCAGAGTTTAGGCAAGAAGCTGGCAACCTTGGCTGCGCTTTGAAATCATCTAAGGGGCTTAAAAAAGATACAGACGCTTGGATGCCCCTCCCAGAAATTTTGATTTAATTTGTCTGAGTTGCAGCCCGCCTATCCAAAATGTAGTCAGGGTTAAGAACCACCGCCCTAGTTTCAGTCTCCTCATTATGAGCATGGGGTCATAATTACCTCACATACCTCTTGTTTTAAGTTCAAGGAGATAATGTGTGACCTTAGAGTCCCTAACACTTCCATTACTCCTTTGCTTCATGAAAGACAAATAAAAAGGAAGGACGTGGGGTTGGCAAGTCTGGGAAGGTGAGGAGGAGGGATCCTTCTGCAGAGTTCTTCCAATGAGCAGTTCGTTAGGGTTAACAAGCTATCCTTTGTTAAAGCAAAAGCTCTTGAAGGATTAAGCCTCATTCTCGCCTTAGTGTGAATGACTTTAATCAGATAATCTCCTATCACCTAGTTGAGGATTTGTTACTGAAAGCCTAGGGGAGGCAAGGAGAGAGAGTTGCAAGGCCAGTTTGGGATTCACTGAGGCAAGCCAAGGAAGCCTCAGCCTCTAGGAAATTAACCTGACATGTAGTAAGCTTTCCATAATGACAGCATGAAAAATCTGAACAACAAACTTTCTCCTCATGTTGCTAGGACAATATTTGTTAAAAGTGTTTTTCTGATCAAGCCTCTTGTCTGTCCAATAGCCTTTCATGACTTTTTTTCTGACTTTCTTTCTGCCATGAAGCTGTTAACAAGTGTCAGGTAATTTTACCATTTGCCAGCTGCTTGGGAGTCCGTGAGGAGCAAGGCCTTGCCCAGTCCTATCCTCCTTGCCATCTGCTTGGCACATGGTAAGCACGCAGGGTTTGTTGAATTTAACTGAATGGTTTCATTTGCTACACTCTTTTCCAACTGTGATTTTTCCCTCACGTCTGTCCCCAACCGCTAGACTATGAACACCTTGCAAAAGACTTAATAACTTCTTTATCCCCAGTGCCAAGCACAGCCCTTGGCACATAATCAGCAGTCAATGACTATGTGTTAAATGTATTAAGGAACAATAGCCAGTGCACTGATGCCTAAGTTAAGATATTAAAATTAATTTATGACTGTACTGCTCAGTTCCCACTCTTTTGGACAAGGCAAAGAGGAAAGAAGAGAAAAAGAAACAGATATATGAAACTCCCACCATTTATTAATGGGACAAATGTTGTTCTTATTCAAAGGTCTCTTTAGAACATCTTTTGAGACATGATTTGAAGGTAATTTCAGGAAACTCAGATAGGCAAGAAGGAATAAGAGGAGCTAACAAAAGATCCACAGAGAGAACTCACCCAATGGAATGAAAAGAGAGGGATGTGGAATATCATAGAAACCAAAGGAAAGGAACCTCAAGAACACAATGAGTAAGTAGATAGATACAGCCAACATTTAGGAACATTGACACTGCTATTGGCATTGTCAAAGATTGGTTTACCTTTAGAAATAAATAAGACAATGGCCATATTTTTCATATTTGTTTTCTATATGGAACAGTGTTACTACGTAGAAATGTTTGGGTTACAGTACATAAAACAGTTTCACTACAACATTTATATTAAAAGCCCTATTAGATACTATTTTTAAAAGATTGCAAGGGAATTCTGGGCTAAATAACAACACAGAATTTTATGAAATGGTAGAAAGTGTTTTACAATATTACATGTAATTACATATTATAAGCATAAATAGATAATATGTCAATTTTGATCTTCTGGCTGTATTCTATATTTATTTTTATATCTGTTTAGTTTATTGAAAGACCACGATTGCATATTTACTTGTCTTTAACAACAGTCCATAGTAGAAGGTACGCATACATCCCAGGTAGAGTGTTTATAAATATATTACACATTAGACAGATGAATTCAGGAGCTTGGGGTACTGGCTGTGAAACACTGTGGGGCAGGAGGCTTGTCCTCTTGTTAGCTGCAAGGCTTTGGTCAAGGGCCAACTCTCCAGCTTCCATTACCTCATGAAAAATGAAGATTATATATAAATGACATGGGGGGGTGGCCTTTGTTTTATAAGATTGTCTTAGAAGATTAAATTTGGAAAAGAAATTGCATATATAGTACAATATTAACTATGCTTTTAAAAATGCATTGGAAAAGCCTAGAAGGAAATAAACTGTAATACAAACAGTTCCCTATCTCTGGGAACTGGAAACACTGCTGATATAAAAATATTCTACCTTCACTAATTTCAAATTTTCTATATTGTGTTGACTCCAAATAATAAGTCACACACAAACAGGCATACCACATCTCCCTTCCCTCAAGGTATGTTATCTCGAGGATCATGAGTCTTATGGCTTCTTTTCAACTCTGAGATGTAAGGTTCTAAGGTTTGTTGTACCCCATTGCTGAGGGTCTTCAACCAAATCACATTCTGCTGCTGGGTCCCCAGCCATTTGCTGTCTGTTGCCTCCTAGACAGAGCCCACTTTTGGTTTGCTCTCATTCTCAGCAGTGGTGGACTTCATGCAGTCTCTTCTGAGATTAGACTATCAGCCTTTACACAGCAGTCAAGAGTTATCTAGTTATCTTTGTGAAAACAAAATTTAGATAATGTTCCATCACCCCACCCCACCCCTGCCTCTAACATAATCAAACACTTCAATGGTTCCCAGTGAGGAAAAGTATCATGGTTGTAGCTTTGCATTTTGAGTGTGATTAATTTGATGGAGATTCATTTTTTCCCTCTTCCTTGACTGCAAGCTCCTTGAGGTTAGGTAGTTTTTGTTCACCATTGGCTCTCTAGCCCTACCATGAACCCTGGCCTTAGGGCTCTTGCCATGCAGTCCCCACTGCTTTGAATGCTCTTTCCCCAGTTATTCCTCACTTCACCGAGAACCTTGCCTGCATATGACCAGCTCAGTCCTCCATCCTGTTTCACACAACCTTCTCTCCCAGATCCCCCCAACCTGCTTTATTTCATAGCGCTTATCTCCATCTGAAATTACCTCATATGTTTATCTTTTATTTTTTATTTTTGACTTATTTTTTGTTGCTTGTCTCTCCCTAGCAGAATGCAACCCCTTTGAGGGAAGTGATTTATCTGTGCTGTTCATTTCTGTAACCACAGTACCTAGAATAGGAGTTAGCCATGGCTGATGCTCAATAAATGTTTGTGAAATGAATAGAGTCATTGTGTGAAAAGTGTTTTCTGTATGGAAAGAAGAAAGAAAGGATGAAAAAATAGAAAGAATAAAAGAAGGAAAAAATGAAAGAAGGAAGAAACAGAGGAAGGAAGAACTATACTTTTGGAAATCTCATGTAGCACCTCCTCACATTAAACTGGGGAAACTGTTAGGCCTATTTTAGAGCTTCTTCTTGTCCTTATTGTCTTTAAGAAAAAAAAAAAAAGACAATGAAAATGAATGGCCTGAGAGAGTCAGAAGACACTGAAGTCAGTTCTGCTCTGCCATGGTGCCAAGTTCCTTATATAATGCACTCCTCTGGTTTAACAAGGGAACAAGGCCAGATGCTCTCTAACATTCCATTCAATGCTAAAATTCTATGATTTTGAACTTTTAATTTCAAAATGTATTCGCTTACTGTCTCTCTATTGCCAGATCCTAAAATAATGATATTGAAGATATAGATTCAACTTTTAGGTAAAATAACTTAATTGAGAAATGCATAATATTTAACTGCTTTAAATTTCATAAACATTTAGTAGCAAATATATTGATTTTATATATTTTCACATTCATGTGCAATATACATGTTATACATATAATATATTGTATTATATATCAAATATATACATAGTATCTATTAGAATACATATTTTTATTTTTAAATAATGAGCACAAAGAAATTGTGTTGTGTACGAAATATATAAAGGTCCTTGAAGATAAACTAAATTCATGTAATTCTCTCAAGTATATGTATTCAAATATCTGAACAAGTTTGAGTTCTACAAAAGAAGGTCTCACCTCTCTCCTCAACCCTGTTGTGAAGTTTAATGTGATACATTTAATGCATCTACTTAAACTTGATTCTCCATACAAGAATGTTTGCAACTTTTGATTGCCTTTTAGAGTCATCTTCTCTTGACCATCTATATTTAAATATTGGTTAGGAAGCACAGGACATGAGACTAGGTTCTGGTTTTGACACCATCTTTCAATCAATTATTTTTATCCTGGTATAATAAAAATAGCATTTTAAAAGAGTATACCTCCTTGAGATATTTTTATTTAGGTGATTGGTTTGTGTGAGAGTGTGTGTGTGTGTGTGTGTCAGGAAAGACAAGTTATATTGCAGAGGCAGTGAGAGCTTATTGAGCTATGAATGTGGTATGCAGAAGAAGTAAGTCACAATTCACACAGGCACTCACACACTTACATAGGTACCTTAAATATCCCCATTGGACTGAAAAAGATAAATGCTGCCATTATCTTTATCTTTATTATTGGTAAACAAGGAGCTGACATTATCTATAAAAAACATATTCCTTAACTGTATTTTTATTGAGATTCATTGGTATAATTAAAACTTGAATGGACTGAAATATTTCAGGAACCTGCAGTGAACACTCTTTCCTTTATCTGAAAATGTAGTTTATTTCATCTGAAATTGTTTTCTATAATTTCCCTCTCCACCCATAAATGACCTTCTTTTTATACTCATGGATATACTCACTTATGAACCTGTAGACTATACACTTCACAGAAATAGGAGAAACCATAATGTTCTCCTGGCACTGAGGGAATATCAATGGTATTCTAAATGAGGAACTATTAACTTTTTATTACAATAATGATTTTTTAGTAATTTCCATAGTTTGAAATGTGGTTAGGATGCTACTGGCAGTTGAAAGCTGACAACATGATTGAATAGTTTTAACATATGATCTGGTGTTTGTTACAGTGCTTTAAAATTTTAAATATTATCATTCATGTTATAATGTTATCCAGTGATAGTCAATTAGGCCAAATCAGTGGTAATTTAGTGTTATATCACAATTTATTTGGACTCGAGTTATAGATTGACCATTGCTTTGTGAGTTTTCTTAGCCATTCTGTTTTTCTGTATCTAATGTAAAATAAAATTTTTTCTCTTCTTTTTTATGTACCAGGATGGTTATTCTACTGTTTCTAACGTTAAAGGATCATCCTTGTATTTCTTTGTATTCTGTCATGGAGTAAAAAACATGTCTCATCTCAGTTTCCATTTCTCTTTTGCTCCCAGAAGTCCCCCCTCCTCCAGTGTTGAAGTAGAAATATAATTTCCCCTTTTGCACCATAAGCAGGTTCAAAAGTCCTGTGTTTCACCATGTTGCTCCAAACAGCAAATTTTCTAACCCACATGAAAAAAGAACACCACAGTTCTAACTTGGAATTCTACAAGGGTTTGAGAACAATTGAAAATAAATTTCTACCACTAGGATTAGTCCTTAGTGGTTCGCAGGCATTCTAAGCAGAGGGGCATGGAAGCTAGCTAGGGCACCAACCTGTTAGCAGATGCAAAGTTTGCTCTACTAAGAAGTTAGGCCTTTAATATCACAGACAATGGGAGGCAAAATGAAGAAATAAAAAGGCAAGTAGCAAGCAATTCAGTAGGCTAAGCCAGGGATTTGAGAGTCTCCCAAGGCTCCTCCCTTCCTCATTCCCTGCATGAGTCATTTTTCCAGTCTGTCCACACCCATTCACCCCTCCATCCCACACTCTCATTCACCCTGCAAGCTGCCGTCACAGGAACTTTCTGCAATACAAGTCCAGACTCCATCTCTGGCCCCTGCTGCCTAAACTTTCCTAGTTCATTAGTTTTGGCAGTAAAGTTGAGACTCGTTAGATCAACACAGATCTACTTTTAGTGTCATCTCCTGCCACTCTCCTGTACTACCCTACCCTCGCTTCTCACAGAAAGGCTGAGAAGGCTGGCAGGCCCCTTGTATATACCCTGATCCTTTCGTTTTCTTTGAGACAGGGTCTTTTAATGTCACCCAGGCTGGTCTCAAACTCCTGGCCTCAATCCTCCCTCCATGGCCTCCCAAAGTGCTGGGATTACAGGTGTGAGCCACGCCATCCAGCCTGCCCTGCTCTTTTCTCTTCTCCACCTGGACTCTACTCCCTTTTGATCTTGCCAACTTCTACACACCTTTCAAGGCACCAGTTAAATGTAAATCCTCCAGGAACCCTTCCTTTGCCATCCTCAGAGCCCTCATTGGATTGCTTCCCACATACAGCACTTATCCCTTATGCAGAATTAATCGGTTTGTCTCTCACCTACTAGAGGTGTTATCCTTGAGTGTAGGGACTGTCTTATCCATTCTTGCATCACTGGCATAGTAGGCACTAAATGTAGTTGCTGAATGCTTAATAAGAGGAATGGAAGTCTTCGTAGCTTGGGGTAGATACTAATGGGCAGATAGAAAGTTCCCATCCCTGTTCTCTGAGAAAGTGTCAGTGTTCTTTTAGTTTGCTTAAACTGTGTGGGTACTTGAGTCCTTTTAAACGATTAACGCTGGGAAGAGGCACCATTTAATTAATTAATTTGTTCTGGAAGGGATCAGTGTACAATTTTAACTCAGTGCTTTGTGGATCTAGCTAAAGGTCAAGAACTCAAGTCGGCTATTAGTGCCTCTGGAAGATATTTCTGCACTTTAGCACCTTTCTGATGTTTTTCCTTCACCTCGAGCTGGCCTCACTCTCTTCAACAAAACCGAACCTGCAGGAAGAATGTTGTACCATATCCAGCATTTTTGTCCCAACAAACATGGGACAAACGTTTTTCATTAGAATCATCCTTGAACAAGTTATCCGAATTCCTTACATTCAAAGGAAATCCTGCCCCCAGTCTCCAAAACTTCATCACATCACAGACGTTCAGGATTCTTTCCATTCAAAGCAAAGCCAAGTTACATCTTATAGCACCCAGTGAATTATGATATGGGGCTGCAGTTTATTTGCTCTGGCGACAATATGGCTTACTTGCCGTGGAATATCCCGGTATTTCCGAAGTAACACATTATTTTTAAAGAGGGAGCTTTGCTTTCTCTAAATCACATGGTGCAAAGTTGGGAATACAGTGGCCTGTAAATTACAAATATTATTTACAAACTAGAAGGAAAGCTGACATGTGAGTGTTTGTGCTTGTGTGACAGTTTCACTAACGAATTCCAAAACTGTGGATAGCCTGTTACTTGAGAAAAATACACGGTGGCAGTCTTGCAGATGTTTTTCCCGCCTGTTAGCCCTCCAGGTTCAAAAACTGTTTGGTGCATTTTAAGGCGGCAGTCTCACCAGATCGCAGGATTCTAGTCTAATTGGCTTCTAACCTTCAATCTAACCTTGCCGGCTTCCTTGCAAAGCCCGGTGCAAGGGCCTCTTTCAAAATGAACCCACTGGTGTGCCCAGCAGTCGGTAGAAGAAGCGGGAGGGCGTCCGGTCTGCACGCCCGCCGCGAGGTTACAATGCTGAACGCATGAGATGGAAGATACCAACGGGAGGCCGAGGGGATCCACGGCGCCCGCGCGGGCTCCGGCTTCCTCCTGCTCTCGGCGCCGCGGGGCGACCGCCCATGACCCGCTCTTGCGGGCTCTGTCCGGTTGACAGGCGACCCTGTGGCCCGGGGAAGCGCGGGAGGGCGCCGGCGGAAAGTTGAAGAGCGTTTTTCTCGCCGCCGCGTGCATTAGGAGCTCGACGAGTCCGCCCTGGGCTTCCTGGTGGGGCTGGGCGGGCGGGGGAGGGGCCGCGCAGCAGCAGCGGAAGCCAGACCTCGGCGATAAGAGGCTGCACAGCGACATGCAACAGTCTTTTCACTGCAGCTGAATGAGTTGTGGCGCCCACAATGCTCCCATGACAAGGAGCTGACAAGTTCCATTTTCCGTCGCGGGCATCTTGGAATCATGACTCCCACAATGCCTTGGGCACTTGGTCGACAGTGGGGCCGCCTCTGAAAAAAAAATGTGAGAGGTAAGTTTCCATTTTCACAGTTTCCCCGCGCCGGTCCGCCGCGCTTCATTGTTCGGACTCCGGCGGGTCTGCCAGTGGCTGAAGGAGGAAGTGCGAGGAGGTGCTCGCCGGCCGCGGTTCTCCCGGGCAGGGGCGGGCCGATCGCGGTAGTTGGTTTCGCGTCCCTCAGCACCTCCTGCCCGGGGGAAGGCGGGAGGGTGAGCCGCAGCCGCTCCTGCGCCCTTCCCTGCCGCGGGCTCTGCGGACGCTGTCAGGGCACAGCCCGCGCACGGCTTGGCAGCCCAGCGGGACCCAGGGAGAAACGGGGGGGCGAGAAGAGAAACAGGTGCGTGCAAGTGTACTCACAACTTAATAACCTTTGTCGGGGGAAGGTGTGAGTCCCTCCGAGTCGAGCGGCGCGCGGGTCTTCCCGGCGGCTCCCGCATCCCTGGCCCGTGGGCTGCCATCCCGCCCGGTTTTCATCTGGGCCAAATATGTGCACGCAAAGGTTAATTCTCTGCTTGCTACCCATAAATTACGCATGACATGTTTAGCTGGGCTGCCTTATATGGAGAGTGCTGTATTTCAGGCCAGTTTGCGTTTTGCCAAGTTTACAGGGCGGAAGACGCCCTGTAGGAGAGGGCTGCCTCCTCCTTTTCTTCTTCTTCTTTTTTTTTTTTTCATCGTTTTGTAGTGCGTCACTCAAAAACTGTAAGAAAAGTAAGTATAGAAGCTTTTTGGGTGGAGCCGCAGTCGGTTGAATTGCTTTCATGAAAGGTTGAAAAGAATGAAAAGTAGTTAGTACTTGGGTTCTGGTTTTTAGACAAAAGCAGGACAAATATGTAGCACCCCCCCCCCCACTTTTTTTTTTTTTTAAACGGAGCCGGAATCTGTTATTGGTAGTAATGTGTCATGTGAGAATACTTTGATTCCAGAGCCTGTAACACGAGCAGGTATATGGTGGCGCTTATGCCTTCCCCTCGCACAGCACTTTACAACTACAGGGGTGTTGCTGCCAGAGTAATATTGTATTCTTAAGGCTCTCTGGGGCCGGGAGATTTGCGGCTGTTGGGATTCTGGGGTGTATTTCCGTGGAGTATGTCTCCCCAGGATTAAAGTTAAGAAGCTGCCAGAAAGGTTGTTGCCGCTGACTTCACTTTGTGTGCCCACCAGCACAGGCACAAGTCATAGCAGATGGATGGCAAACTCTGCCATATACTCTGAGGAGTTTCTTAAATTAATACGCTAGGAGAGAAGTCATAATTAATGCTTTTAGACTTTCGGGCCCTCTGCAGTGTGCTTTGAAATACTACACCGGTGGACACTGTGTCCCTTCCTCCTGGGTTTGAACACAGTGTCTGTTTATACACAGAGGGTGTTTAGTACCTAAGTATTCTATACCAGCACAAGAGAGCCACTCCACAGTTATCTCTCTGTGTGGATTCCTAAGTGTGTTGGTGTTTCTCCTTGCTGTTGAGATAAAATATTATCACCCAGAGAGAAAATGAAAGTTCAACGGCTGTAAAATTTATCCCAGGAATGTGCAGTTCAATACTTAGAATGTCTTAGATGTAGTTATAGATAGAGGCACTGAATAAGTTATTTTGTAGCCTGAGAATGCACATCGCTGTCACTTGTATCTTGCTTTCTTAAAGTTGGTGACAACTACGGCTCAACTTCTTTAGAAAACCTAATGTTCTAGTTTTTATCTGTTTTGTGTATTTGCATGGGAGTTACTTTATTATTATTATTATATTGTTAGGTCTTCTTTGAAAATGTAGGCATAGGTTTTTTAGTCTTATTTGTTTAATGGGGGGTTTCCTTGCTGAAGACTACAAAAGTTGCCTTTTGTGTTTTAAGGAACAGATTGGGTCAGCAACAGAAAACCTGTTCATTTATAATTATAGTGTCACTTAAGACATAATAATCAGATTTCATTATTACTAAGAGACTCAGAAAAACCTCACATATGCCTAGTTTAATTTTTTTCCTTATATAACTGTGAACAAATTTGTGTGTAGATACACATCAAGTGTGGTACTCTGCGCAGTCATGCCAAAGAGAAACTGAAGTGTTATATGGTTTGAGATATTATTGCTTGTGTTTACATTTCCACATTTGAGGCAAAGTTAGACTCCAAGTTGAATTCATTAAATTTTGATTCCAACATTCTGTTCTTCCTTTGGGCACAGAATTCCTATGAAATGAAACACTGGGTTTTGTTCCAGAACAAGAACAGACTAACCCAAAATTTCTCCTGGGGGGGAAAAAAAGAGTAAAATTATATTTCTCATTGAAAATTGTATTTCTTATTGAGGAAGGGTGTGTTACTTTATTATATAAAATGCCTTATCTTCATTATAAGAAAAAAATGCCCTTGCATTTGTCACTGTTGCCATACATTAGGCCTGTATTTGATAGATCTATTTATGGAAACAGAGAATAAATAATCTTGCTGCACCTTCTGGCTTTCTGCTTGGTGATAGATGTGCGGATTAGAGAACATCTCAGGTCTTGGTTAGGAGAAGCTGAAAAGAATAGGTGATTGGGTTTTTAAAATTCTGTATGCAAAGGCATTAGGGTGGGTAGTAGATATGAGAGTCAAAAGAGTGGAGGAAAGAAGTGAAATAGGTTCATGAAGTGATTGGCCCAAAATAAAATCCCATCAACCATATGGATCATAGAGAATGTGACATAGAAAGATTTTAAAGTGTATGGTTTTTTAGGCCAAAAAGCTTCATATGTTTGGAAATCTAGAATGTGCTGTCCAGTACAGTAGCCACATGTGGCTGTTGAGCACTTGAAATGTGTCTTGTCCAGATTGAGAAGTGTAAAATACTACCGGTTTTGAAAACTTTATATGAGGGGAAGAAAGTAAAACATCTGATTAATGTTTTTATATTTATGATATGTTTTAATGATAATTTTTGATATATTGGTTCTAATAGAAGATCTTACTAGATTAACTTCACCTGTTTCTTTTCTCTCTTTCTCTCTCTCTCTTTCTCTCATGGTGTCTAGAAAATATAACAAATGTGGCTAACATCGTATTTATTTTGGACAGTGTTGTTCTAGGATAAAGCAGGAAAACAATATTCTGGGAGAAAGCTTAAAGATTTTGCTGGTCAAAACAATAAAATTGGCTTATTTTATTATACATAGAAATACCTCGTCTTTCTTATCCATTGTAACCAAAATTTGAGAAAACACACCACCTAACATCTATTTTTATTTCCTCAAAGCTGCTATTTAGTTTAGAGATTTGATGGTGAGGTAGTAATAATAGAGAAAAACTTATAATTAGAGAATGAGTCTTAACACCTCTCAAAGGCCAAAATAGAGTATGATTGTTACTTAGGAACATTTTAGAGACACTGTAGTTATCATTGTCCTGAAGTTACCAAACATAAACGAGTCACTAAAATTATTTTAAAATAGAGATTTTAGTAAATAGCAATTATCTTCAAATACTTAATCTGTGTTTTCTTTTGCTAGAACTTTCTTTAGAAAATTAAAAAAAAAACCCATATCCAAAGTCCTGAGCAAATGTTAATAAAAGATTGCTGAATTCATAAGAATGAAAGATTTTTACCTGCAGATAGGAGGGTATTGTTTTGAATATTAGCAAAGGTGAAAATGTGTTTCTAACGTAACATTATGGGCTCTGAAGAATTTCTATACATGGAGACACTGTCTTTATAATTTGAACACATTCTTGAGAAAGCATCTGACTGGTAAACAAAGCACAATGGCATAGGTCCTGGAAACATTCCTTTCAGATATTTTCATAACTGAAGTACATTTTGCCATTCACAGTGAGTGTTAAGCTGAAAAAAATGTGGTTCTTTTCTAGCCATATAAAGTATGCTTACTATTATTTTCTCGAAGGATGCCAAAAAATGTAAAATGGATGTTGTGGATTCTTTGTGGGGAGGGAGCTAGTTTGTATATAGAGCCTCAAGAAGAGTTGCCTCAGCTTGGTGCCATCTTGAGTCTGTCTTCCACTATATGAGGCATAGCTTCCATTAGTGTCAATGCGTGTGTGGAGGGTGAGGGGAAGAATGATCCCCATTAACTTTGTATATTGTTTCTGATGAGTCATGGAGCATATTCACTAATGGTTGGAGAATTATTGATTGCAAGGCAGAGGATTCAAGAAGAGCTATTGGCATATGGCATTAACTGTCTCTAGACATATTTTTTATTTTTAAATTTGAGGTAGAGAAATCGGTTTTTACGTAGTGTTTTTCATATTATAAAAAATAAACGTTTATGTAAGCATTACAGATACATCCTTGAGGAAAAAAATAGTAAATACATGGTTATAGTTTTCTACATATTACCAGTTTTTTTCATAACAGATCCAGAACATCTCTTTCAGATAATCGTTCATGTTTTTAGAGAGGCATCTCATCATATGTGCCTGTGAAATCTGTAAAAATATGTGTAACACACATCTTGAAATATTTGTGTTAGGAGAATTAAGTCTTACACATTTGGTTCTTTTTCTACTGTTTTTGGTTATGTTTTCTAGGTTACTATGATTATCCTTTGTTAAAACAGTTCAGGAAATATTAATCTCAAAACGAAATGTAGCCATATTGGACAGAGTAGAGAATTGCTTTTCCACAGAGACCAGTTATTCCAAAAAGGTGAAGATGTTTCTGAAATAATATCATGCTCATATGCTCCAAAAGAAAAGCCATCATCTCTTTTGACATTCTTTTAGGAAACTGAGAGATGTATGTTTTATATACCAAAAGAGGTGAATAATAGTTGATAAAGGTATGCAAAATACATACTCCTGTGAAGTGTGAACACACAATTTGTATGTAATGCATGCATGAGCATATAACTTTCCCCAAGACAATGCCAATGTATTCAAATCACCTGAATGTTAAATAATATCGTACTATTAAAAAGAATTGTGGTAAATATGAAATCTAAATACCAGTGATGATGTCCATGCTGATGTCAACTCCATTCCAGTCCTGCTTTAGCTAAATTCACAAAATGAAGAGATGTCTTTCTCCAAAGTAGTTTTCCAAAAATTTGTATTTGACACTGGATTTTTTCCTACGTTTTCACTTTTAAAAGTTTAGAAGCTATTAACTAAAAATGAACTTGTTTTAGAGCGCTAAGAAGATTCTAGATTTATGGGGACATATTTAGTTCTATGAAATAAGCATTACGTTGCTGACTTGAAATATTATTTTATCATATAAAGTTGATTTATAAGTGAATACATATTGTGAAAAATTACCACAGTAGACTTAGTGAAATCTACCAAACTTAATCAAGATAGATATACCTTGTCCTCAAAAAAATAAGAATCTGGTAGGGAAAATAAGAGCTTCGAAAATAACTATAAAGTAGAAAGTGATATTTAATAAACAATGGCTGGGTAACATGGTATGGAAGTTCAGGTAAGGGAAAGTCTTAAGATAACTCTGACTTGACCCACATACATGTAATAAAGGCAACAGTCCTTAAATGCATAAATAATGGGAACAAAAGGTATTCAGTATTTTTCAGCCTTAGCAAAATATTATTCTGTTAACGCAGTATTCTATTCAGCAATGGTTCCATATTTTCCATATGTTTATAGATAACATTCAGATATCGAATTTTCATATGTTTTAATTCATTTATTTATTTCTTTTATCTAGGAGAAATATAATGGTTTCCAAATGTCCTATACTAGATTATTGATAGATTTTGTCATTAGTTTTACTGTTGAATACCATGAAATATCAGCTGTTGCAGCCACTAAATAGTTACAAACTGTTGGTACTACCGTTTAATAGTCAATCCATGGTCATATGCTTGTACTATGCTAAATATAAAGGATTCAAGATGAGGACTTAAGCAGTTCATATTCGTATTTAGAATATTATCAAAGATATTTTCTTAACTTGTCTCAGTATTAGAATTTACAGCCCATTTTCAGCTTATTGTATCCAAAAATTTCAATCTTATATCCAATAATTTATCAGCATTTGTTGATGACAGTAAAAGTGACACATTAGCATTTTATTTGTTTCTGTGTTGTTTGATTACAACAGTGACATTTTAGCACTCTTTGTGGACGGATAACTCTTCTAGTAGAAAGAAAGCAGGAGGGTGGTCAAGCTAAGTGGCAGATACAAAGAGTTGGAGGACATAGGGCTTTCTGTGGGTAAGAAATTGATGAGAAAAGCTTTATGCCACTGACTAGGCTTGCAATTCAGTATTCCCCTATCAAAGGCCCCCTTACTGATGTTTCTGTTTACCAGATCTTGGTTTCAAGATGCCAGGTTCTGAAGAGATACACCACGAGTTCTTATAAACACTATATCTAAATTTGGTTTGAAAGTCTAATGTTTGGCTGTGTGCGGTGGCTCACACCTGTAATCCCAGCACTTTGGGAGGCCGAGGCAGGCAGATCACGAGGTCAGGAGATTGAGGCCGTCTTGGCCAACATGGTGAAACCCCGTCTCTACTAAAATACAAAAAATTAGCTGGGCATGGTGGCGCATGCCTGTAATCCCAGCTACTTGGGAGCTGAGGCAGGGGGATTGCTTGAACTCGGGAGGCAGAGGTTGCAGTGAGCTGAGATCATGCCACTGCACTCCAGTCTGGCAACAGAGCAAGACTCTTGTCTCAAAAAAAAAAAAAAAAAAAAGTCTAATGTTTATACCAGGCAGGTAGAAAAACAAAAACAGACCTCATTAGAGGATACATGAGGTTTCTAAAAGTGGAACTCCTTTGTAAATGTAAGAAGTGATATCAATATTATTATTATTTTAATATACTTATTTTGAAGTAACTAAGTTTTTTTGTTTATTTCTTGAAAGAAACAATAGATTGGGGAAAAACCATTTACTCTTTTCATGCCCTAGTTTCTAAATCTGTGACATTATAAAGGTGTAAATATTTATGAAAATAGTAGAAGTTGCCACTTGCTGTATACTTTTAAATAAGGTATCTCATTTAATCTTTTCTACTGTAAAGTAGCCGTAAAGTAATAAGACTTTTACCTTAAAGATCATGACTAGAACAATTTTTTCATTTGCGGAGATATGAGGCTTGTCATTTTTATTATTCTAATGTTCATGTTTTTAACCAATTTTTCTTGTCTTGCCTCCACTGATTATATATAAAGAATAGCGATGAGAATATAGCTGTAATTATGATTACTAACATCTTTGAATACTTTCTATGTGCTAAGCTAAGGTTTATAATTAATTCATTTATTCCTCAGAACAACCCTATGATATAGGTACTGTTAATATTCTGATTTTACAGATAGGGGAACTGAAGCACAGACAAGTCCAATTAATTGTGCAAAGGTACTTAATTAATAAGTAGCACAGTAAGGAGTTGAACCAAGGTAGCCCAGCTTTAGAATCCATGCTCCTGGGTAAAAGAATAAAAACAGATTTTAAAAATACTTATTTTGGATGCTGATAGGAGCTTGAGAACATAAACGTTTGGAATACTTTAAAAGACTTGTACTTTCTACATCATTTGAAGAGATTCCAGAAGAATGGGCAGAAAGTAAGAGGACAGAGAGAAAAGGCCTGGGATGAGGGGTGGGAAGCATTAATAGGATAGGAAGAAATGAGGAATCAGGTGTTTAAGGGAGATTGGTGCTACACTTTTGAGGTCATTGATGACCAGGTAGTAAGTTTAATAATACGTAGTGTGGAACATAAACAGACACTTGGTGTTTAGGGTAGTAACCTTACAGGAGTTGTGTTTTGGTGACATTTTATAAGGGAAGTATAGGACACATATAGAATGAAGTAGAGATTGTGGTTATACAGAACAGAGATGAGGGACTAGATGAGGGGAGTGGCCCTAGAATGAAAAGGAGGACATGTATGCTGAGAGAAAGGTGATAAGGTTAGGCTGCATAGGATGTACCAGCTGACTGGATGTGGATATTAAAGGCAATGGGGGTATTAACAATTATTTTTAAAATACAGCAAGAATTTAAAAAACTTTTAATCAATCAAAAATTCCTTATTTAAGAATTATATAAAATATCAGTAAGTGAAAAACATTTAAAATTGTATTTTATCAGGGATTATAACTTAAGTAGAAGATACATGTTAATTTCTTAAAACATTTCATTTCTATGCTCTTTTAAAGCACTGGATGGTGATCTAAAGGTCACCAAATTCTTTGTCCCAAATTGGTAATTTTAAAGTAAACATAATTTCAACGTTAGGCCTATTTTGTTATTTGCTGAGAAATGTCTCAATGTCAACCAGGCAGTTCTCCTCTCTTATTAAAGTCCATGCTCAGAATGCCTGTGTAACCTATCCTTAGTGATAAACAAGGTGGCAGATAGATACATGATAAAACAAGTTTGCAATGTGCTCAATGTGGCTGACATTTATACTTCTCAGACCTTGCTATTTTAGGGAAGGTATCAGTATAACCAGGGCATTCTTTTTCCTGGAACTAAAAATCCTTAATAATCAGTCACTATTATAAACAGAATGATTTACATACAGGAATCAATAAACAGTTGCTTTTGGATAATGGTTATCTGGAGTAGGAGGATAGTTATATTTCAAATAGAGTAGAAAGCTTTATTGGAATACTTACATGTCTTTTTAGTTTGAGGACCTTACAAGCTTTTTACAAATAAATGGTTTAAAATAGTTTAAACAGAAAATGTCAGAACATTAATAGATTATGTCTTATTTAATATACAGAGAAAAATTCCCATGAAATAAAGACAGTTTTCAAGAAAAATATTCTATTTATAAATATTTACAACTTATTAGTTATTTAGATTGCCCGTGTCCATAAAAATAATACAGAAATTACACTATTTATGTCTTTAAATATAGCATGTTTCTATAAACTAGAGAATAATGTTGACAGTATTTTATTTTGCCTTTGTTAGTATTATGTGAAAGTCACACTTATTACATGCCTTTTTCTATTATTAGACTTTTTTTCCTATGTAGTTTTTGCCTTGTGCTATACAGTATGGTGAAAATCTATTTAGCTATGTCATTAAGATAATGCTTAGAAAATGCTAATTTTTAAGTAACTAAGATTAAGTAGTATTGGATATTCTTTGCCTTCTTTATTATTCTGTCATTGGGCTAATTTTAACTAGACAAATTTATTCCAAAGTATTTTGAGCCATTATTTGAACTTCATTGCTGTAACATTCAGGGAAAACTGCATTGTCTACCTAGTGGCATTCAGATAAGGCATTTGGTCTTAGGTACCTCTTCCAAAAGACTTTTAAGAGGTTTGATAAGCATAGCAAAAGTGAACAACAGAGGATACAAGAAAATCTTTGATCCAGGAGTAGTCTCTCTGAAGCATTGCATGACCTTTCCAAAAAATAATTTGAGAAGTGCCTAACAATAGAAAAATATATATTTTTTCCTTCAAGAGGAAAGACTTTAGAAAAAATATACTCAAGTAGAATTCTGCATAATGCTTTCTGGGGGACCACATTTGCTGAAAATTGCCTATGGGAAATGACTTTCTCAGAGCGATATAGTTTTGAGGACTGAGATTTTAAAAGTAAATATTTTATTGGGAGCAATTAATTTAGGAAGAATAGTATTATGCCTATTCCTCTGTAGTTGATTAAAGTTTACTAAGTGCTGAGGTCTTTTCCCTTAAAACATTACTTTGCCATGTTAACAATCAGGTCATAGAGGAATGAATTCATCTTTTGTGTTTTGCTAAATAATCAGTTAACAAACATATTCTGAGCACGTTTAAAGTCAAAGGACTGTAGTAGGTCACAAGAGGGGGATGGAAAGTATAATTACATAGTGTCTTTCCTTCTTTGACATACAATTGGGTTGAGGAGAAAGACTTGAAAACTTAATGCAAGGCACTATACAAGTTAGTACCAAAGGAGGAAACTGAAAGAGGGAAGGAAATTCAAAGAAGGAAGTTTTTGTGGAACTGAATGGCAAGGGAATGCCGTGGGGAAGAGGGGGCATCTGTCATAGGCCCAAAGATTAAGCACTCTTTTCGGAATATGGAGTGACATAGTAAGAATAAGGTGGAAGTAGTGATGAAAGCTACCATATTTGAGCAGCGTCTTTTCTATGTGAGGCCTTGCCAGCTTATGTTGTTTTTGGAAAAAAACAGATAGACAACCTGGTAGTGATAGTAAACAATGAATGAATTGGGCCGGTGAGTCAGGAATCATCATCCTCTTAGAGAACACAGACTTAGAGAAATTATCTTATTTGCCTAAATCCACATAGCTGGTGATCAGCCGAACTGAACAGAAGCCAGGTCTTTTCATACTTCAAAACCAGCATTCCCCAACCCCATCCCTCCCCATCCCATGATTCTGTTGGGAATGAGTGTGGCATGTTAATGACATACTAATTTTAAAACTTCACCCATACAACAACTGACATAAGTCAAGAAGATAGAAATTTTATTTAAAAGGCTGTCAAATGTATTTTCATCTTTTTGCTTTGATGATGGGTTACAAATAGCGTATAGTTTGACAAATGCTTATACTCTGTTTCTTGGATTTGTAAAAACAAAAATAAAACAAACTAGGCCCCCCATCTTCAGTAGATATGGTATGGAGTTGCAGTATCATGATGTTGTAACAGTGCATTTCGCAGTAGGTAGACCCATTTGGGATTCCCTCAGAGGAAGCTTGTGAAGTTTGAAGACAATGTACTTTCTCACCAATAGTATGAGGCTATAAAATTTTCACCAAGAAATGATAGGGGCAAAAGTTTATAGATCATGGTTGTTTGATTATTTTATGCTTTTATGTTACATCATCTAATTTATACATCAGTCGCTGCTCTCTGTAACTTTACATGTGATGTAGCCTGTGACTTTAAAAGATAAGCTGTTAATTGTAGAGTTGTGCTGTTGGAGACCTGTCACTTTGCTAACAAATTCCTCTCTTCATAGAGCTATTTAGAAGATATAGCAAATAAAATTATGTGATTATGTGTTTTTAGAGAAAAATTTATTTATATAAAATGGAAGTCTTTGCTTTTGGCTGCAAAAGAAAGCATCCTTATTTAGCAAATATTGATTGCAGTGCCAGTGTGCCACGTATCATGCTATACCCTTTGGAGGAAAAAGAGGTAAGATGTGCCTGTTCTCAAAGTAATTTCCAGTATAGTGATAGAAATATTCACAAATAATGGACGGGCAAAACAAAGTGGGCACAAAGAAGCCAAGAATAGGCTGTTTGTGGGCAGAGTGTGGAATTTGCCTAAAACCATTTGGTAGACAGGTTAACTCTTTAGATACTTTGTATATATTGGAGAAGAGACAAAATCAACTCATAATTTATTAAAATGATGTGATTCGATATGTAAACCATTTAGTTTTTCTGTTCAAGTATTTGGTAAATAAGTGTGATGCCAGCATAGTATCATCCTGGACTAGACAGAAGAAATTAATTTATTTCTGATGCTGGCAGTTTTGGAGAAAGGTGGGCACATACAGTTCATCTGAATCTTCCTCATGCTAAATTCTTGATTGGAAGCAGGTTAAAACACTCAGGATTGGTAACCAAGTTTCAGTGCCTACAACGTTTATGTTAACAGAAAAGAAAAATCAGTCAGAGAGAGGTGCGTTGTATTTAACATTAATGACAGAGAATTTTAAATATGCGCATGATTCTCTTTTTCCTCCAGCTTTTCTTTCTGCACAGGAAATAAAGCTGTATTTTATAGGCCAGCTTCCAGACTTTGAAATGGTGAAAGTGCAACTGTGCATATTCTTCTATAAGACCCCATTCAGCTGTGACGTGTTGTTACTTGTTTCCAAGATTTAATCTGCATTCTAGGTTAGAAAATTCAGGATTTTATTGCTTATTATTATTCATTTTTATTCATAAATATTTGTTTAAAGCCCATTACATATAAAGTTTTACTATAAGATTTTAAATGAAAATTTTAAGACAAATTAAGAATATGGTTTCTGATTTTCTGAAGTTTATGGCCTATAGAAAAAGGTCCATTCATAAGTGAAATAATAAAAGCAAAACAACAAAAGACTCGAGCTTTAGCCATTCTAATAATTATTAAAATAGCTACTTTCTTCATAGGAACTTATTATTTTACATGTGTGATCCCATAGCTCTTACACAATTCTGTGTGATTTAGGCATTGCTATCTTTCTGGCTCCCAAGTGAGAAGATTGAGGCTTGGAAAGATTAAGGTTAGGGGATTTGCTCAAGGGTCATATGATAAGGTACTACTGTGAGAGCTGAGATCTCAACCCAGGAGTTTTGCTGTTTTTCTGCTTGTTTATTTCCATCAGTATGGTATGAATTAGGCACACAAATACTCATTGCATGTAGATTTGGGACCTACTCCAAGTTAATTCTGGAAAGACTCAGTGAAGAAGATAAGATGTGGAAGAGGTTTTTTTAAAGCATTATGGTCATAAAAGAGCAGACTATGGAATGGACTTTGAAGTTTCACTAGCTTTGAAAGGAGGGGTATATCAAATGGCCTAATCTGCCTGTGTGGTTTGCTCAGTATTAGTTCTACTCACACCTAATACCCTCTGCCCCAGCACTCGCCAAGATCAGCAAAATCTACTTTTAGACTCAAAATCATTACCACCTGTGAAGTTTCTGATGTCGCTTCTGAGTGACATAGCACTCTGTCAATTGCTCTGTTGGATGGCTTTGCTGAATGGCACCTTTTAAGAAGTGCCTTGAGCCCCAAAAGAGTTTCAAATGGTCTTGTAATCTATTCAGCTGCATTATTGAAGATATTAGGGTAATTCAATTCATTTTTTCATCACTAAAACATAGAAATCTGTTGCCAACATTAAAATAGACAAACATATCATTGAAAATTTAATAGCTCTACATTCACTTGGAGATTTCCGATAAACTTTTCTCACTTTCCCCCAAATCCTTAATAATTAGAGCATGTCCATGTGTGTATGTGTGCATGTTTTTGTGTCATATCCCTATGTGTCTATATATATATTCCATAAATGATTGTGAAGTGGTACACAAGTTGTAGCTAAAAATGAAATAGAATAAATGTATGAAGCTAAGGGATCCATTCTCCAACTAATGCGTTAGTTGACAAATTTGCTCTGAAATATTGATACCATTTTGTGGTTCCCTGTATTGAATACAAGTGTGAGCTTGTGAAAATATAGTATCCACAGACCCTAAGTAGAAACAAAATAAAGGTATTCTAATATACCTATGCAAATTTAAAGTTTTAACTTATTCATATAACAGTTTTCAGCTTGTCAGTGACCTGGTATCAATGGATTTGAAAATGATTTTACCTTTAAGTACCAAGAATTCTTAGGGACGTGTGTGTGTGTGTATTCAGATTAAAGATTCCATGCTAATATACTAATTTTTTGGCAAGAAAATTAAGCACCTGTATTTCAGTTTAATAGTACTATGGTAAATGAAATATATTAAACATGCAGATTCTGTTACATTCACCTAATATTAATTTGAAATTTTAATATTCTAGGCACTGTGCTAGATATTGAATACATAATGGTAAACATAAACAGATAGTAAACAGTTATAAAATTTAGACATCTCTCAATTTTCAAATTGGCCATTGCAGAAATAGTGACATTTTATTAGGTTTTGTTGCCACAAGATTTTCAATAATTAAAAAAAATTATTTATAGATGCCAGTAAATATTTATTTTACAGTATCTACCAATGTTAGATTTACTATGCATGAAGGAAGGATTTTATTTTCATGTAAAGAAAAATGCCATTTTATGCTTAGAATCAGTGCTTTACAATTAAACAAGAGAAATAGCATCACAAAATAATACAGGAAGAGAAAACTCATTTTGAGTAGCAGCAAAATATTGTGAGTTTAAAAGGTCAGGCCAGTACAGGAGGCTCCAGTTTTGCCACTCACTATGCAGAATGCTGTGACAGCCAGGGCTGATACAGCTGAAAATATCTGCAGCTTTGGAAGCCTTGTAAGTTTCAAAAGGTCATTTTGGCATCATGATAGGAGCACAGATTCACATGGAAGGTCAAACTGGACAGCCAGGCAGGAAGATAGGTTGCTGAACCCAGTGCTTGTAGATTTTAGAGCAATCACCAACTGCAGTAACTGAGTTTTTTAATTCAATGCAGCCATCTTTCATTGTAATGTTTATTGGGGAATGAGCTTTACTTGGTGGGGAAATTATAAATTACCTTCTCTCTTCTGAAACCTAAGTGTTGCATCTACAACTTTCCCTGGTATCAAGACAAATGTTACTTTAATTTTATTTACGTGTGATATATACCCCATCAAGCTTACAAAAGTAAAGTGCACATCAGATAGGACTGTTGTTGGTGGTGGTGGTGGTGTTTTTAATCAATTAGAAGGCAAAGAAATGAAACAAGTACTTATGATGAAATTGGGCACTAAATTTATCTCTCAGCTTCCTGGCAACTGAAGCAGAAGCTTTAGGAAGTGAAAAAGTCCTGAGTTTATTTAATAAGATTTCTTCAGATCCCATATACTGTCTTATTCTTAGCCCTTTGGGTGTTTAGTTAAATATACTGACTCTGCCCTTGGGTGAAGTCTTGAATGGGTGAATTCCAATTACTAAAAAAGTGAAGGCTGAATTCTTTAGCCTGCCTTTAAGGCCCTTACTGATTTGGCTTCAGCCCAAAGTTCCAGGGTCATCTTCTGCCAGCCCCGTTACATACAGGTGTTCCATACAGACCAGTTCTTCCAGTGTTGATATGCAGTGCTTTCCCACATCCCTGCCATTACTGTCTGGATTTCTACAGTTTGGATTTCTACTCCTTTTTGTCTCTAACCAAATGAAACTTGTCCTTCCAGACCAACCTTCCATTTCTTATCCCTTTTGAAACTAACCTTGACCTCTCTCTTTAACTTACCAAGCTTTCTTGTTACCTCTACTGTGTACTTCTCGCTTCCTTTTTTATATATAGTTATTTGTGTGTTAGTTTTATACCTTTAATTAAACATCAAATTCTTAAAGGCTGGATCCAAGTATTCTCGCTATATCTAGGCTACATATAAAAGGTGGTCAATACACAGTTAATATAATCAATACACATATTTTATGTGTATTATATATTGTTAATGAATATATTCATTTAATAAAGTTACTGTTGAATGTATTTGAATTTCTTGAAGGAAAACATTTCTTTTCCTAGGATAGTAGGGAACAAAGAAAGAAAACCTAAAAAAAGAAGCACAATTAGAGAAACACACTCCTGTAATTTTTCTCAAAGGAAATATTTTGAGACAGCAGAACCAAGATTATAATTTTTTTAATTGTTTTGACTTTGGGTTTTCTTTTTATAAGTCAGCTTAATATTTGTGATTTCTCTGTGCCAAAAAGTAACCAATATTAATAGAGAACAGCTTTAGTACATGTAAAAGAAAAAAATCATTTATGTTATTTCAAACCCTCAGTGCTTTCTTTCTGACAGATTTTTAATGGTTTTATCAGCTGTTAATTAGGTTGGTGCAGAAGTAATTGCAGTTTTAAAAAAAGATTGCAAAAACTGAAATTACTTTTGCACCACCCTGATAAAAAATTGGCCTGACTATATTGCTTTGAAATGTTTCAGACAGTATTCTGTCTCCTTCATTGCTCTTCAAATACTGTTTTAGCAGTTTATCTAGATCAGTCTTACTGTGTGCATAGTCAGCATACATCAGTTTTATACTTTTAAAGTGGCATTGCATTTTACCTACGTGGAAGTTTTCTGCAGACATATTTTAAGCTTCTCTAAGAAAAGCTCTGAAGAAAATGTAGGCTCCTGTTGCTCGGAGGGCTGATGAATAAATTTTAAAAAATCATGCTCAAAGACCACTTCCTTGACAATTAATCTTTCAAAATCAGCTACCGAGTATCTAGAACTTCATAATCTATTCAAAATTGATTAACAATCTTAACTGAGAAGACATTTGTATCTGAAGTGTAGAATTATCTTGTCTCCAGGTATACATTATTAATGTTTAGTGTGTACCCCATGGACATAAAAGAGCAATAGCATCCGTTCTCAGCTCTGTAAAAGAGACCATCTTATCTTCTCTAGAATCAATATTCAGGGGTTTCTCCTTCACTTACACACACCTCAGTCTGAGCTAACCACAAGCAATGCAGTAGTGGTACCTCCAATAAATCCCACTCACCCCCTATCTCTCTCCCTTCTTTTGGCTTCTGTTGTATATATTAGTAGTCATTGTCATTTCTACCAAGTTTGGTATTAAATTGCTAGCATGTATCGTGAATGAGGTTTTACATTTGAAATCAGAAGAGCTGATTTGGAGTTCTGGTTCTTCCATTTATTTAGCATAGGGATTTTAATGGGTCAGTCACTTAACCATGCAAGCCTCGCCTTAATTTATTTGTTCACAAATGAGCAAAATAATATAACCAACCATCTCTTAGAGTTGTGAGGAACAAATAGTAATTAGGATGAAAATAAATTGTATGTCAACATATAAAATATTATTTGCTATTTTTGAATAATAGAATGTATAAGTTGTTGGGAAAGTAAATTTCTGTGCTTGGCTTCTTCAGTGGAAACTTTTTTTTTTTCAATTTTTTTTTTTTTTTTTTTTTTTTTTGAGACAGGGTCTCCCTCTGTTGCCCAGGCTGGAGTGCAGTGGCATGATCTCATCTTATTGTGGCCTCCCGGGCTCAAACAATCCTCCTGCCTCAGCCTTCCAAGTAGCTTGTACTGCAGGCATGCACCACCATGCCTGGCTAATTTTTGTATTTTCTGTAGAGACGGAGGTCTCACTGTGTTGTTCAGGCTGGTCTTGAACTCTTGGGCTCAAGCAGTACTCCCGCCTTGGTCTCTCAAAGTGCTGCGATTATAGGTATGAGCCACTGTGTCCATCCTGAAACTTTTTTTTTTTTAAATTAAAGAACCAAATGAACACCTTGCAGATTTTATGTATAAGCCAGAAAGAAAGCTCAGTACATGTATAGAATGTAGCACAAGCCAACTTTTCAAAAATTAATCTTTTTAAGGGGCATTATGTAATGAAGGAGCATACATTTTTAGTTTTATCCAGGATAAAAGAGGTTCTTTTTCCCCCATTAACTTTAACACAGAGGTTTTACTTTAATTTAAATTCCAAGGACTAGGTTTTTGTTGTATATGAAGAAAACGATTTGACTAAATCCAATGTAAATGTTTTTCCTTATTCTTTGGGGGCACACACATACACACATTAATCCTTATTTTACATTTTATTTATAATATAAATATTTAATTATATTTTATTTATAATATAAATATTTATATTTTATTTATAATATAAATATATTTTATTTATAATATAAATATATTTTATTTATAATATAAATATTTATATTTTATTTATAATATAAATATTTAATTATATTTTATAGGTTGAATAGGTTCCTTGTTTATCTTTTTTGCAAAATAATTTTATTGTTATAAATTGTTCTTATTATAAGCAATAAATAAGGAACCTAAATATCACAATCTGTAAAGCATTTTATTTGTGTGTGATTTTATATGATAGTTCATTAGACATTAGATAGGAAAGTACAGAAAGTTTTGAGATTGCTACATGATTGCTCTTTTAATTTGTCCAATGTATTCCTTTAAATGTTGTGAGGGATTTTTTTACCAGTGAAGTAGCTTTTGCATGCTAAGTTGTAGTGAACTGCTGGGCAGAACTAAAACATAAATGGTTTGAGGCATGATTAATAGTTGTATATGGTGGCCGGGCGTGGTGGCTCATGCCTGTAATCCCAGCACTTTGGGAGGCCGAGGCGGGTGGCTCACGAGGTCAGGAGATTGAGACCATCCTGGCTAACATGGTGAAACCCCGTCTCTACTGAAAATACAAAAAGTAGCCGGGTGTGGTGGTGGGTGCCTGTAGTCCCAGCTACTCAGGAGGCTGAGGCAGGAGAATGGCATGAACCCAGGTGGAGCTTGCAGTGAGCCGAGATCGCACCACTGCACTCCAGCGTGGGTGACAGTGTGAGACTCCGTCTCAAAAAAAAAAAAAAAAAAAAGGTTGTATATGGTGTAGTATCTTAGAGTGATGTGCAGTGGCATGCATGATTTAAAATAATATTAATAATCATAACAGAGCTTTTTTGTAACATTTTATAAGCATACTAGCTTGCTGAAGTAGTCGATGGAATATAATCAAAGATTGTGTCACCAAATCTTTAAACAGGACATTTTATCAGAGAAGATACTCTGGTTTCTTAGGTAAAGTTATAGGGTAGAAACACAGTAAGCAGTCTCTGGTAAGAATAATATTTTAGCCTTGATTGATTATGGTTGCCAAAATTTAATGGAATCAAAAATAACCTGGGAAAACATAGATTCCTGGTTTCTATCCTCAGTAGGTCTAGGGTAGGTCCCAGGAACGGTATATATTTTTAACAGTTACCCACAAGTCACTGATTCAGATAATCCAATAATCTTTCTGGAGCATCAGTATCCCAGAGAAACAAATGTTGCTGTTAATAAACAATTTGCAGTTATTTCAGTTTATTAGCTAGCTACGATTGCATTCTGATTTGCTGTGGAAAGCTGGTCATTACTTTTTAAGAGCATATGATGCTGATGGAAACATGTAGAGCTTTAATCGCTGTCTCATTAAAAGGATGTAGTTTATTCTTTGTGTTTCCTTATTTGTTACAGCTTTTCCAGAATGCACAGAACCTTATGTGCAATTAAAATAATTAAGAAAAAGATATTGTTTTCTATTTAGCAAAGGAACTAAATCTCATGCTCCCTTATAGTTTCTGTTCAATATGCATTCTCTTTTGAAAGTACAAATTTGTAATAATACAATTTTTGATCTCATCTCCCAAGAAGCCTAACTTTATTTATACTCTGACTACACGGTAAAATCACATTGTCAAAATAAAAGCGTTGGTAATGCTCACATTCTGTCAACCAACCATATTTGAAGTCTTTTAAAAATTCACTTTCAGGTACTTTATTCTGTAGACTGTTATTTAATAACTAAGAAAGAGAGTTTGAGGAGGACAAAGTGAGGGCGGAATGTTTTTATTTTCCAAGAGGACATACATGCAAAGGCATAATCATATAAGAGTATATACCTATCTTGGTTATTTTAATTAGAAGTGCATGCTGCTTCAGGGAGACTCCCCACTCCTGACTCAGGAATGACTGCAAGTGGAACCCCCGCCTCAGGGAAAATTACTACATGGGAAAATATGCTTGGGCCTACATGAGTTTTCCAGAGTTCTCTTGTGCCTTAGCTAGTTTGATAATGCTTTGCATTATGTATAGCAGTTGTCAGAAACCATTTCCTTTAATCAGTTAGCATCCAAAAAAGGAAGGGGTAGCAGATATTTTCTGACATTTGTAGATATAATGTATTAAAAAAAGCATTACCTTACTCTTATGACATAGTGTTGTCAGAGATTTCCCAAATACAACATGCCCTGCAGATTCTTAAAACTACACATTTTCCTTTTGTTAATAAGAAAATAACAGTAAAGTATTTATTGTCTATTTTGATACCCTGTCAACCCAAACATTTATTCCGAATTCCAGCCTCTGTTTCTTTGTAAATAATTACAAAATGCAAATACTATGATTGTTTTAGGAATGAAATGCCATGTTTTGATGCAACAGGAGTTGAAAAACTGATTTTACAAATGTTTCCATTGATTAGCTGCTATATGAGGGCTAACAGTTGAAAATATTTTGGAAAAATACAAAAACAGGCTTTCATTTCTATTTATAGAAAAACAGATATACTTTTTTTGCATGTTCCCACAAGAGAAATTTACAGTGTAGATAAAGTACAGCATAGGCTTAACAAATATAGAAAAATATGTTATTGACTCTTGGTGGAAGTACATATTGGTAAAGGTTTTCTTAAAGTTTTTTATTCTAGTTCAAAGTTAATACATATATGAATACACTTCATGTTCTAAGGATTTATATTATTAAAATCACTCATAAGCATAGCTTTTTATATGCAATTTCAGCATTGATTAAAAGAGTGAAAAATGGGCATTAACTTAGTTGACTACTGATAACAAAATGGACATATAGTGGAGTAATATATAATTGTTAAAAAGTAATTATATTGATCTGTTTCTATTGACATAGAAAGATCATTAATATATTTTATATTGTGGAATATTAACATAATTTGTTGTTTAATCTCTGGACCTAGTTAGATATGTGAATTATGTGAAACCTTCTTCAAAGGATATTTAAGTTACATTGAAGTGAAAATAGGAGTCGTCAATGCATGTCTTTGTTTTGTGGCGTATCTTAGTCTTTTAAACCAGGGAAAAACAACTGGGTCTTGAGTCACTGTTAGTCAGTGAAAACATTATTCTTGTTTGTGAGCATATGTGAATTTGTTATTTTTTTGAAAAAAAGTCAAGTTAAACTGATATATCTTGTTATGAAGAATATATATTATTATGAGGAATATATTCAGTTAACATTGGTATATTTTTTAAAAGTATGTTTGAGATTATTTGTTAAAAAGTAATCCTTAAGGTCAGTTGTATAAGTCAATAGAAATATCCATAGGATTGTAATGTTAAAGTGTGTAGCACCTATGTGGCTTGAGTATTTGTAAGTTTGGAATAAGAAATATGTTAGTGAAATAATAGGGACTTTTACTGATTATATGGAATGGAGGAAATATTTGTGTATTACGTTGTGTCATGAGAAGTTCACTAATTTGTTTTTTTAGGATACATTCGAGCAATTCCATACTCATTCGTAATTGGTTTTAGTCATTGTATTCTGAAAAATAATTATTTTGGTCTTTTTATTTAATTATAGGCATAGATTTTTCTATACTTTTTTTCATAATGATTAATAATTAAATCACATATTTTGGGCCATATTCAATATAAATAAGCTAATACAATTTTCCTGATTGAGGTTATCACACCAGGTTTAAAATCAGACATTTGGAAATTCAAATTCTATTTGTTAAGATAAAGCTTCGGTGGTCAGATTTAGTGGGTAGTACTGAGGGCAATTATCACATTAAATTTTTAGAAATTCTGAACAGTGTGGCAACTATTAAGTTTGATCCTAATGAGATATGCTTTATATTTTGGGCAGGTTTTTTTTTTAAATTGTATCTGTCATTTTTTTCACATGTTGATTTTGTAATTTATCCTACTTGAGTCTGCTAAAATAGGAAAAAAATATAGGTTAATTATGGAGAAGATCTTATAACTATTGGTTGTGAGAATGATTTCTGTGTGAGAGGGAAAGTTGGAATAGAGGGGCAAAGAGGTACAAAATGCAGCAGATTTCACCAATGTATGAGGTGTTGTGGAAATATTTTCTTAGTTCTGTGATCAATTAACTTCATACTTATTTTTGTGTTGTGCAATAATGTCATTAGGGATGCACAGATGAATTTGCTACCATTATTTAAGCAGTGAGCATCATATTTTAAATGTTTTAGGCAGAGGTGCCACCAACCTCAGCAAGAAGCTTGGTGATGTTCAGAAGATATAGAGGTTAAATATGAAAACTATGATTTTGGCCCTTAGTTACTGTGTCAAATAAAATAATACTCATTTAAGTAAGCTTTAGGATCAAAGTCTATAATCAGGACATTGTAACGGGAATAACAGCATTACTGTGTATTGCATTTCATTTAGCGTTCACATTTTTGTTGTGTTAGTTCTACATTGACAGATTCGGGTTGGGTCACTGTACCATTCTTCCTGAAAATTGCCAAGATGATGAGATTTGATTTTTCTACCATTTAGCTCTTGAGCACATAACAGCATTTTAACTTTTGCTGTAGTCTGTGTTCTGATTCCCTATTTACTATTTTGAAATATTAAATGATATGGACAGATCAGATATGTCTACCTGAGGCTAACAAGATGATGTCTTAGTGTAATATATAGGTAAATAAAACACTAATTAGGAGTAGTGCTTTCTCTTGTAGAACAATTAAGTAGCATTCACAGTTTTATCTCATTATACCTTCTTGTAGAAGGAAATGTTAAAATACTTCCTCTTTGAATAGCATCAGAAAAAATGCAGTGTTTCTTTTGCTGGAATTGAAGACTGGTTCTGTCAGAATTTCACAGATAATTATTTAAATATTTTAAATTTGCAAAGCCACATAAATCTGTTTCGAATATTCTGTGGCTCAAAATATCTTTCTTCAACTTCATAATCAAGGAGGTATTTAAATATGTTGCTATTTTAACTTCATCGCCTCATGTTCTCTTTCCAATGAGTGACGTTTGATGCTGGTTTCATTCACTTATAAAGGTGACATCCCCAATATACTAAACCATATAGCTTAAGCATTGTGATTTGTCAAAAATACAAACTAATCTGATATACTAAGAAAAATCTTCAGTCATACCACAAATATTAATTGTTCGTTTCCTCTGGGCCAGGCATTGTTTTGGTGATCTGTTTCTATTAATGGAGAACTAGCATAACCACTGCCTTCTCTCATGGAGCTTACATTTTTGTGGCAAAGGCAAATGATAAGCAGATAGCGAGATAAGCGTGTAATATTACTCTGCTTTCTTCACAGTACTATGTAGTATTAGATGGCGTTTTTTTGTTTGTTTTGTTTTTTAGACGAGGTCTCACTCTGTTACCTAGGCTAGAGTGTAGTGGCTTAGTCATAGCTTACTGCAGTCTTGAACTCCTGGGCTCAAGCAGTACTCCCATTTCAGCCTCCCAAGTTGCTGGGACCACAAGCACATGCCATCATGTGTGGCTAATTTTTAAAAATTTGTTTTCTGTAGAGATGGGGTCTCACTGTGTTGCTCAGGCTGGAAGTGTAATGTTATGTACTTCTCTCAAAACGAGTCTGGACTGCTGTTGGGAGGAACAGAAGGTTGGGTGCTTTGGATGGTGGCCTGAAAATCTTCTAAGAAGATAACTTTGCAGTAGGGACTTGGACGAAGGCCTATTGGGGTATAGAGCTAGTATGCAAAGTGCAGTGATTCATTGTGATAATTATCTTCTAGTGAGCTTATACCTTTTACATTTTTAAAAATTTTGCCTGATACAGGAATTAATTCAAAATTCACTTTTAAATCATTGTCTGTATAGAAGCTTTATGTTCTGTTTTGTCCTAAATATAAATACTTAAGGATCAACAATCATTTTCTAATTGGAATACAGTTTAGTTGCCTCTGGAATTCTAATCTTTGGCAGTAGTGTGTCACCTAACCGACACTCCTTCATTATCCTTCCTACAGTAGACCACTAGGTGATTTAGGGAACCAAACTGTTGAATGGATCAGAATTCTAAAAGACTGCTTCGACAGAGCTTAGATTACTTATTTGAGTTAGTAAACACAATCTTCCTTTCTTGGCAGCAGCTAGTCTGAAATGTGGCAGACCAGCAGGCCACATTGGCAGTCTCTATGCCATTCCAGAGGATGTGTGATTGAAAGTTATCTTTTTCTTTGCAGTATTGCTAAAACTTAGTCATTTACATATCTCCTTCATGATTTTCATTTATGTGTAGTCTCTTAGGTATATTTGTGTGTATATGTATCTATTCTTTAAATCTTTTTTAAAAACTTATTTAATTAATACTTTTTTTTTTTCAGACAGGGTCTTACTCTATTGCCCAGGTTGGAGTGCAGTGGTGTGATCATGGCTTACTGCAGCCTTGACATCCTGTGCTCAAGCAATCCTCCTGCCTCAGCCTCCTGAGTAATTGGGACTACAGGCATTTGTCACCCTGCCTGGCTAATTTTTGTATTTTTTGTAGATATAGGGTCCTACTATGTTGTTCAGGCTGGTCTCGAACACCTGGCCTCAAGCAATCCTCCACTTCAGCCTCCCAAAGTGTTGGATTACAGGCGTGAGCCACGGTGCCCGGCCCTTTAAATTTGTAAATTAAACTTTAATTTCTTCCTAAGTTATAATATTGATGTAATCACAGACCGGACACACTAGTTTTAGCATTCTAATCCATCTGTTAAAATTATGTTGTTTGTGCATCACCTGAAATTGCCATGGGTACTGCTGGTAGTGTGGTTACCCCTCACTGAGAAATACTTACCTCTGCTTTTTGCTATGTGGAGTTGAATAGTGCTGAAGGCTGCATTAACTCATTCAGATGACAGTTCTTCCCATATAATGTATAACATCTTTGTTACTCTACTTAGCACCTTAGTGAATACAGAGATGGCTGTACAGCCTCCAGAAATGCTAAGTTGGTTGGTTGTATATGGAAATCTCTGTTAATATTTGGGACAAACCCTGGGAATAATTGTGTGAGCAAACTTAGTTTACTAAAGAACTGCATTGCTAATTATGGACTTGTTGACACCAGTGAGCCAGGGGAAGAAGTTGTGGTTTTGGGCAAGGGGTTCTTTCTTATCAACTCCAAACTTACAGGGTGAAGTTAGCCATCTCTTTCAGTTAGATTGAAACTGTCTTAATAAACGACCTCAAAAAATTACTTAGTTAACTTCCTCAGTATATAACTTATATCAACATTAAAAGCATATTAAATAAAATTCTTCAAAATTACCAGCTAACTACTCTGGGATATAACTGGACTGATTGCCTATATTTGCTTTAGAAGAACTTTTGCAATGATTAGTAAACATATGTGAGCAAGAAATTTAACCTTGCTCATGGAGGCCATCCAGTTCTCCAAAAGAGAATTTCATTTTCATACCTTGTAAGCATCTCTTTATCTTCTATAGCAGTAGGTATGTGACTCTTAAATAGGCATTCATATGAAGCCATATATATATATATATATATGTAATTTTTAAGAATAATTGTTGAAAGAATAAGAATAATTTCATTCTTCTTTATCCTTTTCTCGGTTTTTATTATCTCTGTCATTTCAAATTTTATTTCTTTCCTTTTTATTTTCTCCCTTATATTTATCTTAAAGTAGAATATATACATGATTTCTGATATCATTCAAAAAGAAATTGGTTCTTGTGGCAGAATATTAGTGTTGTAGATGATGTCAGATAAAGCAAGAAACTATAGCGTTTGGAATGTGATCAGTAGGTTAAAGAGGGACTGCTGTTAGCTATTATTCAGATTTTTAAGTTTGATTCTTTTTTTTTTTTTTTTTTTTTTTGAGGCAGAGTCTCGCTCTGTCACCCAGGCTGGAGTGCAGTGGTGTGATCTCGGCTCACTGCAAGCTCTGCCTCCCAGGTTCACGCCATTCTCCTGCCTCACCCTCCCGAGTAGCTGGGACTACAGGTGCCCGCCACTATGCCCAGCTAATTTTTTGTATTTTTTAGTAGAGATGGGGTTTCACCGTGTTAGCCAGGATGATCTTGATCTCCTGACCTCGTGATCTGCCTGCCTCGGCCTCCCAAAGTGCTGGGATTACAGGCGTGAGCCACCGTGCCCGGCCTTAAGTTTGATTCTTACAATATTTTTGTTGTTCAGAGAAGTTTATTATAATGTATTGAAATATAGGTCAGATATTTACCTCAGAAGCAATGTACCCATTAGTAGAAATCTTTCCTTTAATAATTATTTACAGACAAAATTTATTTTAGGCCAAATATGTTTGCAAGAATTCTCATAATCTGGACATTACCCACATATCTTTAAACATTATATCTATCTATAGAACAAAACCCCATTACTTAGTTAATGTTTTGTGAATTCAGTATTGATCCAAATTCTATAAAATCTTAATTTACCAAAAGAGATTTCTATTTTTTGAAATTTTTTTTTTAATATAGAGAAGGAATATAAAACAATAATCTGATATCAGCAGTTTAGTGAAATTGATCTATAGGATATAATTTGAGTTTGTTACCCACAGTGCCCTATATCAAGGGCAGGCACATACATTATCAGGTCTAGCTAGACTAATGCATAATGGCCAGTATCTATTTTAATTGTTCAGTGTCTATGCCTGAACTAATTATTAATACTTTGATTATCATCCTTGTCTATGTCCTTTACAATTAAATGGTACAAATCTATGTTGATAATGCTTTCAATAGCACTTTTGAAGTAAATAGAATTTCTCTGCTACAGAAAATAAATATAATCAGAACACTGATTTGCAAGCATTTTAGTAATCAAAGTATATTTTGTACTTGAGGGATTGTCTGTAACCTGGCAAAAAGGAAAAATAATCAACTCTAGAAATTAATTTTTAGTTGTATTTAGATATGACTACCAAGCAATGCAGATATTTCTTGGGGTACCAGTCTTCTTACATATATTGTCTGGGTGCCATAGATCATGATATTAAATAATCTATTTCATCAGTGTTGGGACCACATCCTCCCATACATGTTTATTTCTGTAAGTATGAATGAAGTTTACTCATTTATCAAACATTTTTAAAAAAGATCTGTTATGTTCCAAGAACTGTGTGATGGAAGACACTGGACCTACACCCTGTTGTCAGGGCATATATAACATTGAGGGGGAGAGGTACGAAGAGCTACAAAGTACCAGAAACATTCTGAGATGGAATAATGTTTAGCATAGTTGACCCAGTCCTATAGAGAAGGTGATTTTTGAACAGCAATTTAAACAAGGAGAAGGAATTTGCCAAGTTGCAGGGGTGAGGAAGTGTGTGTCAAACCAAACAGGGAGTTAGCATGTAACAAGTCCCAGGAGCTCATACATGTCTTGGCACCTGCCAAGAACCCTCAGCAACTCCTCTCCAGGGGAGATACAAGAGGTACAGCACTGAGAGAAGCAACAAGATAAAATGTATCAGTTTGTTAAAAGGGAAAGGTTCAAGAAAGAGGGAGTTGTAAATCATGTTACAGGTCAAGTAAAGGCAAGAACAAAACATAGTCTTTGGACTTGGCTTTCCTGACAGCATTGATGACCTTTGCTGAGCAGTAAAGTAATGGATGTGAAAGTCAGACTGATAAGGATTCAGAAGTGAATGGGAAAGGAAGAAGCAGAAAAACAGCACGGTAGATGACTCTTTAGATATTTGCTTGGGAAGGATGGATTAAGTGCATTAGGGAGAGGAGGATGCTAGCCAGGGCAGGGTCCTCTTCCTCCTGCCATGTCACCGTCTGCATGTTGGAGTTTCTTCAGCACATTTGGAAGCTAAGAGAAGGAATTGCTGAAAGACAGGGCGTGCATGTATAGAGGAGGCAGAAAAAGAACTAGGTCTTGAGAATGAATGAGTCAAGGTGGAGGCTTGTGGAAGTTTAACTGTGGGCAGGAGGAGGGAGAACTGGGAGACCAAGAAAGATACAGAAAGATAGGTTAAAGACTCGTGGGTAGGAAGGTAAGAAAAAGTTCATGCTTAAGGGCTACTGTTATGGCTATGAAATATTCGTGACACATAATATTGTTATCCACTATTGCTAATGAACATGGAGAAAGAGTAATGAAGTTTTAAAAAAAAGCTGCCGTGTGCAATGAGATAGGGAGCTGTCCAAGGACAGGGCTAGATTGTGAGGCAGTGAAAGGGCCTATGTGACCCTGGAACATAATAATTTATAGAGGCAATGATTGTGTGTGTGTGTGTGTGTGTGTGTGTGTGTGTTTTCAAATGTATGTTTCAGTGTGTTCATGTGTTGTATTCATATATGTGTTCATGTGGGTGTGTTTGTATATTTTGTACCCTAGAAGTAATCCAAATCCTGATGCAGCAATTGATAATTTAGTTTACCAATATTTTTGGAACTCCATCTATTTTGCATCATTATGCTAAGCCATGGGGTTACTGAGATGAATAATATATTTTTTCTGTCCTTAAAAACATATGGTCTAGTGGGTCAGATATATAAGGAAATAAAACACTGTATAGGGCATAGGTGCAGAGATAATTCAGAGAAGGCAGTATTACGATATGGATGGATAGAGATGGGGATAATGACATCTTGGTAGCTTTTTGGAGGAAGTACCATCTTAGCTGGCTTTAGAGGAAGAGAATAGTTACATGTGAGGCACTTGAAGATTCTGAAGAGAAGGAGTAAAGACATTGTTGACCATGCAGGTGGTCCATTCTCAAGGCATGAAATCATTGAGTAATTCTTAATGCAGAACAAAGTTTCAGGAAGATAGACACAGCTTACAGTTTATGACTGGACCTTTGTTTTTTTTTTTTTTTTTTTTTTTTATAGAAACTGGCATTAAGACCTAGGAACTTTTTTGAAAACCAAAATATTTCTTGAACACTGGTGATGAGGTTTTTTTTTTTTTTTTTTTTTTTGATGGAGTCTCACACTGTCTTCTGGCCTGGAGTGCAGTGGCGCAATCTCGGCTCACTGCAACATCCACCTCCCAGGTTCTAAGTGATTCCAGGAGAATCACCCAGCCTCCCAAGGAGCTGGGATTACAGGTGCCTGCCACCGTGCCCGGCTAATTTTTTGTATTTTAGTATTTTTAGAGACAGGGTTTTGCCATGTTGACCAGGTTGGTCTCGAACACCTGACCTCGTGATCTGCCTGCTTCGGCCTCCCAAAGTGCTGGGATTACAGGTATGAGCCACTGTGCCCAGCCATGGGTTTTTACAATTTTTTTTTAGACAGAGTCTTGCTCTGTCACCCAAGCTGGAGTGCAGTGGTGCAATCTCAGCTCACTGCAGCTTCCGCCTCCCGGGTTCAAGTGATTCTTCTGCCTCAGCCTCCTGAGTAGCTGGGATTATAGGTGCCACCACCACGCCCAGCTAATTTTTGTATTTTTAATAGATATGGGGTTTTACCATGTTGGCCAGGCTGGTCTTGAACTCCTGACCTTGTGATCCACCCACCTCAGCCTCCCAAAGTGCGGGGATTACAGGCGTGATCCACCAAGCTTGATTGATTTTTTAAATCTCTATCAAAAGTTGTAGTCTTACTGTAGTATTTTCCAAATAGTTTTGGAAAGTAGTTTTTTAAACGAAATTTAGTGTTAAAATGGCAATATTAATCTTAAACAATTTAAGTTCTAGATGTTCGTGTTTTTTAACATACGTATGTATTTATATCCTATACTCTAATTTCCAAAAATTATAAATATACCATATGCCAATAGAGCAATTTTGGCTCATGAAGAAGTATCATCAAATACTAGTTATCATACTGTGAAAATTTTACTTTTTAAAGCCTTGTTTTCCTCATTGGCAACATTCAAACAAAAAAAAAAAAAAGAAGAAAAATCCTGATAGAAAAAGTAAGTTGTTAAAAGTAAAAATGCCCTGCTCTAAGTAGTCTTGTGGTGCTGAGTTAACTGATCATCAGGCAACAGGGGATCCCTCATCCCCCACCCTCCAGCTTTGTTTGGAATTGTACTTCTGAAGTGCATCACGCTGCTCAAATCAAATTGCTCACTTAATATTTAATGTTTCTGCGATGGAATCACTTTCTCCCTTGAGGTTGACTTCAGATTTACCAGACACACTGACAACACTGCACTCCTTATTTTCCCCACATGACCTCAGCTTCTGCTTTAAAAATGTACGAATAGAGGATGCTTTTGTTCATATCTTGCCTGCCTGTGATATATTGACAAAGTGTCTGCGGGCTCAATGGAATAGTTTTACAGTATGAGTGCTGTTTTCAGTGGAGGGGCAGGACTTGGGCTTTAGAAGGAAGTGAATTGGATAGGTCAGGAGAATGTACCATTTGTAAACACCCCTTTCCTTTTTTATTCACGTGTCAGGACAGCAGGAGCAGGCTGTTCAGTGCCCGTCCCTGCGCAGAGCCGGAGGGAAAGCAGCTTGGAAGTCAGCTGCAATTTTTAAACCTTGCTTTTTATTCCCTGGTAATGATCTTCAAGTGCTTAGACTTGTCTGAGAAGCTGTTTTGAAACTAACATGGTTTAGTCCACTAACTGCATGTTGGGTAAATTCAAAACCCACATGCTCGTCCTCTTGCAGTGGAATAAGTCACATCTGATGGACATTTTCTGTGCTTATAGCATAGTAATGAACGTCTGACAGGCGCGACCTTTCATAAGACAACCCACACTATTGGCTTTCTGCCCAGAATATTGCTGCAACACTATCTGTGATTGGTTATCTCTCTATCATGCATTGCTTCACAAGGGGAAACGGCCCCTTTTTTTAATAAATCTACGATGGCTGGCTGCAATATGCCTCACTGTAAGTATTTTGTGTGTGTATGTGTGGGAGAGAGAGAGAGGCTGACTTGAATATTACTTAGTCTGGTATCACATGGCAAGGCTGTGATACTGTAGGACATCAGTGAAGTGCTGCTTAGTAAATCTTAACCTATCTCTTTTTTCTACAGGTTGGTACTAAGAAGTGCCTTTCCTGACGTCTCTGCTGCTTGGAACCGCTTCTAGAGCAGTCTCTGCTTTTGCCTTGCTTGCTGCCAGCTAGACTGTGACGACAGCACATCCACCCTCCACCTCTAGCCCAGACACCCCCATTTCTACTTATAATCAAGAGAAAAGCTCTAAGTATCTGGCATTGCCCTAGGCTGCTTTAGTGTTAAAAGAAAAGTTTGCTGAAAAAGTAAGATATCTTCTGCCAGGAAATCAAGGAGGAAAAAAAAATCATTTTCTCGATTTTGCTCTAAACTGCTGCATCTGTCTATGCCAAACTAATCAATACCGATTGCACCACCAAACTCCATTGCAAATTCAGCTGTGAGGAGATTCCCTTTCAGACAACTTTGCTGAAAGCAGCTTGGAAATTCGGTGTCGAAGGGTCTGCCACGTTTTCATGCTTGCATTTTGGGCTCCAAATTGGCACTGGGAAGGGGTTACTGAGAGCACAAGGCTGATACCAGGCCCTACTTTTAAACGTTCATCTACTTACAATCCTAGTATTTCTCTAAAAACCAAAACCTCTTTGAATTAACAGTTTCATGCTGTGAATTTCTAGTGGGAGATCTTTTCCTTGATATTGACGACACAATTTTCCATGTACTTTTAAAGCAGGGAGTGGGGAAAAGTATTTTGAGGGGACATTTTCATCATCAGTTCAGCTTTTTTTTTTTTGGTTGTTGCTCTTTTTGTGGGGGTTGGGTTTGTTGGTTTCACTGAAACATTTAACTACCTGTAAAATCTAAACATGGCTGTTAGTGTCACACCAATTCGGGACACAAAATGGCTAACACTGGAAGTATGTAGAGAGTTCCAGAGGGGGACTTGCTCACGGCCAGACACGGAATGTAAATTTGCACATCCTTCGAAAAGCTGCCAAGTTGAAAATGGACGAGTAATCGCCTGCTTTGATTCATTGAAAGTGAGTAACTATTATATTCTTTTAAGGATATTCAATGATTGAATGAGGGGTATATGGACATACAGTTCTCTGCATATGGGATTATGGATTGCTTTGTTCATAGTTTAGTTATACAGTGTGTTGATGATGTTGGGCTGGGGAACTTTACGAGAAGCAGTAGAATCAAGTCTGGCCAAACTTTGTTATGAATAACTTTATCAGTCCTTTCACTGCATGTTTTTTTTTGCTAGGGCAGAAAGTGTTGACATATTTTTCACTTAGTAATGGCAAAGTGAGTGTCTGTCCCTGGAAATGGTAAATGTAGCTACCTGTGAGTGCTTAGCATATGCATATATTATATATAAGGCCATGGCAATAGCTGAATGAGGATGATTTTCATTTGTTGGTAAAGGCATTGTACAGTTGCAAAAGAGAAGCAGATTTAAAATCAGCTAAACTTGGATAGACTTTTTACTCTTTTAATATTTTGACATTTTAGATTTTCTTTTTATTTTGTGGGCATTTTATTTTCAGGCCAGAGCCACGCATTTTATGGAAAATGTAACTAGAAGTAAGGTGCTGAACTGCTGCTACAGCACCTTACCTGAGGCACAAACTTTGTTGCATGTGAGTTTTATAAATAAGTAGAAACTCATAAGTACTATTGTTTATTGGATTTTTCCAGCTTCAAAAATTCTAATGTGAATTAGCAGTTTATTTTCTGTTAGATCATGTTTTTTTTTTATTTGTAATAGTCTTAGCTAGAAATGTTAAAAGTTAGCTTTTGTGGGCACCATAATACTAAAATATTTACTTTAGTGTTTCTTGACATTCAAAAATGTCATTGGATTTGTAATTCAGGTATCATATTTGAAAATGAGTCTTTTAAAAGATAACATAAATATCTTTATTTTGACACACAAGGTCAAGACTAGAAATGTGTTCCTGGGTACTTTCAGCCTACTTGGTTTAATCAAATTGCTTTTGAATATGAATGTCCTAATTTAATTCTTTGGACCTTTGAGCGAAGGACACTATCACTTCTACATATGTAGAGAAGTAAAAGTCTCATAGATCCATCTTGTCTTTAAAAATATATGGTGCTATAATAATCTTTTCTTTAATAACATCAGGGTGAGTTATGAGTTAATTGTTTCAGTTCATTGTTTCCTGGTCCAGTTTAGGCTGTTCATTTTGCTAAAGTTTTTGCCA
The DNA here is from genome assembly GCF_028858775.2 of Pan troglodytes. Lineage (NCBI taxonomy): Eukaryota > Metazoa > Chordata > Mammalia > Primates > Hominidae > Pan > Pan troglodytes. The sequence continues at coordinate 155,496,961 of NC_086015.1, forward strand.
AAGATTTCAAGAATATGATCTTTAGAGTTGAACAGAAAGGAGGTATTAACAACAAAAATATTTTAAAATGTTAGATTCTTCTTAATGTCATAGTCCTAAAGATCAATAAGCAAAAGTTATAAACTCCCATTGAGACTTTCTTCACCCTTTCCTTTGAGAGGCATCAGTGAAGGGCACAGTGGTTGTACCTCCGTGAATGTGTATTCCTAAATTCATGCTGGCTGAGTTCAGGTGTAATTAGAGACTGAGACCCATAAAATGAGGGGCAAAGAGCTAATTACTCTTGTCGGTAACCAGCTGTGGCCATAAGTAACCCTGTTTTGACCCAATTAATAGTAAATCCAATTTTGAATCCTACAGACAGTTGATGGTGCACTCGTAGCTGCAAAATGAAGGACATTAAATTTGGCTGTGACATTGAGTGGTTACACAGAAGACCTGCTTCTACAACATTTGGAAACATTGTGAAACATTACTATTCAGTTGCTATTTTTCCATCTCAAAATATTTTTTTTTAGTTGCTGCTCACTTATGGCCACAGAACAGTCCCTTTTTGAATAAAACAGCAAGGTTGCTTAATGACATGCTATGTGGTTAACAAGATTCAACTGCCACATCAAGGACTTTAAATAATTTCAAGATTTTAAATGTATTTATGAAATGAACTCATTACAGCAGCTAATCAATGCAAACTTTGTCCTTTTTCTTTGTCTTTCTAAGAGAAACTAAATTTAATTTAAATTTAAATTACAGTGTCTAAAACTTGGTAAAATATTTTAAATTTGAATAAGAGGAAAAAAATAAACATGAATTTATTTATGATGGAGCTGCATACCCAGGACAGTAGCTTCTTAAATGTTAGTAAAATAATTATGTTAAGCATTAAAACAATTTTGAATATGTAATTAAGCATTTATGTTAAAAAACATGTTTCTTACGTGTGTGTGTATATATTTATAACTGACACATGTGATTCTTTGTACAGTATTTAGAATCCTTCCTTTCAGATAGCAGTCCTCTTGTATTCAGTCTTGTGGCTAAAATAGATCAAAAACATATTTTAAAACTGTTAAAGTAACTGTATGACTCATGCTTGAAGTTCTGAAATTTGGGAGCGTTATGAGGTTTCCATGCCAGTAACCGCTAGATCATTTGCATTCTCTCACAGAGTAAACGGAAAAAAATTTAGAAAACTTGTAATAATCCTGACTTCTTTAATAAAATGTGTCCTGTGTATTGCTTAAATCCATAGTCCAGCCTTTTCTGAGTTCTTGAGCCATGAGATGGAGGTGGCCTGTGTAATCTACTATTTTTAGAAAGTTAGGAAAGCAAACCAAATACTCTCTGAGAGGACCCTATGAAATGGCTGTACCCTTCAGCTGTGCTGCTTCAGACTTTGGCCAGGCTCCCAGGTGACTTACGTTAATAGCAGACTTCTAGTTAGAAGAGAAGAATTTATTTCATTAAAAAAAAAAACATAAGTCAAACAGTTCAAGAAAGTATTCATTTATGTAAAAGAAGTCAATTGGTATGTTACTAAAGATAATAGGAAGAAAATTAGCTGACTATTTTAGTTGCATACTGATGATTTTAAGGTTTAAATAATTAGATTTAAATATACCGTATGAAAATGTAGAAGTCTGTATCGTAATAAATCTATTGCTAAGTAAAATGGGAATACATGACAACGAGGAATGTAGGTATTTATTAAGAATGTCAGAATTAGAACGAGAACAGTAAAAGAGCAAAAGCTGTAATAATGTGTGCTAGTATATAAACAATACTCTAAATACTTAGTTTCTCTAATTTTCCTTTTACAATTGCAGTTTTAATTTATAATAGTCTAAGAGTGTATTCATGCTGAGACTTAAATTGCTTACGTGCTATAGATTTAGGTGTATTAGCTATTTCAGAAATCCACAACATTTGCAAAGGTGCATTATTTTATGCCAAAGAGTATTATGTTCCCCTATGGCTTGTGAAAGAGATAGGAAAAAAGAAAAGAAAAATATTAACACTGCAAGCCACGATTAGAAAATTATATTTCAAAAATGATGTTTCAAATCAATGACAAATTGCCTATTCAGTCATGAGCTCTCAACTAAAATTTGGGGAGTCAATGTAAAGAAAGCCTACAGAATGTATTTTAATATTTGCCAAGTTATTTATACCCTCAAAAAAAAAGCTTTTACGATATGATCAACAGAAATAGACTTATTGTTTACTGAATTCTATTTCAAATACCCATTCATTTTTCAGGTACTAGGGATGGGAGGAAGAGAATATAACCTTTATATTTACTATCTATTTTCCAAAAATCTAGCAAAATTCTTTTACCTTTGAAAACTTTAGTCACTTGTTCCTTTGTCAAATTGAGCCATTTTATTTAAGGTAATTAAAATTTCTTTTTGCTATATACAGTGATATCTATCTATAAATAGCACCCCTGATTTATCATAGACACATTTGAGATCAGATTCCACTGCAAAGTGGCATACAATCAAGGGCACTGAGAACAGTTTTAAAGAGCCTCTGCAGGCTTAGCAGAATATGTGAAGTATGGAAATTAGGTATTAGAAGGCACACAAATATATGTACATACAGGTAAATGAACAACTAAAGCACTCAAAATCAGTAAGGCAAATCAAGTATCCAGATGGTCACATATGGATTGGATGGCATAACTAGACATGATAAAGTAGTCCCAAAGGTGGTTATAGTTAAATTTTAGAAGATCCTCTGTTGCTAGCATGGTTTATCCTCAATCCAGAAATTGCCTGTGTTGCTGCTGTTCTAAGCCCCAAGCATAGACTTTTCATCATATTTTAAAAACCAGTTTCACTGATAATCCTGATAAAATATCTGCAAGTTTTAGACTAAATATGCAATTTTCAATTAAAATTTTGATCTATTAGGGTCCTAACTGGAATCACTGTTACCAGGAAGTTTTTTTGTGGTTTGATTTTTAACCACTGGTATCTCCCATGTATTAAAACTTTGACAGATTATTATATATACTGTGCTGGCACATATATTCAATGTGTCTTTCAGTGACAGATTGACATATCACTTCCTTGTTTTCTCCTAATAACTTAGGAGATGAACTAACTATAAGGCATAACCTGCGCAGCAGTATGTTTCATATAAAAGGTCCCTAAGCAGAAACTTCACAACTTTGTAAAGAATATCCTGTGAATATGCTGCAGTGTCATCAACTCTGACATAAACCTTTCTTTAATGAAATTCTCAATAGCTGAAGTTGCTTTGGTGAAACTAGTAATTGTATTCATTTGCCTGTTTATATTGTTAGAACTTTTTTAGAAAATTTTTTTTAATGAGTAAAGGTTTTTTTAGACTATTAGATAAATTGTAAACCATGTTTCGAATCAAGCTACCTGCTGCAGTAATTCTAGAACTATTTATTTTGCTTCATATTATAAGATTTTGGTACACTGCGTCTACTTTTTTTCTCATGAAATCTTGCTTCACTGTGTGAGTGTGACAAACTAAAAACAATTTAGACCTCAAGCAATGTGGCACTTACAGTTGAATTCAGTTTCATTGTAATTCAGATGTCTGAAGCTAATCAAAATTCCACGGAGTACCCTTGAAACAATTTCATGTATAAGGCTGTTTCTCACTTAAAAGAGACAATGCAGTGTGGGGTGAATTGTCTTTTGAAGAACTGTATGACACATGCCCAGTTCAGGTGAAAGGTGAGAAATGGAATGTTTCTCAGACCTAGCACAGACACCTAGGGACCTAGTTTGGGAAGCTTATCTTGTCATTTTCCTTGCCAAGGATAAGTAGAGGATTTCAGCTATCAACATTGCTAATCCGTTACCTTTCATGCTGAGCAATGTCTCTGCCTTCCCACAGACTTAGACAAAGCTTCTTATTTTCTTACAAAGAGATCCTATTGAGGAAATTTGAATTTGTTTTTTTTTTTTTTTTAACTTAGCAGTACTACATCCTGTGCTTTTAGATAGGTGAGCAATTTTCCATGTTAACAGCTAGGCCAAAAATCATGACTGCCAGTAGAAGTGGGTAACTAGATAGATAGATAGATGGCCTTTGATTTAGCACTGATGATAGTTATTAGCATGTAGCAACTCAAGTAAAAGCAACTGGAAAGGCTTGATAGAAATTCTGAGTTGTTTGAAGTATAATAGATTATTAGGATAGTAATTTCTTCGTGAATTTTACTGTAAACAAGCTTGATTCTAGTGAGGACTTATGCTAATTGCTCACTTATAATATACTAACAGCAACTACAGAGTTTTTATTTAATACTGTTTCTTATACAAATATCATCAAATGCACATCTACCTACAGCATCATCCCTACATTTTTGGCACATGTTTGAAATATTTTCACTTTGAGATAAAGTTTGATTTTTTTGCTAGCGATAAAACTTTCTATGCTATGAGCTTGTGTTTTGAAAATTACTGATAATTACTAAACAGTATAACCCCTGATATCTTCTAATTTGGTTGACAGGCTGTTTGTCCTCTGGATTCCTGAGGGCCTTGGCCATCTCTGACCATTACATTTCTTCTTTTGTTATCTCTGAGTTCTTTCCAGCTTTCTAATTGTCCATCTTTAGAACTGTTGGTTCCGATCTTAAATATGTCTTTCCATAGTCACACACAAGTGATTTAGACATTTTGTCTGTGAAGAATTAGATTCAGCTTTGCATAACAGAGACACCTCCCCTACCCTCCCCAGCATTTGGCATAAACAAATTAGGGGTTTATATTTCAGTCAGTCGTCTAGGTCTGTTTGGCGAATCTATAGTCATTGGAACTCAGGTTCCTTCTCTCTTAGTTCCTAAGGAGCACATGGCTTCCAACTTTAGGATTATTTCAAAATTGCAATGTGGCCACTGCAGTGCCAGCCATCATATCCTTAGTCTAGCAGGACGCAGAAAAGGCAAGACACCATAACTCAGCCCAGCCAGGCTCCTTTTAAGCAAAGGTTCTCTGAGCTTCAGCCAGTAGTTTTTCAGTCTCTTATTGACTGATTTTGGTAGCAGGGATTGCTAGGAAGTATTTTTTTGTATGTTTGTTTGTTTGGTTTTTATTTATTATTATTTTAAAAAACTGTTGCCTTGATTGAAATCAGGAGTCTGGTAGGTAAGACAGAAGGGGAGAATGGAAATGGGTGTTCAGGAGGGCCATTTCTGGAATAAAAGAGTGATTATTTTTCCTCTCATAAAACTTTCAGAATTAAGTAAATCTCTCTGGAAAGCATCTGGGTAAGGGAGGTGGTTGAGGAGATACCACTTTTGAAGAGAAACTGAAGTCTTCTCATCTTGACAAACTTGTCATCACTTCTGTCTTGGTTATTTAGTAAATAAAACCTGGCATATCACAAATGGATTTATTTTTCCTTAGAGAGAAAACTAAAATAGCTTCATTTTTTATCTTCTTATAACTGTACTTATTTATTTATTTATTTGAGACAGAGTCTTACTCTGTTGTCCAGGCTTGAGTGCAGTGGTGTGATCTCGGCTCATTGTAACCTTTGCCTCCCACGTTCAAGCAATTCTCCTGCCGCAGCCTCCCGAGTAGCTGGTCCTACAGGCGTGTATCACCATGCCCAGCTAATTTTTGCATTTTTAGTAGAGACAGGGTTTCACCGTGTTGGCCAGGCTGGCTTGAACTCTTGACCTCAGGTGATCAGCCCGCCTTGGTCTTCCAAATTGCTGGGATTACAGGCGTGAGTCACCGCGCCCAGCCTACTATTCATATTTATATAAACAGTAACATTTTTATAACTGGAATATAGCAGAAATGCCATGTCATTAAAAACAGGTCCCAAGTGATTTTATATGACAAAAGAATCTGTACTTTGATTTGTATTTCTGCTGCTTCCACAAATACACTTTCTTATTTTTTCTGTATGGAGTAAAATAACAAGGTGAGTTAATATTTATTGAAACTTAATGTATGTCAATCAGTGTTTTCAGTGCTTTTCATTTTTTCATAGTATTTTGTCCCTATAAAATCTCATCGAGATAGTTACTGGTGTTACTTCCATTTCACAGATGGGCACACTGAAATACAGAGAAGTTAGGTAATACATGCAAGGTCAGTCAGCCAGTAAAATGTGGACTTGAAGCCTCGTAATCTGATTTCACAGCCTGTACTCTTAATTGTTTTGTTATGTTTGCTGGAAAACATTGCTTCTTAATTTCCATATGCATATTCTAAGGATTCGACAAAGAAAACATAACTAACAGCAGTACTTAAGAATAAAAATGAATATCCAAGACAAATTTATAGTACAGAGCCTAAAACAGTAAGTACTCAGAAGTAATCACTGTATTTTAAGTCAACAAATGAGTCAAGGAGTGAACCCAAAATAACAGAAAGAATGCTGCCACCAACTTTCAAAGATGTTGTATCTGTTGTAAAATATATGGCCATATAGGAAAAATTTTAAATGAATCATCTCAGATAACTAGTCACTGTATAAACTATATAGCTGCCTCCCCAGTGCATAAAAAGCCATATTCAAAAGGTTTAATTGTTTAGAAAATGTTTTTCCACAGAAGCAAGGTGATTAAGTCATCGGGTCAACCCTGAGAAGCCAAAGTAGCCCAGAGGATGCTTGAGTTATAGTTCAGTACAAACAGTACCTTGGAAACCCTGGTTATTAATTAAACCCAAGAGGCTCCATAGAAGTGTTATCTTATCATAAATCTTGAGAACTACTAGAGTCACAGACCCCAGCTGCTTTTGTCAAACTATTTCTGTGGCAAAGATGTATTTTAAATTTCAGTTTAGGGTTCCAGAAATTCAACTTGCCTAGTGCAGGGGAGGTGGCCTTTCCCAAAGTCCTGGAACTCATGCTGTGAGCCAGTGTAGTTTTCCCCAGCTTTAACTTTGGGCTGCTTCTGTTTCCTGAAGCTAGTCTTTAATAGGGCATTTGCTTAGAATCAGCAGGGTCTAAAGACAGGGTATGCAGTGAGGAGCTGGAGTCCAAAGCTTCCCACCTGTGTAACCTTTAGGGTGGGAAGGTGTCGTCAATATGTCTTCCAAGTGACCCCCATGTTTCTAAGGACTCAGCCTGCCTGTTTTTTGAATGTAGTGCTTATTGATCCTGGGCCCTGTCTACTGCAGAGCTTAATGAACAGCTTCTCCCCATTCTTCCTCCTCTCTGAAATTTTCAGCTGTGTGGTTGTTGCTGTTGTTTTCTAAATACTAGTAGCCATGGGGAAACAGGTAGATCATAAAAGTATCAAACTCAATTTTTGTTTTGGTTTTTTTTTTGGCATTTTATCATAGGATATGGTCAAGAGACCAGTTGTAAAAACTCAGATGTGAGGAAGAAAACCATTAGGAGGTGATAAGGATTCAACAATTTGAGTAATATAACTTATGTACTTCCTATGTCAAACTTTAGGGAGGCAGATGTTAACAATACAGTCCTCAAGGAGCTGGTTACTAACAGGGAGACTAGTATATTAGGTGGTGGTGGCAATGGTTAGGAGGGGGAAGTTTCTCGACAGCAATTGCAGGGTCAGTGAAAGAGATACTTGAGGAAGAGAGAAAGAAATAGCTCTGGTGGTTTATCTTTCCTTTTTCCCCTTCCCTCTCTCTCACACTATTAATTATGACACCACAAGTGGGAATAAAAGAACTAGAGGGAATCCCCAATAAGAGACTTCACATAGCCACAGGCCACCAGACTGTGGGAGCTGTCCCTGAATCATCATGGGTCAGTTGGTAACAACCTATATTTTAACCCTAGATCACAATTTTAGGCCCAGCAAAATTCTTCTGAAGCTGTCTAGATTTATTAAGCAATATTTATATTTTAGTTTATGTTAATATGAGGTTGAGATCCAAGACCCTGTTTTCTCCAGACCTCATATGAGTCCAGTATCTTAAGTTAGAATTTATCTCTCTGCATAAAAATCAGACCTAGTGCGTAGGCTTCTGGATCTCAGAATCACTTAAGTCCAGGCTGTTCTCAAATAAGGCAAGAAGCATCTGCTGTTAATAGCTGACAGTAAATTACACAAAGTAAAACATGGAAAATTAAAGTCAGAAAAGCTAGGAAGCTTTTCTATCATTTTCAATTTTCTGCAAAAATACAGACATAATCAGTGTTTAGGATCTGCTTGTGATGGATAAATTACATCTGTAGTTCCTTCTTTTCCGTATTACTGCATTCAGACGATAATTTGCTTTCAGATATCTTTGCTCATCTAATTGTTCATAGACTGGAAATAAGTAGTAACATCTCCCAATCCTAGGAAGCATTTATAACTAGTCTTTGCCTTTTTGGGTGTTGATAGACTAGTGGTGATTATAAGCTTTCGAGCTTCTGAAAAGCACAACGAAGATTAAAATAATCATAGGATAATAAAATACTTTAAAACCCTTCTAGTCTTTAATTTTAAAATGTTCCAGTAGAACACAAATTTGCTCAGGTAACACACAAGTAAGCATTAAATGCCTTCCTGTGTATCTGAGAAGTTTGTTATGAAATATTTTGGAAACCGCTGCATAGTCAGTGTAGGAGGAGCAGATGAATTTTAGCCGTGGTTATGTGTGCTGTAAAAGACTATACGTGCTTGTATTAGTCAGAATGAGTACACCACTAATTTTTCTATGGTAAGAGATTTATACTAAGCTCATCATCAGTTTCTATAATTCAGTGAGATAAAACTTAGTCAGATTGATTTTTAGGTAGCACATGTAGAAACAGCTAATTTTATTCCCCTGATTTGATCCTCATCTATTGATTATATAAACTAAAGAAGCTAAGAACAATTAACCCTTACGAGGTTACACAGTCAGGAGATGCTGAACTGAGATTCAGTGCAGGAAGTCTGTCTTCAGAGCCTATGCTTTTAGTCTTTATGCTAAGTTTAACTTGTTTAAATAGCAAGATTAGGAAGCACTATACAGTGACCTCGTATAGACAAAAATATAGTATATTGATTATTAGAGAAACTATATTAGACTGTTGTACATACATGGGCAAGTATTTGTTGAATCATTTCAGTTGCCTAAATTTAAGCAACTGTGCTGTTTAAAACATGCTCATTCACATTTTTTCTTAATCTAGAAAGTCACTTCTGAATAATTGCTTGTTTAGGTTTTCTCATTTGATGTGGGAAATTTATATTAAAATTTTAACTAATATTCTAACAATACAGAGTCTGAACCTAAAGTCAAGAAGAATTTTAAGTCATGCCGCAGACAGAGGATGAACAGTATAGCAAATCAGAATAATAGACTGTTTGCGGGGGTTGGGGGGAACCCATGAGAATTTCAGGATTCCAAGATAAAGCTTGGAATTGAGGTAAAGGCATCAGATAAGGAAGTGTTTCATTTCATAACTTTTTTTTTGCTTGAAATATAATATATTTTAAATCACAAAAGTAGTATAACTGTTATTTTTCTAATGCATAGAACCATGAGACTTTTTTTTTTTTTTTTTTTTGAGACAGAGTCCCACTCTGTCGCTCAGGCTGGAGTGTGGTGGTGCCATCTCAGTTTACTGCAACCTCTGCCTCCTGGGTTCAAGCGATTCTCCTGCCTCAGCCTCCTGAGTAGCTGGGATTACAGGCATGCACCACCATGCCCAGCTAATTTTTGTATTTTTACTAGAGGTGGGGTTTCACCATGTTGGTCAGGCTGGTATCAAACTCCTGACCTCGTGATCCGCCTGCCTTGGTCTCCCAAAGTGCTGGGATTACAGGCGTGAGCCACTGCGCCCAGCTCAAGACATTATTTTATAAGAGGCTGAGATTTTATTCATCTTACTAGGCATTTATTTATATTGTTTCCAATATATGCCAAGTAAGACAGAAATATGCTTAAAAACCTTTGTAAGTCTTTACAAGTTGTACTATATTAAGTTAAAATCCAGATGAAACCATTCACCACCTCTTTGACAATGATTCATATATCTTATTGTATGTCATGCTTGTTTGTGATTTTGAGTATTACATTTCAGAAATTTTCTAGGACTAAAATTTCAGTAGTTTATTTTAATTTTTTGTTTATTTGTAATAATTACTATATCAATAATGCTGAAATATTTAGATCTAGTAGGTAGAATTTTTTTCATGTGAATACATTAATTTTAATGATGTATTTAAAAATAGCTCACACTGTTCTTTTTAAGACTTTTGTTATATGTAATTGGACAAAAATTTGACCATGTAAATATAAGAATCGTTGATTCTATTTTGTTCATGATATGGCATAAAGAGCATGTTTGCTCTCAAAAAACATGGGTTTGAGAAGATGAAATTTCTGGGCATACTGGGTATTTAGTAGCTATCAGATTGTAATCCTGAACTCTTAAGAGATGTATCTCAAATATTAGAATTGATCATGTTTTTTAAAATACTCCATTGGAAATATAATTATTTTTATGGAACAGTTCATTTGGATCAATGGTAGCTTGAACAGAAACTTTCGATACCAATAGCTAGTGTTATAAGTGTCCTTTCCTGAAACTCTTGCCACGCATTGTGTTTTGGCGATTTTCATGGTTGTACGAATTTAGTCAGACAGCCAATTAGAAATATATTTTTAGAAAATTAAAAATGAATTTATGTGGATTCAATGAGATCGGTTGGGTAAATCCCTTAATTCAGTGTCATGCTCATGTAAATACTCCATAAATGGTAGCCATTAGTATTGATTGTTCTTATCTGAATGCCAGAGTTTAGTCTAAGTTATCTTTCTTCTTATGGGAGGAACTTTGTCTTAGGTCAGAATAAAGATTGTTATATAGATTCAAACTTGGTATGTAATTCAAACTTATTTTATGTCCAAGACTAAATTGATCATAGGGAAAAGTGACTGGTGTTCCTTGTCCTTTCATTTCATTTCTCTGGACGCTTTCTTCATTGGTTTGCATTAGCTATAGTGTAACTTTTTATTGTGTTTTGGTATTTTCTGAGTGTCTAGATTGGCCTGTGTGCTCTTTTCTTTGGGATGAAATTTGTAATAAAAATTATTTTGTAGCAAATAAATACTGGCGACAGGAATAATGACAATGTGACTACCAGTGGTTTTCACTTCATTCCCAGTGTCACGTTTAGAATTTTCATCAAACTAGGATCTTCAGAATAATTGCAAAAAGCCACATGAAAAAATGTGCAAGTGAAAACTTTTTTTTTTTTTGAGACGGAGTCTCGCCCTTTCACCCAGGCTGGAGTGCAATGGCACGATCTTGGCTCACTGCAACCTCCACCTCCTGGGTTCAAGCGATTCTCCTGCCTCAGCCTCCTGAGTAGCTGGAATTACAGGCGTGCATCACCACACCTGGCTAATTTTTTTTATCTTTAATAGAGACAGGGTTTCACCATGTTGGCCAGGCTGGTCTCAAACTCCTGACCTTGTTGTCTGCCTGCCTCGGCCTCCCAAAGTGCTAGGATTACAGGTGTGAGCCACCGCGCCCAGCCAACATTTTATTTTTTATGGCAAAGAATCAAGACTTTGTTAAGAGCCTAAACCGTGGATTCAGCTGGATCTGAGCTTGATACCATAGTGACTTCCTAGTGACATTGTGCCAATCACTTTACTGTCCCAAGCTGGTTTCCTTATCTGTAAAACAGGTCTAGTATCATTTGCTTTCAAGATTTGTGAGGATTCAATGAGATCAGTTAGATATAAATCATTTAATGTAGTGTCTTACTCCATGTAAATACTCCATAGATACTAATGGTAGCCGTTTGTATTGTTCTTATCTGAACCACAGAGTTCAGTCTTAAGTTATCTTTCTCCTATGGGAGAAACTTTGCCTTAGGTCAGAGTGAATGTTGTCATTATGCCCATTGCACTACAGGTCTCTGTGTTGTTTGAAAAAATTAAGAAGGACTTTCCTTGAATGTATATAAGTGTGCACATACTAGCTTATTTATTTACCTGTTATCAAGAGAAAATAACCCCTTAATCTCTTAACATATGTATGACTTGACTACTAGCTAAACCAGTAGGTATTAATGGAATAATTCAGAATTTATATTGTCTGTACCTGAAAATTCATTTTGTAAATGCAATTAACTATGAATGGAAAAATGGTTGTAGCCATCTGTTAGCAAATCTCAATTCATTTAAAACTAATCATATTTAGCTTTATGCTGGTCTACAATAAATAATTCATACTTGATATTTCAAATGCTGTATTATTTATGTAAATTTTCTCCTAAAAGACTCACCTAAGACTTTTCTAGAAATAAAATTGTTTATTCAGTAAAGTACCTGCACAGATTAGAAGGTTAAATATTAAAGTTTATTTTTTCATGATTGCACTATTCTTTTCTATTTTTTTATACCTATATAAACTTAATTGGTCAAATATCTACCACTCACTTCCTTAAATGTGTAAAGAAGCATCCAAATCCATAATACTCTGTTTATCACAGCTTTTTTTTTTTTTCCCCTTTCACTGTCACTCAGAATCGATAGGGATCCAATTCTAGCCTGTTGAAATGGTCCGTTTTGCTCCAAGACTTTTTTTTTTTTTTTTTTTTTTGAGATGGGAGTTTCGCTCTTGTTGCCCAGGCTGGAGTACAGTAGCATGATCTTGGCTCACCGCAGCCTCCACCTCCCGGGTTGAAGCGATTCTCCTGCCTCAGCCTCCCGAGTAGCTAGGATTACAGGCATGTGCTACCACGCCCGGCTAATTTTGTATTTTTAGTAGAGACAGGGTTTCTCCTTGTTGGTCAGGCTGGTCTTGAACTTCCAACCTCAGGCGATCCGCCTGTCTCGGCCTCCCAAAGTGCTGAGATTATAGGTGTGAGCCACCATGCCTGGCCTAGCTCCAAAATTTTAAAAAGCATTTGCCTCATTTATGAGTTTGAGACTTTTAACATGATTAGAAATAGGAGATCATGTACTTTTTCCAGCAAGTGAAAAGGGGGAAACAAACACCAAAACCCCATCTCCCTGATTTTTTTGGCTTTTCAGAAATAATACAGCCTAGTTGTTTCCTATGGCCAGTTCTGGGTTTTTCTTGACAGTGTCTGTAACTGTTCTCATTATAGTCTAATTCTGGATATGAGTTATGTGTTTACAGTTTGATTTACTGAGCCATGCCACTGCATTCTTGTTAAGGTTATTGATTATTGCCCATTCTGTTCTGCTGTGTATTGATTCAGTGTGTGACAATGAGTTAATTGTATTACTTGATGTTGAAGAAGGATCAAATATCTGTTCAAAGGGGATGCTTGTAGCCTGTGTAATTGAGTTGGCTATTTCAGGCTTTTAACATGTTGTGAAACAATTAGGAGAAAGTACAGGAGGACCTCTGAGGGCAGGGAACATAAAATTTGTTTTCAGCTTTTTCGCAGTTGCCAAAAATGGTGCGGTAAGGCTTTCCTGGAATTAAGTAGTCAGTTGGTATTTGGTTAGCAGATGCTTTGTAAAACCTAATATATTCCCATTATATTTCCTTTAAAAATCAAGGGGGTTAACACCTTTAGATTGTCATGTTTTATTGAGAAAAATCCACTTCTCTGAAACTCCCTATTACTGGATATAAGAAAAAATAACAAGCAAGATGTGTTGTGTATGTTGGTGCCCACATTTTGGAGGAAATTACAGAGATAGAAAATTAAGCTAAATTATTAAGAATCTGATGAGTTCTTTTTGCTTACTACAGTTTTGTTTCGTATTTGATAAAAAAAATTCCATGTAATAACATTTAAGATAAGGCCAGTATTATTTTCTTTGACATTATTTTGCAGTTTGAATTTTCTAAGCTTTAGACAATTCACACTTAATGTAAAAAAAAAAAAAATTAACCTTCAGAATGAGATCATGGTGCCATGGTTCTCTAATGAATGTTACCTTTTGTTTTAGCAGCTCAGTTGGCTCTAATCCCTGGAAAAGTTTTTATTTCCCATCAGCTCCAAAGTAGGAGCCAAACCAAAGTTTAAAGAAACGTTTTCCAGCAGACAAGTTTCTACAGATAATATCAATAGTGAAAGCGTGTGAACACACACACACACTCTCTCTCTCACTCCTCTCTCTCACACACACATATGTGCGCGCACACACACACACGTCTTATGGAAATATTAAATCAGGAAGAATTTCTGAAGTTCTCATAATAAAAATAACTGTAATATTAATAAAGTACTCCTTATCAGTTATTTCTCGTCACATTGTGGCCCCAAGGGTTTGCTTGACTTTTCAAAATGTATTTGCTTCAGGATAAATTGAAAAAGTACCACTCTCTCCCTGTATTAATACCTTTCAGGGCTTTTGATCTGTAACCTCTTGTCACCTCTGGTTTATCTGGCTTAGCATATGAATTTTGAAGAATGAGGGAGCATAAACAATTATGACTGCCTTTTAAAAAATGCACGTTAAACCTGCGGCCTCAAACTTGTCAGTTCTGAACTTTAACAGTAGAAAAGTGAAAACTCAGCGTTGAAAGTAGAGAGTGTAAGAGATTTTGCCAGTTGGACCACTTTGCTGCAAATACCTATTAGACCCAAACCTTTCTTTTGCCTAGTGATCAGCTATACTAATAGCAAGATCCACTTAATTCCATGTGAGTCAACAGCTTGCATGGCATGCCCACTGTGTGCAAATAGCTTCTCAGGTACTTTTCCAAGCGTCCTGCCTGCACAAAGCAGAAGAGACTTGGAATATATTTATTTATTCTCTCACCCCACTGCTTGCTCTATCACCTAGACCTTCATGCTCCATCACCTAGTCCTGCTTGCTCCATCACCTAGTTGGAATTTCTAAATCAACAGACATGGGCAGATATATATTTTAAAAGCTGTGTGCCTCTGATTAACAACCATTCCTTTAATACTGCTGAGGGGTTCTGGGAACATAGTATTTTTGCCATGACTTCTCAATCTATAGAGAAGATGTATTTATCTCCTAAGGATAAAACCATCTGGAAATTTTCACATGCTCCAGACTTTCAGATAGAGCTGGCTTTGCCTTCTCTTTTTCTTCTTCCTCCTCCCCTTCTTCCTTCTTTTTCTTCTTTTATTTATTTATTTTGCTTTGCTTATTAAAACTATGGATGAATTTTTTAAAAGATTAAGAAGATGAAATAACCTTCTCACCTACTTAGTAATTTCTTATTCATAGTTAGAAGGTACAGTAACTGTTTCATAAATGTCCCCATTAAATTTCTGATTCAAAAAATATATATTTTTCTTTATAAATACCGTTTCCTATGATTTTTGGTCCCTAAAAAGCAAACAAAAAAAAGCTACTTGATGGTACATTGGTTGTAGTTAGCAAGTCTCCATTTTCTACAGATCTTCCATTCTGCTTTATTAACTTCCTTTATTAATGATAAATCAGCCAGTTGATAAAATAATGTGTTAACTTTTAAAAGATTCTTATAAATTTATGTGGAGTTCCGTGACTACCTGATATGACTTTGTGACTTTTTAGTTGTATAAAGAATTTCAAATTATTTATTCCTTTTAAAAAAATTTTTTTTCAGAGACAGTCTCACTGTCACTCAGGCTGGAGTGCAGTGGCACAATCTTAGCTCACTGCAGCTTCCACTTCCTGGGTTTAAGTGATTCTCCCACCTCAATCTCCTGAGTATCTGGGATTACAGGCATGCACCACCATGCCGGGCTAATTTTTGTATTTTTTGTGTAGATGGGGTTACAGCATGTTACCCAGGCTGGCCTTGAAATCCTGAGCTCAAGCGATCCATCCACCTTGGCCTCCGAAAGTGTTGGGATTACAGGCATGAGCCACCGTGCCTGGCCTATTTTTTGTTTTATTTTTTTAATCTTGAAATAACTCCACAGAGTTATCTCCAAGTAAGTCTAATATCTTCTCTTTGAATTTCTAACTGATTCTTATTTGTAAACCCATAGAATCTGTAAACCCACAAACAAATGTTTCTTCATCGATCAAGTTCTGTTTTCAAATAGATGTTCAACAAGATGTTCAAAAAGACGATAAAGGATACATTGTAACCTAAGGACTTTATTTCGTTCATTTGGTCTTTTACCTTTTAATTGTAGTGGACTTAAATGTATACAGATTTTCTTGTGCAACAAGTAGTATCCTTTAGCTGCAACAAATGAATAGATTAGCCTATGTGAATATAGTTTTGCAAAATATTAATGTATTAAAGTAGTCCTAAGACTGCAAGTACTGTTGCTTTAGAACTTCATGCATAAATTGGGTGTGTTGTTACAGGATACAGAGAAAATTGATGGTCAACCTTAGCCTGTAGTGTATTTTGACAGCATGAATGAGTCAAGCAAGCAATTTTCCAGACTGTTTAATGGTACAAAGGAAAGGGCTACTAAGGAAGTCATTCTTATGACTAACTGAAAAATATTTTTCTTAGTGACTGTTCTAGAGAAAAACAGGTCACCGTTGGAAGAAAAAAGCAGTCTCACGTTACAAGCATTTTGAAAGTGGTTTGATCATTAAAATGTGTTTATCTTACGACAAAACTTAAAACGGATACTGCTTACTATATTTGCAATGTCTTGAAACTCAACAAGAAATTATGTAGCATCATTACAAGTTTTAATTCATGGTAAAATTTTGGAGATTATATTTATTGAGCTATGTTTTTTATTTCATTAGTACAAATAAAACTGCATTATCATAAACATAAAGATAAAATATTTTAAGTTTATAAAATTACTGCAAATTTATTCCACTGTGTGGTTCTAAACTGTATTTGAATTAAAATAGGACTTGATTGATGGAGAATCATTTGTTTGTGGGTTTACAGATTCTCTTCTAGGTAGTTTGAAAAGATTCATTGTCCAGCAGCAACTGTTCACCCAGAGACATAGTGCTTAGCATGAGCTTGATGGATTCAAACCACTGGGTTTATCATTACTACATAGATCTTTGAAAAGACAGGCTGCAAATCTTGTTTCTAAGCTGTGACTAGCTATTATTATGTCAATTTGAAGAACAGAAGTAAAATCAATCCAGATTCAAAAAAAGACACTCTACAGTCATTCACAGACTGCAACCAGTTCAAATTGTAATATCCTGCCTATTTAAAGTCCCCTGATTATTATGATTATTCAATATCATGTTAATATTTAAAACTTGGAATACAACCTACTAACCTTATTTTTATTTGTACTACTGGAAGTTCCTCTAGCATTTTTGAAGTAGCTTGGAAAAAAATTGAGATTCAGTTGTGGTTCTACTTACATTTTTACTAGAGTAAGTTGGAGAGACAAATCAGTGAGTAGTCAAGTCTTCATATAATCAAAGCTTTTAAAATATGATAACAAAAACTTCAGGTGTTAGATTTAGCTTCATGGAAAACCTTTTTTTGGGGGGCCTAAGTTTAAAATGTGTTTTTTCTTTGCATTTTAAAAGATTGCTTGTGCAGTGTTCAATGGTTTTGTTTAGCATTTAGAGATGATTTTTTCCTTTGTCACTTTCCACATTGAACTCTACTGATTTAGTGTGTCAGAATTGCTGTCAGAAGAGTCCTTAGAAATGATGTCATGCAGTTCATTAGTTTTACAGATAGGGAACCAAGGAGTGGTGAGGTTAGGGTTTAATCATATTCATAAAGATCTTGAGGTCATTAGGACCCTTTAAATGTGACTAGTTAAATCACAGCAAAAACTAGAATATATTGTCTTCATTTCAGGAAAATGGCATCATTGACACACCTGACAGATGAAAACTGCTATTAAGGTCGAGTCCAAGTGACAAAACTTTCTTGACTGTTCTGAGGCCTTGGTTACGGTGGCATTAAAGTTTTATACTGTTTTTTTTTTTGGCTGGACAACAGACTCTCCAAAAAAATGCATGTGTATACATTATGCTTATTATAAAATTTACTAATAAAATGACATGGAAGACAATTAAAATTATAATAAAATATACAATGCTCAACATTTAAATTCTATATGGCCAATTGATTCTTACAGAATGCCTTTTTGATTTTTGTCCAACTCTTGCATCTATAGTCAACCTGTGGTTGCAATTGACAGAAGAGTTTAATTCATTCTTTGTGCTCTTACTCCTGGGTCCCTCATTGTACAGTGATCATCAAATGCAACATCCTTCATGAAAATGAATAGCTTCACTTTTTGGCATCTCCTTCCTTTTTATGTGTCATAGAATACACTACATTATTCTTGATTTTACAGTTAATTTGTAAATTTTTTCTAACCCCCACTAGTTTATAAACTCCTTAAGAATGAGAAGCTTGCATTAATCACTTCTATATATATAGTGTTTTGAATATCCTTGGCATTCATTAAATGTTTAGTGAATTGAATGCAATGTTTCTTCCAGACTATGACCAATAATTGTGAGAAGATTTTATGTGTTTTTAAATTCAACTTTAGAGAACTTCTTTTTATGTAATAGGACATTTGTTGGACAGCAACATGTAATTACTCATAAAATGTTTCTCTGCGGAGTCCAGCATCCTTCATTTGTGATAGGACTCATCCAGTTAAATTGCTCAGGCACTATAATGGACTATTTATGTTCTGTTGATGTGAATTTCTAGAACAGGCCTTTCCTTGGACTCATGCCATGTTTTGTATGTTATCTTGTGCAGGCAGCACATGGGGACCTAGTCAGGCTTCCTGATATGATAGCTGTATATACAGCCCATGTCTCAGAGGGGAATGATAAATTGGCCTGTGCAGTGACACAATACACGGTTATTTTGGTGACAGTATTAACTCTCTTTTCATAAGGGTGCTTTGTTGGAAAACTATTCAGCTTAACACAGAATATTTAGCTTTCAAAGGTTGCATAGGGAGAAATGATACTGCCAGGATAGAAACATTATCAGTTTTTTCTTTTCTTTTTTTCTTTTTTATCTTTTTTGACTCTACCGAGAATATTGAAAAGAGTTTTGATTAGTATTGGTGTTTATTACAAGAGGAACATTCTGGGAACCAGACTACTAGTATAATTATTATTGTTTTTATTATCAAACTAATAGCACTAACAAGGACATATGGTATTTGTCAAGGGATTCCTATATCTCTGTTACACTTAAATTTCTCTATACTCTAATTTTAGAAAAAAAGTTGTTTTGTCTTCCAACTTCTTATACTTTATAGTGTTGCAACTTCTACTTCTAATCTTTAATCTGAAGTAGAAAAGAGAATCCAAGCTTCCAAGAAGTATGTCTCTAGACTCTGCCACTTATTAACTTGCTCCTTATTTTTTCTCTCCAACAATTATTTTAAGATCTGTATGATATAAGCTATTTTTAGAAGACCTGAAAAGTTCTAGAGAGTAAAAAAATGTTCCAGATTGTGTGTTGGTGCCAGTAGTACTGACAATTAAATATTTGATTGAGGAGAAACCTACATTTATCCACTTTGAAGAGGATCATCAGGGGAATTAAAAATTTAGTACTTCAGGCTCATTAAGAGTTAGAATAGAGTAATTATGTAGCTGGTAACAAATGCTACAATCACCACTTGAGCATTGTGATATGTTACTCATTGAGACTTACTGGCCTTCTTCAGGGAACTTCAGATTTTATAAAAGTCATTTGCTTAGAGAGTAAAGTTCTGCTAATCCATTATTTTAGTTCTGTCATCTTTTTCTGCAAATAGGGTGAGTTTTCCGAGAAGGTAAGTCCCTGGTAATAATCTTAAAAATGATACAACTTTATAGAATATCTCCCCTTGGCATGAAGCAATACTTAATGTCTTGAACAGTGAGCCTCTTGTTCATGCAGCATTTAAAAGAGATGAGTGTAGAGGTCTTCCTTCTACATTCATTTTATTTGTTAGTAATTGAGAAGCAGGTCTAATTTTCTAATCTTGCAAGTTGGGAAATTATTAAAATGCTCAAGAGACAGTAGATCAAGCCTGGTGTCCCTTTCTCCATCAAATTTTAAAGGATTTTTTTTTTCCTCAGTAATTCTGCCTTTGTGTATTTCCAATCTTGCTTCCTATTTGCATTGCACACAGTAGCATGTCAATTTCAAAAGAAAATGTATTCAGATCTACTTTCAAACTAACTGAAAGAGATAGTGGTATTTATTTTATCCTGAGGTTTTGTTGTTGTTGTTATGGTTGTTCTTTGTTTTTTAAATCTGGACATATCAGTAATCTCCTAAGAGAATCTATTCCAAACACAGAGACTGTTTATTCTTGTTTTAGATACTATTTTAAAAGCCAGGTTATGTTATTATAGTATAGATATTTTAAAAAATAATGAAAACAGACTTTTTTTTAACCATATTTTTGTACTGCATAAAAATGCAGTGACAAGAGAAAAACATTAGAACTCTGTCATACTCCTAATATAGACCATTGCTGTTAGGTTTCTAACTCCATGTTCCCTGTCTGGAAGCTTTATAAGGCTGTGCCTTAGTCTTCTTAAGCCTAACACATTGTAGCCTTCCAATAAATATTACTTTATTTGTATTAAATTTAAAATGGAATAGAATGTGGTACATCACCAGCGTTCATAGCTCCTGACCCATGCCATAACTTTCCTTGCCCCATCCCCAAGATTAAAAAAACACAAACTATTAGACTAATTATAGTCATTACAGTTGTAAATTAGGTCATGCATTTCATTAAAAATTGACGCAGCTCCCTTTTTGAAAGGCTATGTCACGGAAATGCAAACTAGCCTTGTATATAGAACACTAAAATCATTTAACTTGAATTATTCTAATTACGATACCACAAAGATTAAAAAATACATCTATATTATGTCAGTCTGATAACTGGGCTGGGAAAAAAATGTCAGTTTTGATATGTAACAAGATTGGTATGAGTTATTTTATGTAACAGTTTTATTGATTGATTTTTTTTCATTTATAATCACTAATTTTGTGAGGTTTTCTCCCCTGCAGCAGTGGACTGAAAAAGTTAACATTTTTCTGCCATTTATAAGCGCTAAGAGTAGAAATCAATAGTTAAATTGACCTAATAAAAGATTTGTGCATCCTACTACTGTGACAAGAAGAACAACAGAAAGCAACATGTATAGACTCTAAACAAGGCTCAAGGCACATTTTGCATTTGTTTTGCATATGAATTTAATAAGCATGAGACAGTGCTAGTGAATTACATTTGTTTTATTGAGTCTATTTAAGCCAGGATACTGTTAAGTAATAGGCTGACGGTTTGTGGGAGCCAGATTCAGTAACAGGTCAGCAACAGACTTGCCACATGCCAAAAATGGGGTTATACTGGTTTCAGTTTGCTAACTGCCTAAGTAAACTTGTGTAGAATTTGCATTTTTTGCTTTGCAATTACTGGTTACTTCTCTTTAACATTACATTTGCATTCTATGTAAAAAATAGATTTTATATTTAATTCAAAATTTATCCAAATGTACTTACTCATTGGACATTATTTTTAAATGATAAAGGAACTTAAAAAAGTGATAGGATCAATATAGTAATAATTCTAACTCCCTTTTATACCCATATAAAATTCATTTAACTAGACTTATTCTTTCAACAATATTGTTAAATAACCTAAAGGAATTTTTTTAAAGAAATAGTGTAAACATACAAATATGAATAATTTGAACTCCCTTTTATATAAATATATCTGTATTCACTAACTGTAAATAATTTTAAAAATATATATGTACACACACGTGCGTGCACACACACACACGTCATGCCTTAACAATGGGGATATATTCTGTGTGTCATTAGGGTATTTCATTGTTGTGTGTACATCATAGAGTATACTTACACAAACCTAAATGGTATAGCCTACTACACATCTAGGCTGTATAGTACGGCCTATTGCTCCTAGGCTGCAAACCTATACAGCCTGTTATCCTATTAAATACTGTAGGCAGTTGTAACATAATGTTATGTATTTGTATATCAAAACATACTCAAACGTAGAAAAAATATTGTGTTGTGCTATGAGGTTATGATGTCTACAAATGTCACTGGGTGGTAGGAATTTTTCAGCTCCATTGTAATCTTATGGGACCACCATCATATATGTGGGTCCTTTGTTGACTGAAGCGTTGTTATACAGCTATTGACTATAGTTAGTGAAAAAATCTAGTTCTGTGATTGGTTTTGTTCCCTCCTTTCTTATGATCACTATTCATTCAACACCTTTTATATGACATGCAGTTTGAAAGCACAGGGTATGCAAAAATTATCCCCGTTTTCGGTTGCAGTATCTGTTGCTGACCCAGATAACTTCATTTCCTTCAGCTGTGCTTTCATTTTCAACTTCTCTAGTTGGAAATAAATCCTCTTGTGTTGCCCCTTGAGGGAGGAATCGTTTAGCAGGAAATCACTTACTAATCACAGTTCATTAATCACATATAAAGAATACTTTATAAATGTCAACTGTCATTCATAGAAAATCTATGTTACCTTGAGGAATGTCTATGAATTACTTATTCATTTTCATTGCCTTTCACACATTATATTCCTTAGGAGTTTATTAATTTCAAATATAAATTGACTATGACTTATACAGAGTCTTGCAAACAAGAGAGATAGTAGTTTTGCACCTTTTCTTTGATTTACTTGTTATCTTCCTGGTCATGTAATTAGTCTGTTAAAGTCACTCTGCCTGTATAGCTTGTTGAAGGTTACAGGCAGTGGAGTGCTGGAACGGGCTTATGCCGACACCTCTTCCCAATTCCATGTTCAATGATGTCTTTGTTGATAGCTTAAAATTGGCTATGGTGAGAGTGTTTACACTTTGGAAATTGGCAGATGGCAACCATAGTTCTCTCCTAGACAACCACTTATTAAACCCTTAGCAGCACTCACTGTTTACAGTGTTCTTTTTCATTTTTAAAAAATACTTTTATTATGAGGAATAGCCATGTAGAATTTTATTTCCAGATATTTTGTTGTTTAAAACACTAAGAACATCACTCACTATACCAATTGCCAACTGAGTAACTGGGAAAGTTACTTAGCTTTTCTGTGCCCAAGTGTCCTTATCTGTAAGATGGGGATGATAATAATAGCACGTACCTTGGGATTGATGTGAGGTTGAATAAGAAACACATTTATTTCAGTGAATACATAATGACCTGGAATGAACACTCAAATGATGCTACCTCTTATCTCTCTGTACTTTAATTAATAGATATTTATTGATCCCTTACTAAGTACTTAGTATTTTGCCATGTACAGTGGGTCATCTACTGAGACTCAGTACCTCTCACATCAAGTTATTAGCCACATTGACCTGTGGCATATGACTTCTTTTGATGTTCCCATGTAATGCCCCCCCCCCCCCCCCGCTTTTTTTTCATTTGTTTTTGTTTGTTTTTTGGTCTTTCTGCCTGGGACTCTTTTTTCTTCCTACATGAGTTTTGCAGACCTTTTTCATGTTTATATATGGCTCATACATTCCCTCCTCTAGAAAGCTTCTCCTCACTCTAGACCTGGCCACATAACTGTTCTGCCTCTTTGCTTGTGTAGTTTGGAGTATGAATCATAATTATGTATCTTACTCCATCTCTGCATTTGATTCCACAGCCTACGACTTACACCTTTGTGTTCTTAACCTCTTAGTAAGAAATGCCTGACACGTAGTAGACTGACTAGAAGTGTACATTGAATGTTTGCTGGTTAAAGGAATGGAACATGGACTTCACTCATAGAGACCTTACTATTTGGTTGAAGAGATAATGCATACACATGTGACATGAAGGTAAACACAAAATATATTGAAGATATCTATTTTTTTTTAGTTTATAGTTAATTTTTACATACTATATATTTTTGTAGTAGGTAAGTCAATTATTTTCATGCTACAGATATGGACATTTATGTATTTATGTACAAATACATTGATTTAGGTTATCTAGGCCAGATTGTAAGTAGCAAAGCCCGGTTTGTAAACCAGGTTTTGTGACTTCAGGTTAGAAATATTAAAAAAAAAAAAAAATCCTTGATTGCTCTTCCAGATATGAACTCATTCTTTTTTTTTTTTCCCCTGTGATTTCTGTCTTTTTTGTTTGTTTGTTAAGTTTAAAAAATTTATGGCAATTTTTAAATGTACATAATATTAGAGAAACAATATAACAACCCCCTCCATGTATCTATCAGTCAGCATTTTGTATGCATGTATCCGTATGTGCATCAGCCAACATTTTGCCCTTTTTGTTACCTTTCACACTCCTTTTATCCCTGTAGCATGTTAAAAGAAGTCTCAGACATCCTATCATGTCACCTATACTTCTTCAGTAGTATCTCTGACAGTTAAGAACTTATTTTAAATATAACTCCATTTCCAAATCGATGAAAATTGACGACAATTTTATTGTATCATTTGATAGCCACTTTATGTTCAACTTTTCCTGATTGTCACAGCAATGTCCTTTTTTAATAGGTACGTTTTTCCAGTTAGCATCTATGGTGTCATTTAGCTTGTTCTTCCATCATCCTTATTTTCTGTAAACTAAAAATTAGAGTCGAGTTTAACTTTAATGTTATTTATTATTATTTGGGGGGAACATTTCCTAGAAGGTTCTGTATACTTTCTGTTTCATCATATCAAGAGGACATAATTTTAGTAATCCCTGCTTTTAATGATGCTGCAATCTATCAGTGAATCAGATTGGCCTGGGCCAATCCTTATAAAGTTCTCCATCAGACTTGGATCCAATGATTTCACCTCATTGTTGATCATTTTGTAGCCATGATATTTTTTAGAGTTTGCAAAAATGGTGACTTTTAATTATATAATTTCTGCTGCGTTTATTATCAAGAATTTTTTTCATAAAGAACTTTTCATAGTAACTAATGGTCAACTTCAAAATACAGTTTATATCAGAAAAAGGGAAAAAATGCATGATATTTATCAATTTTCAGAATCAGATATTCTCTTCTAATATAAGATCTAAATAAGGTTACACATATAATCAAGGATGCCAGTAAATTTTTCTAAAAAATTTTTCCCTTGGAAAAATTATTTATTTATTTATTTATTTATTTATTTATTTATTTATTGAGACAGAGTTTCACTATTGTCTCCCAGGCTGGAGTGCAGTGGTGCAGTCTTGGCTCACTGCAACGTCTGCCTCCTGGGTTCAAGTGATTCTCCTGGCTTAACCTCCCGAGTAGCTGGGATTACAGGCATGCACCACCATGCCCAGCTAATTTTTTTTGTGTGTATTTTTAGTAGAGATGGGATTTCATCATATTGACCAGGCTGGTCTCGAACTCCTGACCTCAAATGATCTGCCTGCCTTGGCCTCCCAAAGTGCTGGGATTACAGGCGTGAGCCACTGCGCTCGGCTGATAAATTATTTGAATTGCTTCTCCTAATTTTTTTTGATTAATATGTTTTGATAACATTGTTCCTATGGTAATATTATCAAAAAAGTTTTCTTTCCTTCCTTTTTGTTTATCATTAATGTGCCTCTGTATGGTTGAATTTATTTACTCAGAAGATATTTATTGGGCATCTGTCTTTTTTTATCAAGCTCTGTGCTAGTCCCTGAGGATGTAGATATGAGCCCTGCTTTTTTCTTTTCTTTCTTTCTTTTTTTTTTATTTCAGACAGACTCTCACTCTGTCACTCAGGCTGAGTGCAGTGGCATGATCTTGGCTCACTGCAACCTCCGCCTCCTAGGTTTAAGCGATTCTCCTGCCTCAGCCTCCTAAGTAGGTGAGATAACAGGCATGGGCCACCATACCCAGCTAATTTTTGTATTTTTGGTAGAGATGGGGTTTCACCCATGTTGGCCAGGCTGGTCTCAAACTCCTGGCCTCAAGTGATCTGTCTGCCTTGGCCTCCCAAAGTGCTGGGATTACAGGCTTAAGCCACTGTGACCGGCTGCTTTTTTCCTAGAATATATAGTTTGGGTTTCTTTTCCACTCATGATGTAATTTAAAAAATTGAACCTGTTGTATATGAATGTGGTTTTGTAAACTATAATATTTGGTATCATATACTATATTTTTTTCTATATATATATATGCTACTATATATTCATATACTAGCATTTTTTTTTATAGCTTTCTTTGGAGTTCTTGGCCTTAGTGTCTAAAATAGTGGCAGTAAAGGAATTTGGAAGTTAAGTTGTTCTTGCTGACCCAAAGAAAAATCAGATGTTTCTGTTTAGGACACTGTATGTGACAAACAAGGAAGGTTTTATTAATTTATTTTTTTGAAGAAGAATTGATGAGAGAATAATGAGAATTCCTCCAAGATTAAAAGTAAATTATAAGATCCTGTGCTATTTTAATGTAAGCCAACATTTGAATTTAATTTGACTTCTATTTTCAGTAAATTAGAGTGAAATTTTAGGGATGTCTTTATCTCCTATAGTGTGTGTTTTGCCAAGATTTATTAAGGGTAATTTTGGATTTTAGAAAATTTACAGTTTCTAAAGGCTTGTGAACGTTTTATATTGATAGAAAATGTAAGTAAGACTAGTAACAAACTATTTTCTCCAAAGGATCCTGTGACTGACACAAAAAATATGATATAATATTGAATCTGCCAAAAGATGCACTGTTAATCTAGGGTTATGTTATGTTGTTATTTTATTAGGTATGTGATACTATGCTGTGAATTTTAGAATATAGGTAATTATTTAAGTAATTATTATAATTCTAAAAATCTTCTGAGATGTTTTCTCTAAAGCAGAAACTCAGCTTTTACTCATGTTTAGATAATGTGATATAGCTGTTCTAGATATTTGAGATTAGGGTTGAGGCAAATTGTTGACATATAATTAAAATGTATTTTATAACTAAAATTTAGAAGAATGGAAAAAGTTTACATTGTATTTATAAGACTTTGCTAACATGCTTTATGACATTACGGAGAAGTACTAGGAAGAAGGAGATCTTTAAAAGGAGTGACATTCTGTTTGCTTTGCTGGAGTACCTTATCAGGAAATTTGAAATCTTAGCCCTTTAATTGTCATATCTGTTAATTCTAAAACTTATACTGAATTTAACTTTGAAGATCAACATATGGATCTTTTTAAAAACAATATTTACTCTATCAAAAGATTAGTTGTATTTTTGACTTGAGGAAATAGCTTAATCTGAACAGCACGAAACTTGACAAAAAAGTTTGCTAATACATAAATATTGGCTATTTTAATCTGTTGAAAACGGAAGGCTAGTACCAAGGGAGACGGTAGTAAAATTATAGAAGGAGCTAGTGAAAAGTAAACATTATGCAACATGAAAAGAATACTAGGGGAAAAACTGACAGAGTAGAATAACAGGAAGATTAGTCACTTCTGGAAGGAAAAAAGTAGGTAGGGGCAGGGGGATGAAGTACTTTAAACAGGAATGTGGAAGTGGAAGTGCTAGGGCTAAAAGACAGATATGAGCTTATTTGGGAGCTAAACTGGGCTTTGAAAAAGGAATAATACTGGTAGCATTTAATATCAAAATTTAAATTTTTTATTAACAATAAGAAAAAAATGGAGAAAAATTTTTGTTAGGGATTATAAAATGCCTGTTAAAATAAAAAGACTTATATTTACTCCTTTGTGGAGCTGAATTGGTTTCGGTCAGACAGCAATATCAAATGCAAATCAAGAAAATACATTTCTGAAGCCAAGGCAGGAGATTTCTTGACCCCAGAAATTTGCGACAACCCCAAGGAACATAGTGAGACTCTGTCGCTACCAAAAAGAAAAGAAAAGGAAAAGAAAAGAAAAAAAATTAGCCAGGCATGGTGGTGAGCACCTGTAGTCACAGCTACTCAGGAGGCTGAGGTGGGAGGATTGCATGAGCTTGGGAAGTCAAGGATGCAGTGAGCCATGATCAGCCATTGCACTCCAGCCTGGGCAATGAAACAAGACCCTGTCTCAAGAAATATACATATATATTTTATCTTATATATATATATATATCTTATATATAATATATAATATCATATATAATATCTTATATATGTCATATATATAGTATATATATAAGATATATATATATATAATTTCTTTCAAAACCGGTCAAAGTTCTTTTACTTTCAAGTGATGGATAAAATAAAAGCATTGTGGATATCATGGGATATATGTGCTATTGGTTTGAAATAATTTTCACTTTTGCATTTATTTATCTGACAAAGGAGTACCAATCTCTAAATATTTTAAGAATTATTTCTATGAATTCTCTAAAAAATATAAATTGTAACTGTCTATATCATACAAAAATATTTAGCAATCTTTATAACAGAAAACAAGATAGTAAACATCGTGTGTATGTTCATGTGTGTGTATGTGTGTTTATTGGTAGTCTCATTAATCCCTAGTCTCTACTGACGTTATTAGGGACATTAGTGGAACAGATTTTGCTGAACACATTTTCAGCCACTCTGAGTGTTCTTAGGTATTTTATTTATTTAGAGACTGAGTCTGTGTTGTCCTGCCTGGTCTCAAACTTCTGGGTTCAAGCGATCCTTCTGCCTTACTTTCCCAAGTATCTGGGACTACAGATGCACACCACTGCCCAGCTAAAATGTACTTTAAATAAAGTAGATAATTCTGGGGTTATCTCAAACTCCTGGCTTTAAGTGATCCTCCTGCCTCAGCCTCCCAAAGTCCTGGGATTACTGGCTTGAGCCACTATGCTTGCCACCTCTGGGGTTATATTAGCATGACACCAGGACAAAAATCTGCCCATTTTTATATCAGGAAAAAAAATGCTACTTTCATTTAGGTGCAGAAAATGGCTTATGCCTATTGAAATAAATTCAGTCTAATTTAGACACCTAAGATTATTATTTGATATAGCGACATGGAATACATCACTGTGTGTCACTGAATTCATGGAAATGCAGTACAGAATGCAATATAGTAATCCCCCCTTATCTGCAGTTTCAGTTACCCATGGTACAACACGATAAGATATTTTGAGACAGAGAAACCAATAGAGAGACCATATTCACATAACTTTTATTACAGTATAATTGTTCTGTTTTATTATAGTTATTGTTGTTAATCACTTACTGTGCCTAATTTATAAATTAAACTTTATTGCAGGTATGTATAGGAAAAAAATAGTATATTTAGGGGTTGTTACTGTCCATGGTTTCAGGCATCCTCTGGGGGTCTTGGAATGTATTCCCCATAGATAAGGAGTATCTACTATATACAGTCAGGTTAGCCATTCCCATTGATTTTATTACAAATTGCAATGCTTCCATGGCTCGCTTACACATAATTTGCTGAGGTAACTTTTGCAGAAAGTAACCATTTTATGTGAACACCAAATACTGATAAAAAAATCTCTTTTTCTCCTTTTCCCTCTCTTTCTCTCCCTTCTCCCTCTCTCCTTTCCTGTCTTACTCCCTCGTTCCCGCTCTTCTTCTCTTTTCATACTCACACAGACACTCCTTCCCCTACACACACACACACACACACACACACACACACACACACCCTGCCCCTGGGCATAACTGAATAGGAAATGTTTATTTTCCAAACTACAGAAAAAAACCTTATCTCAAACACTGAAAGTCCTTCCTTTTCCTGGTTTGGAAACACTAAGTCATACTGAGTCACTTGTAGATTTTCTTTAGCCAGTTTTATTTAAAGCATAAAGTTGTGAGGACAAAATGACTCAGGAATTTGTAATGTACCATTAGAGCTTTTCACTTTTAGGATGCTAGTTCATATTCAGATGACTTAGTATTAAAGATTGATGGGTTGTTTACTTTCTAGAAGAACCTGAGGAGCTCAATGTAACTTCACTTATTTTGACCTAAGTATGGCCTAGAGTTTATGCTTATTAATTCATTTATTTCTCGGTAAAGCCATGTCCAAGGAATTAAATAAAAGGAAATGGACCCGGTAAGGGTTGATGAATAAGAAGCTGTTACCTTACTCATTTACATGTATTACTTCAAATGTTATTGATTGATTGATTGATTGATTGAGTTGGAGTTTTTGCTCTATTGCCCAGACTGGAGTGCAGTGGCATGATCTCACCAACCTCTGCCTCCTGAGTTCAAGCGATTCTTCAGTCTCAGCCTCCCAAGTAGCTGGGATTACAGCCTCCCCACTACCACACCCAGCTAATTTTTGTATTTTTAGTAGAGACAGGGTTTCATTATGTTGGCCAGGCTGGTCTTGAACTCTTGACCTCAAGTGATCCACCCGCCTCAGCCTCCCAAAGTGCTGGGATTACAGGCGTGAGCCACTGCTCCCGGCCTTGATATCTCTTTAAAAATAAAGTTTGTTAAAATGATCAGAAACTTATATGCAGCTGATTGCATTGCCATTGACATCAGTGAGAAATAAAAACTATAGCTATAGTGGTTAAGTTGAGCAGTTGGAATCTGTAAGTCTGTATCTATCTATGTTTTATTTAGATGACTGGATAAAAGAGTCGTGATTCCTCCTAGTCTATCACGTGGTAATGCCAAGGTCAGAAAAATCATTTGTTATGATCTATCTTATGTAAAAGCCTGTGGAGTTACTTTGTTTTCCTCACTCATAAGATGTCAAAATGTGCTTTCTAGAATTTTTGAATAATTTTTGCTTAAATTCAGTGTTAAAGTTGGAGACTGAAACAAATTTAAATCTGTTGTTAGCCAAAGAGTAAATCAAGCTTATGTGGGTGCAATATATAACATGACTACCCAAGAAATTCTGCAAAAAATGTAGTTGTCTAGCAATTAGGTACAGAGTTGTCATCTTCCTTCTATGATAACTTTTGATTATAAAAATAATTGAAGGTAAATAAACTGTAAATGACACACCACCTCAAGCTATGCCACATGGGCACCTAAATAAGTTCTTTTTAGTAAATGCCACCAAATGGCTGTATTTCTTACAGCTTATGGCTAAATTCTGACAGAGGGGACGTGCCTTCACCATAAGAGTATTTTCTCTCTGAAGTTTTCATGGTTTTGTGTGTGTGTGTGTGTGTGTGCATGCGCACACACTAGTTTATATTAGGTTAGAGTTTAAAAAAAGCTGAAGATAGCCAAAATTAGTCCAGAGAGTTAGACTTGCTGCCAAACTAAAGAAATAGCTTGGTTTCAGTATTCTTCTGGCTTCTCAGTCTTAACATTTGGGGACCTGAGTGCTTGATTTGAGCTGACTGAAATTACCCAGATGGCCCACTTTGGGTCCTCAAGAGCTAATTAAAGGAAGTCATTTCAGTTGCTGAATAATCAAGGCCGTACCTTCCTCCAATGTTGGTTTCAGCCCACACCTTACAGATGATCGTTGGCTTTCTGAAGCTCTCTCTAAACTCATAATTATTGTCTGGACCCTGCATGTAACTAAATTAATTTGCCAAGGATGGGAATGAAATATAAGTTTTATTGGCAACAATGGTAATCCCCCAAAACAGAATGACAGATACTGTGATGGTAATAATGTTACTGCCCTGTTAATGCCTCCGAAGATAAGATACACTTGAAAAATAATGTGAAAACTGAATTTGTCCTTGACTTGAAAATCTGAGAATCACATAAAATGTTTGTTAACTTCTTAAGCTGGTAAATATCATTAAGAGAAATGGACACATTTAAGATAAGTTTGTGTACATATTTGTACACAATTAAGTTTTTGAAAAAAGACAGGGATATCAGATGCTCCTGCCACCAGGGTTCTGGCCAAACACGACATTTCCTACTCTTGTTTTTGAAGAGTTCTAACACTTCATCAGTTTTCAAGTGTCAGTAGAGAGTGGGCATAAAACCACAATTTCAGGAGCTGCATTCTCTGGGTCCAGATTTCATCTTTGCTACTTATTAGTTGTATAACTTTTGGCAACTTAACATTATATGCCTCAGATTTATCAGATATACCCTATTACATGGGAATGTGTCTACCTTGTTAGGTTATTGTGACTCTTAAATAAGTTAATACATGTAAAGAACTTGTGGAATTTCAGGGCACACAATGTTACCTTACCATTGATATTATTTGCTGTTATTAAATCTTAATTTTATGTAAACATTTTAAAATGTCTGTCTCGTTAACAATAAATGTGCAATATACAAATAAATGAAAATCAAAATTAGTGGTGGAGTTTTAATGAAATAATTTAGAGCTCCAGCTCTGGAACTCTATAATCTTCATTCAAATCACTGTGACCTTGAAGAAGTTATGTAACCTAACTAAGCCTCAGTTTCCTTGTTTCCAAAATGGGAGCAGTACTAATATCTAATCCTTAGAGGAGCTGTGAAAATTAAATGGGATAACACGTATAAAGCACAGAGAACAGTGCTTGGCACTTAATGAGTCTACAGTGTGTGTTAGCTATTGTTTTATTAATTCTGTCATGATGAAGTGAACACTGTGATGCAATACTTTTATACTTAGAATCTGCCTATATAGGGTTTTCAGTTTTGCTAATGAGGAGTGTTATTCTCTGCTGTGTAAAGAACACATGCTTTGGTGTTTATAATTTTTCTCTAATAGGTAAATGATTAGGAAAAGAATAACCTGTTTTTTTTACTTATCCTTTGTTGAGATATGTAAATTATACAAAAAAAACTGTAGATGGCTTTTTATATCTATAGGATTTTAGCTCTGGATAAATCAGTTAGGTAAATGCATTATTAATGTTGGAACCTGCTTAACTCTGTTGTCCAGCCACATTGTAGCCACTGGTTAAGTCGAACGCCACTAGAAAGAAAAGCAAATAATCAAAAACATCAAAATGGAAATGAAATATGGAGCAAGGAAGTCATTACTTCTGTAAAATAAAGGTCTGAGACCTAGTATTTTCCCATCGGTTGGAAGTATTGATTATGAAAACATTAGAATTTTCAGTAAAATTGTTTCTGTGCCAAGATGGCAGATAGAATATTATGAAAGAAATGACCAAAATTGCATATGACATTTATTTTATATGGTAACATTCTTTCTTTCATTAACAGGAAATTTTAGGGCAATTATTTGCTTATTGGGAATGAGGAGGATGAATGAAAATTTAAAAAGGATTCATCAAGTCTTCCTTATAATAAAGTAAACTTTTAAGAGCATGTTTTTCCATAGAATTAGAAACTTAGAATTTCATAGTAACAGTGTATTCATCACCTCATTTGGGGAGCAGATTTTCAGTATGATCACAGGAAAACATCTGTTTTGACACTCTGAAAAAGGTGCAGACGTACGGGCAAACTCTCTGTAGGTGTAGAGTAAATAAGAATGCTTTGGCTAGCATCCTGCAAGGAGGTGGGTCTAAATGGTCTGCTCCAGCTTCTGCTGCTGCTGCTGCTGCTAATATTGCTGGGAAGGAAAAGTGGCTGACCTGGCATATCCATTACTCTTGGTGCTGCAGCAGTCACTCAGGAAATGTTGTTTAAGGGGAACCTTCTGGATCCTTTTCATGGCACCATGGCAAGAAGAAGCTGTATCTTATCTATGGAAGATAAAGCATGGAGTTGGCTAATGGATGCTGGTGAGTGAATAAGGCAATTGGGGAGCCAGTTTGCTAAGATACCATTTGGGTAGGCCTGCTCGCTCAAGGCCTGAGATGACATCCATGGGAAATGGCTTTTGGTATTCTGTACATTAGAAACTGTTTTAGAGAGGAACCGTGGTTTTCACATTGGTGATCTGATCTGTGATTCTGTATATGTTCCATAAAGTTCTCATTTATTCTCTGCTTCACTACTTGAAATACTAATACTGAAGTTTGTTCAGTACTTCAGTAGATGGAGCATAGTTTTCCATGTAACTTCTTAGTCACTAATCTCTACTCTTGTTTTTGACTTGCCCTACTGTGATTTTTTAAAATAACTCTGTGGTATATGAAAGCAGTTGTTCCTCCTTTCAATTCTAAGTGAGCACCTTTTTTTTTTCACAACAGTAGATTATAGGATTTTAAATTATCTTCCCTTTTATGATTTACATCAGACACAAACATGTCAATAGTTTACTTTTGTCCAATTAAAAATTGGAAGAAATAAGAATTTTAAGTTAATCATAGAGATGTAGGTCAAATTTTCTTAGAATTATTATTCTGTGGTTAATAGGTATCCCATAAAAACGGTAAGAGCTATGTTTGGGAACTTACAGTGGCATAGTAAAGGTTCTGCCAAGTCATGGGGGAACAGACTTGTTTAACTTCAACTTTTAACAGATTCATTTGACCAACCCCCTCTCCTCAACTCTTCTTTTTTCATGAAGAGTGCCTTTCCACATGTGGCACTACCAGACAGTAAGTATTTATTGAGCACCTACTATGTTGCTAGGCAAACTAGGTGCTGGAAATATAACTGTGAGCACATTCATCAAAAATTTCTCCCCTTGCGATGCTTAACAACAGTTATGAAAACCTTTGTTTAGATGATCTGATCTTATGTAAGATACTTTAATAACAACATAATTTTTATTCAAAAATGTAATCTAAAGAGCTTCATAAGTGAATAAACCTACAATTTCTGATTGACAATGTTTATTTACTTTGTCTTCTCTTCCACTTTTTTGGGGGTTTGTTTTGTTTTTGTTGTTTAGATTGTTAAAAACTGGTTTTCACCAATGGGATTAAGAGCATAGGTGCAGAATACAAACTGCAATTGATTTTTAATTTTTTATTTAAGTCAAATTATTACCTTTAAAAAAAGGTCAGCCTCCATTTGGATTCTGCCATAGAGGCTTACACAATCTTTCTGCATTCAAACCTATCACATTGACATGATTATATTTTTAAAAAATTAAGTTTAGTTTAAGTCAAAATCTAACCTTAGGCACTGTCTCTAAGATGAAAAAGTATTTTTAAAGGAAAATTTAGATTCCTCATTCTCTTATAAAATCCCAGTTCCCTCAAATTTAAAATACTAACTGCTTAGGCAGTACTTAACATGTCGTAAGGTGGGAGTTACTTCATTTTATAACAATGTCTAACTCTTAGTGACTTATCAGACAGAAGTAAACCTTGCACAAGCTATTCTTGATAGCTTTTATTTCCTGTGTCACTTAGAATATATATTTTGCAGGTGAGGGGAGAAATCAATTTTCCCAACACAGGATAGTTTGAACCATTTGTCTCAAAGTAAAATAGACTACTATTACTATTTTAGTTACCTTAGAACTAAATACCTTGGAATAGAAGAAATTAGATACCTGAAGTCAAGAATTACACACACATAACTGCTTTTAGGCAATAGCTTTTCTTCTTAACTAATTACAGTTATAAAGTCCATGGTTAATTTGCTTCGAGTCTTGAAAAAATGAGAGTTCCTAAATGATCTTGACCATTTTCATTTTCATTTCATACATATTAGGAATTATTAAAGTCCTGTCAGAGTTTATACTGAACCTCTGACCTGATTTTATCCAGCTCATCAAAGCAAAATTGTCTTAGTAGCACTCTTTTGTAGCTGTTTAATATTTAATATTCAATGGGCTCCTTAAGGTGAGTTCTTGAAGGCTTGTGAGTAGTTGAAGAGCTGTGAATGGTGGTTAA
Source organism: Pan troglodytes (assembly GCF_028858775.2). Taxonomy (NCBI): domain Eukaryota; kingdom Metazoa; phylum Chordata; class Mammalia; order Primates; family Hominidae; genus Pan; species Pan troglodytes. The sequence goes on from NC_086015.1 coordinate 155,532,268, forward strand.
CAAGCTATTATCATCTCCTTGAAAAGCATAACATGAAGCAGAGATTCAGAAAAATCTTAGACAGCGAGTAGTCTATCTGACAATGCATCAAAACTAAATTAGTTGGCCAAGCATGGTGGCTCACGCCTGTAATGCCAGTACTTTGAGAGGCCAAGGCAGGTGGGTCACTTGAGGTCAGGAGTTCGAGAACAGCCTGGCCAGCATGGTGAAAGCCTGTCTACTAAAAATACAAAAATTAGCTGGGTGTGGTGGTGCACGCCTGTAGTCCCAGCTACTTGGGACGCTGAGCCAGGAGAATTGCTCAAACCCGGGAGGTGGAGGTTGCAGTGAGCCAAGATTGCGCCACTACAATCCAGCCTTCCAGCCTGGGCAACAGAATGAGATTCCATCTCAAAAAAAAGAAAAGAAAAGAAAAGAATCACCAACTAACTACATTAGTTATATTTTCTGTCCTTCCTCTTCTTTATCCTTTTTCTTTTTCCATCTTTTGTTCTTCTCATCTCTGCACTGCTTATCTACTTGCTTTGTATTCTTCTCTTTGTATTCTTCTCTTATCTCATTGAATTTCTTCCGTCTGCCTCATCTGATCATAATAGAAAGTGATAAGTTTGATAAAATGTGTATTGTACTTACTAAAAACAATTTTAATTATTTATCAATTTAAAAATCAGTTGTTTAACCTTCTCTCTGTCTTTCCATTTTCTCATCTAATTCCCAATAATGTTGCCTTTTAATTTCTGCTGCCTTGCGGATCAGCACCCTGGGATTTTTTTTTTGTATTTGTAAATTAAATATTGAGATGACAAGATATAATAATTTTATGTCACTTATTAGATTTTTAACCATAAATGCCGTAGGCATGCTATAATATGTATTCCTTACTTTTCTTTCTAGAACTAAATCTCCATACCCACTTCATCCGTGTTTTTGGCTTATGTATGGGATGCTAGAATGGCCTATCTCCGTGTATTTTGTTGCATTTCTCCATTGCTTCTTGTGTTCTGGTGGGAATCTTGGTGATTCTTTTCAAGCACTACCTGAGCTCTGTGCCAGTTGTTCCTCTTCTCCCAGGGTGTTGTGCTGCGTGGTCATGTCTCCACTTCCTCAGCCCTGTCCATTGACAGAACCTTGGGTTCTGTGATGGCTGCCTCTAAACCCTTGTGAGAGCGGGGAACATTCTTCCCCCTGCTGCTACAGTTGAGCACCGTGCTGGGTACCATGTTGCCCTCTACACTTGCTTTCAGTTGTTAAGGCTTCCCAAGCTTTGGCTGTGGCTCAGTGATCCTGCTGTCAAAACCCTGAAACTTTCCTAGCCTGGACACTCAGTGGTAGCAGCAGGTGTTGGGATTTCTCCAAGCCCCTAAGACTCTGGGAGGAAGAGAATGGCTGTTTGACATAGACCTCAGGAGTTTTCAAAGCACCAAGAAACCTCTCCAGAAGATATGTAAAGGTAAGATTCTGATTTCTCTAGGAAGCCGTTCTAGAAGCTAAAAACAAAACCCTGTAGCTATGGATTTAATATGTTAGTAGTTAAAGAATGTCCTTGGGAAACTCTGTTTTTGATCAAACCAAAATATGAGTCTTAGGGAACTACTTATTAAAAACTCTTATAGGAATTTTGTGTGAGATTCACATTAGTTTTATTTATATTAAACTTGGCATGGAACAGATTTTTAAATATTCCATTTTTTTATTCGAACTCTGTGAAGCACTTTTTCACAATCTGCATTGTATATCTAGTAAGAGAAATCTTGTTGAGAATTAAAATGGTTAAAGATAAAATAGAAATTATTTTTTCAAATACCGATGTTTTATTTGCCTCTGTGTTAATATTTAAAACCAAAAACATTTAATGAATATATCTTCAAATTCTTCAAGCTGAAATTCTTAAATCCATAATTAATTCAAAAGGAATTAGAAGAGCAGTTCAAATCTTAGTTGGTAGTGCTAGGGATGCATTACTGTCCTTTGTCAAAAGTTACTGCTTAGTATTCTAACTATAGTGATTTCTTGCTTTATTTTTAGATTTTAAAGGGAAAAAATTTAAAATAAAAAAACTTTTTGGGAAAAAAATTCACTACATATGGATATAAATAACCTGAATGGAGGATACTTGTGGAGAGGTGGTGAGGGTGTGTGTGCGTATGACGGATAGGGGAGAGAGATCAGCAGCATCTTAAGTTAACAATACAAAACACCTCTTCAGTGTTATGAGTTTGTGGCAGCTGTTATTTAGCACCCCCTTCCTTTTCTTTTCTTTTTTTTCCCCCTGCTTCTATTTTCAGGCAGTAATCTGTGAAGTGATATTAAGACACCTCTTCTAATATGAGATCATTGTTGGCCTTACTGTCAGTTTAGGTCTTTTGTTCACCCATTTGTTTTCTTTTCAATATTAACTTAATTCCTTAAATGGTTTCCCCTTGTTGAAATTAACGCTATTAGCTTAATGTGGTAACATTGGAGCCCTTTAATTTCAATGGCCAAAAATGCAACTTAATTTTTAAAAATGAAGGAAAATGTTTACTCATAGCTGAACAAAATGAAAAATATTGATCTTTGACAGTGTTTATTAAGGATGCTTTTTATTTTTAGTAAACTTTATTTTTATTGATATTTCATTTAACATAATTTCAGAGTAGCTCTGTGCTGTAAGATGAGCAAAACAACAGATACCCTGAATCTCAAAGAGCTTTTTCTTTCGTGTTTTTCTTCTGAGTAGGGCATGAGGTTTCAGATTCCCCAGTGTTGACATCTATTATTTTCTACCTTGAGATTTTACCTATAGATACAGAAAGAGGAGATAAAAAGGCCGGGCATGGTTGCTCATCCCTGTAATCTCAGCAATTTGGGACGTCAAGACCAGAGGATTGCCTGAGGCTGTAAGACCAGCCTGGGCAATATAGCAAGACATTGTCTCTTCAAAGATAAAGAAACGAACAACAACAACAGTAAAAAACTGGGCATGGTAGCAGGCACCTGTAGTCCTAGTTACTCAGGAGACTGAGGCAGAAGTATTGCTTGAGCCCAGGAGGTCGAGGCTGCAGGCATCACTGCACCCCAGCCTGGGCAATAGAGTGAGACCTTGTCTCAAAAAGAAAAAGGGGAGATAATATCAACATGCAAAAACTGAACAATAGTAATCTCTTGTGGTGTATACTTGCCACCTCTGTAAGATTGTAATGACAATGACTGAGTTTTTTCCTGCCAAGTTCAGTTCCGTTTTTTTTTAAGTAAAATATCAGACTATGTGAATTTATGGACTTATTTCTCAGAGTATATTAAAAATAGTGGAAGTTGGGAGATTTTTAATTCTTCATGAGTCCAAGCTGAGACATAGCTACAACTGACAGGATCTGTTCACCATACATACTTCCAAGTTTGGAAACTATCAGCAGTCACCTGCAACTAAACCCACAAGCGTAAGTGTTCCAGAGTGTTAGAATCTTATTCGCATAATACCTAGCAAGATCCCAGCTGTAAACGGGAAAACTCAAATGTTCCTTTGGATTCTATGACGGCTGAGAAGCATCCAGGCCTGCTAACTCACTGAAGAAGAATCCAGCAGAAGGGGACTGGACAGAACCTACTTTTGCATAACCACTGATCCCACCTAAAGCAGCCAGTGCTGCATAGACAAAGCCAGGCCAGTATAAAGGCACCTGTGGGCCAGGGTCCTTCTGTGTTGTTCTCTTCTAATTCTCTCCAGACAGGAGACTGCAGCAGGCCTGCACCTATACCACTTTCCTGAAGGTCTGGGTAAATTGATGACGGGACACAAACTGTACGATGCTTATTTTTTAAAATGAAAAGATGTTTAACAAAGCATTTTATTCATACATGAAAACATTCAAGTTTATTCCCTCTAGACTTCAAAGTATAACTAAATGAAATGTTTTGAAGTGCATTAAAATGGGTAATTCTTTCATATATAAAAACAGAAAAGTGAAAATTTCATGCTTTTATTAACACTTATAGTGAGTTTATAATTTTTTTAAATGTGTGGCACAGTCTCAAGCTAGTGGTTAGCATTATTTGCAAGTTTGTCTATAGAGTGCATTTTGTCTTTTCTATTTCTAGAACTCTTAAATTCCCTTGGGACAAGAAATGAAACAAATATAAGAATGTAAATTATGAATTCTCTTTCTTGGGAGTTTAATTTTAAAAAATAGTTTAAGTACTTTTGGAGTGGGAATTTAGAACACTTAATTCACAAACAGTATGAAGTACTTAATCACTGAAAGTATTAGAAGTGAGTGTTAATTCTCAAAATAAGGTCTCAATCGCAGTCATAATTTCTATAAGAATTTCTGCCATCACTCTGTTCATAAGACTAGTACTGCTCAATTCGCATTGTTTCCTCTCTCCCTTCTGTTCTGTTCTGTTTTTGGAGAGCATGGGAGCTGTCCATACCGGTAGGCAATGAGGAGAATGTTTATAATTGAGATTGAGTAATGTCAAATATAAGCCTTTTATGATACGATTATTTCCTTTGTTGTAATAAATTTCTCAGCCTCATTAGGCATATCCATGTAGAAAATAAATTTAAAAATAAGGTGTGTACAGAGCAGCTAAAAGAGGTGACAAATATAGGGATGAGCCCAGATAGTGACATTTTTGATACTTTAAGGGAGTATTTCACTTCAAAAACAAAATATTCCTGTTTATTATTTTTAGGTGGAAATAAAAGCTCACTGAATCAGAATTATTCAAAATTAAAATGATGTCTTTAGTTAATGGTAGTAATGTATGGATTACCTGTTACCTTCAGTCCCATTACAATGATTATTTTATTTATTTTTCACAAAAACACCTTGAGGTGTAGTTAGCATTATTTCACCTATACAAGTGAGGAAACTGATACCAAGAGAAACTTGGCCTCACAGCTGGACGGATTCAAACTCAGGAAGTGTGGCTCCAGAGTCCATCCATCCTTAGAGGTCCTTGTTAGTTGTAAATCTGACATTGAGTGCCAGTTCTCCAATCAGTCCTAACCCTTTTCATACCCTGGTACCAGCAAGGGGATTCTGTCTGCACCTCCTTCCAACTCAATTTTGGGTTGCCATTCACTTGCTGGCTATTTGACCTATCCTCTCTCAGCAATAATCCCACCCTGTCTAAAATATGAATAATATTGTCTCCTTCTCCGGGTTTTTATGAAGATTTAATTTTACGAGACAGAGTATGCCAAGCACTTAGCACAATGGCTAGCATATAGAAAATAGCCAATAAATTGTTGATGTTATTATGTAATGTTTCCAGGGTCACACAACTAGAAAAAGATTGAGTCAGAATTCAGGCCCAACTCTGTCTTACTGGAAAACTAAACAAAACACACACACACACACACACACACACACACACACACACTTTCCACAAACAACAGGACCTACAAAGCAAAACTCATGCTCTTTCTGGATTATAACACTACCTCTCAACTCTAACCATAACTTTTAGATGAGTAAATAAGGATGTCATGTATGTGCTGAAGGGATAAGTAGCATAGTTTAGTGGCTTAGGGCAAACTTTCAAATTGAGGTTTCCATTGTGTGACAGCAGGCAAGTTAACCCCTCTGAGGTTCGTTAACTACACATATTAAACTAAAAACAGTTGTATTGCATTATCATGGATAATAAATTTTAATACAATTAAAGAGCTCCAATAAATGTTGGCTTTTAGTAATTGATATAGATATAAATGTTTCTTTAAAAATATATTCACAAAATTGGGATGCATAGTTAGTGAAATCATAAACATGTAAAGTCTTAGAGATGGATATAATCTTAGTAGATTATCTTCCATTTTTGAACAGTCTGTATGCTTTCTCTGTCAAATCCATTTAACCTCTCTGAAGGGTCAGTGGAGAAAGGGGAAGAAGGCATCAGAGATCAGGACTGACCCAAATACGGGGTGGTTTTACCTCCAGAGATGTGGGCAAATTTTCTCAGTCTTGGCTTGATGTCAGTGACTAGCATTGGAAAACCAGATGGTGGAAATAACCCCTGTTAAGCAGATGATGGGATTATCAATCTTGTGTTCTTTCTCTTTTGAAGCAGAACCCAAACCAACGGTTGGGACTCCAGTCCTGAAGAGAGAGAGAGTTACCTGGACTGAGTTGAATGCCAGAGTTTAACCTTGAATGCTAGTCACAGCAGGGACTTCTTGAATTCTTGGAGCTCAAGTGTCTGGCCTGCCTTACTAGATTCTGAACACCTTGAGGTTGAGGATGTGTATCATAATATTTATTTGCAACTTTAGAACAGTGTCTGGGAAATAGTGGGCACCCAATGCATGTTTGATAATTAAATAAGAGCATAAGATCCAGAAACAGTACAAAAGATCTTGTTTAAGGATCCCAAGCCATCAAAGGGGTTAGAAATCGAGGCTGCAGTGCAGAAAGCATAGGATGTCCTGTGGTTGGGGGTGGGTGCCATGGAGCTGAGGGTGCATAACATTTGTAATGACGGGTTTAGGAACTCGGTAAACTGAAACTGTCAGTGTAGCCTATTCAATAAATGTAGGAATAAAGTATTCCAAATTGTTTAAAAAATGTCGTAAGCAGATGACATATTTAAAGAATTGAAAGCCATTGGAATCCATTTATATTAGTTTTTCATACAGTGAAAAATAATATTTCTGGCACTAGAAACTCAATTTGGTACCAGAGACTTGAGGAAAAATGTATTTATAAATGTGTCATTGATATATTCCCTTATAAATAAGTTATTAAATAGGGTTTTATGTTTATAATATTATAAAATTGTAATTTGTATGTATCAACGTTAAGAACTTACATGGATGATGGGGGAAGTAAGAGTGGAAGTGTAAAAGATGACATTTTTTGGGGGGTGACTGGTATAACTTTGAGGTTTGTTTTTTAACTATAATTTTACTACTTGTTTGATATATTTTTCCCAGAAATATGGTGAAAACATCTTTCAGTCAGAATCTAAGTTAAAAAACATAAAACATAGTAAAAAGAACAAAGAGAATTAACTATGTTTGGTCTATTGAGACAACAAAAGAAACCACAAAGCACAAACTCATACTTTTTTTCGGACTATAACACTACCTCTCAGCCCTAACTGTGCCTTCTCTGATAAATCAGGATGCCATGCGTACTAATGGGAGATGTAGCAAAGTTTAGTGGTTGCCACAAAGGTGATTTTAGGTAGTCCTAACAGGTATTGCAGTGATTTGGCGTGGTATATTAAAAGCCAGAGACACTGGTACCTTGTATTAAAACCCTGGATATTGTGTGCTGGCACCTGAAGGAAGGTTGTTTAGAAAACTTAAACTGAGAGTAAAACTCAAACCAAGTGTTTCCGTGAACATTTGTGTCTTCTTAATTTGAAAAAAGCTATGTATTACACCAGTGCTCCTGTCAGTGTGGAACTTTCCGGTTTCTCAAGAAGAGTCTCTTAAATCAAGCACTAAGTTAATATTACACATTTAAACATTTTCGCTTTAAAAAACATGCATTGTTGTGAAAGTAAAATATTAAATGTAGAGAGAAATTGTCACTTACACGTGTACCTTATTTTGTAGACTATAGAGTCCATTTGTGCTATTATTATTTTCAGATGTGCCTGTAAAGTGGCTTCTTTTGCTGTTCTTCTCTTCCTGCTCTCTCTGTATACACAAATGTCCACACAGATGGAAAGGCACACAAAGACACACAGACACCCATGCTTTTGCTTTTACTGTAAAAGAGTCATACTAGAGTAGAAATTACGTGACATTAATTCTCTATAATTCTCTATTTCTTTGCTTTCATGGCTATGTATGCCTGAATTGTATATAGGTCTAGCCTACCATTTGGGCATGAAAACATTGTTTTACTTCACTTACCCTGGGAGACTTTTTTTTTTCCCTAAATTCCTAATGCCTGTTTTTAATTTATTTTGGCAATTCACTATGGGAGTTTTAATTAGGTAGTATGTTTGGGTTACTATTGAAGCAGTATGTATTAACTACCAAAAGTTAAACTCATCGTAAAACCCTTTACACATGAAATAACTTAGATACCTTGAGTACCAGCTTTTCTTTTCCCTGCCCTTATCCTGGATGTGTCCTTGGCAGTTTAATCTGCTTTATTTTACTCCTTTAAAAGCGTAAAATGGAATGGCTCAAATAAAATCAGTGGGATCTCTCCCTGAGGAGAATTTTGTCATCAGAAATAAAAGTGACAACACCAAGAGGGAAAGTGTTATAAATAAAGTGAGTGGTGTTTGGTAATCATCACCATTCTTGATTTCCTATGTGGAAATAGGACTTTGATATATGCATTTTTAAAAGCGTCTTGCAATTTAAAAAATTACACATGGAACAAGCCAAATAAATATTTTTAAAATATTGTTTTTATTTAGAGAGACAGCTGTATAAACTGCTCTGTGTATGTGTAAAACATTGATAATACATTAGACATAATTTGCAGAAACTACTAATTTTCACATCATTTCCAAGTAGAATTGCAAAGGTACAGTACTGGTTTAGCTTTATGGTTAAAAGAATTGGCTCTAGAGCCAGATAACACAGGCTCAAACCCTAGTTCTGCCGTTTACTGGTTGTGTTACCTTGGGTAGGTTACTTGACCTTTCTAAGCTTCAGATTTCTAATCTTTATTTAATGAGTTTTAATAATAGAATAATAGGATTGTTCTGAGGATCAAATAAGTTAATAAACCACTTAGAATAGTGTTCAATAGGCTAGATTTTTGTTTGTTTGTTTGTTTGTTGCTATTCTTTTTGTGTTATGTTTTGTATCCAGCAGAAGTGGTTATTTAGCTTCCTATTTTATGAGGTAGGACTGATGGGAATTGACAGTCTTAGGAAAAAGTACAACTGTAAGTCGGTGGAAGTTTTTCCTAGTCAAGATGTCAAATGCCAGAGGTCAGATTCATGTGGCAGGATGGGGTCCAAACTGTACAAAAGCTTGGAGATGAATGAGGTGAGACAGCTAAGCTTAAGACAAAAAACAATGTGAAGTTATGTCCTTGGGCAGTGTTTGCAGTAGTATAGTGCCGCTTTGGAAGACTTAGAAGATGATCCTCAACTGTGTCCACTCAAAATAGGTTCTGCATCTCAATGTCATAGAGTCAGAAATTTCTACCAATATCTGTTTAAATCATCGTTTATTTATATTCCTTAAATATTCATACCTTTCACATAAATGAGATACATTATTTTTAAAAACGCAGTTTTCCTTCTTGATTTTTTCCATATTGTCCCATTATTCTGAGAAGAGTTTATTTTATGAGAATTAAGTTATTATCTTACAGAATAAATCTGATTACTGACTAGATACAAGATAACCACATATTTTTCCTAGAATAAGTTAATTCCAATTTTACTTATTTGTACCTTATATGACTATTTTCAGGTTAGAAAAATGTGGTCCTACAGTTTTGTTTTGAAGTTTGCCTGGGCCATGTGAAGCCACCATTATCATTTACGTCAAAAATGAAGGTTATCTGTTGCCCAAGAGAAAAATATAGCATTCTCAACTTAAAACACTAAAATAGTGAGGGTTTCATAAGCTGTTTCAGTGATTTCTGACCTTGGGTTGGAAAGCTCTCATGTCTCGGTTACCTCAGTGGGTATAGTGACATTGTCCCAGTCTCCACTACCAAATTGTTTCAAATCCCTTTAATTAAAAAATAAACAAAAACCAGTCATGGTGACTCACACTTGTAATTCCAGCACTTTGGGAGGCTGCAGTGGGAGGATCACTTGAGTCCAGAAGGTGGAGACAAGCCTGGGCAACATAGTAAGACCCTGTCTCTACAAAAATTTTTTTAAAAACAAGAATAAATTATCTATATTGTAATTTCAAAGTTTAGGATTGAGAGATTGAGCTCATGCTTTTTAGTGTAATTATAATTTTGGAGCTATGCTGACATTTGTAAACAAACGCTTAGTGAAAACTCATAGAACAATAGAACAGCCAACTATACTGTATTAAGATTGCTACATGAGAAGAGTTCCCTTTAAAAAGGAAATTTCGGCCGGGCGCGGTGGCTCACGCCTGTAATCCCAGCACTTTGGGAGGCCGAGGCGGGCGGATCACGAGGTCAGGAGATCGAGACCATCCTGGCTAACACGGTGAAACCCCGTCTCTACTAAAAATACAAAAAATTAGCCGGGCGTGGTAGCGGGTGCCTGTAGTCCCAGCTACTCGGGAGGCTGAGGCAGGAGAATGGCGTGAACCCGGGAGGTGGAGCTTGCAGTGAGCCGAGATCGCGCCACTGCACTCCAGCCTGGGCGACAGAGCGAGACTCCATCTCAAAAAAAATAAAAAATAAAAAAATAAAAATAAAAAGGAAATTTCAACTCAGAGGAAAGTTTGATTTATGTTCATTATAGAACCAAAATTATTTAAAAATATTTTCCATGAGTTGAAAAGTAACATGAAAAAAATGGATTATTTTAAAAGCATTAATTGACACTTAAAAAAATATATTTTTATAGAACCTCAAATTGAGTTAAAATTATACTTTTAGTCACTTTTAGGTTATAGTTTTCATATCAAATGTATTTTAAATTTAGGTTTTATGTTTTTTAAGTCTTCAAATAGGCCATTTTCTGCCTATTGCTCAAATATGTCGACCCTTATAGCGTCAGGTCAGTTTACACTGAAGGCTTTCAATGTGTTTGGCATTTTTAATGGAAGTCAGGAGCTTTACAACAAAGAAGACAGAAAATCACCTAAGAAGACAGTGTGAAAAAGCACTGGACTTGGAGTCAGTTATTTGGCTTCCTATGACAGGTCCCCATTTGATCACCATGTTACTCTGTGTGTGTCATGTTTTCTCGGAAGCATACCCGCCGCCATCTTGACTCCTTGGTTGAACAAATCTAATAAAGATAATGCACAGCACAGTACTTTTTGTAAACTGAGACTCATCTCTGTGAAATAATTCATTTATCTGAAAAGCAATATAAATGCATGTTTAAAAATATACTGTGAAAGTCAATATTTTTATGAATTCTGCTCATGAATCCCACAACTGTATGTTGTTCTCATGAACAGTAAAATTGAAAATGTAATTATTGTTTTTATAAGGATAATTGGTAGTATAAATTTTAATCTATTTAGAATAACAATGAGGTGGGTGAAAAGAATACAGACTTTTCCTCCAGGATGAGTCATAGATTTTAAAAATTAAGATGATATTTACCATTTAGTCTACAGTTTTGAGAATGATAGCTCTGTTGCTTGAAAGAGTTAGATACCTTCCAAAAGAGAAAAGGAATGTAATGGGAGGAGAGATAGGCAACAGAAAACAAGCATCTGTCCCTTATGGAGAAAAATGTATTTTTAACAGATACTAGAGAATATAGAAGTTGCTATATCAACAAAAAATTTTTATTTGCTCAAGCAGGTGGATAAGCCAATGTGTATTTACTGAATAAATGAGTATGTGCTAGTGGAAATCAATGAGTGAGTGAATAAGTGAACAAGTAAATGGATAAACTCAGTAGGTAACACATTATTCTTCCTGTTTATTATTTTTAGGAAACAATACTTATTTTAAAGTATTACAAAGAATTCACTTAAAGAACCCTGGTGAAATTCCTCAATTTCTCTTGTGGTAATAGGCAGTTGTTATAGTACCGTCATAATCTTTTGGTTGTAATTTATTATGTAGGTTGAATTACTCTACATTTACAGAGCTTTTGGGAATCAGGAGATGAGAAAACACAAATCATAAGCAAAAGGGCAGTTAGTACTATCCTAAAAATAAACATTGGCCCATGTAATCACATCCTAAATAAAATAAACTGAAGTGGGTTAAGAAAATTATAGCGGTTTAGAAGAATTTAGTGTGTTTTCTAGCCCCATTTTCATTTGATTTTGATAGTAATGATTATTAAAGGAAGACAGAGTACTTTGTACTTTTAACATTTAGCCGGCAGCAGCAATTGCAGCAATATCCAAAGTGTATTGAATGTCTTTGGTGTAGAAAAAGGCACTGGACTTGATATGATCATAGAAGGTTTTTAAGTGCTTGAGAAAAAGGTTGGGGAAGCAGGTGAAATATGAGATTAGGGCTTGTTGGAAGTCTTAGGACATTACAGAGAGCATAATAAGTCTTACTACCTCCTGGGAACAGAATGCATGGTTACAAAAATAAACTGAGGTGGAATTTGAAGAGAAGGGAAGAACTTTGGCTGACAGGGAAGCAAGATCAGGTTAGCAAAAGTTCTGGCTATCAAGACCTCTCCTGGGGGCCATTCCCTAAGAATGTATCCCTTGTGCTAAATAGAGTATGTATGTACAGGCACACTGTACATGTTTGAAATACTTGAATAACAGTTCTTCAGGGATTACTGCGTAATTATTTGTGTCTATTGCCTTTATTTATCTTAGTGCTGATTTATGGGGCTAGATTTTGACTTAAGTTACCTACAATGTCTTGTTTCATAGTTTGAGAAAGTACATAAACAATATTGAAAAAAACTAAACATCAGTGGTGTTATTTAGTGAATAGAACAGTTGGAAACATACCTTATTTTTAAAAGAATAGCTGAATGTGACATATCCATGGCATGTTAAAAAATGAAAAAAAATGGAAACTGACTTTGAACAGATTATTGAAATGCTAGTGTATAATTTTTCTGAGTTGCACTATAAAAAATTTTTACTCTCGCAACTAGAGGAAATCCCTCAACTGGAAGTGCTGGATATAATTTCTGACTTATCTATTAGTCATCCTAATAATAAGAAAGTATTTAGTTCCTTTTTTTCATAGCGGTCCATCTTAAACAATAAAATTGCATAGCCCACTCAAAGATATTTCAGGAAAATTGAGGTGTTGCTTTCAAAAAAGTATTAAAAAGTGGGCACAGTAAATTGTGTGTGTGTGTGTGTGTGTGTGTATGTGTGTATGTGTGTATTTTAATGCTACTGTTTTTATCATTCATTTCTCATCATGTAGATAGGAAGGTTAGCAGAAAATTACCTTGAGATTTATAGTTGGGATGACTAGGCCTGGAGCATTGCCCTTTGCTAAGATAAGAAATATAGGTGTTAAAATTGATGTTTTCTCTTTCTTTTTAGGGAGAACATGTAATTGGTTTGGGAGGGTTGAATTTAAGGAAAAACATCTGAAACCCACTTACACAGAACTGATAGTGCTGTGATAGGAAGAAAATACCCAGAGAGAATGTACAGTAAGAAGAAGGAATCTAAAGACAAACCTTGGCGCATCTCTCTATAACCAGCAGTCAGAAAGGAGGGAAATCAAAAGAAAGTGTCAGAGAATGAGTAGGTTAATACATAGCAGGTAAATGAGGATGGTGCTTTGCCAAGGCAAAAGAGAAAAACATTCAGAAAGTAACTAGTTATTCTGCAGAGAAGACAAGAAATGAGAAAAAAATCACTTTGGCAGTTAAAAGGACAGTAGTAATCTTTGAAAGCAGATGAGTAGAATTGGGAGAGAGGAGGTAGAATTCAGATTGTAAACCAGATTCCAAGAAGATGAGTCACTAGTAAATTGGGAGATAATGCATGAGGCCTCAACACATGTAGACAACTCTATAAAGAAATTCAATAATAATAAGAGAAGTGGGAGTCAGCTGAAGGATTCAGCACAGAAGAGGTTGTTGTAGAGCAGTGAGGGTTATTCCACTGCAGAATAGTGGAAGCATGTCTTTTTCACTAAGGGAAGGGGCAGCTGTCAGTGGAGAGTGAAAGAATGAATGACAAATCGCTAAAATAGGGAAATATCAGAGAAGATGAGAAGGGATTAAGAAAAAGTGAGTTAGAGAGATTGGCCTTGAATGGAAGATTAACCAAAAACTTCCTGAGAGACAGAAATGAAGGTGCTTAGCCAGATTCCATTCCCTAATACTACCTGCATTTTGGTCATCCTTGTCATTTGGGTGGTTCCATGCCTTGGGTCCACACTCCTTTCTTTACTCTTTTTAAAAATATTTTATTTTAACTTTGACTTATAGACCCACCTCGATAGAATTTCATGAGGGCAGAGGACATGTTTTATCCATTCATGTGTTCTAATGTGTTTCAGTAACCCCCGAAGTCAGTGCTCTTAGGGGAAGAAGTTTCATAGCCCTGCCTATCGATCATAGTACAAGGCTGATGACTAATTAGCTACCTAGGTGAACCTCAAAAGCTGTTTCCAAAACAAGTCCTCAATTTCTAATGAATGGGGCAGATTATTATGTATCAGACTTTTTTTTTTCCTGTTTTTGGTTAATAAAGTTACTGCATAACAAAACATAACTTAGAGTTCAGAAGTGGATATATCCAAAGCCAGATAAAAGTTGTAACTATAATTCATTGTAATAAGTAGAAACATTTAACTGAAAAAAATGAAAAGACAAAAATTTGCAAGGCAAATAGTTGTTAAATGCCATGGTTTATACCACTATGTCAAACAAATGAGATTTCATTATGTCATTATATTTTGTCTGATCCATACCATAGGCACAAATCCCTTGATTACAATAGTTGGATTGCATTTTCTGATTCTTACATAGCAAAAATAACTGTAAGCAAAAGTTAACTAAATGTTTTCTTCCTCTCATGTAGAAAACATGTTTTATGTTAGTGTTTGTTTTATGGTTGCTATTTTTTCTGTAAGTTATTAGTTTTCAAGTTTTATTAAAGGTGTAATTTCACAGTTGGAGTATATTTGTCAAATCCTGACCCTTTTTACTTGTACATATATGGTACAACAATTTTTTAAACACCTTTTTATGTGTAAACACTTATAGGAGGGGTTTTAAGGTAGTGGGCTTGAAGTCAGACTGCTAGTGTGTTGAATTCTGGCCTCAGGAATCACTAGCTATGCAATCAGATACAAGTTACTATAAGCTGTAGTTGTGTCATCTGTAACACTGGGTTACTTAAAATTCTTTGCTGAAATGACTTTTAGGATATTTAAATGAAGTGAAACACAAAAAGCATGCAAACAGGGTCTAGCACATGATAAAGCCTTATTAAATGTTAGCTACTATTATTATATTTTCAGATTATATTTTGGAGATTCAAAAGTACTTAGTAAATGTCCAGCATTGCTCTAAGCATATACTTGGTCTCTACTAATCCACTTTATTTATTTTTTTCACAAATGATCGATAATCTAGTTTTCAAAGTACAGTTAGATAGACATAGAAACATTATGAACTGTCTACCATTTTTATGGCTTTAGACTCAACATTATATTTGAAGTGAAAAATTGTAGCTATTTTAATTCCTAAATTATGTAAAGCTATAAAATGTGTTATGTTAGCCAGTTGGTTTTATTCCTCCTGAAAATACTTTGTTTTATTTCTCTTCAGAAGGAAAAATAGATAAGACAGTAAATTTAGGATGAGCAAAATATGGCCGATGACAACTTTCATGTATTCATTTTTTCATGTTTTAAAAATTATTACTATCACTAATCACTGAAAACACTGGTTGATTATGACTATTGTACAGTTGCACAGACATCTTGTTTTCTTCTAGAGAGTCCCAGGAAAGCATGAGAACATCATTTAACTACACTAGAATTGTAAATTAAAACACAATTTTATCCTGGCTCACTTCTCTAGGGCTGCCTTGAACCACTCTTTAGTGTAGACTCTCCTGTCCAACCTCCCTGGAGTTTTTAAAACACATCGCCCTGTCTCACATTCCTGTCTTCACACAATTTTCTTTTCATAAAAATTTTCCCACCCTGGTTTTTTTTTGCTGTTGTTGTTTTTTTTGGTTGTTGTTGTTTTTAAACTTACGACTCATCCTTTTAGACTCAATACCGGAGACAGCTCCTCTGGGGAGTCTCCCTTGATCCCCTCTATTTCCTAAGCTGTGGGAAATGTCTCTGTTAGTAACCCACATCAGTTCCTGTTGCAATCATTTACTGACCTGAGTCCTCTGGGATGCAGCAGAGACAGATCATTTGCCCTGCATGTACCGTGGCTAACACTGTTGTGTCAGTGCTCACTTAGTGTTGGTTGAATGACTACATGCAAGAATAGCTGTTTTAATTTGGACATTAGGCTAAGTTTTATCCTTTTTAGGGAGGTGCATGGATGTAAACTTCTTGGATTATGTAGTACGTTATGAAATGAACTTGTTTAAGTCTATTTTATGATGAATAGTTTACAAACATAGAAACAACACTTGTAGTAAACTCTCTTAAAATTAAATCCAGACAGATTTAAACTATGTATGTCAGATATAATTTTTTATCTTTTATATGAGAGTACAAAAGTCAGAGTACTCTGTGATCAGCGAACAAAAACACACCTCAATCTCAGAAGCTTATCCTAGCAAAGGTGTCTTTCTTTCTCCTGTAAAGTCAATGGTGTACTCTTTCATCCAACTACTCAGGAATCCAAGCTTACTCTGCCTTCCTCTGATGTGTGGCTTCCAAAGTGTCTGAGGCTGTGGCAGAGAGAGATGGGAAAAGAACAATGGTTTCCAATAATCTCTTCTGGGAAATCAAACCACCATTTACGCTTAGTGTCTTTTGGCTAGAATAATGTGCCACCAACTTAATGCAACAGAGGCTGAAAAGGTTGCCTTTTAGAGTAGTCAGGCAGAGGAAATAGTGCGTAGGAATTGACCAAGCCACTAGGTGATTTGTCTCCTTTTTTGTGTTTCTATTTTTTATTTATTTAATTTTTTTGTGATACTTGAGGGCCTGGATGAATGATGTGAGGTAGATACCACTGGGTAAATTCAAGTATAAAACATAAATTCTATACCAATTATCAAGCCCTTGTCATATCTTAGTCATATTAATTATTGAAGAAGAGTCTATCTCAACAAATCCTTTTTTTTTGGCTTATAGTCCATTTTGAAAATGTGGTAGACATTTTAAAACATAGTGCACATCAGCATGTAACCTCAAAATCTGGCATGCAAGTTCAGAGGTTTACAAAATCTCTGCAGCCCACCCACTGTAGCCTTCACAGAGTTAAGAGCACCTGGCCTGTGCTACATGGATTGGTGAAATATTAGAAAAGATGAGAGAAAATCAGTATAAGCATAAATTTTATCTTCTTTTTGGTGAGTACTTTGAAAGAAAATTAGGACCTCATCCCCTAGTTTAAGTGAAAGAGGTAATTTGGTTGCTACCTGATAGAGATTAATTGAAGGAGAAAGAAGTAGACAGTAGACAAAATTGTTGTTCAAAGTATAATCAAGAGTCAGGCATCCAATTGAGGTCTGAACAATAGCTTTTATTCATGTTCTCTCACCAGTCTGTGTTACATGAAGCTTTAATGATATTTGATGATTGAATTCATTTTTTAAAATAGCTGCATTGCAGAAAAGTGGTTTGCTATTAAAATATTACGTACCTTAGGAGACTGAGGTGGAAGGATTACTTGAGCCCAGGAGTTTAAGACAAGCCTGGGCAACATAGCAAGACCCCATCTCTAAAAATAATAATAATAATAACTGAGCATGGTGGCTTCCGCCTGTGGTCCCTGCTACGTGGGAGGCTGAGGCAGAAGGATCACTTGATGCCATGAGGTGGAGGCTGCCGTGAGGCGTGGTGGTGCCATGGCCCTCCAGCCTGGGTAACAAAGCAAAACCTGCCTCTTAAAAAAGAAAAAATTACGTACTTGAGTTTGGATCATACAGATTAATAAAAGAACTACAAAAGATTTTTACTGCTTAATTCTATATTTGGGGTCTCTTCATTTTTAAAAATAATAAAGCAATTTGCTTTATCTTACATTGGGGTTTTATATTCCCAATTATTTCACCTTAATTTTACAATTTTTATTATATGAAAAAAAAACTGCCCTGAAGCCTTTGGTTTATATAGAATAAAATAGGGCACATATTGTTGTGTAAGAAAAGTAAATACCAACTTAGCATGTTTAATCATGTTGTAGAATTATGTATTTTCAGAGATAAATACTTGTTACTTAATGTCAGTTTTATAGATGAGGAAATTGAAATTCAGTGTTTAAATGATTCCCACTTAGTATTTGCTTCTATAGAAATTTTTACCTGTTTTCACTCTGGTTTCTCTTCAGATGGTGTAAATCTTTCGCCTTTTACTAAAGAAATTTTTACCTATTTTCAGCAGTTTTCTCAGTGTATTATAATTATTTCATCAAAAGTTGAATCTCCTTACCAAACTTGGGTACTACTGAAAGGCAGAAATTTCTGTTATTCATCATTATTCCTCCAGAGCTTGGCATTTTTTTTTTATGCTCAATACATTGAGTGAAGGAATGAGCAAACAATTAAAAGAAAGTATGACAAAAAAATCATAAGTGAGATCCAGTCTTTGCCCAAATGCCTGAGAGGCAAAATAGCAACATGATTGGTGCTGGGACTCCAGAGCCAGGCTTCTTACCAGCTTGACTTCATACTGTCTCTGTCAACTTGGCAATTGATATTATCTATCTTATAGTGTTGTTATGAGAATTAAATGAGTTAGTATACACAAATGCCTAGAGCAGTGCCTGCGTCCAGTTTAATTTGGCTTTACAAATTTAAACCTGCAAGGATTATGTAATTAGACATACATAAATTTTACAATAAAATAAAAATCAGAGTGAATGTAATTTGACATCAGTTGAATAAAATGAAGCAAAATATCTTAATCTTTGGTTTATTACTGTGTATTTGGTAATCCTGGAAATTGATACAATTTGCATTTTAGTTTAAGTGCATGTTATTTAAGTAACATTTAAGTTTTATAAGATCATGGAATTAACCATTTTTTCGTATTTTGCAATTAGAAAAATTTTGTATTTTTACAATTAGAAAAGTGTAATTTTTTATTAGTATGCAACAGATATGACACAGCTAGGCTAAATCAAATTATTACATATAGTCCAAAATTTAGATGATTATACTGAATATTAGTATTCACTTACTGTACTACTGAAGAGTCAACATTTCAAAGCTAATGATGAAAATTATCTACTAAGTGTGTGACTTTTTTCCCAAGAATGATTTCATCTGCTTCCACCAATTTCAGTATTCTAGTTGATAGAGTCAAAATCATAGCATGCGGAAGCAACACAAGATATCATGTGCAACATGTGTTGTGCCAAGTCAGTAAACAGCCATCATAGGAGTGGCCAGCATGGCCTTATACCTTACTAGAAAACAGAGAAAAAAGAGCCTGCTTTTTAAAGAGAAAGGCAAAATTGCTTCTGGCCTCCATTTCCCACTCTTTGTTTCTCATGGGAAGAAGCAAGAATTCCAGAATCGTGTGAAATTTTCATGGTTTTATGAAATCATTCTCTGACTCATTAAAATGTATGCTAAGAAAAAAAAGTAACTTATGCTTTATGCTCAGATGCAATTTTAATAGTCTCAAACTAAGATAAACAGATATCCCAGCACACTTTTTTAATTAAAAGAAAAGCACCCGAAAAACTTATTACTCTATTCTTTCCTGAGATTGACTAGAATTAATACTTTTCACAGTTTTTATGTGCCACCAATAGCACTAAACTTTTTAAAGGGTATTGTCTCTTTATAAAATGTATTGACCAGAATCTGCTTCTTAAACAGTGGAATACTAGAATGTGTTACAGAGGTGAGGAAGCTTCTAGTAATCCAAGTTTGCCTGACAAAGTCCACTCTTTAAAATGTCTTGATGTATTTATTTGAGACAGAGTCTCACTTGGTCGCTGGAATGCAGTGGCACAATCTCAGCTCACTGCAACCTCCACCTCCTGGAATCAAGTGATTCTTGTGTCTCAGTCTACCTAGTAGCTGGGATTACAGGTTCGCACCACCACTCCCAGCTAATTTTTGTATTTTTAGTAGAGACCGGGTTTCACCATGTTGGTCAGGCTGGTCTCGAACTCCTGACCTCATGATCTGCCCGAAGTGAGACCTCGGCCTCCCAAAGTGCTGGGATTACAGGCGTGAGCCACCACACCTGACCCTGCTTTTTCTTTTTTAAAATGATAAAAAATACAGTTACTTTTATTCTGTATTCCAGAGGGGATCTGGGCATATGTGTGTAGTGTGTGTGTGTGTGTGTGTGTTCTTACTGTAACCCAGGTATATCTTAATGCAAAATCATGTGTTTCCCTTGTGGTATTACCATACTTATAATATCAAATGTGGTGGGTCTTGTGGTAGAGAGGCAGTCTGGGAATGAGTAGACCTGATTTTAAACCCCCAATTCACCATGCTATTGACGTAAATGTTGGTCTTCACTTTACTCATTTTCTCAACAGAGATCATGTCATCCTGAATTATAAAACATGCCTTGCCCATCTCTCCAGGCTGCTGGGAGAATAAGAATAGAGAGCCCAGTGTAATACAAGCCCAGAGAGAACTTCAAGAATGGTAGCTGTGGTTTGTGAATTAGCTACTATTCTTAATAGTGACACAAGGACGGAGGCAGGATTCAGTTTTCAGAAGCCCACAGTTATAGTCAAGACCATTGCTTCTCCTTAGTTATATGATCTTTGAACGGACTTTTTACATCTTAGACCCAATTTTCTTATCACTAAAACAAAGTTGTAGCATCTGCTGTGATTACTTCAAATGGCTGTTGTGAGTTGTATATAAAATAATACTGTTTTGTAAATATAAATCATGGTAGCAGTTTTCTCATGCTTTCTTAGTACTACATTTCCAACCCTGAGATGGAGTGTTGTAGGAGCAGGGAAATCAGCCACGGGTGGGTGTGGGCAGGAATGGTTAAACACTACTGTTTTAGGGTACATGTACACATTGTGCAGGTTAGTTACATATGTATACATGTGCCATGCTGGTGCGCTGCCCCCACTAACTCGTCATCTAGCATTAGGTATATCTCCTAATGCTATCCCTCCCCCCTCCCCCCACCCCACAACAGTCCCCAGAGTGTGATGTTCCCCTTCCTGTGTCCATGTGATCTCATTGTTCAATTCCCACCTATGAGTGAGAATATGCAGTGTTTGGTTTTTTGTTCTTGCGATAGTTTACTGAGAATGATGATTTCCAATTTCATCCATGTCCCTACAAAGGACATGAACTCATCATTTTTTATGGCTGCATAGTATTCCGTGGTGTATATGTGCCACATTTTCTTAATCCAGTCTATCATTGTTGGACATTTGGGTTGGTTCCAAGTCTTTGCTATTGTGAATAGTGCCACAGTAAACATACGTGTGCATGTGTCTTTATAGCAGCATGATTTATAGTCCTTTGGGTATATACCCAGTAATGGGATGGCTGGGTCAAATGGTATTTCTAGTTCTAGATCCCTGAGGAATCGCCACACTGACTTCCACAATGGTTGAACTAGTTTACAGTCCCACCAACAGTGTAAAAGTGTTCCTATTTCTCCAGATCCTCTCCAGCACCTGTTGTTTCCTGACTTTTTAATGACTGCCATTCTAACTGGTGTGAGATGGTATCTCACTGTGGTTTTGATTTGCATTTCTCTGATGGCCAGTGATGATGAGCATTTTTTCATGTGTTTTTTGGCTGCATAAATGTCTTCTTTTGAGAAGTGTCTGTTCATGTCCTTTGCCCACTTTTTGATGGGGTTGTTTGTTTTTTTCTTGTAAATTTGTTTGAGTTCTTTGTAGATTCTGGATATTAGCCCTTTGTCAGATGAGTAGGTTGCGAAAATTTTCTCCCATTTTGTAGGTTGCCTGTTCACTCTGATGGTAGTTTCTTTTGCTGTGCAGAAGCTCTTTAGTTTAATTAGATCCCATTTGTCAATTTTGTCTTTTGTTGCCATTGTTTTTGGTGTTTTAGACATGAAGTCCTTGCCCATGCCTATGTCCTGAATGGTAATGCCTAGGTTTTCTTCTAGGGTTTTTATGGTTTTAGGTCTAACGTTTAAGTCCTTAATCCATCTTGAATTGATTTTAGTATAAGGTGTAAGGAAGGGATCCAGTTTCAGCTTTCTACATATGGCTAGCCAGTTTTCCCAGCACCATTTATTAAATAGGGAATCCTTTCCCCATTGCTTGTTTTTCTCAGGTTTGTCAAAGATCAGATAGTTGTAGATATGCGGCGTTATTTCTGAGGTCTCTGTTCTGTTCCATTGATGTATATCTCTGTTTTGGTACCAGTGCCATGCTGTTTTGGTTACTGTAGCCTTGTAGTATAGTTTGAAGTCAGGTAGTGTGATGCCTCCAGCTTTGTTCTTTTGGCTTAGGATTGACTTGGCGATGCGGGCTCTTTTTTGGTTCCGTGTGTACAATGTGCACATGTACCCTAAAACTTAAAGTATAATAATAAAAGAAAAAAAAAATAACAACAACAACAACAAAAAACATATGGATGTTGATTCAGTGAGTAACAAAAAAATGCAGTATTTTAGATTCTCATTAAATGTATTCTTGAATTACCTGCTATCTTTGTATCAAATGCTAGAGATAAAGAGGTTTTTTATGGAATATGTTTCCCCTTAAGTTGCTAATATATTTTACACTATAGCCTGTGCCCTAATGCAGAGGTCCCCAACCCATGATCTGCAGACCCCTACCGGTCCCTGGCCTGTTAGCAACTTGGCTACACAGCAAGATGTGAGCAGTGGGCAAGAGAGCATTACTGCCTGAGCTCCACCTCCTGTCAGGACAGCAGTGGCATTAGATGCTCATAGGAGCGTGAACCCTATTGTGAACTGCACATACAAGGGATCTAGGTTGTGTGCTCTTCATGAGAATCTAAGATCCTGATGATCTGAGGTGGAACAGTTTCATCCCCCCGCATCCCCGTGGAAAAATTGTCTTCCAGGAAACCGGTCCCTGGTGCCAAAAAGATTGGGGAGCGTTGCCCTAATGGGTTATTGGATGGCACCAGCTCATCCTCACCTGCAGAACTGGGTTACAAGGTATACTGTAATGTTACTCTTTCAACTTTTATTGAGGCTCTTTGCAATAAGATACAGTATTGAGACAGTCTCTGTGTTGGTTGTAAAGCTCTTTAAAGAAAGTATTTTTTACCAGTGTTCTCCAAAAAAGGTCTCACATTTAACTATTCTTTATGATTTCATCATTAGGATGATCCTTCTTGGAGAGTTGGTATACTAAATATTTTTTGTGGTAACAGGAATTACACATCAATAATTTTGTTTTCCTCACTGATTACCAAGAAGTTCAGAGCAAATATTATATTCAGTTATCATTGTTGTATTAGCCCTTGTTTTTGCAAGTTGTTTTTTCCTTGTTTTTCATGGCTTTGGCTTCTATTTCTTTTAAAATAATTTGTACATATTTATGTGTGTAATAGTCATATGTGTGTGAATTACATATATGTAATTACATATATGTTCATTACAAAATATATTATGTATACATGCATTCATTGTATATTAAGCCATCTCAGATCCATTTTGCAAGGAGTTAAGAAATGAATATGTATGTAAATATTTTCTGAAGTCATTTCAATCAATACCTCTTCCTCCTCACTTCTTCCAAATTAACTACAGGTATTGTCAAAACAATTTATATGCAATAAAATTTTAAATAATCAAAAAAAACCACTACTGTTATTTCAGTAATGTGATAATTGGAGTTTTAAGGGTATGTGTGTGTGTTTTGGGAAAGTAGAGTGGAGCAGGAAAAAGGGTATGTAGACAACTGTGTTAGAGAAATTGAATCTCAGATGGTGAGTGTTTCATTTTCCCACCTTACTCTTGCTTCTTTAAGTTACTACTCCCACAGGGGATTGGCTATAGACTGACATGAGTGAGTAAAGTTACTCATTAGGGGAATCTAAGCTTCAGTGAGATGATAAGAAAGTGATTGAAGCAGGGAGCTGTGAAGAGTTAGAAATAAGGTTGGCTCATGGCATGCATCATCAGCTTATCAGGACATGGATGGTGGCAGAGAAAGGAAGAAAACTCATTGAAATAAATATGGGGATTTGAGGGGTCCATGGAGCAGAACACACTTGAAAAGGTCAAAATGAAGTTAGAAGGGTGTGTGTGTGTGTGTGTGCACGCACGCACACTTGCACGCACGTGCCTGTATCTGTGTCTGTGTGTATAAATTAAGGAATGAGTATGCTTGTAGGACGTATTTAAGAAAAAGGGGGTTTGTTAATTTTAGTCTTCTAAATTTTACACACTACATCAGTGAGGACAGTTTCAGGTATCCCATGAAGAGCGAAATGTGTATAAAGAGAGATTTTTTTAAGCTTAAAAGACAAATTATGATTTCTGAAGTTTTGAAGTCATAGAAAAGTTTATTCACTTCTTATAAATATGTTATTATCTTTGATTAGTGATATTAAAGGTACTTCTCATTTTTATTCATATTTAAACATAAATGTGTTGATGAAGATAGTGATGGTAATGTTAAATCATTGGCCTCTTGAGAATTGTGTAGTCCTGGTATGTGAAAGAAAAAAAGACAATAAATGATAAGTGACTCATTAGGATAAAGGATAGAAAAGAGAGCAAGAAATATTTGAAAAATATGTATTTCATTTACTGTTAAATATCCAGTTCAATTAGTTTTCCCTGCAAATAGATCTATTTCCTTTGCTGTTAAGGAGAATGAATTGAGATATCCAACTGATGACATTCTGTTTTTTCATTTTTCCTTTTATTCATGTTGCTAAAGCATGCTTTGCTTCTTCCCTGATTATGGATTACATAAGGAAGCACTAGTTTAACTATCTTTTCTAAAAAAGTAACTAAGTGATTCACATCAGTTAACCTCTGAATTACAAAGGAAATTTTGTGGACACTATTATTATTACTATTATTATTATTATTTTAATAGATATGGGGTCTCACTATGTTGCCCAGGCTGGTCTCAAACTCCTGGGCTCAAGTGATCTTCCCACCTTGGCCTCCCAAAGTGCTGGAATTATAGGTATGAGCCACCGTGCCCAGCCTCATCTGGTTTTTAAAGTAATAAATACACATGCTTTAGGAAGATATCAGTTGCTTAAAAGTACATTAACAATTAATTTCCCTTGAAGGGGAAACAGTTTGACTCATTCAAAAGCTAGATTTACTGCTTATGAACAATGACTAATTATTTCCCTGAAGATTAAAACCTTATATCCCTGAAATAACACAATTTAAGTTTGTATGCCTATTATATTATTGGAGTTTAACTACATGTATAAGCAAGAAATTGTTTTTGCATTCTTCTTTGCTGTCACTAGCAGAAGAAACTATATGTATTTTGACCCAGTAAGTTTCAAGTCATTTGATTTAAAAGGAGAATCCAAATGGATTTGCTTATCAACAGATTGCCAAACTAAAATTTAAAAAATAGTATCTCCATTTCTCACATAATTTTTATTTAAATATTATTCAAGTCTAAAATTCCATCTATTATTTATCACACAATTCTTAGTTGACTCCTGACTGTCTAGGTGAGATGGATCCAGTGGTATACTGGTAAATGTTTACCAACCTGCTCTTATGGGGGTGGGGAAGGAGACACTGATTTGTCAGGTTTGCTGATTTCTGTGGTGCAGACACTAATATCACAGACTTAAAGCTACCTAAGTGAAATCACTAAATGTGGAGTTAAGAAGAGATGCTCCCAATCAGCTATTGCCAGCCAGTGTAAGCTGGCTCCTGCACATTCCTGGAGAGGCCAAGATTTGAGAATCCCAGGATTTTCATTCTGGGATTTGAGAGAGGAGTATAATAAAAGATAAGGGATGGTTCTAGATATCTCTGATGGTGTTAATGAATGTGATTGCTACATGTGAGCATAGGTGCTCCAGGCCCTTTCTTCTATTCAAATAGAAAATTCCTCAGTGATTCATAGTGGTTTTAAAAACTAGGAGAGAGTTCAGACATTAGGTAAATCATGCCTGTTTTATGGTGCCTATCTTTTCTTCATCTGCAGTTAGACCAGTCTCACTATAAAATACAAAGCACAATAATACACAGAAGCTATTTACAAGTGAGATTTAAAAATTATACTTACTGCCTTTTGAAAACATTGGGCTTTTTCCTCTCTGTTCAGCGTTGCCCAGGATCCCTGTTAGACAAGTCTTCAGTATATTCTTTTGGCTTTGTCATGTCAACCACATACCTTGGCCAGGTCTCTGATGATTTCCAAATGTTTAATCATCCTAATTTGTGATATCCTTGTTCTGTCACTTTTTTAGTATCTTCAGCCTAACGTGTCTTGAATAGGTCTTTGGTCTGTGCTTATAATCAGGTTAGTAGTCCTGTCGTTTTTCCCTCCTCCAATAAATCTTTCATATTTTAAAGGAAAAGCAGCTTCCTTGTTAAACCAATCATAACAAAAGCCCCACACCCTTATCCCAAACCTTCATGGTTAAGATTAATGATAGCTGAAAATCATATACCCGTTTAATAATTATCTTGGTAATGTTAATAAAAATTTTAATTGTTTTCATTGAAAAAAATCAAATATGAACAATCCCTCCCTGCCTGTGCCATTTAGGTCACTTACTCATCCTGGAATCCCCTGATCTTCTTCCTGTCCCCATCTCTCTCTGTCCTTTAAGACTCATCTCAGGAATCATCCTTTCTATGATGCCTTCTCTAGTTAACTCCCTCTGCTCCCAGGCCTGATTGGGGGTTCTTCTCCTATGCTTCTTCTTAGGGCTCCCATAGAACTCTGTTGACCCTTCATTAAGTAGTTCTACATTTATTATATCTGCTGTCATTTTCTCCTCAGCTTTTATTTTGAAAAAAATTAAACCCAACAAAAATTGTAATACTAGTATAATAAATACCATATACCATTCAAGTAGATTTTCCAGTTGTTAACATTTTGCTGACACTCTCCGTCATATACATTTTTCTGAATCTTTAAAGGAAATAAGTTGTGCATATCCATTCCTTTTGTTAGTCAACTTTATCTAGATTTTGCGATTCTTAGATTAATTATACTTAATAATTTTTGAAGATTTATTTCTTGATTTATTCATTCATCAAATATATATTAAGCAGCTATTATGTAACAGATGCTAAAGCCTTGAAGGTTTCCATGTGTACATAGCCTGATTACAGCATATTTTAGATGTATGTGATATAATTATGACCAGATCAGATGAGGAATAAAATATTACCATTGTAAGTGTAGAAAAAAACCATATACCCAGATCTATGAAAGTGTCATCACTGATTCATCATTGATTCGTTCAGTCACCAGTTGTCTACTCTGTGCTGTTCTATGTTAAGTGCTGCCAGAGACTGTGGGTATACATTTGAGGTTTCTTACCCTTAAAGAATCTAATCTCACATGAGAGACAGAAGATTATCCAAGAAAGCAGTGGAGTATGAACATCAGTGGAGTTCCCATGGTTCTATGGGAACAGAAGACAGAGAGGCAGGCAGATCTTTCTGTGTAGTTCCAGTGATGCTTAGATAGTAATTTGAAGGATAAGTAGAAGGAATAAACTAGGTAGATAAAGAGACAGAAGACATACGAGATTGAGGCACCATTATATTTTAAGTCAAGGAAGCATGAAAAAGATACAAGATGTTCCAGAAACTGGTGGCGGTTTAATACAATGGGAGGGGCAAATGCTAAGGGGCAATGATGAGAAAAGGAAAGACACAGGGCTAGAGGGTTAGGCCCAGGTTATGAGGGACTTTGTGAGTTGAGCTGAAGAGTTTAAAAGCTATGGTAAACCCCTGAATGATTCAGATGGATAATGATAGATACCAGATTTGTGTTTTTAATAAGATTATCCTGAAAAAGATGGTGGAACAAAATTGATCTTGATGTCTTGATAGTTTTAATTTAGGGAGATTAAATCTTGCTTTAATAGGAGCTAACTCAAATATTAAAAGTGATTCAAAGGTGATTACTGTACATTTAATAAATTATCCAGATTATTGATGCCTCAGCCAATTTATCTTACCTAAGAATTTTATTTTCTTCCACATTGTTTTCTTCTAAGGTAACCAGCATTTAAAATTTTAAAAATGTGTTGCTCTCAGCAAGGAGTTAGTAGTTTCTGCAGCTAATATTGCTGCCTGAAAGACAGAAAGAGGGAAAGGAATTGCTGTAATTAGACACCTGGCTTTGTAAGAGGACTAGATGTCATTTAGAGCATTTTATTTCTTGCTGCAAAACTCTTTCTGTTGAGTAAATGAGTAGGAATTAATCAATGACAACATGACAGTGATTCTGGAGGTTTTATAATGGATGTAATGTTTTTGTTTATTAGATCAATTAAGCCTGATTGACTTGCAGATTGCAGCAGCTCTGACAAAGCACCCATTGCTTATAACATTTCAATTCTCTGTGCTCACTGCCGCGCGGATCCACTGGCAGGATCAGCAGGCTGCAGGGATCTTGTCAGAGATAGCACTAGTAGGGGTGGTTTGTGCAGATGTCAAAAGTCATATGATGTAGATTAAAAAAAGTTACCTAGCTGTATTAGTTTAACACTTTGTTTTAACAGTTTTACACTCCTACAGATAGCATAGTTCATACTCTAAGATTAATACACCAAAAGAGCTTATTAGTTTGATTTCTGAAGGATGTCAAATTGTTAAACTTCCATGTAGTGTAGGGTTTCTTAGCCTCAGCACTATTGTCATCTTGGACCTGATAAATATTTGTTGTAGAGGGGTGTCCTGTACATTGTAGAATGCTTAGCAGCATCTCTGGCCTCCACCTGCTAGTAACAGTTTTTCCCCAACCTCCAGATGTGACAACCAAACATATCTCTGGGTATTGCCAAATGTCCCATGGTAGGCAAAAGTGCCTATGCTTGAGAACCATAGTTGCAGACATTTAACAGTTGAAGTAAAACAAAAAAAGCAGTTCACTTAACCTTTCCATGGGCTAATTGTATTTATTTATTTAAAAATCTATATTGATACATCTGTACTTATAGAGATATAGATAAATGTTTGGCACTTTGCTAAGTACTCAAAGTTGGGGAGTATTTTATAGAATGAACAAATCTGAAAGATCCATGCAATTGGCTAAATTAACGTGTGTGTGAAGTTTCCATGTTTTTAAAATTAAGATAGGCAGGAAGCTAAGTCACAGAAATGGGTATCAAATAAAATAGATGTTCTATTTAAAAATTCTATGTTTTGACATAATAATAGGAGAAATAGAATTGCATATGTAAGAACATCATCAGAAGATTATCTTTTTCATTCATGGTTTACAATATTGGAATTATGCATTTGTTTTATAATTTTATTTTTATATGCATGTTTAATATATATTTTCTTCACTTTTCAAATGGTATTACTAGCATGTGAAAATAGCACTGAGGGATATAAATTGAAGCTGTTATGGGATTTTATGTGGACCTTGCACACCAAGAGCCTGATCTTTGTTTTAAAATGTTGTTAACTCAGTGTTAAATCAGACTGTAAGACAGCAGGGAAAAGAGTAAGGCCTTAGCAGGGACTATGTGCTATGATCATTAAGTTGAATAGAGGTGTAAGATCCTTCTAGCTATTATAGAAGAGCAGTTCATGGAAGACCAAGTTTCTGAGAAGAGGAGGATAAAGATGGTAGATAAATGAATATTCCAAAATGAAACTACTTGTTGTCTTTGTCCAGTGTTAAACTATTACTATCCATCATTTTCTTCTTTGGTAATCACTTACCAAATGCTGAGCGTATGCCAGGCATTAAGGTGCTAAGCTAGAAACTTTCATTTACATGGTTTCATTCAGTCTATAAAACAGCCCTCTGAAGCAGGTATTGATAGTTCCATTTTAGAGAGAGGGAAACTAAGAATTAAATGCCTAAGTACGGGTCATACAGTCTGTTCCTATTGCAACTAGAGATTGAGCCTCATTGCTATATCATTACCTTATTTGATATATTCAACAAGCACCTTCAAATATACCACGTAGTTTTTTTAATGAAAAAATATCAATTCCTGCCCATTTGTATATAATAATCCGTATCAGATCCTCTTCACATTCTATGCTTTTTCATACTCTTTCTGAAACAAATTAAGAATGAGATTGATCCTTCATACAGCTGATAACCTGTGTTGATACAGTAGCTATATTTCACCAAAACCTTTTTCATAATAAGACTATTGGTCAGGTGCATTTTTTTCCCTACAATACATTAAATTCAAGATGCCTTTTATTTTTCATGGACAACTGCTGGAAGCTAGTTAGTTCCTTTTGTCTCTAATTTGATTACTTAAGCTATAAAATACAGGCTATAGTAATAATCTCCATCTGTTTCATAGCTCAAGAAATAGCATCTTTATTTAGCGGTGCCTACATCTTTTATGTTTAAAATTCCTTAAGACAAGACATCTGTACACAATGTAGCTATAGTGTGATTTACAATAACTTTGTGTTTTTGTTATCAGCAAGAGATCACTTACAAAGAGACAATACACCCTTTGTACTTGCTAGTAAAACACTACATAGTTTTACATGTCAAGCACATGTAAGGCATGGTGGAGGTCAGGAAGGATAAATGCATTACATGCCTGTCATCACATCAGAAATCCACCTCAATCAGAAGTGGTGTGGGAGTTGAAACATATCTGCCACTCAGGTGATATATTAATCAGATTTGCCCTTTGAATTGTACAGTAAGAGCTGTAATGGCATTACATATTTATGGCCAAAATTGGCTCATTAGTGGATAGCTTTGATTTGGAGGTAAAAAAAAAAACAACAACAACAACAACAACAAAAAAAAACTAACCATGTTTTATTTTCCAAACCCAGTTTTACTAACATGATGTAGCTTCTCATAAAATATTTTGAACTAGTAACATTAAGTTTTGACAAAAGCTTGTAACCTGAGGGGAAAAAAAATTGGTCAGATACTGTGAGAGGGATTTCAAAAGAATAGGGAGTAAATTTGTTATTACAACAGTGAAAAGGAATACAATTTGTTATTTTGTGACTTGTCCTGCTTTTTTTTTTTTCCATAACCATTTTTAGAGTTTTTAGTAAAGATCCAGGGGACGTTGGTTCGATGTACTAGCAGCTGCATGAAAATGGACTGCTTCATGTGTGTGCTCATCTATCTGTCTTCTATCTCACCGAATTGTCTTTGACAATTGACCTCTCCTTTGGAGATCTTTTCAGATAATTCCAGACACTGTATAATGCCAAACCTTAGGATAGTTGCAGGTGGCATATGTAGAAAGCATTTTAATTATGCTACAGATTTGAAATAGATGCAGGTCATATCTTTATTGAATATAACACCTTTAACATATATATTGAGATGAATTTCCTAAGGTGTAGTCCAAAAACGCTTGTCAGTTCATTCATTTTGAAAGTAAAATGGGCATGGGGCCTAAACAATTTTCTAATTTTTTTTTATAACCCCTCTTATCACTTGATTATGTGAATAGTTACCACATGACTATTCTCTTCAGGTTTCAGCAACGAAACAGAATGGTTGAATGTTTGCTACTTCCACATTGCTTCATTCAAGGCAAAATAACTCACCTATTAAAATTGTCGTTATTTCTTTTCTGTCTAAAGTCTCAAAGACTTTTCCTTTTCAAATTTTGATACCTTAAATTGGATGAATCTAATTGAGCCTTTAAGCTCAGTTTATCTTACCTAACTAAATTCAGAGGTTGCTAAAAGGATGTACTAGAGGTTAAGTTAGTAATGTTAAGCAGTTAATTTTTTTTCCCTAAAATTATGGCTTCTAAAAATGGAATTGGGAAACCCTTGCTTAATTTTACTTGGTGTCTTAAGAACAGTTTGTATACAACTGATATAACCATGAGGTTGATAGAAACAGAACTATATTATTTTAATTATGCAATTCTATTAAACATCTGTTAAAAGGCTGAAAGGCTGAAAGTTTATGAAATGTTTTTTCCAGAAATTCCAAGATAGCTTAAGGGACCTTTTTTCTTGTCTAAGATATTTTATTAGCATAAAAGAAAAGATACACAAACTCACACACATATATTAGTGACAGGAAGATATTTTTGGACTTAGATATAAAGAAACCTTTCAAAATCATAAACAATAGAGCCTTTGTTAGGACAAACATGTAAAAAGGTGCTGTATTTGCTACAACCTAGGAGGAAGACAATACTGACATTTCAGGAGCCTTCATTTCTTCATCTCCAGAATGAAGTAGTTGGCTTAACACTTTCTAAATTCTATTCCAACTCTAAGAAATTACTAACTGCAAAATTAAAATCAGAAAAAAAAGAGTAATTTTGTTGATCACGGTGTAGCTAAAAAGTTGTTAACTAGGCTGGTAATCATAGCCCGAGGGTTTGTTGTTGTTTGAATATTGAGTAACAGGTTTCTAACCTTGAGTTTAATTACCATCAGAAGTGTCTTATTCTGATGTTAAAGGCCAAATATCTGTGATTTCAGGACATAATTCTTTGAGAAAGTACACACCTTTCATCACATGTAATTTTTACCAGCTGATTTTTATAGCACTTAATGTTACTCCATTTCAATCCGTTTGTCTTCTTATTTTGCTGTGTGAGTCATCTTGCCGAGTTCTGCAGAGGATAATGTAATACCCTCAGCACTTAATAAGCTGGCAGATACATTTCCAGTTGAATGTTGATGCTATGGAAAATTTAACCGAATTAAGCTATAATGCTTCACTTACTTTTAAGTGGTCCATGTTAGAAGATTAATGAAGGAATCTTTTCAGTTCATTATTATATTTTGGAAATATAATACTTTGATAGGATACTTTGGTAGGATAAATTATAACAGGTATAAGACTGCAATTTAAATATGTAGGCATAAGGAAGAAACAATATCACAGCCAATTAGGAAAGTGAGTAAGCTTTTGAATGTCATTATGCTTTGTTGTTTTTGTTTTGAAAATTAGGGGCATCAAATTAATTGATTATTAATGTCAGTTATTTTAGATGGTGAATAAAGACAAATTTTCTTTAGATATCATCTCATTTATTTTCCCTTAATTAACAGTGAAGGGATAGTTTGCAGAATATTAGACATTAATAATTTTATGTACAAAAGAGAAAATAATACAGTGTTCATAATTCTGTGATTGAGGATGTATTATATATTTACATAAAACAAGGCTGTAAATTCTAAAGGAACAATACATTAGACATAGTTTACATTTGGCTTTTTAAAATTATATTTTAAGTTCTGGGATACATGTGCGGAATGTGCAGGTTTGTTACACGTGCCATGGTGGTTTGCTGCACCCATCAACCCGTCATCTACATTAAGTATTTCTCCTAATACTATCCCTCCCCTAGCCCCCCACCCCCTGACAGACCCCAGAGTGTAATGTTCCCCTCCCTGTGTTCATGTGTTCTCATTGTTCAACTCCCACTTATGAGTTAGAACATGTGGTGTTTGTTTTTCCGTTCCTGTGTTAGTTTGCTGAGAATGATGGTTTCCAGCTTCATCCATGTCCCTGCAAAGGATATGAAGTCATCCTTTTTTATGGCTGCATAGTATTCCATGGTGTGTATTTGCCACATTTTCTTTATCCAGTCTCTCAATTGATGGGCATTTGGATCGGTTCCAAGTCTTTAATATAGGGAATAGTGCTGCAATAAATATACGTGTTCATGTGTCTTTATAGTAGAATGATTTATAATCCTTTGAGTATATACCCAGTAATGGGATTGCTGAGTCAAATGGTATTTCTGGTTCTAGATCCTTGAGGAATCACCACACTGTCTTTCACAACGGTTGAACTAATTTACAGTCCCACCAACAGTGTAAAAGTGTTCCTATTTCTCCACATCCTCTCCAACATCTGTTGTTTCCTGACTTTTTAATGATTGCGATTCTAACTGGCATGAGATGGTATCTCATTGTGGTTTTGATTTGCATTTCTCTAATGAACAGTGGTGATGAGCATTTTTTCATGTGTCTTTTGGCTGTGTATATGTCTTCTTTTGAGAAACGTCAGTTCATATCCTTTGCCCACTTTTCGATGGTTTTTTTTTTCTTGTAAATTTGTTTAAGTTTCTTGTGAATTCTGGATATCAGCCCTTTGTCAAATGGATAGATTGCAAAAACTTTCTCCCATTCTGTAGGTTGCCTATTCATGCTGATGATAGGTTTTTTTGCTATGCAGAAGCTTTTTAGTTTAATTAGATCACAATTGTCAATTTTGGCTTTTGGTGTTTTAGTCATGAAGTCTTTGCCTATGCGTATGTCCTGAATGGTACTGCCTTGGTTTTCTTCTAGGGTTTTTATGGTTTTAGGTCTTATGTTTAAGTCTTTAATCCATCTTGAGTTAATTTTTGCATAAGGTTTAAGGAAGGGGTCCAGTTTCAGTTTTCTGCATATGGCTAGCCAGTTTTCCCAAAATCATTTATTAAATAGGGAGTTCTTTTCCCATTGCTTGTTTTTGTCAGGTTTGTCAAAGACGAGATAGTTGTAGATGTGTGGTGTTATTTTTGCGGCCTCTGTTCTGTTCCATTGGTCTATATATCTGTTTTGCTAGCAGTACCATGCTGTTTTGGTTATTGTAGCCTTGTAGTACAGTTTGAAGTCGGGTAGCGTGATGCCACCAGCATTGTTCTTTTTGCTTAGAATTGTCTTGGCTTATACAGGCTCTTTTTTGGATCCATATGAAATTTTAAGTAGTTTTTTTCTAATTCTGTGAAGAAAGGCAGAGGTAGCTTGATGGGCATAGCATTGAATCTATGAATTACTTTGGACAATATGGCCATTTTCATGATATTGATTCTTCCTTTCCACGAGCATGGAATGTTTTTCCATTTGTTTGTGTCCTCTCTTATTTCCTTGAGCAGTAGTTTGTAGTTTTCCTTGAAGAGGTCCTTCACATTCCTTGTAAGTTGTATTCCTAGGTATTTTATTCTCTTTGTAGCAAGTGTAAATGGGAGTTCACTCATGATTTGGTTCTCTGTCTATTATTGGTTTATAGGAATGCTTGTGATTTCTGCACATTGATTTTGTATCCTGAGACTTTGCTGAAGTTACTTATCAGCTTAAGGAAATTTTGTGCTGAGACAGTGAGGTTTTCTAAATATACATTCATGTCTTCTGCAGACAGAGACAATATGACTTCCTCTCTTCCTATTTGCATACACTTTATTTCTTTCTCTTGCCCGATTGCCCTGGCCAGAACCTCCAATGCTATGCTGAATAGGAGTGGTAAGAGAGGGCATCCTTATTTTGTGCCAGTATTCAAAGGGAATGCTTCCAGCTTTTGCCCACTCAGTATGATATTGGTTGTGGGTTTGTCATAAATAGCTCTTATTATTTTGAGATACATTCATCAATACCTAGCTTCTTGAGAGATTTTAGCATGAAGGGGTGTTGAATTTTATTGAAGGCCTTTTCTGCATCTATTGAGATAATCATGTAGTTTTTGTCATTGGTTCTGTTTATGCGATGGATTACGTTTATTGATTTGCATATGTTGAACCAGCCTTGCACCCCAGGGATGAAGCTGACTTGATTGTGGTGGACATGCCTTTTGATGTGCTCTGGATTCGGTTTGCCAATACGGTATTGAGGATATTCACATTGAAGTTCATCAGGGATATTGGCCTGAAATTTTGTTTTTTTTGTTGTGTCTCTGGAGGTTTTTGGTATCAGGATGATGCTGGCCTCATAAAATGAGTGATGGAGGAGTCCCTCTTTTTATATTGTTTGGAATAGTTTCAGAAGGAATGGTACCAGCTCCTCTTTGTACCTCTGGTAGAATTTGGCTGTGAATCCATCTGGTCCTGGGCTTTTTTGGTTGATAGGCTCTTAATTACTGCTTCAATTTCAGAACTTGTTATTGGTCTATTCAGGGATTT
This sequence comes from Pan troglodytes, assembly GCF_028858775.2. Lineage (NCBI taxonomy): Eukaryota > Metazoa > Chordata > Mammalia > Primates > Hominidae > Pan > Pan troglodytes. The sequence goes on from NC_086015.1 coordinate 155,567,879, forward strand.
GACTTCTTTCTGGTTTAGTCTTGGGAGGGTATATGTGTCCAGGTATTTATCCATTTCTTCTAGATTTTCTAGTGTATTTGCATAGATGTATTTATAGCATTCTCTGATTGTAGACTGTATTTCTTTGGGATCAGTGATGATATCCCCTTTATCATTTTTTACTGTGTCTATTTGATTCTTCTCTCTTTTCTTCTTTGTTAGTCTGGCTAGTAGTCTATCTATTTTGTGAATCTTTTCAAAAAACCAGCTCCTGGATTCATTGATTGTTTTTGGTTTTCCGTGTCTTTATGTCCTTTGGTTCTACTCTGATCTTAGGTATTTCTTGTCTTCTGCTAGCTTTTGAATTTGTTTGCCCTTGCTTCTCTTGTTCTTTTCATTGTGATGGGGTATTGATTTTTTATCTTTCCTGCTTTCTCCTGTGAGCGCTTAGTGCTATAAATTTTTCTCTAAACACTACTTTAGCTGTGTCCTAGAGATTCTGGTACATTGTGTGTTTGTTCTCATTGGTTTCAAAGAACTTATTTATTTCTGCCTTAATTTCATTATTTACCCAGTAGTCATTCAGGAGCAGGTTGTTCAGTTGCCATGTAGTTGGGCGATTTTCAGTGAGTTTCTTAATCTTAACCTCTAATTTGATTGCACCAGGGTCTGAGAGACTGTTTTGAGACTGTTATGATTTCTGTTCTTTTGCACTTGCTGAGGAGTGTTTTACTTCCAATTATGTGGTCAGTTTTAGAATAAGTGTGATGTGGTGCTGAGAAGAATGTATATTCTGTTGATTTGGGGTGGAGAGTTCTGTAGATGTCTATTAGGTCTGCTTTGTCCAGAGCTGAGTTCAAGTCCTGAATATCCTTGTTAATTTTCTGTCTCGTTGATCTGTCTAATATTGACAGTGGGGTGTTAAAGTCTCCTACTATTAATTGGGTGGGAGTCTAAGTCTCTTTGTAGGTCTCTAAGAACTTGCTTATGAATTGGGTGCTTCTGTATAGGGTGCCTATATATTTAGGGTAGTTAGCTCTTCTTGTTGCATTGATCCTTTTACCATTATGTAATGCCTTTCTTTGTCTTTTTTGATCTTGGTTGGTTTAAAGTCTGTTTTATCAGAGACTAGGATTGCAGGATTGCAACCCCTGCTTTTTTTTTTCTTTTCTTGGTAAATATTCCTCCATTTCTTTATTTTGAGCCTATGTGTGTCTTTGCATGTGAGATGGGTCTCCTGAATACAGCACACCAATGGGTCTTGACTCTTTATTCAATTTGCCAGTCTGTGTCTTTTAACAGGGGCATTTAGCCTGTTTACATTTAAGGTTAATATTGTTATGTGTGAGTTTCATCCTGTCATTATGATGCTAGCTGGTTGTTTTGCCCATTAGTTGATGCAGTTTCTTCATAGTGTCAATGGCCTTTACAATTTGGTATGTTTTTGCAGTGGCTGGTACTGCTTTTTCCTTTTTGTATTTAGTGCTTCCTTCAGAAGATCTTGTAAGGCAGGACTGGTGGTGACAAAATCTTTCAGCATTTGCTTTTCTGTAAAGGATTTTATTTCTCCTTCACTTATGAAGCTTAGTTTGGCTGGCTCTGAAATTCTGGGTTGAAAATTCTTTTCTTTAAGAATGTTGTGCCAGGCACCGTGGCTCATGCCTGTAATCCCAGCACTTTGGGAGGCTGAGGCCGGCAGATCACCTGAGGTCAGGAGTTCAAGACCAGCCTGACCAACATGGGAAAACTCCATCTCTACTAAAAATACAAAATTAGCCAGCTGTGGTGGCACATGCCTGTAATCCCAACTACTTGGGAGGCTGAGGCAGGAGAATCGCTTGAACCCAGGAGGTCAGGTTGCGGTGAGCCGAGATCTTGCCATCATACTCCAGCCTGGGCAACAAGAGTGAAACTCCATCTCACACACACAAAAAAGAATGTTGAATATTGGCCCGCACTCTCTTCCGGCTTGTAGGGTTTCCGCAGAGAAATCCACTGTTAGTCTGATGGGCTTCCCTTTGTGGATAACCCGACCTTTCTCTCTGGCTGCCCTTAACGTTTTTTTCATTCATTTCAACCTTGGTGAATCTGATGATTATGTGTCTTGGGGCTGCTCTTCTCGAGAAGTATCTTTGTGGTGGTCTCTGTCTTTCCTGAACTTGAATGTTGGTCTGTCTTGCTAGGTTGGGAAGTTCTCCTGGATAGTATCCTGAAGAGTGTTTTCCAACTTGGTTCCATTCTCCCCATCATTTTCAGGTACACCAGTCAAACATAGGTTTGGTCTTCTCACATAGTCCCATATTTCTTGGAGGCTTTGTTCATTCCTTTTCATTCATTTTTCTCTAATCTTGTCTTCATGCTTTATTTCATTAAGTTGATCTTCAATCTCTGATATCCTTTTTTCCACTTGATCGATTTGGCTATTGATACTTGTGTATGCTTCACAAAGATCTTGTGCTGTGTTTTTCAGCTCCATCAGGTCATTGATGATTTTCTCTAGACTGGTTATTCTAGTTAGCAATTCCTCTAACCTTCTTTCAAGGTTCTTAGTTTCCTTGCAGTGGGTTAGAATGTGCTCCTTTAGCTCAGAGGAGTTACCCACCTTCCGAAGCCTACTTCTGTCAATTCGTCAAACTCATTTTCCATCCAGTTTTGTTTCCTTGCTGGCGAGGAGTTATGATCCCTTGGAGGAGAAGAGGTGTTCTGGTTTTTGGAATTTTCAGCCTTCTTGTGCTGGTTTTTCCTCATCTTTCTGGATTTATCTACCTTTGGTCTTTGATGTTGGTGACCTTTGGATGGGGTTTTTGTGTGGACATCGTTTTTGTTGATGTTGATGCTATTCCTTTCTGTTTTTTAGTTTTTCTCCTAACAGGCAGGCTTCTCTCCTGCAGGCCTGCTGGAGTTTGCTGGAGGTCCACTCCAGACCCTATTTGCCTGAGTATCACTAGCAGACACTGCAGAACAGCAAAGATTGCTGCCTGCTCCTTCCTCTGGAAGTTTCGTCCCAGAGGGGCACCCGCCAGATGCTAGTGGAGCTCTCCTGTATGAGGTGTCTGTTGACCCCTGCTGGGAGGTGTCTCCCAGTCAGGAGGCACAGGGGTCAGGGACCCACTTGAGGAGGCAGTCTGTCCCTTAGCAGAGTTTGAGTGCTGTGCTGGGAGATTCGCTGCTCTCTTCAGAGCTGGCAGGCAGGAACGTTTATGTCTGCTGAAGCTGCACCCACAGCCGCCTCTTCCACCAGGTCCTCTGTCCCAGAGAGGTGGGAGTTTTATCTGTTAGCCCCTGACTGGGGCTGCTGCCTTTCTTTCAGAGATGCCCTGTCCAGAGACGAGGAATCTGGAGAGGCAGTCTGGCTATGGCAGCTTTGCAGAGCTGTTGTGGGCTCTGCCCAATTCGAACTTCCCAGAAGCTTTGTTTATACTGTGAGGGGAAAACCACCTACTCAAGCCTCAGTAACAGTGGACGCTTCTCCCCACACCAAGCTCGAGAGTCCCAGGTCGACTTCAGACTGCTGTGCTGGCAGCAAGAATTTCAAGCCAGTGAATTTTAGCTTGCTGGGCTCTGTGGCGGTGGGATCCACTGATACACTTGGCTCCCTGGCTTCAGTTCCCTTTCCAGGGGAGTGAACAGTTCTGTCGCTGGCCTTCCAGGTGTCACTGGGGTATGAAAAAAAAAAAAAACAACCTTCTGCAGCTAGCTTGGTGTCTGCCTAAACGGCTGCCCTGTTTTGCGCTTGAAACCCAGGGCCCTGGTAGTGTCAGCACTCGAGGGAATCTCCTGGTCTGTGGGTTGTAAAGACCATGGGAAAAGCATAGTATCTGGGTTGGAATGCACCATTCCTCATTGCACAGTCCCTCATGGCTTCCCTTTGGTGGGGGAGGTTGTTTTCTCACCCCTTGAGCTTACCGTGTGAGGTGATGCACCCCCCCTGCTTTGGCTCACGCTCTGTGGGCTGCACCCACTGTCTAACCTGTACCAAAGAGATGAGCCAGGTACCTTAGTTGGAAATGCAGAAATCACCCACTTTCTGCATTGATCTCACTGGGAGCTGCAGACCTGAGCTGTTCCTGTTAGGCCATCTTGCCAGCCACTCATACTTTACTTTTAAGTGATTAGGTTGTTTGGGAGAAATGGTGATTTAATGCAAAACTTATCCATGTTTACATATTTTTAAATTAGATTTATAAATGAAGATTTTCAAATATGTACAAAAGTAGAGAGAATAGTGTAATATACCATAATTCAGTGTTGATGATTTTCCTTATTTATTGATCTTGTTGCTTCTATCTTCTCACTTTTTTGGGAGGAGGGAATAAGCTAGAACATTTTTTTTTTTTTTTTTTTTTTAACAGCATGGGACATTTTAAAGCATATCTTAAATGGCATATCATTTCTTGTGTATATGCATCTTTTACATACAAAGGCTGTTGTAAAAATGAGTTGCTGCTTTATAGTTTCTTCTTTAGAAACATATAAGATTAAAGATAAAAGAAATAGAATAGGGAAATAGCCTAGCTATAGAAACAGCACTTTTAAATTTCATATGTACAGTGATTTATTATTTGCAAATCATCTACTTTTTAAAAGTATGATACTTTATTATTTGCAAATTATTTAATTTTTAAAAGTGATTTTTGTGGGAGGTCAGAGTTGGATGGAGAAGGGCCATTTTCATTTTTGATTAGAGGATTCTTGTAATGACCTGATGAAAACTGCTCTGAGGGCATCTTCAGCTGGAAAGTATGTATTACTACTTTCTGTAATCAGGGTCAGCCACCAGTGTCTCCCAGGAGCACAGCAAGTAGTCATTTCCCACCTCTATTATAAATCACTAAGTAATCACACTGCAGTGTCTTAAACCCATAGAGTTGACAGATATGCCTGGTATTCCCCTTATATGCCGTGACCATTCAAACTAGGGTGTCAACTTGGACTCAAAGTAAGCTGACTGAAAAATGGGCAGCATACGAATACTAGGAAAGTGAAATTGAAGTCACACTCATTAAATAATCTAGATCAAATTTACCAAACAAAGTGTTAACTGTGGATCTGAAACATGTAAAAATAAATGGAAAACTAGAGGAAGGCTTCAGGGATGCTTGAGCTGTTTCTAACATGGCATATATAAATTGCCACACCCACTGTCTTCTGCTCACTGGCGGCGGATCCTTTGTGTTCTCATAGGTCAAAAGAGGACTCAGGAAATGGAAGTAATTATTTTTCCCATGAGCAAAGAAGAGTTGATTTCATTATATTATTTCTTGGAACTTGTCTGTTATTTTCATATTTTATTTATGTGGCAAAGAAGATATCTTCTAAGACATGCATGTTATAAGAAGTTGAGGTTATTTTTTGTTTGCCTGTTTGCTTTTTTTCGCGACAGACTCTTGTTATGTTGTCTAGGCTGGTTTCAAACTCCTGGCCCCTCTTCAGCCTCCCAAGTAGCTGGGATTACAGGCGTGTGCCACCATACTTACCCAGCGGAGTTGGGGTTGTTAAGCTACTTTTGAGAATCGTTGTATTCTACAGTGAATAAAGATGGGTTTGCCCAAAAGAAATTTTTTTTCCTCAAGTAAAGCATTGGCACTAAAAGGCTCCTCTTGACAATCTGTTTATAGCTATTCTCACAATTAAGTGTGGAGAATTAGATTAATTCCATTGAAATCATAAATGCACTGCAATCTGTAGATTATCAGTTAGTTTAGATAAACACCACTGATTACTGTTGAATTATGCATACAAATATTTATAGCATCTTGTATAAGGTACTTGTAAAAATAAATAATGATTATAATAATAAAGATTTAGATCTGGGTGTGGTGGCTCATGCCTGTAATCCCAGCACTTTGGGAGGCCAAGGGGGGAGGATCACTTGAGGCCAGAGTTCAAGACCAGCCTGAGCAACATAGTGATTGGTATTAGGTCTTCTTCACATGTTTGGTAAAAATTCAGCAATGAAACCTGTAAGCCCCAGGCTATTCTTCTCAATATCTACAAACAAAACAAAAAAGTTAGCCAGGTCTTCGGTGTGTGCCTGTAGTCCTAGCTACTTGGGAGTCTGAGGTGGGATTGCTTAAGCCCTGGAGGTTGAGGCTGCAGTGAGTCGTGATTGCTCTGCTACACTCCAGCCGGGGTGATGGAGCTAAGACCTTGTCTCAAAAAAAAAAAAAAAAAAAAGACTTAGTACTTAAATTTCTATATCTTTCTCCATCTTGAAAGGAATATTTTCCAACTGGTTTAATACTATTGTTTAATAAGAATAAGATATATCCTTAAATTAAACAAAAGTATTAACCAGATTTTGAGATGCAATGTTAGCCACATTTATTTCCCTTTAGCGTTCAGAAAAATCCAAGTTTAGATACCAATTCTTTGTTTCCTGGATAAATTTCTCCATTTTTCTTTATATATTTCTGCTCAGAACTCATACTGTCAGGCCAGTATCCCATGGTATCTTATATTCCAACTATAAGATGCATGAATATATTAATAAGTTTTTAGTTATAAGTGTAGTATGACATACTTTACAAAAGTTTTCAAGTTCAGAAATAGTTTCTATTTATGATAGAAATATTTAAAATGTAAGATTTTTTTTCTTGAGAAAAGACTATATTTTGTTAACTTTTTCAGATTATACAAGTATTTGACTCAGATGTCTCAGAAAATAGTCTCACATATTATCTTGAGGAAACATACATTGAATTATGCTTTAATTGTTTATCTCCATCGTTTTAACCTTTTGTCTAATACAGTGATACAGTTTTCTCTTCATAGTTAGACTCTCTTAAAAAAGAAGCTCTTGAGAGTGTAGTTATGTGTGGTTCATCCGTAAAATAAGAAGCTGTTTTAGAAGTAAAATGTGATGTTTATGGTGGACAAGACTTGCTGACTAATGGTTGTTGGAAATTTTCCATTTGTCAGATTGTTATGTAGATGATCATATATTAAATATAGCTAAGAGGAGAGCAAAAGCCCAAGGAATCTAAAGAACATTTTTTTTTTTGGCTAATAGTATGTTTTTAGGAATAAGAGCTGCTGTAAAGAATGCAGAAGCCTCATGTCATTAGCTGCACGTCCATCTCCTAGCAGATGAGCTGAGGGGTGCAGCACTCTCTCTATATACACACACACACACGTGCATGCACACACACACACATACACACACACATACATATATATCTCTTCTTGGGGAAAATGGGTCTCGCTGCTTCACCTGAAGTCTGCATGCTTTTTGTTCCCTATTTTCTGCTAGTTTCATTTCCTCACTTCCTCTTTTCCCTTTTGTTCCCTTTTCGCCGTACTTCCCCTAGACTTAAAATGTTACATGAAGTTGAGTTTGTGGCTAGTGATTTACATGCGAACTTGTTGTTTTAAAACAAAGCCCCAAAACTGTGGCAGTGAGGATAATACAGCAAAAACAGTGAGGCTATTCCAAGTAGTTGAAAGATTTTCATTGTGAGTGAGAAGCCATTAATGATGGTTGTGGTTGTTCCTTTTTTCAAAGGTTTTCTCATTTTTCATAAAATGATATTTTACTACATTTAATAGAATTATGCTTAGATAAGATGCTTTTTTCATTGAATTGGCCTGGTCCTTTTTTTTATGTGGGCCTTTGAATCTGGGTTGATTTGAAACTACCTACTGCTGTCCTCTATACTGTCTGCAGAGACCTGAACCTGTAGATCATATAGAAGTCGTGTAATAGCTAGGACCCATCAGGTGGTTATAGAACCGAAATTAAATTCAAGCCCCAACACCTCCACTCATCAGCCATAGACAGTTAGTAAATTAACCTGTTAATTTATATTGTATTATCTCTTATTTGGGGACAATAAAAGGCCTGTTGAATAGAATTTTAGGGTCTAATATATGTGAAGCTCTTAGAACTGTGTATAGTACACATTATATAGCAAGAAATGTTAGTTGTCATTATGTGTTCAAAGGCAAATTGTTGATGGAATTGAAACCTATATTGTGACACACATTAATGTATTTGGAGGCCACATTCATGTTTCAGAATCTTTGGTATTGTTTAAAATTATTTAACATTGAGTAAATTAACTGACTTCTACAGTGACCTAAATTTGATCTATGATCAGATCTATCATGTTAATCTATTGTTTCATAATAGGTTGAGCTATCAAATGATGGACACAAGGATAAGGTATAGGAAATCTTCGCTTACTGTCTTCCATGGATTCTTGGAAACTATGACTTGACATGAAATGGAGTATAACAAAACCAATTGTTTTTCTCATCAGTGTTATAACTAAATGACCTTGAAGGAAACGATATTATTTGAGGACCTGCTGTATATTGTTTTACGTAAAGTAACAGTTTCTAAGAACCTATTGGTGATGTTAAGTGAGGACTAACTATATTAAGAATGTTTCAGGCCATGTGGGGTGGCTCATTCCTGTAATCCCTGTGCTTTGAGAAGCCAAGGCAGGAAGATTGCTTGAGGCCAGGAGATTGAGACCAGCCTGGGCAACATAGCAAGACCTCATCTCTACAAAAACAAAACAAAACAAAAAAACAATTCGCTAGGTGTGTTTTCTAGCTACTTGGGAGGCTGAGGTGGGAGGATTACTTGAACCTAGGAATTAGAGGCTGAAATGAGGCACAATTTCACCACTGCACTCCAGCCTGAGTGATAAAGCAAGACTCTACGTCTATTTTTTAAAAAATTAATGTATGTTCTAGCTACTCAAGAGAGATATAGTAATGTACTTTTTAAAAATATTTATATTTTGCATGATAGCTCCTACCAAGAAACGGGTACAATATAATGCAACAACATGTTTTTAATGCTACCTCTCTATATTTATTTAGGTAGGTAATAGTATATTTCTACCTGGTATTTATGTAATAGCTAGACAGCTTTTTGCAAAAATCTTTTTAAATGTACTTATATCATTACTTTTTCCTTTGAAAGATTTTGAAATCTTCCAAGGCTTTTTACAATTCCAGTAATATCAAGAAATCATACCCAAGATACTATGTTGCATCATTATTGAAACAGGAGTTTTACTTTTTATCCTTATGTTATTTATTTATTTTATATTTAGAGACAAGGTCTTGCCCTGCTGCCCAGGGTGGGATACAATGTTGCAATCATGGCTCACTGCAGCCTCAACCCATCAGGCTCAAGCAAACCTCCTATCTCAGGCTCTCAAGTAGCTGCAACTACAGGCACACGCCACCATGCCTGGCCGATAATTGCATTTTTTTAGAGATCAGGTCTCACTGTGTTGCTCAGGCTGGTCTCACACTCCTGGGCTTAAGTGAGTCCCCCTCCTTGACCTCCCAAAGTGGTAAGATTACAGGTATGAGCCACCATGCCTGGCCTGAAGTTTAAAATGTATGTTTGTAGTAGACTGAATACTCTATCAACTATATTTTGATTTGTAAAAGGGTCATCCTGCATGTTTAACATTAACAAATAATCTCAAACTAGATTAGAAGCAATGGAAATTAATTAAAAATTTGTCGTATAAAGTCACCACTGACATTTTTGATAATTAACCTTGGGTTTCTCTTGGCAAATTGATAGACTCTACCCTGAAGCAGGAACTCCTATATATTTAGCTCTCTGCTTTTAATGTGGTTATTTCTGAAAAATATTATCAGAGTTTTCTGTCAACCAATGATCATTAATATTTGGTGATTACAGCATTTTCCCTTGGAATAGAAACCACCTATGGAGGTGTACAGCTTTTCTTACAGGTTTAAATATTAAAACTATTTTAGCCTTTCTTTGGAACTATTTTGATTATGAGTTATATTTTTGGCAAAATATATTTTCCTTTCCTGGGGACCTTTCCAAATTGTTTAGAATTGTCTTCATTAAATTAAAGCACTTCTGTTTATGCATTTCAAATGCGTGTGCATGTCACTACACGTTCTTATAAGCACTGACGTAATACTTTCTCCTTCTGAATATTGATATGATTTTGTTTGGCATTACACAGGCAGAATCTCAAAAATTTTCTAAATGACATCTACATTTAATAATTGCTGCAAATATTGTTGAAGAATCATGAGGTTGCAGTAGGGTTTTGTTTTGTTTTTGAGAAGTTTTAAAATTTGTCTTATTTTGGATTTTTTTCCCTTTAGTTAAAGATTCAGATGAACACTGAGTCAGAAGATAGGTTAAGCTTTCCCACCTCTGCTCCATTGGAATGAGATAGACTAATTTCCTTGGGATAGATGGAGGCTATTTATATAGGATGTTTATACTATAAGGCAATTAAATACTTACTAAGTAGATATAATTTCTAAAAGTAAAACAGAACCTAAAACTACAAGACTGTTATTCCTAGCCCAGATAAATTAATATTAATTCTAAACCTCAAAGATCTTCATAAAGATTGCTAGATATGAAGATTTTTATACCATTGCTCAGTAGTATATAACAGGTTGTATAACCTTGTGATGAAGAAATTCTCCTTCCCTATTCGTCACTTACTGTTAGGTTCTCTGTATTTGGAAAGTCTCCTTTTGTTACAGATTTGAAGTTTAAAGATGCATCATAAAGTCTAAAAGTAGGAAATGCCCACAGAATTTAACATTAACAGTTGTAGAACATATTGAATGCCTAAAATACAGTGTCTGAGTGATTAGAGGAAGAAAGTGGAGTATTTCGAGAATTTGACACGCTCCTTATCTTCCAAATTGCTCAAATCTGTTTCCTTGTATCTAAACTCAAAGTTTATGGTAAGGTCTAAACGGGCATTGAGCCAGATAGAATGGAGAGAATGAGAAGAAAAGGGGAATCGACAGGGAAACAGCATGAATGGAAAAACTTTCCAATTGTTAATTGATTACTAGATGTAAGCCTCTAAAGAGGTATTGAAAGAGGTTTTACAGCTTTTGCTTCATTATCCTTACCTTCAAAACCTTGGCTAAATGTGTCCAGAGTATTTTGAGCTCAGAGTATGAGCTGAAAAGAGTAATATTTCAGATACCTTAATACATTATATTTAGCCCTTCATGTGAGAGTTACTGCATTTTCACATTATGTACTTTAACACAACTTTAAACATTTCCTATATTGAGTTTTTTTTTTAAAAGGCACTTCTGTTTATGTATTTCAAATGTGTGTAGATGCCACTACACATTTTTCTAAGCACTGAGTTAATATTTTTCCTTGTGAATATTCACATTTTTGTGGCACTACACACACAGACTCTTTGAATAATCAAACTATTCACAAGCCAATTCTAAGTTAGAATATCTTTTTATTTTTGTTATGTTTTGTTTTTGTTAATAGCAAGTTCTTATACCTTAATATTTGAGAAACACACAGTTAATAAAACAGAAGGAGGGGCAGCAATAAGATAAACTGGCTTTGCTTCATCAAATTATCTTGTTTTTAGACAAATCCAAATGGCAACAACCATGCATCTTTTCTCAAACTAAGATTTTATAATAGATGTTTTCATTATAACAAGTTGTATATCTACATTTCATTTATATAAAAGGCAGCTCTAAACTCTGACTACATTCAAAGTTACTTGTAACAAAGCCTGGATTGTAATATGAACACATCTGGATTTGGGGAAATGTGTACAAATATGGCTGTATGTAAAGGTAGCAGCAGTTTATAGCTTTCCTTATTAGTCTTCTGTCTATATACTTCAGGCAGGAGTAGAAAAAGCCCATGGCATATTGAGCTAGTATGTGTCCTTACTTGCTAAAAACAAACAAACAAAAAAAAGTAAAAACAAACTCTGTCCATAAGTGCACACTATTCTGTAAAGAAAAATTCCTGTTTACAGTTAAAATATTTTAAATTTTAAAACAACATAAAAATGTGAATACATTTTGGTTACTTTTTGGAATATTAAAGCAGAATAGATAAATGTGCCTGTGTCGTTTCCTGGAAAATCACTTGTTAAAGAACTCATTTTGGTAATTATCTAGTAATTCTATAGTTAGCAAAATTTTATTTTATATTTCTATATTCATATTTCTATGAAAATTGTTCTGAATTTAACATGCCAATAATTCTTTTCATTCACATGTTAATTTCCATACCTGTTTCTATGAAATGTTTGTTTTTAATTTTTCTGATTAAAAAATGTTATCTAGTTTAGCTTTGTAACTTAGAGTGAGAAAAGGCTATGGTTTGTTCTCTGAAATGCTTAACTTACTTTCAAACTGATTAAATCAGCCAAAGAATTTGAAGGGTTTAGCTATTAGATGTCAGATAATTGCTTGATTAACCTATACTTCAGTTTTTCAACTGTTCTTTTGACATATTAACCTGCTTCAGTGCAGGGAACAAATTTTTGAGGCTGGGGACATAGTAGGTGTTTGGCGTTTTTCTCAATTGATTTAGAAACAAACTTAGTGTAACTAAGTAGGCATAACATACTCTTTAGTTACCCCTAGAAAGGTATATTTAGACTTGTTTAGTAAGCAGAGGTGGTAATATTCAACCAAGTAAGCAAATATAAGTATGAAATAGTTTGCCTTTAAACCCACTTGGCAGTGGAAAGAGCCAAATGGAAAACTAGCTGACCACGCTGATCCTGTTTGTCTTACACAGTAGTTAAGCTAAATGCCACTCAGACAATGATTTATTTATTAAAGCAAAGAAAATATTTTTCTTTCCTAAAATCGTAATGTAAAATAATAAATATAAGAGTACATTTTGAATCTGTGATAGAATCCGTGTTCCTTGCCATAATATGTTAGGTTGCATAACATTTTTTTTAAAGGGACAAAAGCTGGAGAATTCATACGTTGTGTTAGCAAGAAAAAATAGATAATGGAAGCAGGACTTTCCTGCCCCTTCCCTAAAGCTTCAAGTAATTTGAAGCGTGAAAAAGAAAATGAAACTTAAAAAATCAGTGAGAACAATGTGCTTCCCTAGAGGCTCTTTTCATTATGATAGCACTTATTTCCAAGAATGCTTCTGAATATGTATCCCAGGCAATTAATGCAACATACATTTGTCTTTAATACTTTTCCAGTTTGAAGATATTTGTCCTCAGTGGCAGAATATAAATAGGAGTTGAATAGGTTTCTTTCTGTTCCATTATCTTTTCTTTTTACACTGATTGCCCTAGCAGGGGCTATCTTTTCCTTGTTTTTCCTCACCTTTTAAATCCAGTTTTTGTTATCTTTAGCATTTTATTCAACTTCATTTTATATTTTGCTTTAACATTCTGGTTCTATAATGCTACTTTATCTTGTATATCACTCCGTACTTATTGGGGTTTTTCCATGTCTGCCAGTCACATCTCTTGAGGAATGATTCTCACTTGAGAGGTAGTGAGATTTTTCTTCCAGCTCAAAACCAGGAGAAAGGAAGACCTGCCTGATTCCATCTTTGGACTCAAGGAGCCCATGAGATAAAGGCTGTCTCATAAGGTAGCATCAGGCTTTTGTTTTGACACAAGTTTACCATGCATTTTCTATAGTCTCCTTTCATTACCTACTAAAACTTATCCGAATACTTACAGAGAATGGTTTTGTGCAAACTGCCTTGCTCTTGGCTGCTTAGTGGAGCCTTATTTCCTGTAGTCTGTAGCAGCTACTGCAATGGGTAGAACTTAGAATTCCACCTTAAAATTTCACGTGTACAGTTTTCTGGAGAGTGAGTCTGTAGCATACAGAGGTGTTTGTGTCATGCCTCACCACAGTTTAAGAGCTGTTTATATGCATTGTACAGAGCCCAAGGGTATTCTGGAAACAACAAAGATATGAAAACCTTGGTTATAGAGAATTAGAGAATTACTGTTCCATGAGTGTGGAATACATTATATTAGACTAGATGAGCTGGTGTAAGGGAGTCATTGTAACAAAATCAACAAAGGTTTCTTATGCCTGTGGAATAGCTGCCATGGAGCTAATTCCCAAGTGATCCCTCCTGAGTTGTTTTTGTAGAATCATCTGGGCAGCTGTGCGTTGTATTCATGCTGAGGTGATAGATGAATACTTTTCAGAATGTGGACATGTTATGATACATTTCAGGATCCTTTTACCTTGAAAACTACGTTGCTGCCATGTTGGAAGAATAACACCTAGCAAAAATGATTAATGTGGAAGGGTGTGTCTTTAATCTGTGATGAAGAGAAATTAATTTCATCTTCACTCACCTCAAATCCCTGTTCTATGTAATGGACATTAGCAGATCTATATTGTGCTCATGGCACCTAAATAAATTCATACCATTAAAGGGAGTTTTAGATTTATTACCTATTAGATATATTATTTATTCAGGTTAAATGAGAATTTGGCTTTGCAATGTGTATTAGTTATTTGGGTAATGAAGTAACAAACATTTTAATGTTACTTTTCAAAATGTAAAATGTAAATGATTTATATTTGAATTATTATAGACTCCATATGCTTAGTGTACAACAGAATTTTGTAATGTTTTATTTTTAAGGAAAGTTACACTTTGGGAAGGGTGATCCATGGAGGCAGAATGTACCAAACTGCCTAGAGGAAATGTTTTTCTTTTTCCTAGAGGAAAGGCATAACGATTGGAGTAGCCACCAATAGTTAGGCTTTTTATCCATATTATCAGGGCATTAAATTTTTTGGCATATAAAATAACCCTTTATCCTCAGAAGTTGTTGCTTCTGGGTTTTTGCCTGACTAGAGAGTTACAGAAAGATAATTGAAAATAAAATATATGCAGTTTGAAAAATATTCAAACTAAATTCAAATTGGTTTTTAGAAGTTACATTTGTAAAAAATCACACTTGATTGCCATTTAAAAACCATCAAACTTCAGATGTGGGTTTAATGACAATACTATAGAACAACATATCTTAGAAAAAGAAACTACATGACAAATAGATTGCAGTGAGCATATTTAACATCCTTTTAGGCAGCCTGTCACAGTGCTGGTTAGTGACCAAGTCAGACAGGCACTTAAGCAGGTCATTTCCAACATTCACTAGCAGGTGCAGGTTTTATATGATGTTTGTTTTCCAACTTTTGATTTTAAAACTTTGAAATCTTAATTTGCAGAGAACATTCTTGCCTGATAAAACAGACATTCTTTTGTGTTGCTTTAAGATGTTCACTTTTATAAAGCTATGCTGTCCGGAGTTTCTATTTCCAAACTTTGTACCATTAGATAGGCTGTGGTCCTGAGTGGGCCAGTTGTTTGAGTATTGCTTGCAGATTTGATTCCTCAATGGAAATGTTCCCGTAAAGCTTATTCAGATAATTATTATTTATTCTTTAAGCATGAAAAGAAGGTCAAATAGCTATGGTGTAATTTTCAGAATTATTTACACTTTTTGTGTAACACAAGAGAGATTATACATCCCTAGTAGAAATCTCAGGAAAAGAACCCTTTCCATTTGGTAGCAATACTTAGTTTTGAGATGTGATTTGCATCTTTGCTGTAATTTGAAAGACAAATGGCTTAAGGTGCATGTTTTTAAATGAAGTTTGAGATTTTTTTAAAATATGCCTTTTAAAAAAATATTTCTTCTTGTATTTAGGCCTCTCTTATATTAAATCTTTGAGAGCCATTGTTTCCTTAAGTAAATAAGGTACTTCTTTAATCCTCTCTGAGAGTGGGGAAAATGCCCACAGGGTATAGAGAAAGGAAGGACTGGTACTCTCAGATACTTTGTAATATTTTAGTTCTTTGATTTCAAAAAATCACTCTCCTCTTTCTTAACAACTGCTTTCTTTCATCTAAATTAGACATTAGATGTTAAAATCTTCATGGATTTTAATTATATCAAATCATGCTATTTCTGGATAATTAATGATGGACAATTAATACTAATGTATTAATTGAAGTATTCTATGGAGTACCTTTTTACATGTTGGGTAACTCTACCCTCAACTGATAAAGGCATAAATAATTTTAAATTTCATAAGTCATAGGATCTTTTCATTTTATGCATAATAAATCAAGACACATGCTAATAGACTGATACTTTCAAAAATCAAATTTTAAATGTGCCACTTGCCTTTTAGAGTGATACTGAAGTGGTGCAATCTGGAAAATACATGATAGAATTTCTACCAAACATTAATATTTATCTTCTGGATCACCACCTGAAGACTAATAGCACTATGTCTAGAATTCTTGTCATGGGCCGTGTTAGTAAAACAGTAATAAAAGTGATAGAGTAGTTCACTATTTTATGTCCTGTGGCTGGTTATGGTCATCTGGCTGAAGTCTATCCCATATTAATCCCTTGAGTCAACAGTCGGGAACATTCAATGATGTACTTGAAATATTTTTAACATGTGGTATTTAGAATGTTTAGAATGTCAAAGGATCCTTTGTAATGATCTTCCCCTTGGGTAGTTCAAAAGATATTTTTAAAGTTATTTTTCAAAGAGCACAGTATTTGAAGATTTTAATAAGATATAAATCTAGAGTACTTTGGGGAAAAAAAGCTCAGTTCTAGAAAAGGAAAAATCATACCATACAGTGAAGTGATATATTAGTCAAATAATCTATGAAAAAATTCAAGAAAATAGAGCATGTGTTCATTTTTGGTTGAAAAAAAGGAACTTTTTTTATGAATAAGAGAATGCATTTGATGCTCTCTTGGGAAACTGTTACACCCTTCTCTAATTGTGTTTTTCACATTTTATGTTCAAGTGTAGATGACTGAAGAGATAGCATAACCTGTTCATATTTTTCATAGAACATATTAAAGCCTGTTTCTATGGCAACAACTTTTAATTGGCAAATCCCATTCTGTCAGCACTCTCAAGTGGATTTTTCTTGGGTACATTGAATTGTTAGAAATGCTTCACAAAGTAAAAGTTAGATTTGGCATTACTGTTTGGCATGAAAGATGTTCATGGTCAAGGATTTATTTTATTAAATAATTTATAGTATGTGTAGTAAGTTGCTGTACAGATGATACATCTATCTCAACATCCTGTTGGTGTGTCAAGATACCTGCTGAGAATTGATACAGACACTTAGGGCTTGCACACTGAAAATAGCAACTTGGGTTATTTCACACAAGTAAAGTAGGCAAATGCCTTACCTGGCAGGAAAAAAAAAGTTTGAAAAAAACACTAAAATCCTTTTAGGCAACATTTTAGACTTTTTAAAGCAGCATATTTATAGTTTTTATTTCCTTATGGCTCTGACTTTAATAGTATAGATTGATTTGTTAGAAACATAGTTTGCAGCTTTCTTACTCATAAATTTTATTTCTTGAATCAATGTGGTGCAGAATGTTGAAGCAGGTATTTGGTAAGTTGGATCTGGCTACTGCAGTGTTGTAAAAATAGATTAAGTAAACAGACACAGCAGGCCAATGCAGCTTGAATTTTGAACCCTTCTGAGACCCCGTATAGCTTTAATAGTCTTTAGTTCTAAGAAGGAAAACTATGAATCTCTCAGGTAATTTTAATATTATATAATGAAGGAAGATCTATCTTACAGCCAATAATCAGGTGTTGTATCTTTTGTAATTCTTTCAGAGCGCTTTATCTGAAAGCTTCAATTTTTAAGCTATTCCAGTCTGTGTATTTTTTTTTTTTTTTGGTCTTTGCTATTTTTATATCACTGCGGTAGCATAACCCTGCACCAAGTACAAGACAGTATTGCAGTTTGTGTTGAATGTAAAACTGTTATTAAATGAAAGCTAATAAAGCAAATTCTTGGAAAGAAGGAAGTTGTCTACATTCAAGACTTAAAATATTAAAATCAAATTTGTCTTCTAAAAATTAAAATATGAAAGGACTAAATGAAACTGTATATTTCCCCCTCTTCAAAAGTCATGACTTCATGTAGTCAAGGACCAAAATCTGATTAGTCACTCATATTAATTATTTTTCACTGTTGCAGATATTCTGTAAAAGTGTTCCTTTCTCATATATCATCTTTGTCTCTTAAAACTGTCCTTACTGTGTTTTTGGATTTTTGTCCTTTTCATCAGAAGTCACAGAAAGCTTTTATGGCTGAATAGTTCAACCTCACCTAGGTAAAGTGCCATTGTATCTTTCTAATCCATATGTTTCCTGAGCAGTTATGACTCTTGTAATTTTATAATTATATTTAAAAGAAATAAATTGTGTGTATATATATTTATAAATATACGTATGTGTACACACATGCATATATGCTCTGTGGGTATATTTGTATGAATTTATTTCTAGTAGTCTAAGAAAAGGATGAGATGGTATTATTAATAACTTAGATGAAGAGTGGTAAGCCAGTTTACCAAGGCTTTTCCATAAATTAGTGAGAAAGGTAAAAGTAAAAATAAAGATTAGATGGCCTACAGCTCCCTGTAAAATAATCCATTCTCAGAACCACAGGCCTTGTGCATTGTTTTATGGGCCAACAGGCTTTCACTAGACCCTTGACATTCTTGTAGTTTAGATTTCTGGTTTTTAACATTCAGGAACTGTCCCAAAGATTCTTTACATGTAATCGATTGTTTTTGGTCCTTGGGAGGAAATTTACATCAGGTGCTCTGAGTTGACTTGAGGACTCAGCTGGAGAAGGCGTCTAGTTGGCTACCCTCTTCAAGAGATCTTTGTTGACTGTTCACATAAGCCATAACTATGGTGAGGAGGATGGAGTATTTGTCCATTTGGGAATTTGCAAAGGTCCGTGGAACACATAACATTAAAATATCAGGTTCTTTTCATACCAGTGCTTTACAAACAGGACTTGAGAATAGTATAATAAATGTCAGTAGTTATGGATTTTAGCTTTTCAGCTTTTATTAACCCTACCAGTCCCAGTCCCATAGTTGAGTGAAACAATATATGTCTGTCTTCTCTTTGCTCTCAATTTCTATGCCAAGTGCAGTTCCCTTGATTGTGAGTGCTTCAGACTCCCAGCTCTTACCTTTACCTACCTAGGTCCAATCTAAAGTTTCTGACTTTGAGGAGGTATGACTAGGTACTGTATGGGAAAAGGGTAGGATAGAAAGGGGCATAGAATTCCTAGGAAATGACCACTGATTCTGGTTCAGAGGCCTAGCAGTTGAAAGCTAGAGCTGGAAATCTGGAAGCTTTATTAATGGTATTTAGTAGGTATCTGGCAGCACATCTGGTAGCCTGCATGTGCATTATTTACACAGGTATTCAGGTAGATGAAGTGACTAAATGAAGAAATATCTTTATCACACACAATGAATCATGTTCTAACATAAGGGCAAAGAAGGAAGGTGAAGTGGTGGAGGAATAGTTTCTGAGTTACTGGAAAATATGAATGTAGACATTATTAATAAAGATTAATAATAAACCTTTTCTGGTTTAGAGCCTAATTCACGTGCTTTTAAACAGTTGACATGAAATATTTCATAGATTTAAATGGGGATCAGTCTTTATACATACCCTTTTATATAGTCATGCATCTCTTTTTTTTTTTTTTTTTTTTTGAGATGGAGTTTCACTCTTGTTGCCTAGGCTGGAGTGCAATGGCGTGATCTCAGCTCACCACAACCTCCGCCTCCCAGGTTCAATCGATTCTCCTGCCTCAGCCTCCAGAGTAGCTGGGACTACAGGCATGCATCACCATGCCCGGCTAATTTTTGTATTTTTAGTAGAGATGGGGTTTCTCCATGCTGGTCAGGCTGGTCTTGAACTCCTGACCTCAGGTGATCCACCCACCTTGGCCTCCCAAAGTACTAGGAGTAGCACAGGTAGCACAGGCGTGAGCCACAGCGCCTGGCCCCGTATCTCTTAACGATTGGGATATGTTCTGAGGAATGCATTGTTAGGTGATTTTGTCATTATGCAAACATCATAGAGTATACTTGCACACACCTGGACGGTATGGCCTCCTACATACCCAGGCTATGTGGTTATAGCCTATTGCTTCTAGGCTGGAAACCTGTACTGCGTGTAACTGTACTGAATACCAAGGGCAATTGTATCTCAGTGGTATTTGTGTATCTAGACATAGAAAAGGCACAGTAAACATATGGTACAAGAGATTACAAATTTTTACACCTGTATAGTATACTTATGATGACTGGAACTTGCAGGACTGGAAGTTGTTCTGGATGAGTGAGTGAGTAGTGAGTGAATGTGAAGGCCTCAGAGATTACTATACATGACTGTTGGCTTTACAAACACTGTGTTCTTAGGCTATACTAAATGTATATTTTTTGTTCTTCAACAAATTAACCTTAATGTAATTTATTTATTTATTTATTTATTTATTTATTTATTTATTTTTTGAGATGGAGTCTCGCTCTGTTGCCCAGGCTGCAGTGCAGTAGCACGATCTCAGCTCACTGCAACATATGCCTCCCGGGTTCAAGAAATTCTCCTGCCTCAGCCTCCCAAGTAGCTGGGACTACAGGCTGCCATGCCTGGCTAATTTTTGTATTTTTAGTAGAGACGGGGTTTCACCATATTGGCCAGGCTGGTCTCGAACTCCTGACCTTGTGATCCACCCGCTTTGGCCTCCCAAAGAACTTTTTTAAATTTATAATTAAAAAAAAAAAAACTTACTGACTCTTTTGTAATAACACTTAGCTTAAAATGCAAACAGATTGTACATCTGTACAAAAACTTTTTTATATCTTTAAGGCTTTTCTCTATTTTTTTTTTTTTTTTTGTAAACCTTTAAAAACTAAGACACAAACGTATATGTTATTTTAGGCCTACACAGGGTTGGGACCATTAATATCAATGTCTTCTTCACTCCACATCTTGTCCCACTAGAAGGTCTTCAAGAATGATACCATGCATGGAGCTGTCATCTCCTATGATAACAATGCCTTCTTCTGGAATACCTCCTGAAGGGCCTGCTGGAGGCTGTTTTACAGTTAACTTTTTTTTTTTAATTATTAGAAAGAGTACATGCTAATGATAAGTAGCATAGTAAATAAGTAAACCAGTAGCACAATCATTTATTATCATGTATTTTGTACTGTACATAATTGTATTGTTATACACACACACACACACACACACACACACACACACACTCTGATATAAGTGGGTTGTAGTCCTCTGGTGACTTAGGCCGAGATAGTTTTTGAAAATGAAATGCCATACCTTCTTTATTGTAGTGGCAAATCAAAGCTAAGTAGCAGTAAAACTGTTAATGGACTAGGATACTTGATGCAGGGAGAGGGTCACAGGGCACAGGCAAGAATGCCCTTGCCCTAAAGACTGCAGAGTAGCAGAGCAGGAGCAGTACTTTGTGGAAAGACCCAGCTTAACCAGAACAATGCCCATAAAACCTTTGAAGTGCAGTGATGTGAGAGCAAGACTAGAAAACTTTCATTTAACAAATCTAGAAAAACTTATAATAAGAACAACAGCTATACTCTACCTGTGTTCTCTAGGTGCTAGGTATTGACTTCAAACAAATGTTCATTTAAATCCTCTTATATAACCTTATCAGGGAGATAGTATAGTTATTCCCATTTTATTGATGAGGAAACAGAGGTTTAGAGGATTAAGTGCTATGTACAAGGCCGCAGGGCTGGTAAATGGCAAAATTGGGATTTGAACTTGAATACATCTTTCTGCTTTTTGAGTTCCTACTATTAAGCACTCTCTCCTTTTTCAGTTTTAAAGGAATGTTGCAGCATAATATTACACGTTAAGTTGCCCTTTCTTAGATAAATTAAAACCTTACCTAAAATGAATAATGATTCTAAGTTTGAACCATGAAATCTTCATAGCAAGGACGGATGTTATGTAACCTGCTTAAACTTCTGTTCACAGATTTTTGACACTACCTTTCAAATTTATGACCTTTTTTCTACGTTTTCGTTTTTTCTTCCAGTTCTTCATACCTATAAACCTTCCTCCTTTTGACCTTGTTATTTGCATTTGAAAACTTGGTCCATAAAGCTTTCCTGAAAATCACATGGGAAGCAGTATTTCATACAGCTCCAGAAAACTTTTGGAAGGAAGGCTGACAGTGTTGGGGGCTTAATTCTACATGCTTCTTTATTCTCTGCATTTAGCTCCTGCCTGACATGTGCAGCATATTGCTAAACACATGCGAGACATTATTGTAGTGATATTTCCTATAGAAAACACCTTGGTATAATTCAAGATGAAAAATAGAATATACATGAGAGGTGAAAAGTCAACTTTGATTAGTAAAGTGCTGACATCCCAGTTGGAAGCACTGAGAAGTACATTCAGTTGCCTCTGGCTTGCTGAATCTGTCTATCCCATACCCACCCCCATCTCACAGGGCTAACAGGGAAGCACATTTTGAAAATTCTGATGAATGCATTCCAATTCTCTTTTGGTGGGAAAGGCTGAGTTTGCAGGGAATTGGTAGTAAAGTATTGGCACTTTCTTTGTTTCTATAATATCAATAAATTGCAAACTGTCGTTTCTTTTACTGAACATGGGTTTCAAATACAGAGCTCATCATTAAGTCCTGTCATTTTGTGCAAAAAGAAAACAGTGTGATTACATTATAGAGAAGCAGTTGACATTTATAAATAGTAAGTAGTGGCATAAAGACTTCTTTTCTCTTTACGTAGTGCAACATGAACAGAAATCTCTGCAAGAAGTACCTGAAGATGGGTCTTAATATTTTTTTAAATATAATCCCCTGCTTAGGTAACATTACACATAGGTTAATGTGTATTTCACTTATTTCTTTGTAATACTTTTATTATCAATTTCAGAGCTCATTTCTGAGATAAAAATTCAGAACTAAAATTGATATTAAAACCATTGGAGTGGTGTTAATGGGAGACAGAGTTAAACAAATTGAGCCTTTTGTACATATTTACATTTCATGTGCTTTTTAAAAACTCAAAAAATGAATGGAATGCTTTTGAAAATCAGCATACTTATTCTGCTTCTGCCGCTTTGAATAAACTACTATCCCAGAATTTCTACTTTTTAAAAGCAGCAACAAGAAGTAAAACAAAACATTCAAAGCCTTAATGTTGAGATTTTGAATAATATATGTCTGTTTTTAACATTTATCCTTAACCCCTTTCTATTTTTATCCTCTTTGGCAAAATTATGTAATAGCCTTAACTGGGTGAGCCATAATCTCCAGATGGGTAAGATATACACAGAGAAGGAAGATATATTACAAAAGCACCTTTCAGAATATTCCATGTTCTGGCAATACAAACATGTTCTTCTGAAAGGTAGCTACTCCCAGTTTTTTGCAATAATGTCAGGGAAACTTTATATGAGATGTAAAAATATTTCTGAGAAGTATTCTGAGTAGAAAATCCCAAAGGCCTTCTTTTTTTGTTGTTTTTAACAGGAAAACATGCTTGTACAGATGGCTAGTTGAATTTTCTAGCTTTTAAAATGGTGTACAATTTGTTGCGTTGGATCCTAAGTTTCTAGAGTGCTGCTATCTTATTGCTTCAAGGTACCTCCTAAAAGAAGCCCAGAATCTCTTGCCAAGATGCCTCCCATAGAAAGGTACCAGAACTCCTTTACATAAACATCTCTGTTCTCTCACCCAACCCTCCCTGGCCTGTCTCCTTGACTTCTGTCATTCCTCCCTGAAATCCCTTTTCCATGCATACCTGCTTTCTAGATAGTCCTGAACTGCTGGAAAATAGATATTATATTCCCAATAGACTGGGAGTAGAAAGGGCCCCTGGCCATTGAATGGCTTTTAAATCTGGAATGTAGGTTAGCTACAAATTAGCTTGCAGCTACAGTCTATCTTAGAGAATTTCTTGATATCCAAGACTAATCCTAGGTATCAGATAACTTTTAATGGGCATGATAATTTTAGGCCTTTTACTTTCTGAGCATTGAATCTACCCAAGAATAGCAGCAAAGAGCTAAAAGTCTCTGGAACTGTACTGAAACACTGGGTGAGAAAGCCATTGACTTACCTTCTTAAGGAAATGAATGTTATGGTGAAATATGATTCAGGTCTGAGGGAATATCGTTTGACTATTAGTATCCCAGCTTTATTTGTACCTCTTCTTGAGAGTGTTTCTCATGAAGTTACCTTCCATTGATGTCTTCTATAGCTAGCTTTCTTTACCAATTGGAATTGCATTTTGTATTTCTTTTTCTATCCTGCATCAGCCAGCATAATGATAAGCAAGTAGATACCTTATATATTTATTAATGGATAAATATAAGTATTAGCAACACATTGTGGATATATGTTCCCCTTTCCTGTGTGTGAGCTATAGTTGGCACAGTGAATTTCAGCATTATGTAGTTCACTAGTTCTTTGTAGAAATTGTTTTCCCAAAGGTAATTTCTTTATCGCCTTTAGTAGGAGATATGAAATTATTTTAAATAATTTTTTCTGAGAACTATACTGAAAAAATAGTGCCTAATTAAGCTATTCCAGCGGTTATTGAGAGTAACCAATTTAGTTATAAATCTATTTTTATCACTGACATTCAGTTCATCCTACATGGTTTTCCAAAACGAACCTACCATTTTAAAAACCAAGATTGTTGGGTAGATTTTCTTCACAATTTCATCCAAAGTGAGAATCTCTGAGACAGCAGTAATATTTTGAGGGCAAAACCAAATTTTTCCAAAGGGTAACAGATAACATTGTTTATAATTTGCAGAATAGTCATAGTCAATTAGTGTGAAATACATATTTTAACTAAATGTGTACTGTGATTAAAGCTATAAGAAGTCTGTCTGACTATTTATATACAGTGAGAAGAGTCTTCCACAGACTGTTTGCTTAATTGCTGCATTTTTAAACACCACAAGCTATTTGAATTTCAGTTTGACACTGTTTTAGTTCTGAATATAGCCTGCCAAATTTGTTTATACGGTACATATGCCTCATGCAGATGTCTCTGACACCTTAATTGTTCTGTGACCTTGTACAAATTATTTAATTTCACAGGATGTCTGAATCCTTGTCAGCAAAGTGGGGAGTAACAGTACTGGTGCTATAGAATCCTTGACAGAATTATGTGAGATTTACTCTTTCCTTTATTCAGCACTCTGTGGCACACTCTAAGCTAGGTGAAACAGGGCCCCTGCCCTTACGGATCTTATTCCCTAGTGCAGGAATTAGTTGATAAATAAACACATAAATAAGCAACATAATTACAGGCATGAGAAGTACTATACAGAAAATAAACAGGGACAAGTGTCAGATGGAGCCTGACTCTGGGAGACCTTTAGATGGGTGTTATGTCCACTACTCTTGGAAGAGCATAAACAATAAATAGTAATTTTCTCCCTTCATCATCCATAGTTAATTTTCCTTTTTTTGTCCCGAGAGGGAGCCTCACTCTATTGCCAGAGTGGAGTGCAGTGGAGCGATCTCGGCTCACTGCAATCTCCACCTCCCAGGTTCAAGCGATTCTGCTGCCTCAGCCTCCCGAGTAGCTGGGACCACAAACATGCACCACCACGCCAGGCTAATTTTTGTTTGTATTTTAGTAGAGACGGGTTTCTCCATGTTGGCCAGGATGGTCTTGATCCCCTGACCTCGTGATCCACCTGCCTCAGCCTCCCAAAGTGCTGGGATTACAGGCGTGAGCCACCGTGCCCGGCCTTCAGCTTTTATTTAATTATTATATTCACAGTCTATAAAACAAAAATATGGATAAGTAGTTTTTATCCTGTGAGAAATATTTTTAAAGTTTAAGATTTCGTAGCGGACATGTTATTGCTTCAAGGTTAATGGAGTGACTAGTACATTTTCATTATTTTGTGGCATAATATAAATTATTTTAAACTTTTTGTTTAAATAAAATGCAGGCCAACTGTTGTGCTGTTTATCAAATGATAGTCCTAATTAATATTTGTCTGTTTTTTCTTCTCAAGCATTTTGGTGCTATATTTCACAGAAGACATTTGTGTGCTAGCTTATCTTGCTACCCCACTTGAACAATTTAGGCAGCTGTTTTGTCTTGGATTTTTAGGTCCTATATAACCAGACAATCAGTCATTACTCTTGACTTCTCTTAATGAGTGCAGTCTTTCTGTATCCTTAGGTCATCTTCACTAAGGAGTATCTTCCTGAAATTCAAGTAGGCCTCAGCAAGAGCATTGGATGGATGGATTATCTTTGCTTGTATTGTAGAATTCTTAACCTGGCATTGACATTACTTTCACTTAACTCTTGCATTAACTCTGAACTTAACCTCCCCTGAACAAAGCCTTTACCCCAAACAGATTGCTTTAGCCACTGTCTGTTGCCTAGCGGGAAGTTCACACCTGTGTGGTTTTAGTTACTGCCATTTTACCTATCAGGCCCTCCTGGCTTTTTTAATTCCTGGGAAGTCAGCTGTGTTATAGAGCAGAGGTCCCCAACCCTGGGCTGAACAGCAGGAGGTGAGTGGCTGATGAGTGGATGAAGCTTCATCTCTATTTACAGCTGCTCCGCATTGCTGGCATTACCACCTGAGTTCTGCCTCCTGTCAGATCAGTGACAACGTGTTGGATTCTCATAGGAGTGTGAACCCTATTGTGAACCGTACATGCAAGGGATCTAGGTTGGAGACGCTTTATGAGAATCTAATGCCTGATGATCAGTCACTGTCTCCTGTCACCCCCAGATAGGACCATCTAGTTGCACGAAAACAAGCTCAGGGCTCCCACTGATTCTACATTATGGTGAGTGTTATAATTATTTTATTATATATTACAATGTAATAATAGAAATAAAGTGCATAATAAATGTACTTGAATCATCCCCAAACCATCCCCCACTCCACCACCACCAGTCCAGGGAAGAATTGTCTTCCACGAGGCTGATCCCTGATGCCAAAAAGGTTGGGGACCACTGTTATAGAAGACATAATGCTCAGACTTGATATCAGACCTGATTTGCTACTGTGTGATCTTAGGCAAATCCTTTCACCTCTCTGAGCTTTAATTTCCTCATTGGCATAATGTAGTTAGTACATTTACTCATATCATCATTTCAGGTTAATTGAATCTGCTTTTGAAAGTGCTCCACTCCTAGTCTGTCTTTCCTCTGCATTTTTTCCACCCTGGTTTCACAGCGCACTTCATATTAACATTCTTCTATTTTCTGTAATATATCCTATATTAAGCTTTATTGCAGCCCTACCTTGACCCTATTCCACCTTTTCTTCTGTTTTTTGTTTGTTTTTGTTTTGATTTTTGGTAGGTTGTCAGATAACAGAGATAAATTAAGATTCTCAAAAAAAGTTTGGGGATTACCTGTTTATTGTAATGAACCATCTTTTCAATTGCTTGAACAGTATTTAGTATAAATGAAGTACAAGAAATGGTCTGTATGAATTAACAATTTCTTTTCCATGGTGGACCCATAGAAATACATTAAAGAAAAACTCATGGGGGTATAGCATGTTCCTAAGTGTAACATTGGGAAAACAACAAAAGGAAAAAAGGACAGAAATACACTCATGGTAAGTAGTAAGCTGGCTGGACAATACAAAGAGAAAATATAATAATGCAATCCTGTTGGCACATGTAATAGGATGTGATGTACTGCCAAAATGGATTGTCTAATCTGAAAGTTTCCCCAGCTTAAAAAAATCTTGGAGATAAGAACATTGGCATTCCATTCTAAGACCTGTTAGATTTCAAATGATTGAGAATATGTTTATTATTATTATTATACTTTAAGTTCTGGGATACATGTGCAGAATGTGCAGGTTTGTTACATAGATGTACACATGCCATGGTGGTTTGCTGCACCCATCAACCCATCACCTACATTAGGTATTTCTCCTGATGCTATCCCTCTGCTAGCATCCCTACCCCTGACAGGCCCTGGTGTGTGATTTTCCCCTCCCTGTGTCCATGTGTTCTGATTGTTCATCTCCTACTTACACTTGAGAATGTGCAGTGTTTGGTTTTCTCTTCCTGTGTTAGTTTGCTGAGAATGATGATTTCCAGCTTCATCCATGTCCCTGCAAAGGACATGAACTCATCCTTTTTTATGGCTGCATAGTATTCCATGGTGTATATGTGCCACATTTTCTTTATCTATGTTTTAAGCATAAATAATAAAGCGCTGATAATCTGTAAACTTTACTTGAATCTATTTAAAGTATTTCTTGGTCCTTTCATGGTAATCTTCTTTAATCTTTCCTTAAAATAACCCTATTGACTAACATATTATAAATATTTTCCTACTGTGTGTCATGTGAGCTCCAGTGTTTTTACCAATTCACACATGTAGAGAGGAACCTTCCCCCCACCATAAACCAGTAAACTAGCAAAAATCAGTAGTCTGTAATGTGGAATACTGGTTTTAGAAGAAATTCTATTTTGTTTGTGTAATCAGTTCATTTTATTGTCAGCCAATTTTCTACTCTTTCAGAGATTATTATTATTTAAAACAAATTCACTTGCTACATAGTCTTTTCAAACCACAATTTATTCATTTATATTTTTTCACAATTTATTTTTAAAAAATCAAAACAAACCAAAAACAGTTGCCCAACTACAGTACAAAAGAAATGCATTGTAAATTCAGAGCCACATTTTAAAAATGAAATTTGAAATTATTTTGAATTATAGGTAAGTGCTATGAAACAAGATATGCGTAATTTTGGAAACAGGCAAAAATAGTTGCATGTAGAGACTGGGCCCTATTTTGGATAACATAGAACTTAGTCACTCAATTATGATTTTTGAAACAGTTTCAGAACAGTTGATTAAAAGTTAGGCCCATCTACTCATTCTTTCTGTTTATGTTAGTGCATGTAATATATTAGTATAGCACAGTTTTTTTTTAAATTAAAAAAGACCTATCATGTTTAATTTCAGGAGAGGTTAGGATTCTTTTAGGGTGTTTAGTAAATTATTGTTTTTAAATATTATGGCTGAATATGTCACATTCAAAAAACATACATTAAAATTATCTAATAGAATCAAATGATGCAAAAATATGGAGTGTATGTGTGTTAGTATGCATTAGAAAAGGAGTAAAGTGGGAGATTATGAAAGATGGGTCTGGGATTATTATCTAGAGAATGGTAAAATCTGTTACCTCTTGCCTGGACTGTTAACATAATTACTTAATTGGTCTCCCCTTTCCAGGCTCTTAGCCACTTCAAGCCCTCTTACATTCTTACTGAGGAATTCATGAAGTACAGCTTTGCTTATGTCCTTTCCACCCCATTCAGTGGCTCTTTCTGGCTTACAAAAGGAAGTAGACAATCTGTAATACAGTATTTGAAACCTTCCCCAAGCTAGACTTTTCTAGGTGCTTTTTCAAACTTGTTTCCTGCTGCTCTTATTACAGATTTATTACTTGTCACTGATGCCCCAATGTATGATATTTCCTCTACCTAGATATCTTTTCCAACTCTTCATGTATAAATTTAGCTTCTTTTTTGAAGCTATTACCTGATACTTCTAAATGGAAATAGTCCCCTTGTCTTTAAAATTACAAGAACTCTTTATCTGAATGTCTTTTGTGACACTCTTTGCCCTATAACCTTATATTCTATTAATAGCTATTTATATGCGTGCCTTGTTTCCTTTCTTAGGATAGGTTTCTAGTTCATTTTGTGTTTCCACTGTCCCATAGCACAGAGCACATGAGAGGTCTCACCATACAGTAGGTGAATAAATATACAAATGAGCTATTCTGAAATTTGGTATAAAATATATTCAAGGTGAGACCACTTCTGCCTGCCTTGCCTTCTTCTTCCTTCATCATTCTTCTTCCTTCCCTCCCCCTGCTCCTGTTTCTTTTGTCTCATCCATTATTACCTTTTTTCTCCTAGCTTAGAAAACAATGAATTAATTGTTCTGCTTTCTCTTTTGCATCTGTGTCTACACATACTGTATTTCTGACCTAGATATCTAGCTCTTCTACAACAATTTCAGAAAGTAGGTATACTCTGTTATTATTCTAAGAAAAACAAAAGGGACTTCTTATTTAATTAATTTTTTTTTTTTTTTTTTGAGACAGGCTTTTGCTCTGTCACCCAGGCTGGAGTATAGTAGTGCAATCATGACTCACTGCAGCCTCAACTTCTTGGGCTCAAGCAATTCTCCCAAGTAGCTGGGACCAAAGATGTGTGCCACCACACCTGT
Organism: Pan troglodytes; assembly: GCF_028858775.2. Taxonomy (NCBI): domain Eukaryota; kingdom Metazoa; phylum Chordata; class Mammalia; order Primates; family Hominidae; genus Pan; species Pan troglodytes. Next base: position 155,597,774 of record NC_086015.1, read on the forward strand.
CTATTTTTTTCTATATTTTTGTAGACACAGGGTCTCACTATGTAGCCTAGGCTAGTCTGAAGCTTCTGAGCTGAAGTGACCCTCCTATCTCAGCCTCCCAAAGTACTGGGATTACAGGCATGAGCCACTGCACCCACCCATTCTTATTTAATTTTTGATGACTTCTAATGGGAGAAGCACATTATCTATTTTCATTTTCCATCTCTATTATAGTAAAATCATTTGTTGTATCTGAAAACAAGCAGGAATGACAAAGTTTTCCTTCAGTCCCTGGATTATTTAGGCCACTTTCATTCTGGCTACCAAATGGTGGAATGCATGCTAACCCTGACATTACTAGTACTTCCTAACTTCATAACTTAACATTGTCGGGACCTTACATGAGATATTTAACCTCTGGGAACTGCAGTTTCCTGATTTGTACTATGAGGCTAATAAGAATACCTCATGGGATTGCCATGAGGATAAAAGCTACATATTATTGTGAGAGTTAATGGTAGATGTTGTAATTACCTTTGAACAGGCCACTGAGGAGAGGATTCTACTGATAGTACTAATTGTCTTCCTAAACAAACAGCAGCAGTCCTGTTGAGACATCTTATCTCCTTACTTGAAAATTTATAATATGCCACTTTAGTTTTATAAACATTTGCTATAGCTATGAAATTTTTAACTTGAGCTTAAGCAACTTAAAATTGAGTTATAAAAGCAATATTGTCAGGTTAACATAGGAACTGCCTAAGACCTCTAGCCCTTGATGGGTGATAAGAAAACTAAATTATATAGAATCTATTATTACTTATCTAATTTGCTATAAATAACACTGATAATACACTCTTTCTTAAGTGTATTATGTATGTTGAGTATATTTTTAAAAGAATAAGGGCTCTCATGGGTACATTGATGTTGTGGATCTGTTATCCCCCCTTTTTTCTTGAAATATTTTCTTTCTTGTGAACAAGTTGTTTAGAAATAACCCTGTGATTATGCAGGTGTTGCTGGTCTTGAGACCCTGTCCAGGATTATATGCCCAAGGGAACAAAGGACAGTAGCTTTTTATGCCATCCATTGCACTTGAGTGCCCTTTTCCCCAGTGTATATGAAATGAACTATTTGGAAAATGGATAATTTAAAAACAGAAGTATCAGTTAACTAACAGTCAGATAACATTAGCAGTTATCTTGAAGTCACTGGCAAAAACAGAGTTTAAAAAAACTCTGGAAAATGTTGTGGTTGATTGGTAAATGAGAATGTGTATTAGTATATGTAAACCAACCTGTGGTCTTCAGAGTAGCCGTCATTAGAATCATCTGGGGAGCCTTTAAAATACACTTATGCCTGGGACCCAGCCAAAACTATCTAAATAAGAATTTCTGGGAGTGGAGGCTGGATGTAGGAATTTTTTATTTATAATATACAGTCATGGTCAAGGACCAGTGACTAAGCTTTACAGTATTGTCAAGTGATGTGATAGCTGGACACCCAGAAATGCCCTTCTGTCTCTTATTCATTCTACAAACATTTATTTGAAATGCTTAGGTTGCCAAAATATATAATTCCTAATCAAGAACAGTAGACAGACTTGTAGAAATTATCTATAATATAGCTTGGGAGGTGCTGAATTCACTACTGTGAGTTTATTCTACTTGGCAAGAAAAGAAGGGAGGGAAAGTGAAAGAAAATTTCTTTAGTAAGTGATATTTGAAAAGGGTCACTTCTCATAATCAAATTTAACCTATTAAAATTATTTACTTTTAATATCAACTCCTTTTAAAAACAGATGCCCAGTTTCTTAATGGTAAGTGAAATGAACATGAGTTGATTCTTACTTTGGCCTGAGGAAAGCTTTGTCACAGCTACTCTAGGAGCTACTGTTTCTTGAACACAATTTCCCAAGTGAAGGTACGGCTTGGGCAGGGAGTTTTGAGTACCTGCATAAGGTCATGTAGCTAGCGGGTGAGAGAGCTACAGTGAACACAGGTCTCATTGGTTCCTGGATATGTGTTCTTTCATTGCACTAAACTATACTATAGTCCAGTGAAAGAGGCTTCGTTTGGGTTAATTCATTAAAGGAGATTTGCGGCTGGACGCGGTGGCTCACACCTGTAATCCCAGCACTTTGGGAGGCTGAGGCGGGCAGATCATGAGGTCAAGAGATCGAGACCATCCTGGCTAACACATCCTGGTGAAACCCCATCTCTACTAAAAATACACAAAAAATCAGCCGTGTGTTGTGGCAGGCACCTGTAGTCCCACCTACTCGGGAGGCTGAGGCAGGAGAATGGCGTGAACCCGGGAGGCAGAGCTTGCAGTGAGCCGAGATCGCGCCACTGCACTCCAGCCTGGGTGACAGAGCAAGACTCTGTCTCAAAAAAAAAAAAAAAAAAAAAAGATTTACTAGAGGCTTTGTTGGGTTAGTTCATTAAAGGAGGTTTTAACTTGATGGTGAGCTGGCAAACTCTGACAAAGGAAATGTTGAAGGAACAGGAGAAAAGGATGCTTTCAAGCATCTCTGGAGAAATTGACCTGGGTGATGGGAACCAGGGGTTGCAAGGTAAAGAACGTGCTAGGAGAGTGAGAGCAGCCTGGTCATTTTCCTTTTCTGAGTACCAGACCGTAATTGAGGCCCCTGTATATATTCCCCCATTTAATATTCACGTTATCCCTAGCCTGGTATTCTTATCCTCATTTTCATAGAAGAGGAAGTTACAATTCAATGAGGTTTAATAATTAACCCAAAGTCTCACTGTTCATAAATATCAAAGTTGGGATTTGAACAAGCAACTTTCTGATTTCAGTTCATGTGATTTTTAACCATTGAGCTGGGACTGTATTGCTCTTCCCATGTCAACTCCTGGGACTGTTTCTCTGTGCTTATCTCTAAGGCTTGTGTATATGAGAAGCTTACAAGCTTAGGATACAGATACATCTAACAGGTGACCATATTGTTTACTTAGGTGGGAGCAGAGCCACAAATTTGTACTTGGGTAACAGTAGTAAGCAGTTAACTGAGAAAAGGAGGAAATGGTAGAAAACTAGAGGAGAGAAAAATATATTTGAATGAAGAAAAAAATGGGGCTATAGTATGTCAGTTTATGGACCCTGAAAGAGATGCAAAAGGAATGTTTGAGAACTGTTTTATTGGACAGAATATCCTATATTCTGAAATATAGTCAGGACTCATTCACTTGGTAAACACTTATGGGGTTTTCTTGGCCTGATATAGACTGTGGGCATGAGCCTCCTTCTGGAGGCTGTCACCAGGGAAGGAAGATGTGTAAACAGTGCCCAGTATTAGGAGAGGAACATGTACAAAATACAAAGGAAGATACAACAACTATTTCTAATAAAAGCCACCTGTTTTCAGCACAGGTAGAGAGTGTAGAAATCACAGATACATTCCTTTACTCACTTAATGCACCCGAGCAGAGTGTTTAGCAGATCCAGGCTTTCAGCCTAAATGTTGTTGGTGTGATAGCAAGAAAAAAAAAAATCGTGTGACAACCTTCTGTGCTTTCCCCTCTCACGTTCACATTCTGGTTTGTTAAAAAAAAAAACTGTGTTGCCATGGCTGACGCTCCTGTGAGGCCCAACATCTCTATACTTTTCATCTTAACTAAGCACTTAAGAATATGCGCTACAGCTTCTGATTGCCATTTAGAACAGAGCACCTTGTGATGACTAAGCTCTTTCAAGTATCTATGCTTAACATGATGGCTTCAATACCCTTTTGCTATATAGACTCATCTGTAGATACTTGGTACAAGTTCCATAGTTTATAGTTGTCATCTATTTTTATTTGTATGTTTACTGTTAATATGGATCTTTTTCTGAAAAACTATTCAAGGATACTAGACACATACTGTATATGAAATGATTCTAAAAATTCTGAGACTTTTCTATTTTATTCTCAGTGGTAATTTTTAGGTAGTTTGTTGAGTGTTACTTTAGCTATTTGGGGAACTGCCCTAGAAAACCAGTGGAATTCTCTAGGTATGGGGGTGGAGTGCAGAGGAGGAGACAGGCTCAGATAACCTGTGTTGTGATACTGCTTTTTTTGCCTCAAGAGATTTTCTTTACCCTTACTGCATATGCTGCTGCAGTCCATCCAATAGAAACATGTTCTGGGCTCATGAGCCAATTGTCTTTCCCCTCGCTGCTGCCTCAAGTCTGAGAGAGCTGATGGCAGTGCACAATTTTAGCAAATTGTCATAGGCAGGGGGGTGGGGCAGGGAGGGGAATGTTTTCTCCATGGGGACAGAGCCAGTGTCATTGAGCACATTTTGTTCAAGTACAAAGTTGATCTGTCTGAAGGAGACTGTGGTCAGCAGTGGTGAGAACCTTTATTGCCTCACCTTTTCTTCGTGCTCTGTCATTGTTTATGTGAAGCAGTAGCATTTAATGGCTGGACTTGAGGCAGAATTTGTGAGGTCAGAAATTGACAGTATTTGTTTTTCAGTTAGGGAATCTCACAGATTTAAAAAGGAGTGCCAGTGAAAAATTGGGAAAAAGAAAGGGTCTTTGTATTTGGCAAAGACAATGCAGAGCAGTGTAATATATACTAATTTCTGCATGTAAATGGCAGCCAAAATTTTAGACATCTGCTACAGTTTAGAAAATTATTTAAGCACTAATTATATGCATAATATATGCTGTCCCATCTAGAAGGCTGAGTAGACTTCAATGGAAGAGTTACAGTGGAAATATTGACATAGGTTGTTGGAAACATATTACATAATATTATACTTTGAAATTTATCATGACTGAATAAGTGTTATCACTTTAGAGATACTTTATTTGTACGGATATGTGGGATCTAGCAGGTACAAATACAACAAATGCCTCATATAAATACTAAGTAATGATGTTATTATTCTCAAGCTGACTTAACCAAAATGTTTTTCCTCTCTGATTTCCTTTAGTTACTTTTATATTTCTCAATAACGACTTGCCCCTTAAAACATACCATCCTATATTACCGTCTAACTTTATATCTTTAATTTTATGTGTTTGTATGTATGTGTACATATATATGTATGTATATATACACACACAAAGATATATAACTTTTTCATTATATAATAGTTTTTAAATTATTTTATATCTAAATATAATATATAACTATATATAATTAATTTTTCATTATTTGTGTTATATCCAAATTGAAGAGGCATGTCAGTGAAATATATAGATAATCCAAGAACCTCTTGCTTCACTAGGTTTCTTATTGAAGTAGATAATATGAAGCAATATTTTAACTTATTTGGTGTTCCATTTCTTAAAAATATTGTTGATACTGTAAGACAGGTTCCTCTGAGGAAAAAAAAAATGACAAGTAAATTGAAATTTACAAAAGCATCTAAATTTTTCCCATTACACTTTGGAAATGCTATGTGGATTAGTCTTCTCCAAATTCAGTTGCTTACGTTATGAAATATCTTTTCCTTTGCAGAACTCAGAAGGGTTGAAGACTTCCATTTGGTTCTGACCTAGAGTCATCTGTTTCTAGTATTAGCTGTCAATGATTAAACAAAAACAAAACAACTTACAGATGATAAGTGGGATACACTTGGTACAAATACATATCCCTACAGTAATGATTAGGAGCACCTAGTTTGTAGTTAAACTGCCTGGGTTCAGTCACTTGTTTTGTCTGTACTTAAGTATTCAGAAAAACTGAAATGTTACAAACAACCCTTCCCAGTAATATTGAGAGAGGATTAAGGGAATTAACATTGGTAAAGTTTTGAAAACAGTACCTGGAATATAGGAAGCACTATGTAAGTTTTATTATTCCTGTGTTATAATAAAAATATACCTTTTGGTTTTTAGTCAGTACTTCATGAAGGGAAGGAGAGATTTAAAGTTGGAGCATTTTTGCTTTGTAAATGTACTAGGAACTAGTCTTAAACTATGTTTAAGCAGTCTGTAAAGAACTGCTTAAACAAGTCTTTCAAGAGATTGTTAGAAGAAAAATTGGATGCATTTGACTTAAGAAGTTTACCTCTGTTTTATCCCCAGGAAAGCTCTAGAAATTTAATAGAGACAGTCATACTGTAGATCCACCTAGTAATGGTACAATGATAAATTGGATAAATATGTATAACACATTTTGTGTTTCTCTCCTGAAAGGCATGCTATACACATAGAGTGCTAACATTTATTATGTAAATGTTAGGGCTTTTAACTATTAGCCAAGATTGAAAAGTGTCTGATTTGGATGTCATAAAACTTCAGAAGTATTTCAGCTACAAACAGTTTAGAAATCTGATTGTTGCTGTACTGAAAAAATAATGAAGCAATTTAAAAATAATAGAAACATAGTGATCTGGCATTTCCAGTTTCATGATGCTATAAAAAAAGCAGCCAACAAATGTTGGACTGTTCAATGATGCTGGCACCTACCAAATGTCACTGGGCTTTCACAAGGTCATAGAGACTCTGGTTTGGCTCAGGGATGGTGGTCAGATCTGTCTTTGGAGCCTGTGAAGACTATGGAATAGTGGCAGACAATAGGTGCAGTTAAGCCCTGCATAGCATTAACCTCAGCAGTGGTGATACACTTTTCTAAGATTCTCTGGGATAGAGGAGGCCATAGGTATGAAAAAAAAGTGAGACTTTCTTTTTACAGCATCCCATCACAAGCAACTCTAAATAGAAGAGCCTTATAGGCCCACTCTGAGGAGATTAAGATTTCTTCAGATGACTGTCAGCTAAAATTGTGTGCTGAAATAACTGCTTCTGCAACAGTTGTATGTGTATGTGATTTCTCACGGGCAAAAGCTGCTGGAGAAAAAAGTGGTATTTTTTGTCACAAGAATGTGTGTGTGATTTGTTGCCGTTTTCCCTTTCTCAACCCTCTCAGTGGCAGCTACTTTGACTCTCATGCATTACATAACGTTCTGTAGAAGTGTAGAGTTTCGGTTATGCCATTTTCAAGATGATTAATGGGAATTGTGCAATTAAAGCTCTTAGGTTCTCTGGGGAAAAAAAAGTCATAGTATCCCAGTGTTTGAGTGGGGGTGTGTTGATATTGCGTCAATAGTGAGGATATTTTGGGATATCGTAAATGTCGCTATTGGTTTCAGTATCTGAGAATCTTCACCATTAAACTTAGGAGTGTTCTACAAAATAGTGCCTAGAACAGCTATTGAATACTCGAGAGGGCTGTTTAAATAGCTAGAAAAGTCTAACCTAAAATCCCATTTGTGATTAGATTATGCACTGATGAAAAAATGTTTAATGCCTGTTAAAAAGAATCTATTACATTATATTCTTTCAGGCCATGGTAAAGTTACAAATTTGAACTCAATAGGCTGTGTGTGTATGTGTATGTGTGTATTTTTCTTTCTTTTATTGGCAGTCTCAATAATTGTTAAGCCACTGTGTGTGTGTGTGTGTGTGTGTGTGTGTGTGTGTGTGTGTGAACTTTTCACAGGACCAGGAAAGGGGAAAAATCTACATTTGTTTTATATTGTGTTTCATTTGAAAACATGTTTTATATCTGTGGTAAAGTAATTGAAAGAAACTGGGATTATATCAGTGGAAATATGTTCTTTTTTTTTTTTTTTTTTAAGTTTGTTTCACTGGTACGAAAAAAATCTCCCAGCTCTTGTGGTTGAATTGAGCTCCATGCATTTGCTGTTACGCTGATTGGGTGAATAAATAGCAATTTACATCTAGAAATTTAAGCTTTAAATATTGATTAGGATTGCTATATCTACTTTAATTTAGAAGACTACAGATTGCTTGCCTAGCAAAATAAGAGAATTGCCTCATTTTTTCACCTTCTGTGGGGATGCGAGGCATTTGTTGCTGGTGTTACCTGAAAGACCAGTGAAGAAATCAAAACAGTAGAAGTTGTGTTTGATTTAAAGAATAGTTTCTTGCCTTTAAAGATGGTAAAACTATGAAATAAGTACAAGGGTGCTATGATACTAAACACAGACAATTATGTAATAAAAAATCCTATTTACTTATTTAGGTTAAAGAGTCATGAATATTTGAGAATTTAAACATTAATAGAAAAATTAGTGTTACTACAATAGCAAAGACATGGAATTAACCCAAATGCCCATCAATGATAGACTGGATAGAGAAAATGTGATATCCCTACACCATGGAATACTATGCAGCCATAAAAAGAAACACAGTTACATCCTTTGCAGGGACATGAATGGAGCTGGAAGGCATTTTCCTCAGCAAACTAATGTAGGAACAGAAAAACAAACACCACATGTTCCCACTTATAAGTGGGAGCTGAACAATGAGAACACCTGGACACGAGGGGAACAACATACACTGGAGCTTGTTGGGGAGGGCGAGGCAAGAGATTGAGGGGGATTGGGATAGCAGTAGGAAAAATAGTTAGTGCATGCTGGGGTTAATACCTAGGTGATGGATTGATAGGTGCGGCAAACCACTCACTGTGGCACATGTTTTCCTATGTAACAAACCTTCACATCCTGCACAGGTTCCCCAGAACTTAAAATAAAACAAAAAACAATAGTGTTAATATGAAAATATATTTCCTCCATAGTTTAACATATGATTTAAACATAGTAGATACATAATATTTACTTATTAACAGGATATATACTATGTATATTTACTCTGTGGTATAGTATACTACTTGTAAAACAAATAACAGCATCAAAACAGTGAAATCTCCTTAGAGACTTTTCAAAGAAAAAAATGAATGTAATGTATGTTATAACTACTCTAAAAATTTTAGGTTTTATTTTGTAGTGCTATAAAAGCTCTTAAGAGTTTATTCAAATAAAACATGAAATATAAATTATGTCATATATCCTAAGTTTTGAATTTGTAACACAAGCAAAATCTGTTTGTAATACATATGCTGCTGTTAGAAATAGGTGCATAATTGGGGTGAGTATATAAGTGTGTATTTATGCATAATTATACACTGTTATATTTGGTATTTTATTATGATAACTATTGTTATAACTGGTTATGATAAAATCTGGTATACTAGATACTGGTATAACTGGTATTTTGTTATGATATCCCAGGTAGATGAATACAGCCCCCCACTAAATTCCATGAGGTGTAAAGTGGCGGTTGGCTCTCAACAAAGGGTGATGCTGTCCTCCCTCCTCCCCGCCAAGACATGTATCAATATCTGGAGACATTTTGGTTTATCAGAACTGAGGGTAGGGGTAATATAGGCATTTAGTGGTTGTAAGTTAAGGATGCTGCTAAACGTAGTACAATGCACAGGACAACTCCCACAACAAAAATATATCTAGCCCAAAATGTCAGTAGTGCTGAGGTTGAGAAATTGTGAACATCTTTTTAGGGTGTATGTGCTCTTGTAAGCTAACCCAAGTCCTTTATGGAAACAAGTGAGTTATCAGGAAATATACATTTAAGAGCAACAATATACTTCGTGTTAGATGCAGTTATTTTCAGTACTTGCAAAAGCCAGTAAACTGTGATTCTTAGAGTGAATCAAACTCATATCTACCAAATGAAAACATAACCCTGAAATATATATGTGTGCATGCATATTTATATTTGTATGTATGTGAAGTATAATTTTCTCTTAAAATCATTCACCTTATAAGCTGCCATAAATTTTCTAACACTAGATACTTGTAATTTTTAAATAAATATTTTATATACGTGTATGTGTTTGTGTGTGTGTGTTTATTCACCCAGGCATTAGAATTGATAACTAAAAAGCATGGCAGAGCCATAAAAAACATTTTTTGCAAGTGTGAAATAATATGGCTTGACTGCCAATGTTACTATTTTTGGCAAAAATTTTCTGAGATATTTGTATCATCTTAGCTGAAAAAAAAAAAAAAATGGTAAGAATTTTCAATAGCTAACTACCAAACTTGTTAGCCAGAGTTTCTGGGCAATATCTGAGCAATGAATACCCAGAAAGTGCTTCAAAAACATTTGCATATATCAGCTATCCCAAAAAGAAATCTTGGTTTTAACAATTTAAATAAATAATTATAGCTTGAACAGTCTTACCAGAAAACCATAATGAAAATTTGAAAAGACTTATGAATATAAGCTAGTAGCCCTGTACTTTTCCCATTGCTCCTTTATTTCCAGAGTCTACTTAAATAGAACTTGGTAATTGTAATCCTGCCACATAGTTACCATTTGGCTGCTTAATAACATGTGTCTTTAGACTCTGACTCCACAAATCACAGTATTCCTTTTAAGTAGAAGAAATATAATTAAAAATGGAAAATTAGTTTTCATTTGGGATTTTGATATTTTTTGCTTTATTAAGTCCAACCAACTTCTAATCGTTTTGTTTTCAATTAGCTAGTTCGTAATTGCATTACACATAGCTAGAAAATAGCTTTCTCATATTTCTAACTATCTCTAGTTTCATTTAGTTTTATTCTTATTTTGATTGGCTATTAATTACCTAGCTTCCATTATATAATTTATATCTTACTATATATATCACATATGCAGTTTATATATATACTATATTTGTACATATGTAATGTAAAGGTATACTGTATTAAACTGTAATGTTTATAAATGAATCATACATTTATTTGGAGGATTAAACACTTAATCTAAATGTATATTTTCCCTTATTATGGCCACAAAAAATTTATAGCAGTTTGAAAGACTAATGAGATAATTCTTAAATTCACAATTGAACAACTTACAACTTCAGAAATTACTCGATGAATTTATTGAATGACTGTTATTGGTCTCATACAGGTTTTTAAGACTACAAGGGGGAAATTTTGCCTTTTTTGGACAGATTACTTTTAATTGAAAAGTATAGAAAAAAATTACAAAAAATGAACTTGGTGTAGACCAATATTTTATTAACTTTCCTTCTTTCCCTTAAAATATATACTGCATATATTGCAATGATGTCTTTGGAATCTTTGTTGGATTAATTCTATTTTAAAAGCCTCCTTGAATGGAGCCTAAGGGATCTGTTAGCCTGGGGCAAAAGTTTTGCCATTAATGGCAAAAACCTCAATTACTTTTCCCCAACCTAATACTATGTAGGCTCTATAGAGTGGCCTGCTAGTCAGCAGGACAGCTCTCCAAAAGTAAGATTTCAGCGTAATCAACAAAAGCAAGGCACAGAAACGTAACATTGTAAAAAATGTGTTACAATGAGACTTTTTCTTGGTGGATGTGGCAAATACACATTGATTAAGAGCCAAGCTTTTATTACATTATTGATGACTGATATGCATTGTCACTGGGTTTTGCTACCTGTATTATTTTTAGAGCGTTTAACAGATACGCTGCTAAATTGAGCAACTGCTGCTTGTTATTAGCTTGAGAACTTAGGAGAGGAAAGTAACTAATATTTATTGGCTGCCTATTACGACAGGTGCCATTTGTGAGGATGGCCTGTAGTCTTACTAATCTTCATACGTCACCAATGAGATGTTATTGTTACTATTATATAGAAAAGATGTGACCACTCAGAGAATTTCACTAACTTCCACAAGGTCACACAGCAAATAAGTAACATAGCTACAATTTGAACAAAGCTGTATTTGATAAAATTATACAGTTATCTCAATAGTTGGAGCTACCTGTACCTATCAAAACTGAAGATGGCTGGTCATGGTGGCTCACACCTATAATCCCAGCACTTTGGGAGGCCAAGATGGGTGGATCATGAGGTCAGGAGATCGAGACCATCCTGGCTAACATGGTGAAACCCCATCTGTACTAAAAATACAAAAATTAGCCGGGTGTGTTGGTGGGCACCTGTAGTCCCAGCTACACGGGAGGCTGAGAAAGGAGAATGGTGTGAACCCAGGAGGCGGAGCTTGCAGTGAGCCCAGATCGCGCCACCGCACTCCAGCCTGAGCAACAGAGCAAGACTCCGTCTCCAAAACAAAACAAAACAAAAAAAACTGAAGACATATTTATATTTATATTTCTCATTAACCTAGCAGCCCAATTTAATGTATCTTGAAGTGAAATCTCTAAATGATTTAGAGTAGTAGCTCCAATATAAAAGTCTGTATATGTGAACTTTAGATACCGATGAATTTCTGTTTTTAGACTTTTAAAATGTAATGTCATTGTATAGATTTTATGATGCCAGAAACATTGAATGTCTATACAAATCTCCTTTTGTACCTGGTGAAACTTACAAACCTGCTTCTGTTTCCTTTTTTTCTTTTATGTGGCTAGCTTTATCATGTATTTAAATGACTGACCTCTTAATGAAAGCATCATTAGGTCAGTACAACTCAGAACCAAGATTTGGTGTCATATTTAGTTTTTTCTATTATCTCCATTGTCTCTAGAATAGAGTTAGAGTAGAATTCATCTTGAGGCATTTAATAAGAAATGAACATTCATTCATTCTGTGAATGTTTATTGAGGTGTGATGCTACTAAGGGCTCAGAGATGGATGAAGCTGGCAACATACCAACATAGTATTTACCTTAACTCTCAAAGGAAGGTATGTTCCTGGTGGTTTTAGGCAATTCTAATGGAGGATGTATATTCTAACTTATTTTTGACCTTTTTCGTTTGTCAAACTATAATCATTCAGCAGCAGAGTCAGTATTAAACATGTTTTAAACTTCCTAAGAAGCAAAGTGTATCTAATATCATTTGCAGACATTATTCTCTTATTTTTTCCACACATGTCAAATGAAAATTTATCTGGCTTTGCACAATTGTATTTTGTAGTGTTTTCTGCTATATCAGAATCACCTGGAATGCTTGTTAAAATGTTAATTTCTGGGCCCTCAAACCTGTGGTCACAGCTCTCTGTGGGAGAGTCTTTGTAGTCTGTATACGTTCTCACCAAATATCAGTTGATTCTTAGGAACACAGCTTTTTGAAAATGAAGGGCTCAACACAGTCAAATCAAGCTGAGCATAGAAAGGTACCATAGATAAAAAATGTAGGAGAACAGCATTTTTCCTGAGTAGATGTCATATATTCAGAATGAAAATCAAAAGTCTGAGCGTCTTGTAAAAGTTTTGAGATGCACTGATGCAGAATATACGTATACCAAACACACGTGATTTCTCTCTGTTATTTCAGTCCAGGCTATGTTCATTGGCAGGATGGTCTGGGTGGTATGTATTCAAGGAAGGTACTGGAATGAAGTGCTTAGGAAGACCACAGTTAGTGTTGGAAGGTCTGGTTCATGGCCCAGGGCTATCTATCTACTATTTACAGAACTATAGAAACCGACGTGAGTGAATTGACGGGAAGTGAATTCTCGTGGTGACCATAACCCCTCTTACCTGCATTTAAAGAAATCCAGTTTTAGTAAGAACTATGATGCGGAGATACTGAGAACAAGAATTTCTGTTGCAGCCAAATTATTCTTTGTATTGAAAAAGCAGGCTTTTTCTAGGAGACTTCAACTAAATATCCCTGAAATTAGACCATATGCTATCCAGGAATTTATTTATTTTTGCCAGTCCTACTCTGTGGTTTATCTTGTGAGTCTAAGGTTGTTTTTGGTTGTTTTGTATCAAGACACTTTTAAGCTAATAACATGCTCATGATCCCAACCTACATCAAGCATGGTGATTTTATATGGAATAAGTTTAATATATATGTTACTTCGTGAGCATACCGGTAGCCATAACTAAAAGATGTTTAAAAAATCATCTTCGTACCAATGTTTTGTTTTTCTTTTGTTTGATACACAATTTAAATTGTGGTGGCAGTGATACACGTTTTCTAATAATTCAGTACTAGATAGAGAGCCTGAGGCTTACAGAAGTTAGCTCCTTATGCAGTTCATGCATTTGATGAGTAAGAGAGCTAGGCCTCTTTCCCAGCTCATGAGACCTGTAAGGTCTCTGCTATCCAGTGTCCCCTGCTGCCTACTGATTTCAAGTATTACATGAAGCTTGTAAAAATAACAAGCAGGTATCCTATGATTCTAGCCTAGTGTAGAGACATTCCTAAAAACCTCATACAAAAGGAGCCAAAACCGATCATTTAAATTAGAATTATGACAGATTTTATCATAAGTATAAGCATCAGAGTCAATTTATAGCATAAAGTTCAATTATATTAAATTGGTTTTTTTAGAATGTGAATGATGGCTTCAATTAATCTTTCTTTTATTCTACTGCTTGTAAACAGTTTTAATTAGATCTATTGGTGAAAGAAGTTGTCAAGATGGTTGATGAGATCTGCTACTATTGATATGATTTGAAAATATATTGAAATAATATGGGTAGAGTGCCTCACACCATATTACATATTATAGGCTTTAATGAATATTTTATTAAAAAGAATTATCCAAAAGGAAGGTATATTTATACTTATGATTTTATAGTAACTTCTTTTTTTTAAGATGAGCTCTCACTATGTTGCCCAGGCTGGTCTCAAACTCGTGGGCTCAGGGGATCTCTTGCCTCAGCCTCCCAAAGTGCTAAGATTACTAAACATGTATGATTTATCTCCATTATTTCAGTCCAGGCTATGTTCATTGGTAGGATGGTCTGGATGGTATATATTCAAGGAAGGTACTAGAATGAAGTGCTTAGGACAGAGTACAGAGGTAGTGCACCGCCATTCCTGGCTTATAGCAACTTAATTTCTCCATTTTTAAAATTTTTTTGAGGGTAAATATATCCATTTCTTATTGGTTCATAGATTTTGTAAAATGGAGAAGACTAGATTTATCTTTGAAAAGTTAAAGGCCACATTTTTCACCAGTATTTCATTATACTTATTAATCTCTATATGCAGTGGGAACACATGGGAGTTTTCTTCTTTTCAATTATAAATTCCTAATGCATGGACTGGTAAAGCCTAGTAGTAATTTTAATTTTATTTGTTATTAGATACTTATAAAGGTGTTTTACTGAAGATACAATGTGCCTTGAGTCCTCTAAGTCCATTTCCTAAGATTTCAGTACAAGTAAAAATAAAATATAAAACTTGGATTCTTAAATCATTAAATTTAACCAGGAAGATATTATGACAGAAGCCTGATATTCTTTGTTTGATATTCTATGTTTTAGTATTACCCTAGCAGTTTGTAGATTTTTAAACTTGAATCTGGAAATGTTAATGCTAATATTATTAAAATAATTGAAACTCTTTAAGCTTTTAAACTTCTTCAAATGTCTCAACCTCTCATATTGATAGTACATTCTGGTGAATTCATTACTTGTTCTAAATGTATGATCAAATGATATGGACAATGCATTGTGTGAAAAACCAATGATACATTCAAGTGGGTGGTTTGCATTATATTTTTTTAATAATTTGCTGATTTTATTCTTTTCTAAGATGATGTTTGCTGCTTTTGTTTTTCTAGGGCCGTTGCTCCAGGGAGAACTGCAAATATCTTCATCCACCCCCACATTTAAAAACGCAGTTGGAGATAAATGGACGCAATAACTTGATTCAGCAGAAGAACATGGCCATGTTGGCCCAGCAAATGCAACTAGCCAATGCCATGATGCCTGGTGCCCCATTACAACCCGTGGTAAGCATGTTTTCAGTCTTCACTCATTAAGTTTTTGATTCAAAGTGTTCAGTTTTAGTACTAAAGTGATTATTGCACTGGATCAAATGAACACAGGCAACAATTTCAGTTGCCTTACCATTTTCTAGCAAAATTAAGTATCAGTCAAATGCTGGAACAATTTATACTTTGTGTAGGTACTCATTTTCTGGCTAAATCATGTGGACATTTACATTATAGCATTTTTTTTTCCTCTAAATTTTTCTTCAAAATAAATCCCAAGACTGGCAGGTGTTAAAATGGTCTGTGTTAACAATGATCATCTAACTCACCAGTATAGTCAATATACATTTTCAGCCACCTTCAGAGGTAATAATGATATTTAAAATTGGTATGTATAGTCTTTAATTTTGAGAATAGTTCTCCCTTTCCTCCCTCCTTGAAAAGAATGTGTATAGTTCTTTTTCTTGAAAAGGTACCTTTCTTGTTCTTCTATAATTTAAGTTGAAATTATTTCATAGCTACAAATGCTAGGAAAATTCTGACAGTAGTAAATCAATATCATAGACTTGGAGGTCTCATTAAAGAAGAATTAATCAGGGTAGGCTGAAACTCTGAGGGCTTAAAGAGCTAAAGTTGAAAAACTGGGTGGTCATAGATATTTAGTGTTTGCTGAGCAGTATATGTGGGTGACTCTTGCTTTGAAACACACATTTCTATTTAACTGTTTGGATTTCTGGAGTATGTGTGTAATAAATGACTTTAATAATCTCTATTCATATTTATTCATCAAAATGTGAAAGATTATAAGAATTAGTGTTAGGTTGAAAAAGGTGCTTTGACGTTAATTGTGATATAGTAATTCTACATTTAAATTTAAATGCATGTTGAAATTTGCAATGATCGGAATATATCTGTCAGTAATTTATGTCACTAGCTTATGTGCAGTATTGTGGGGTCATGGGAATGTGAAGACCCATGTTTTTCTGCTATGCTAACTGTAGCATGTGTGCTGTTTTTTTTCTGAATACATTCTAAAACCTGAACTCAATGTAATTATTATTCTCTTTTAGAACTTTATGCAACAATCATTCCAAAAAAGAGTGGGGGATTGCATTTCAAGGTGGGAGGATCTCCACATTACATGGGCAGTGATACCAGTTATCAGTTCTATACAGTTGAAGTGAGAGAATATAATTAATTATGTGTCTGTTTTAACCTGATCTGTTTTTTTCCCCCATGATTGTAGGCTCAGTTAAAAATGTGATAGCTTAAAGTTATTTTTGTGACGTCTACTAATTTCACATGGCTGTATTAGGATAGCATGAAGATTTCCATTTGGTTAAAAAAATTAGCTATAATCATTCTCTAACAGAACATGTAGGACAAAAGTCTCATTTGCACTTGGCTCTCACATACAGTTTCAAAGATCAGACAAGTCTTTAGGGTGGCTACCACCTTAGCTGCTGTAAGGCCTATCCTTGATGTGAAGATACTTTGTTCTACTTAAACATTTAAAGCATGCTTACCACCAGGCTGTACCCTCTCTGTGACCGGGAGCACCTTTGAGATCAGCAAGTGTGGTTCCCAGATGGAAGAGAACACTGGCCACCACATTTCCTGACCTAGCCCTTGAGTCTTACTCTGAAGGCCATTCTAGGATGTCGTGTGTGCAATCCTGGGACAAACTGTAAACAATATTTATGCCCTTTGAAATACTAGTAACAAATATATTGTTCGTGAAATCACTAAATCACAGATTTCTGAAACCATGAGAACAATCATCACATTTTCTGATGCTTTTGTTAGAAAATTCTCTGCTTAGACAAAGAAATTATTTTTATTAGTTGTGAGCATATTCAGGCTTTATGTTAATTTTTCCTCATATGACTAGATTTGAATGTGGAATTACCCTTCTGCTAAAGGTATCCTGAGATCATTGTCTAAAAATATACTTTATTCAGAGTGATGACTTTGTAATAAGTACAGAAATCATTTTAATTATTCAATTTTAAGGCATTTGGGACTTTAATGACTGTAGAGAAAGCTTTAGTACAGGAAATTTGCCTTCAAAACCTCACCTGAGACTTTTTTATCCTTTTTGTAGTCAGCACTGTTTTGATGAGGGTAATGACATGGAGATTCAGAAATGAATGGAATGGTCATAATCAACTGCTTACTGGGAGTTTAATGTGGGCCTTACAAATAGGGATTGTAACAGGACTAGAAGAAGCCAGGTGACTAATGTGGAAAAGGGTTGCCACTCAGAGAGAATGGCCACTACTTACAGATGAGTGTTTGAAGACATGGCATTAACTTGGATCCAACCCAGGTAGTAGTCATATCAAAGAAGATAAATACTATGAGCAGTTCCATACCATCAGCAGTATTCAGAGTATCTGAGCAGTGACAAGACTTTTAGTCAAGTAGGTGACAGCATCTAACTTCTCTAGGGCCAGTTTAGCTCCCAAACCTTGGAGGAGCAGGAAGGAGAGAGGGAGACAGCAAGGTCTAAGCAAACCTGGAAGCATCTAGTATTATGCCTGGCATATAGCAGAGATCAATAATTACTTGATGAGTGAAAGAACAAATGAAGGAAGGAGTTTCCGAAACACCAGAAAAACAGGCAGAGATTCATAGTAGTTTACCTGCTCCATAGTTCAAAGGAATCATAACCAGCACCCAGAACAAAAGCCCAGTTACAGAGGCTGCAACATAGAATGGGGCATAGAAGTGGACACATATCAGCAGATTATTAGCAAAGGCAGCTAGAGGCTTGATGACTACAAGAAATATGCCACTAAGCTTGGGTTATTATGCAACCAAGTTTGGGTTCTCATTTTCTCATAAATTGTGAGTGACGAGGTCTATACATTTAATATGTTCAGAGCACAACACTGGGCTAACTTGGGGAATGCAGGGCTCTGTAGGAAGGTTTCCCATTTTTATACACTTTGTGAGCTTCTATTGAAATGTATGAAGCCAAGAATCAGAAACCGGACTTAAAATTTTTGAGACAAATACAATACATTAGGGGCATTTACTGCACTTGGCACTTTTTGTATATTAAATCCTCACAAACCATCCTTTAAAGTAGTAATGTTACCCTAAATTTAGAGATAGACTGAGAAGTTCAGAAGGGTTAAGAGGTTTGCTCAGGTTACACAGCTAGTGAGTAGCAAGGCTAGGATTTTAACCACCTTGTTCCGCTTTTGGCATTCATGATGTGGAAGCACCTAATTGGAGACACACCACTGGCCAACTCAGGGTCCTTGGTTGATTCATTAAGATCTCTAACCTAGCTGGGTGTGCTGGCTCACACCTGTAATCACAGCACTTTGGGAGGCTGAGGCAGGAGGGTCACTTGAGGCCAGGAGTTCAAGACCAACCTGGGCAACATAGCAAGACACCAACTTACTCAGGAAGCTAAGGCAGGAGAATCACTTGAGCCCAGGAGGTTGAGGCTGCAGTGAGTTTTGATCAAACCACTGCACTCCAATGTGGGTGTCAGAATAAGACCCTGTCTCTAAAAAAAAAAAAAAAGAGAGAGAGAGAGATCTCTGACCTTCTTCAACAAATGGTGAAAAGTTTGGAATATATTACCTACAAAGTCTTAACAATCTTTTTTTTTTTTTGAGACAGAATCTCACTCTGTTGCCCAGGCTGGAGTGCAGTGGCGTGATCTCAGCTCACTGCAAGCTCCGCCTCCCAAGTTCACGCTGTTCTCTTGCCTCAGCCTCCTGAGTACCTGGGACTACAGGCGCCTGCCCCCGTGCCCAGCTAATTTTTTATAGTTTTTGTAGAGACAGGGTTTCACTGTGTTAGCTAGGATGGTCTTGATCTCCTGACCTTGTGATCCGCCTGCCACAGCCTCCCAGAGTGCTGGGATTACAGGCGTGAGCCATCATGCCCAGCCGACAATCTTATAACGTAAACATAATCTCATTTCATAAGATGAGAAAATAAGTAGTAGAAAATGAATGATTTAATTTGTGTCCACACAGATTAATAAAACTAATATTATCAATTATAGAATAATTGACATTCTGCTGTCATTCCTATATCACTAATAAAATGCAAAATGATCTTTTTTTTAAATCATATGTTCTTTGAGGACAAATGGAAGGCCTATAGTGTTTAATTATTGAAATTAAAAAAAATAAAACTTCTGGAATTGCCCGGGCAAGATGGCCAAATAGGAGCAACTCCAGTCTGCAGCTCCCAGCAAGATCAATGCAGAAGGCAGGTGATTTCTGAATTCCCAACTGAGGTACCCAGTTCATCTCACTGGGACTGGTTAGACAGTTGGTGCAGCCCACAGAGGGTAAGCAGAAGCATAGTAGGGTGTCACCTCACCCTGAAAGTGGAAGGGGTCAGGGAACTCCCTTCCCTAGCCAAGGGAAGCCATGAGGGACCCTGCTGTGAGGGATGGTGCTGTCCAGCCCAGATACTACGCTTTTCCCATGGTCTTCGCAAACTGCAGACTAGGAGATTCCCTTGGGTGCCTACACCACCAGGGCCCTGGCTTTCAGGCACAAAACTGGGCGGCCATTTGGGCAGACACTGAGCTGGCTGCAGGAGTTTTTTTTTTTTGTTTGTTTGTTTGTTTGTTTGTTTGTTTTCATACTCTAGTGGCTCCTGGAACACCAGCGAGACAGAACCATTCACTCCCCTGGAAAGAGGGCTGAAGCCAGGGAGCCAAGTGGTCTTGCTCAGCAGACCCCACCCCCATGGAGCCCAACAAGCTAAGATCCTGCTGCCTTGAAATTCTTGCTGCCAGCACCGCAGTCAACCTGAGACTATCGAGCTTGGTAGTCGGAGGGACATCCACCATAATTGAGGCTTGAGTAGGCGGTTTCCCCTCACGATGTAAACAAAGCTGCCAGGAAGTTTGAACTGGGTGCAGAAACCACCTCAGCACAGCAAAGCTGCTGTAGCCAGGCTGCCTCTCTAGATTCTTTCTCTCTGGGCAGGGCATCTCTGAAAGAAAGGCAGTAGCCCTAGTCAGGGGCTTATACATAAAACTCCCATCTCTCTGGGACAGAGCACCTGGGGGAAGGGGCGGCTGTGGGCGCAGCTTCAGCAGACTTAAATGTTTATTTCTGCCTGCCAGCTCTGAAGAGAGCAGCAGATCTCCCACCTAGCACAGCGCTTGAACTCCGCTAAGGGACAGACTGCCTCCTCAAGTGGATCCCTGACCCCTGTGCCTCCTGACTGTGAGACACCTCCCAGCAGGGATCGAAAGACACTTCATATAGGAAAGCTCCAGCTGGCATCTGGTGGATGCCCCTCTGGGATGAAGCTTCCAGAGGAAGGAAAAGGCAGCAATCATTGCTGTTCTGCAGCCTCTGCTAGTGATACCCAGGCAACCAGGGTCTGGAGTGGACCTCCAGCAAACTCCAGCAGACCTGCAGCAGAGGGGCCTAACTGTTAGAAGGAAAACTAACAAACAGAAAGCAATAACATCAACATCAACAAAAAGGACGCCCATGCAAAAACCCTATCGAAGGTCACCAACATCAAAGACCAAAGGTAGGTAAATCCACAAAGATGAGGAAAAACCAGCTCAAAAAGGCTGAAAATTCCAAAAACCAGATTGCCTCTTCTTCTCCAAAGGATCACAACTCCTCGCCAGCAAGGGAACAAAACTGGACAGAAAATGAGTTTGACAAATTGACAGAAGTAGGCTTCAGAAGGTGAGTAATAACAAACTCCTCTGAGCTAAAGGAACATGTTTTAACCCAATGCAAGGAAGTTAAGAACCTTGATAAAAGATTACAGGAACTGCTAACTGAATAACCAGTTTAGAGAAGAGCATAAATGACCTGATGGAGGTGGAAAACACAGCATGAGAAGTTCGTGAAGCATACACAGGTATCAGTAGCTGAATCAATCAAGTGGAAGAAAGGATATCAGAGACTGAAGATCAGCTTAATGAAATAAAGCGTGAAGACAAGATTAGTGAAAAAAGAATGCAAAGGAATGAACAAAGCCTCCAAGAAATATGGGACTGTGTGTAAAGACCAAACCTACATTTGATTGGTGTACCTCAAAGTGATGGGGAGAATGGAACCAAGTTGGAAAACACACTTCAGGATATTAGCCAGAACTTCCCCAACCTAGCAAGATAGGCTGTTTGGGCAGACACTGAGCTAGCTGCAGGAGATTTTTTTTTGTACCCCAGTGGTGCCCAGAATGCCATCGAGACAGAACCAGTCACTCCCCTGGAAAGGCGGCTGAAGCCAGGGAGCCGAGTGTTCTTGCTCAGTGGATCCCACCCCTGTGGAGCCCAACAAGCTAAGATCCACTGGCTTCAAATTCTCGCTGCCAGCCTAGCAGTCTGAAGTCAACCCGGGACTAAGGAGCTTGGTTGGGGGAAGGCATTTGCTATTACTGAGGCTTGAAGAGGCAGTTTTCCCCAAACAGTGTAAACAAAGCCGCTGAGAAGTTTAAACTGGGTGCAGAAAATTCACATTCAGGAAATACAGAGAACAACACAAATATACTCCTCGAGAAGAGCAACCCCAAGACATATAATCCTCAGATTCACCAAGGTTTAAATGAAGGAAAAAATGTTAAGGGCAGCCAGAGAGAAAGGTCAGGTTACCCACAAAGGGACTAACAGCAGATTTCTCTGCAGAAACCCTACAAGCCAGAAGAGAGTGGGGGCCAATATTCAACATTCTTAAAAGAATTTTCAACCCAGAATTTCATAGCCAGACAAACTACGCTTCATAAGTGAAAGAGAAATAAAATTCTTTACAGACAAGTAAATGCTGAGGGATTTTGTCACCACCAGGCCTGCCTTACAAGAACTCCTGAAGGAAGCACTGAATATGGAAAGGAAAAACTGGTACCGACCACTAAAAAAAAATACCAAAATGTAAACACCATTGACATATGAAGAAACTGCATCAACTAATAGGCAAAATAACCAGCTAGCATCATAATGACAGGATCAAATTCACACATAACAATATTAACCTTAAATGTAAACAGGCTAAATCCCTCAATTAAAAGACACAGACTGGCAAATTGGATAAAGAGTCAAGACCCATCAGTGTGCTGTATTCAGGATACCCATCCTATGTGCAAAGACACACATAGTCTCAAAATAAAGGGATGGAGGAATATTTACCAAGCAAATGGAAAGCAAAAAAAAAAAAAAAAAAAAAAAACCAGGGGTTGCAATCCTAGTCTCTGATAAAACAGACTTTAAACCAACCATGATCAAAAAAGACAAGGGCATTACATAATGGTAAAGGGATCAATGCAACAAGAAGAGGTAACTATCCTAAACAGATATGCACCTAATACAGAAGCACCCAATTCATAAAGCAAGTTCTTACAGACCTACAAAGAGACTTAGACTCCCACACAATAATAATGGGAGACTTTAACACCCCACTGTCAATATTAGACAGATCAACGAGGCAGAAAATTAACAAGGATATTCAGGAATTGAACTCAGCTCTGGACCAAGCAGACTTAATAGACATCTACAGGACTCTCCACCCCAAATCAACAGAATATACATTCTTCTTAGCACCACATAGCACTTATTCTAACATCAACTACATAATTGGAAGTAAAACACTCCTCAAAAGGTGCAAAAGAACAGATATCATAAACAGTCTCTCAGACCACAGTGCAATCAAGTTAGAACTCAGGATTAAGAAACTCACTCAAAACCACACAACCACATGGAAACTGAACAACCTGCTCCTGAATGACTACTAGGTAAATAATGAAATTGAGGCAGAAATAAATCAGTTCTTTGAAACCAGTGAGAACAAAGATACAATGTACCAGAATCTCTGGGACACAGCTAAAGCAGTGTTTACAGGGAAATTTGTAGCACTAAATGTCCACAGGAGAAAGCAGGAAAGATATAAAATTGACACCCTAACTTCACGATTAAAATAACGAGAGAAGCAAGGGCAAACAAATTCAAAAGCTAGCAGAAGATAAATAAGTAGGATCAGAGCAGGGCTGAAGGATAGAGATACAAAAAACCCTTCAAAAAATCAATGAATCCAGCAGCTGGTTTTTTGAAAAGATTCACAAAATAGATGGATCACTAGCCAGACTAATAAGAGAAGAATCAAATAGACACAATATAAATGACAAAGGGGATATCACCACTGATCCCACAGAAATACAAACTACCAGCAGAGAATACTATAAACACCTCTATGCAAATAAAGTAGAAAACCTAAAAGAAATAGATAAATTCCTGGACACGTACAGCCTCCCAAGACTCAACCAGGAAGAAGTCGAATCCCTGAATAGACCAATAACAAGTGCTGAAATTGAGGCAGTAATTATAATAGCCTATCAACCAGAAAAAGCCCAGGACCAGACGGATTCACAGCCGAATTCTACCAGAGGTACAAAGAGGAGCTGGTACCATTCTTTCTGAAACTATTCCAAGCAATAGAAAAAGAGGGACTCCTCCATCACTCATTTTATGAGGCCAGCATCGTCCTGATACCAAAAGCTGGTAGACACACAAGAAAAAAAGAAAATTTCAGGCCAATATCCCTGGTGAACATCGATGCGAAAATCCTTAATAAAATACTGGCAAACCGAATCCAGAGTACATTAAAAAGCTTATCCACCATGATCAAGTCGGTTTCATCCCTGGGATGCAAGACTTGTTCAGCATATGGAAATCAATAAACATAATCCATCACATAAACAGAACCAATGACAAAAACCACATGATTATCTCAATAGATGTAGAAAAGGCTTTTAATAAAATTCAACATCCCTTCATGCTAAAAATAATAAACTAGGTATTGATGGAATGTATCTCAAAATAATAAGAGCTATTTATGACAAACCCATAGCCAATATCATACTGAATGGGCAAAAGCTGGAAGTATTCCCTTTGAAAACTGGCACAAGACAAGGATTCCCTCCCTCACCACTCCTATTCAACATAGTGTTGGAAGTTCTGGCCAGGGCAATCAGGCAAGAGAAATAAATGATATTCAGGTAGGAAGAGAGGAAGTCAAATTGTTTCTGTTTGCAGATGACATGATTGTATATTTACAAAACCCCATCATCTCAGCCCCAAAACTCCTTAAGCTGATAACCTACTTCAGCAGTCTCAGGATACAAAATCAATGTGCAAAAATCACAAGCATTCCTGTACACCAATAATAGACAAACAGAGAGCCAAATCATGAGTGAACTCCCATTCACAATTGCTACAAAGAGAATAAATTACCTATGGATATAATTTACGAGGGATATGAAGGACCTCTTCAGGGAGAACAACAAACCACTGCTCAAGGAAATAAGAGAGGACACAAACAAATGGAAAAACATTCCATGCACATGGATAGAAAGAATCAATATCATGAAAATGGCCATACTGTCCAAAGTAATTTATAGATTCAATGGTATTCCCATCAAGCTACCATTGACTTTCTTCACAGAATTAGAAAAAAAAAAACTACTTTAAATTTCATATGGAACCAAAAACCAGCCTGTATAGCCAAGACAATCCTAAGCGAAAAGAACAAAGCTGGAGGCATCACACTACCTGACTTCATACTACAAGGCTACAGTAACCAAAACAGCATAGTACTGGTACCAAAACAGATATATAGACTATTGGAACAGAACAGAGGCCTCAGAAATCACACCACACATCTACCACCATTTGATCTTTGACAAACCTGACAAAAGCAATGGGGAAAGGATTCTGTATATAATACATGGTGTTGGGAAAACTGGCTAGCCATATGCAGAAAACTGAAACTGGACCCCTTTCTTGCACCTTATACGAAAATTAAGATGGATTAAAGACTTAAATGTAAGACCCAAAACCATAAAAAGAAGACCAAGGCACTACCATTCAGGACATAGGCATGGGCAAAAACTTCATGACTAAAACACCAAAAGCAATGGCAACAAAAGCCAAAATTGACAAATGGGATCTAATTAAACTAAAGAGCTTCTGCACAGCAAAAGAAACTATCATCAGAGTGAACAGGCAACCTACAGAACGGGAGAAGATTTTTGCAATCATCCATCTGACCAAGGGCTAATATCCAGAATCTACAAATAACTTAAACAAATTTACAAGAAAAAAAAAAACCATCAACAAGTGGGCAAAGGATATGAACAGACACTTCTCAAAAGAAGACATTTATGTGGCCAACAAATGTATGAAAAAAAGCTCATCATCGGTGGTCATTAGAGAAATGCAAATCAGGGTCCGGGCGTGGTGGCTCACGCCTGTAATCCGAGCACTTTGGGAGGCCAGGGCAGCCGAGATCAAGACCATCCTGGTTAACACAGTGAAACCCTGTCTCTACTAAAGATACAAAAAATTAGCCGGGCATGGTGGCACACACCTGTAGTCCCAGCTATTCAGGAGGCTGAGGCAAGAGAATTGCTTGAACCTGGGAGGCGGAGGTTGCAGTGACCCGAGATCATGCCACTGCACTCCAGCCTGGGTAACAGAGAGAGGATCTGTCTCAGAAAAAAAAAAAAAAAAAGAAAGAAATGCAAATCAAAACCACAATGAGATAGCATCTCACGCCAGTTAGAATGGCAATCATTAGAAAGTCGGGGAACAACAGATGCTGATGAAGATGTGGAGAAATAGGAATGCTTTTACACTGTTGGGAGTGTAAACTAGTTCAACCATGTGGAAGACAGTATGGCAATTCCTGAAGGATCTAGAACTAGAAATAACATTTGACCCAGCAATCCCATTACTGGGTATATACTCAGTTTTGTAAATCATTCTACTATAAAGACACATGCACACGTATGTTTATTGCAGCACAATTCACAATAGCAATGACTTGGAACCAACCCAAATGTCCATCAATGATAGACTGGATAAAGAAAATGTGGCACATATACACCATGGAATACTATGCAGCCATAGGAAAGAATGAGTTCCTGTCCTTTTCAGGGACATGGATGAAGCTGGAAACCATCATTCTCAGCAAACTAACAACAGGAGCAGAAAACCAAACATCTCATGTTCTCATAAGTGGGAGTTGAGCAATGAGAACATATGGGCACAGGGAGGGGAACATCACACACTGGGGCCTCCTGGGGGTTGTGGGGCAAGGTGGGGGATAGCATTAGGAGAAATACCTAATGTAGATGACGGGTTGATGAGTGCAGCAAACCACCATGTCCATGTCACATGTATGCCCATGTAACAAACCTGCACGTTCTGCACATGTATCCCAGAATTTAAAGTACAATAAAAATCAAAAGTAATCAAAAAAATAAACAAAACTTCTAGATTCTTTTTCCGAATTATTATTTTTACTTTGTCACATACTGTCTGGTGCAAATTTTGTCTAATGAAAAATTGGTACATAATTTAACCAAAAATAGGCTGTATATCATGGCTTGCAACCTGGAGACCTCTGGTAGATTTCTTTAGTGCATCCCAGCCAAGTGTCCTTCAGAAATTCTGTTGTTGCCAGGCTCTCTTCATTGCCCTCAAAGAGCTCTACATAAGCAGTGGTTATAAAGAGCTTTGCATGATATCTGGAGTTTCTCTAGTAATGGTCTCATGTGCCTTTACCTGTGATCCCATGGTTAACCTTGGCTATCTATAATTTGTGATGGCAGCTATTCTTTGGGTAAACAAATTAGCTATCTCAAGGTCCATAATTTGTGTAGAAATCCTGTGCATTACATGAACTTTGAAATAGCCTAGGAATAGAGAAATTCAGTTTCTGGTTTTAGCTAATGTCTTGAGAGCTTCTTTGCTGCTTCTGTAACCTAGATAGACTTTGCTGTCACGTCATGTTCCAAGCATTTGTTGCCATTCAGATGCAGAATGCTTTGAAGTCATCATTTGTCATTCTTCCAGGAACACCTAGAATTCTTAAATAGTTTTTTGGTTCTTTACTTTCCACTTTATCCAGGTAATGGTTGAGATAAGGCACTTTATCCCAGAGTGTTTCTGGTAAAATGTTTCCATGTCAGTTTCTCTGAGTAGTCTTTCATCCATCCTGCTGTTGTTACTGCCTGTTTCCATTAAGGAGCCTGTGAATCCTCAAGCAGCCTGAGAGAATGGGTCCTGGATTTTAGGAACTAGGCCATGTCTGGTTGATACCTTTCTATTAGGAAGGCCAGAGTGTTCTTTATTTAAGTGTTTGTTATTTCAGTAAAACTGGATTGAAGGATAAAGTGAAACTAAGAATGAAGGAGGTACTCATTGATTTATCCAGTTACAAGTCAGTCTAGGAGCAAAGTTATAACAGTATCTCTTATTTTATTCATCATTTGCTACCCTTTTTTTAAAGATAGAGGGTCTTGCTTTGTCACCCAGGCTAGAATGCAGTGGTGCAGTCGTAGCATACTGTAAGTTCACGCTCCTGGGCTCAAGTGATTCTCCTGCCTCAGCCTCACGAAGTGCTGGGATCATAGGCCAGACCCACTGTGCCTGGCCCTGCTTTCTTAGAAAAAAAGAACTTTATAATATGAATTTGTTGATAACTCCTGTTAGCTTTTGGCACTGTTTATATTCAAAATAGTTCACTGAGACTAGTTACAGGGTTACGCCTACCCAGAAACATGCTTTCATATACCTTGATTATGTGTGCTTTTTAAAAAAAAATTTTTTTATATTAAAAACATTTTTAAAATAAAAATTTTAAAAATTTTAAAAAATATTTAAAAATTTAAAAAAAATTTTTAAATATTTTATTGCTTTATATACATACATAAAATCTAGAAAAATATGACTTAAAATTTGTGATCTGTGAATTTCATCTGATATTGATTACATATTATTTGTTACATATACTCCCTCTATTTTTTTTAAAATCTCAAACATTGCAAAACAAACAGTGTTCACATGGTGTTTTAAGATAAATATCAGCCCCTGTGATATTTGCAGCATTACAGCATGGTAACTACATTACTGAAACTTAGAAAGCTTAATATAAAAAATTGCAAAACAAAAGGAAAAAATAAACTTTGGACAGGTATATTAGAGATAGTAATTATTGAATTTTGAGGTAAAGAAAGAAACAATCACTTTTATTTCACATTCAAGTATATATTCTAAAGAATATTTAATGTATTTGCTTGTTTCTATGGCAGAGAAAAGCAGCAAATCCATTAGTATATATGTTAAGTAAATGTTTGTAGAAGATCTGTATAGATGCTAAACGCAGCGTATACATAACGTGAACAAGACATAAAGCAAAAGTCTGCCCTCTAGGAGCCTCCAGTCTTGTCAGACTAGAGGAGATATTCAGGTAAACACTGGCAGTGGTATATGCTGATTCGAGTAATTAGGAGTTCGTGGGAACAGAGGGTAAGAAAAACCCCTTTATAGTTAGAGATGTAGATGGATCAAGAGAAACTTACCTAAAGAGTCCTAATTCTTGAAGCACAATTAGGAATTAAACAGATTGCCTAGGCACAGGTAGCATTCAATGTGGAGGATAAACCATGTTTAAAAGAAAAGAGCTATAAGGGAACATGTATCCTTAGAGACCTTACTTACAGTCAGAAAAATGTACCTATATCTGTAGAAAACCACATAGTGTGTGGAACCAGAATCACCTAGGAGCTTTCAAAAAATACTGCCACTTACCAGAGATTCTGACGAGTGAGGAGTGGCCAGGGCATTCACGGTTTAAAAGTCCTCCGGATGATTTTAATGGACACCTGGTTCATTGTGTGAAAACTATCAGAACCACTTGGAATCAGACATACCTGTGGTGACATCTTAGGCCTTTGATTCACTCATTTGTGTCTATAGACACATAATCTTTGTGAGCCTTTTTCCTTATCTGCAAAAATGGGGCTAATACCCACTTCAGAAGGCTGCAATTCACTCATTCATTCATTCACTCAAGTACTAATTCAACAGGCATTTATTGAGCACCTACTGTGTGCCAGGCATTGTTCCAGGCTCTGGAGATTTAGTAGGGAACTAAACAGATCTCTTCTGATCTGTACCCCTCAAAAAACACAAAAGAAAAGAAAATTACCAAGGGAATTTATACTCTACTGTTGTAAGGATTAAATACAATAAATAGCACAGATAAAGCACTCAGCATGATGCTGACACACAATAAATAAGGAATTACTACTAATAATCATGTTTGCATAGTTAACTGGGGTCATAATATGAAATTAACACTTTGATTTATAATGAAGTCTGATTACCTTAATGGAATCAATGTCTGATTTAAAACAAACGAGTGATTAACCCATAAACAGCACCAGAATTAGTAAGTTTGTACTTTGTTTTTCTCTGGTGAGGATGTTCATTGGCAAAAGGCAATTATAAACCAAACTTTCTTATGTCTTTCAGGAACAGAGATACTTACAAATCATTATCACAAGAATATAGTCAGTATGAAATATACCAATTACATTGTTATATGTTATCCTTCAGAGAAAACAGGATGCCACTTGATAACAACATTGCATTAATATCTGTCTTTGAGATTCTGCTGAACCCCCTGCAGGTTAGCTTTTGGAATAGAAAACTGGTAGTAGTGCAGGTCAAGTGCTTTCCTAATCCGATTTCTCTGATTAGGGCACTCTCTGATGGGGCTAGCAGTGACCTATCTTCAACATGGCGCTCCTTGAAAAAACAATATAACTAAAGTGATGTAACAAATTTACAAAAATTTAAAATAAATGAAGGAATGGTGTGTGTTTGTGTGTGTGTGTGTCTGTCTGTCTGTCTTTTGGAATCAAGTTTCAAAGTATAAAGCTATTGTTATTGATTGTCTGCCTGTTCAGCAAATAGCTCTACTTATCGAAAGAGGGAACAATTTGAGATAGTGCTTGCTTGAATAGTTGATGTTTCACATTTTTAAAAGCTCCTACCGACTTTACTTGGGGACAGTGCCCTAAAATTGTTCAGATTTGAATTTGCTCTGCTGAATTAAAGTGAAAGATCAATTCTCTTGATGACTCTATAGAAACAACTCAGGAAAGATTATTGCCAGTTATTAAAAGCAGTATTTTTACATAATAAAAGTATTATTCTGCCTGTAATGTGCAACAGCTGCATCATATGCATTTTTAGATTTCCAGTGTATTTTATTTGACGAGATTTTAGAGAGCTGAGTTTTATTAGCCTCTGGTCTCATTTTATTAAAATAAAAATTGCTTTTTCTTCCAAAAACATTTTTAAATTTGACCTTTGCTTTTAAATAATTATAGTAGATTATGTGCAATAATATAAACATCTCAATAACTTTCTGAAGTATACATTAAAAATGCACTATCTGAAAATACATGTTTATTCATAGTAAAAGAATGCAAAGAGGAATGATAATGAATAGCTTCTATTGTCCATTTGCTAAACTAGTCTGTTAGTCCCCTGACATAGACTCTTTTAGTCTTCTATGCTAAATTTCTTATAATTCTTAAATGACTAATATAGAAATTAGGGTGCTGGTCTGGCTGGATTTTCATATGCAATCTGACAATGTATAACAAAGTACAAGTTTAACCTGAATATCCTTGAATAGAAATCCAAGTTCAACATATATTCAGTATACAATCAATCCTTGTCCTGCTGTCACCTGGGCAGAGAGTGGACAGTGGCACAGCATTAAGTCGGCTGCGGCTCAGGGAAGTGTTGGTGGACAGAGAATGCCCTAGGCCCTAGTTTCTGACAGCTTGTTGATAAGATTTGGAATGCACAGATAGTTCTTGTTGTCTGCAGGTTGCTGCTTTGTGCTGGGAGGGGTTGGGGATTAGAGGTGCTACTTGAGGGCACTTCATCAGGCAAGAGCCATCGACCTGGCAGAGCAGCTAAACATGGCATTCAAACCAACATGTTCAGAGGCATAATTATTTTAAGTTGAAATGGTATAATCTATATTGTATTGTTTCTTCTCAATGAATCACATTAGGTATTACATATTCTGTTTTTTCATATTTTTGTTAGTAAAAATGTATAGCTAAATGCAAAGAGTTTGTTTCCCAAGCAATTTTTGAGGTCAACGGAAGAGTTCCCTAAGAAAGGCCTTCTTAACATTGATAGTATTGACTTTTGGGGCTGGATAATTCTTTGTTGCGAGGGGCTGTCTTGTATGTTGTAGGACACTTAGCAGCATCCCTGGCTTCCATCCATTGAATATAATAGTTCCCCTCCAGCTGTGACAACCAAAAATGTCTTTGGACATTGCCAGGTGTCTCCTGAGAGGCAAAATAACTCAGTTGAAAACCACTGCCCTAAGAAAAAGGGAATACTTGAAATTCATTTTATTTTTCTAAATATAGAATCAGGGCCAGAGTGAATAGAGGATATATTTTATTTTTTAACATATTTCTTTTGTACTATGAGAATTACATTTGTAATATATACCTTATATTGCAAAAAGTTTTACTACAGAGATCTCTTGAATACTACATATATTCAGATATCATGTAACTTCTTATTCCTGTCAGATGGCAGAATTAGTTATTAATACATTCTAATGTCTCTTTTATTCTAAAAAGTGTTCTATAATTCTGTTCATTACTGCTGAGTAAAGAAAATAAATTGTTAAATATTACCTTAAAGAACAGCATCCGTTTTGCCTACAAGCTTTTGTGTTTCAGAAACAAACATTATTACACGAAGCATTAAACTTCAAGAATTAGAATTGAGACTCTATTAGGAAGTTAAAAATGTACTATGAATAAGGTGTGAAATTGTGTTCTGTTATACTTTAAATACTAGAAAAACAAATTGTTAGATTTCAGGTAAATTAATGCTATTCAAGAACAAATATATTTTATGATGTGCAAGTTAGCATATCAACAAATAGAAACAATCCTTATATATCCACGAAAGCATTTCTGGAAGAAATTCTGTCTTGTAGCAGTTTATTCAGTGCTGCCATATGTATTTCCTTGACCAATCATGTAGCATTTCTTTAGTAGCAGTTCTACTTCAGACTTCACATTTCAGACTTGTTTTCCCCTAGTAAGGTGTGATAGGCTAGTGGAACACTTATAATTTCCCCCAGGAAAACCATCATCAAGTAAATATACCAAACACTTTATCTTATGTGCTCAAAAGGCAAGGTGTCATCATCACCTTTCACATACCCCATGAGATTTATTTACAGCTTACATTGACTGTGAAACTCTTTTATCCCCTGGGAGTACTACTTTATTTATTCCAGATAATAGGACACTTGCAACCTATTAACAGTTGTAAACAGGTCTTTCAAGTACATCTGACATAGCAATTACAAAATGTATTTCTTAGACAAATATCTAGAATTAAATCAGGACAAAGATGAAGATTAGATGACCACAAGAAGTTTCTGCATAATTTATCTATTTTTCAAAAAAAATTACAAGTATTATAGACCCTCAGCTACAAAATTGCAGTGAATAATTTAATGGATATTTTACGTATTATATTTTAGAAAAACATTGATTTGATGAATGTTTATTTAATAAAACAGCCTTACCCTAAATGATAGTAAATGAACACAGGATTAAAGGGAAGGAGGGAAGGAAGGAAGAATGGATAGATGGATGGAGGACAAATGTATAATTAAGAATATCAACTTTGAGCTGAGACCTGCATGTTAAATTTTGCTTTTATTTTATTTTTCAGCCAATGTTTTCAGTTGCACCAAGCTTAGCCACCAATGCATCAGCAGCCGCCTTTAATCCCTATCTGGGACCTGTTTCTCCAAGCCTGGTCCCGGCAGAGATCTTGCCGACTGCACCAATGTTGGTTACAGGGAATCCGGGTGTCCCTGTACCTGCAGCTGCTGCAGCTGCTGCACAGAAATTAATGCGAACAGACAGACTTGAGGTAGGAATGACTAGTTGGTGTCTTTATATACTACATTCTAATTCTCAAAGTGTGGTTTTTTGTTTGTTTGTGTGTTTCCATGGCCAAAAGGTTGTAAAAATTTTAAAACAGAGATTTTGGCTTAGGGTTTGGAACATTTTACTAGAGTATAGATAATGCTGTATTTGATTAATGTAACGTTTATAAAGGCTACAACATCCATGTTTAGAATAGTGGATAAGAGGTTGGACGCTAAAGTCACATTGCCTGGTTACATCACTGTACCTCAATTTCCTCATCTTTAAAACGGCGCTTACCTCAAAGAGTTAGGGGAATATCTGGCACATAGCAAATGCCTCCTGAATGTTTGTTGTTGTTGTTGCAGCTATCAAGAATAACAAATATTATCAATCCCCTAAAAATTGTTCTCATAAAGATTAACAAATATTAGTGTCTATAAAACATTTTACAATTTATTATTGCAAGTTTCCTCATAAGCTGTACAATATTTTGGTTGAAGTAGAAAGAAAACTTTGTTTATGAAGTGTGCTCTCATAAAAGTTTTTTGCATAATCCTCTAAGTTCTAGAGTAAAGGATGATCAGATGTGTGGGCCCTGCTGTTGGTACATGAAAAAGATATTAAAGTTTTAAATCTTATTTCAAAGTGGTTGTTCAGAATTTCAGCATGACTGTGAATTAATGAATTTGGTAAACTATAGATGTAGAGAAAAAGTGACAGCATCAAATGTACACTGAAGGTACAAACGTGTCATTCATTGAACCCACCTAAAGAACAAAATGAGCTTTTCCTCTTTTCCCTGGTGAGGATGAGGCAATATATTTTTTTAACTTGCATTTTAGGTTCAGGAGTACATGTGCAGGTTTTTATATAGGTAAACTTCATATCATGAGGGTTTGGTGTAGAGATTATTTCATCACCCAGATAATAAGCGCAATACCCAATAGGTATTTTTTCTGATTCTCTCCCCTCTCCCACCATCCACCCTCAAATAGGCCCTAACATCTGTTATTTCCCTCTTTGTGTCCATGAGGTCTCATCATTTAGCCCCCACTTACAAGTGAGAACATGTGGTTATGTGGTTTCCTGTTTCTGTATTAGTTTGCTTAGGATAATGGCCTCCAGCGCAATCTATGTTGCTGCAAAGGACATGATCTTATTCTTTTTTATGTCTGCATAGTATTCCGTGGTGTATATGTACCACATTTTCTTTATCCAGGCTACTATTGATGGGCACTTAAGTTGATTCTATGTTTTGCTATTGTGAATAGTGCTGCAGTGAATATACACGTGTGTGTCTTTATGGTAGAATGATTTATATTCCTTTGGGTATATACCCAGTAATGGGATTACTGGGTCCAATGGTATTTCTGTTTTTAGGTCTTTGAGGAATTGCCACACTGTGTTCCACAATGGTTGAATTAATTTGCACTCCTACCAGCAGTGTATAATTGTTTCTTTTTCTTTGCAACCTTGTCAACATTCATTATTTTTTGACTTTTTAATAATAGACGTTTTAACTGGTGTGAGATGGTATCTAGTGGTTTTGATTTGCATTTCTCTAATGATTAGTGATAATGGGAATTTTTCATATGCTTGTTGGCCACATGTATATCTTTCTTTGAAAAGCATCTGTTTATATCCTTCACCCACTTTGTAATAGGGTTGTTTGTTTTTTGCTCGTAAATTTAAGTTCCTTACAGATTCTAGATATTAGACCTTTGTGGGATGCATAGTTTGTAAATATTTTCTCCCATTCTGTAGGCTGTTTACTCTGTTGATGGTTTCTTTTGCTGTGTAGAAGCTCTTTAGTTTAATTAGATACCATTTTTCCATTTTTGTTTTTGTTGTGATTGCTTTTGGCATATTTGTCATGAAATCTTTGCCAGGTCCTATGTCAAGAATGGTGTTTCCTAGGTTATCTTCCAGGGTTTTTATAGTTTTGGGTTTTACATTTAAGCCTTTAATCCGTCTTGAGTTGATTTTTGTATATGGTGTAAGGAGGGGGTCCAATTTCAATCTTCTGTGTATGGCTAGCCAGTTATCCTAGCACCATTTATTGAATAGGGAGTCCTTTCCTCATTGCTTGTTATTGTCAACTTTGTTGGAGATCAAATGGTTGCAGTGTGCTGCATTATTTCTGGGCTCTCTGTTCTGTTCCATTGGTCTGTGTGTCTTTTTTTGTACCAGTACCATGCTGTTTGGGTTACTGTAGCCTTGTAGTATAGTTTGAGTCAGGTAATCTGATGCCTCCAGCTTTGTTATTTTTGCTTAAGATTGCATTGGCTATCCAGGCTCTTTTTTTATTCCATATGAATTTTTAAATAGTTTTTTTTCTAATTCTGTGAAGAATGTCATTGGTAGTTGGACAGGAATAACATTGAATGTATAGCTTGCTTCAAGCAGTATGGCCATTTTAATGTTACTGATTCTTCCTATCCATGAGCATGGAATGTTTTTCAGTTTGTTATGTGTCATCCATGATTTCTTTGAGGAGTGTTTTGTCATTCTCATTTTAGAGAGCTTTCACCTCCCTGCTTAACTGTTATTCCTAAGTATTTTATTCTTTTTGTAGCAATTGTGAATGGGAATGCACTCCTGATTTGGCTCTTGGCTTGGATGTTGTTGGTTTATAGGAATGCTACTGATTTTTATACATTGATTTTGTGTCCTGCAACTTTGCTGAAGTTGTTTATCAGATCAAGGAGCTTTTGGGCCGAGACTATGGGGTTTTCTAAATAAAGAAACAAGTTGTCGGCAAACAGGGATAATTTGACTTCCTCTCTTCCTATTTGGATGCCTTTTATTTCCTCCTCCTGAGGATGAGGCAATACTTAGTGCTGATAAATTTTACTGAGAAACTGGCAAACTGAGGCTGTTGTATGAACATAATTGATTCTAATACTTTGTCAGCTTAGCAGGAATTTAGTTAATAAGCTGATTTATCATTTATTAACTTTTGTTGCATATATTACAAAGGCTGTCAGATTTTAGCATATTGACAATCATATACCAGACACATGCATCGCAGGTTTAATGCTCAAAACAATCTTATGAGGAAGATACTATTATTAATTCTCTTTTACAGGGAAATGATTTTAGGAGAAGAGATGTGAAGCAACTCTTTCTTGTTAGGTAGATACACCTGATACACCTGGATTTTTGAGTGATTTGTCATTACACAACTGTACTTGCTTATTAATTAACTAATGCTGTTTGCAGATGGATTAAGAGGAAACTTAAAAATTTTTAAATATCTGAAATTATTGGATCCTCAGCATGTGAAGCAGTTTTATTCCCCCAACCTTTCTAAAGCAAACCCTGAGTTCTTAATGCATAATTGTTGATTGATTAGTGGGATCCAAATAAGAAGTCTGAGATTAACTTTAATGAATTAATTATTAATAGATGATATTCAAAAAGCTGGTTATAACTCTTCTAATCCAATCCTGCCACATTCACAATTTCAGGTAGTTTGTTACTGGTTATATTTTATAGTGCTTAATTGAAATGAAGACTTTTGTCTTTGAGTTTTTTCTTTTTGTGAGGAGCTACTTAGTGTATTTTGTCTGTTTTCTTTTGCTGTAGTCAGCACAAACGGTTACGACTGCATCAACTGTCATTTCCCTTTTATCTGAATCCCGCTGATCTAAATGCTTGATTGTAGTGCAGCTTCCTGTCTTATTCTTGTTAACAGGATCTGATCCAGTGTCACAGTTACAACCTGTTAGGATACTGCAGTGTGAAGCTCAGAGGCTTATCTTTCTGCTCTGTGCTTGTGATTTTAGACAATCCTATCTGCAGGTTATTTCCTCGCATGCTAATTGCATTATGTATTGAAGTCTAAAAGACATGGCAATAAATGCACACGCTTATTTATTAATTGACCAAACGTTTGGTCATTTGGCATTTAAATGTATACTCTACTTCTTCCTTGTGAAATTCTGAAGCATATTTTTGAATGTTGAGTTCCTTCTGAGGTGAAAAATTTTCGGAATCAGTTAAACTATTGGCCAGTTCTTCTTGCCACTTCTTCCTCTCTTTTTACTGCAACTTGTTAGACAGTAAAGAAATTTAAAATACCATAGATTGTCAGCCTTCTGGTTCTTACATAATTGCTTAAAACTGACATCTTTACAGCACCCAGTGTGATACTACAGAAAAAAAATGTTAAATTGGAAAACAGGAATTCAAGAATTACTGCATGTGATGTTGCTAATTAGGTGAGTCAGCTTGGATCGGGATGCTCTTATTCTCTGGGCTTCATATTCCTCACATGTAAAATTAGGGGGTTGCACCAGATAATCTCTAAGGTCACTTCCAGTTAGAACATTCTAGGGACACTTAGGTCATTTTCTTGTTTTTAACACCAGCCACAAGCTACTGAAACATTTATTTTTAAAAATTATATACATATATCTATAAGCATATATTACATATATCACATATACACACAACATGAGATTTATATCAATATTCATATTATCCTTTCTTTACTGACTGTCTTTTAAAAGACTTTGTTGCCAAGTACTTTCTGTACTCCAAAATTCATACTTTTTTTTTTTTTTGACACCAAGTCTCACACTGTTGCCCAGGCTGGAATGCAGTGGCGCGATCTCAGCTCACTGCAACCTCCACCTCCCAGGTTCAAAGAATTCTTCTGCCTCAGCCTCCTGAGTAGCTGAGATTACAGATGTGTGCCACCATGCCCGGCTAATTTTTGTATTTTCAGTGGAGATGGGGTTTCACCATGTTTGCCAGGCTGGTCTCAGCAATTTCTTTCCATGATTATGTTAAGAAATTATTCAAATTTGTAGAGTCTAGGAAAGACTGAGTTTTTTAGCCATACCCCTGCTTTGCTACAAAGAGTTAGTAATTGGAGAAATCATTGTTTGACTTATTTTCAAGATGCACAGTAATTTTTTATGGTGCAAAAAGAATTCATGAATGCATTCATTCTCTCATTTACTGAACGATATTCAGTAGAAAACTGTTGAAAATATTTCAAGTAGAAGATGTGAGGAATGTCTTTGAAATGCTTTAATTCCTGTCTTATCAATGACAATAAAAGATCCACATGAGAATAGCGCCCAAACTCATGACTGATGCCCAGTAACTTGTTAAATGAATGGATAAATGAGTCAGTCAACCAGTTACTCAGGTAATTAAACACAGAAAGATACATCCCCTTATTCAGGACTCAGGGTAATCCCACAGAGTTACTAAAATATAAAAAATGTTTATCATGTGTTAACATTCTCCTTGGAAACATGTTTGCATTTTGAGCACTTCAGCTATAAAATATGGCATCTTGGTTATGCATCTAGACCTAAAGGAGTGGTTTTCATACTTTAATGAGATTAGAATCACTTGGGGTGATTGTTAAAAATGTAGGACCTCATCCCCAAAGATTGATTCAGTAGATCTGCAGTGGGGTTTGATAATATTTTTCACAGATCTGCCATGTGATTCTAAATGCAAATAGTTAAAAACACATGCACTAAAAGATACTAGCATCTCTTATTTAGGCTTCAACTTTTCATCGTTTACTTAATGTATTTGTAAATGATATGGTTTTTTGTGAACCTTAATTAAAAATCTGTCTCCTCAGATAAGTTGGTAAGAACACTGTGCACGGCATAGTGAAATACTTTAGGTAAACAATGATGACTGTTAAGGTAATTCATATTACATAGGTGTAATCCAATAAAAACCAGGGGACATGTATTCCAGACACTGATGAAAACATTAGATTGACATTTGGTTAGCTGCACCATTTTTACATCAGCAGTCTATATGAGAAAAGCATGAGTATTCCAGGAAAGGTGGGCAAACGACTTGGTTTCTGATAGTTTCAGTTCGCGTTTGCTTGTATTAAAATATAAAATAAATTATTCTTGGCTGAAAGTTTTATTCTGTGAGGTAATCATTACACAAGTTTCTAATTTGGGCCACTAATTGTTGTATGTTTCCATTACTTACACAGAAGAATCTAATAACCCTTTTCATATAGGCAGAAAAAAATATAATACCCATTGACTACAAAAAATAGAACGTTTAAAGCTAAATGAGGATTAGAATGACAGTGAAAACCATGCCTGTGTTGGGATTTTTTAGGTGTTTAGTGGATTTAACATGATGGGATAAAAGACTTTCTATTCAGAAAAGATTAGGAAAGAAGATGCTTTTAATAATGTAGGAAAGTCTTATCGGTAGGATTCTTTTAATTTTGCATTTTTGTAGAGGATGTTTGGCTACTGCTTGTGTGATTTTTTTTTAATATCTCCAGAAAATTGCCAAGAAACCTTAAGAGTTTTGCACATAGAGGTTTATGTAGGTTGTTTTTTTATATCTGTAATAAACTTTAGAATGGCTCTTAAAAATGTAGTCACATCTTCATTTAAACAATTTAATACACTGTGGCTCTGTCAATTATTAATCTATGTGAATAGAGTTTTGATGTGGTATAGAGTATAGTAATTGCTAGATTAAGAACAGTGGTTCACACCTGCAGTCCCAGCTACTTGAGAGACTTAGGTGGGAGGATCACTTGAGCAGGGAGGTTGAGGCTGCAGTGAACTGAGATTGCACCACTGCACTCCAGCCTGAGTGACAGAGGGAGACCCTATCTCAAGTAGTAATAATAATAATAATAATATAAATGAAATAAGGTAATGGCTAATTTGGTGTATTGACAAGCTTGTTTCAAAGTTGTGTCTATTTTCCTGTCCTGTTGGGTTTGCACAGTCATTCATGGGAATGAATAAATGACAATGTGGAAGTGGATTTAATGGTTCTGTCTTTGGTCATTCCTATTCAGATTTTATTTTATGTTTTTATAAGAGATCAAGTGGTAGATTCTTAGTTCTGTTACCTATAGAAGCATGCTTGTGTTTTCTGGCCTGAATAGTAATGATGGAGTCTGCCTTTTAGGCTTCAAAGAATGCTCCCATTTGATCCTAACAGAAATACTATGAGGTAGCTAAAGTAGGTGTCCTTTTCTTGAATTTTTTTGGAAGGAGAAAAATTGATCAAATATTTACAATTATTGAATAACCAAATGTATTAGTCCATTTTCACGCTGCTGATAAAGACATACCCAAGACTGGGCAATTTACGAAAAGAAAGAGGTTTATTGGACTTACAGTTCCACATGGCTAGGGAGACCTCACAATCATGGCGGAAGGCGGAAAGCACGTTTCGCATGGTGGCAGACAAGAAAAAAGGTTGCACAGGGACATAACCCTTTTAAAACCATCAGATGTCATGAGACTTATTACCTATCTTAAGAACAGCTCAGGAAAGATATGCCCCCATGATTCAATTACCTCCCACCGGGTCTGTCCCACAACATGTGGGAATTCAAGATGAGGTTTGGGTGGGGACACAGCCAAACCATATCACCAACTGAAACTAGAAATCACATCATCTGATATTTATCTAGGGATTTTAATTGTACAATAAATTGACTACAGTTACATTTACCTAATCACCAGAATTATGAGGATTACAAAGTAGATATTTTAATCCTTTTAAAATGAAAATAGAGATAATTTCTTTGCATTAAATTATAAACTCATGATCAGCGATGCTGTGGACACTTTGATCAAAGTGATTGATCAAAGTGATTATCCAGGATTACTTTTTAAAGTAATACTTAGAAAAATTTAGCTTGTTAGTTCCAGCTTAATAGAAAGTGAAGTCCATGCTGCTTATTGGTGAACATGTAGCTATATGTCTTTGAATACGTTTCTTAATATTGGCCATTAACTATTAAATTGACTTCTCAAAATGTTAAAATGGACAAAGTCCCTGTTTCTTGTTATAATTAGCTTTCTGTTCCTGCTTTTGATTGTTTTTCTCCAAGATGACTGAGTTAATTATACAAATATGGTGAACACAAAACATATTACCTCAAAGGGATATCTCCTTAAAGAATATGCAAATGACCCTCCACTTTTGAATAAATTCAAATATTGACATTAATCTCCTTAGAATCCCAGTGCTTTAACTTGAGAGCATTGCTGAGTTTAATACTACTTATAAAACTTACATTATTTTGACCATTTTGAAATATGTTTTTCATGTATTAAAAAATTAGAGATCAAATGACAGGATTATTCATATTATCCAGATTTGTATGGTGTGTTGTAAGCTATGCATTATTTTATTCAGTATTCATGACCTTTTAAATAGATGTTAATAGTGTTTTCATTGTGAAGATTCCTTAGCTAGTAAAGTGATAGGAACTGGAACTCCCAATTTTTGACTCCAAACCCTATTGTCTGTCCGCTATATTATTGCTATTTAGTTAACAAAAGAAGGTTTATTTAGAATTAATTTACATTTTCTTGGGAAATTTTCCTGATTATGTTTTCTTTTGATTATTTAAAGTTTATAATTATTCCATAGATATTTTTCTGGAAATAGAACTTAAATGTTTTCAGTGAATATCTTCATTGTCAAATCTTGCCTTAGTATTTGTAAAGTAAAAGGCTCATGTTGAATCACATTATATGTGTAGCTAAATAGATCTTATTGTTTTAATGCAGGTTTGAAAACCATTTATCAAACAATATTTTTTTTCTTTCGTGACAGAGTCTTGCTCTGTCACCCAGGCTGGAGTGCAGTGGCATGATCTTGGCTCACTGCGACCTCCACTTCCCGGGTTCAAGCAATTCTCGTGCCTCAGCCTCCTGAGTAGCTAGGATTACAGGTGCCTGCCACCATGCCCAGCTAATTTTTGTATTTTTAGTGGAGGTGAAGTTTCACCATGTTGGCCAGGCTGGTCTCGAACTCCTGTCCTCAAGTGATCCACCCACCTCAGCCTCCCAAAGTACTGGGATTACCAGCTTGAGGCACCGCGCCCAGTCAGAAAATATTTTTATGTGTTGACCCAGTACATACACATATACCGATAAATCTGTACATTTATCTGCCAAAAATAATGAAAAATGCCTATAGTTATGGATATATTCTTGGAATATTACTTGTAATATGGAAATACTGGAAATTATCTAGATATCCTCCAAAAGAGTTACCTGTATTATGTACACTATTTGATGAAATTTGATGCAGCCATCAAAAGTATTAACTCTGGAAATTATTTAGCAAAATGAGAAATGCTTATGCTGCATTGTTGAGCATAAAAGATCACCAAATAATAGCTATACTATAATTACAATTATTTTTAAAAATGTGTGCATACATACAGAAGACTGGATGAGAAGAGAAAAATGAACCACAATGTTGTTAGAATTTTCAGATTTAATTTTACATTCTGTGTTTCAAATTCTCTGTATGATAAATGTTATAATTTCTTATCCTGTTTTTAATTATGAGATTAAATTTGTGAAATGTTGTCAGTTATAATTTACTAATGTAATAGTATGTCTAAGAGATTTATTTTGGGTATCAGCATAGTCTAAAGTGTCCTTGAGTTTGTCAGAGAAACCAGATCAAACCCATATTGAGCAACCAAGGGATAGATCCCATTTTATTGATGATGTCTATTAGGGAAAATGTGTTTTAGAAGGTTTGGGAAGTTCATGTTCCCATAGGTACCCCACTATTCAGATGCATATCTAATGCTTGGTAAATTTCCAGTCCCACTGGCCTGTAACTCTCACCAGTACAAGTTTTCACAAGAGATTTTCTCTTCCTTATTTTTTCACAAGCAAGAATAATGTGAGAGTAGCTATTACAGTATGTTTCTGTCCTATTTCTTAGGAGAAACCGTAAGCTGTAAAAAAAATAAAAATATGAAAGAGTCAAACATGCATATTATGCAAAAGCAGTTGACTAAGTTTTTTTTAACCTCAGAAAAGGTTGGTTTTATGACACATTCTGAGCTACTTCTTAGTTATTAAGTCTGCTTAAATATTTTTAGAATTCTTTCTAAATGTTCCACAGGAGAGTAAAGAACATGAAATTATAATAAACCAATCCTTAACCTGTAGAAACCGCCGCCCCCCCCCCCACACACACACATGCAAATACATACACACAGAACCTAAATAAATTCAGGTCTTCTTTCTTGTTAATGCGGCAAAGAGTAACCTAAATTGGAAAAATAGAGTATTAGTTCCCTGCTGCCAATTCATTTTGAGCATATTCAAGAAAGCAGGAATTACTGAGGGAGCAAATAGCAGCTGAGAGAGATCACTTATAGACCTTCTGCAAGTTTCCTGTTTGGTGATGCCTACATTGACATAGACTTGCTTAAACAGAAAAGTAGCCCTTTCGTTTATGCAGTAGTATATATTTAGCATACACACACACACACACACACCCCCCCCCCACACACACACAACTTTTTATCATTATTTAATGTAGGCACATCACTCTTCCTGAGTATAGTGATGAGCCTCACATACAATAAATTTTGATTAGGTACTGGGTACTGTTTTAGCAAGCTCCATAGCTGATGCTAATGTTCAGCCAGAGAGGAGGATAATTATTCTCGGTAACAGCTTGATCATTTTTTGCTTTTAAGTTATAAATCTTGGTAATACTTTTTTTTCTTCTGTTCAATAAGATAAATATGCTAATAAAAAACCAGAATCTTGAATAACTTTTTAAGCCATTTTTGTGATCTTAATAACTGAGTGTAGCGGTGAATGACACTGGCTCATTGTATGTATTTGGAACACAAAACTTTAGCTAGGTTGAGGTTTCCAAGTAGTGCAAGATATCATTTATAATGCTCTTTTTTAAGATGTAGCATGGTACAGATTATAGTATCTCCTTCTTTAAGAAACACTTTCCTCAATAATAGGATATGAAT
This sequence comes from Pan troglodytes, assembly GCF_028858775.2. Lineage (NCBI taxonomy): Eukaryota > Metazoa > Chordata > Mammalia > Primates > Hominidae > Pan > Pan troglodytes. Next base: position 155,641,789 of record NC_086015.1, read on the forward strand.
ATAATGTGGGAAAACACCCAGATTTAAATGCAATCATTGTATTTATACAAATCCAAGAAAACCTTTGCTTCCTAAGTCATAGTAGGGTTACAGTTTTTCTTTCTTGCTTAACTTCAAAATAAAGTGCTTAGTATCTGCGTTTGCTATTTGTGAAAAGATACTTGAACAATTAAAAACTGTTTCCTTGAAGCTTGAAGTAAGAGCACGAAAATATTAAAAGGACATTCTGTGTTTTAGATGGCCCTCTTGTGGTAAAAGGGTCAAAGTATCCTGAATGAAGACTGCTTTTAAATAGTAAGAGTCAAAATTGCGCAGATGAATTATTATAATGTTCTCGCCTTTTCCCTAAGATCTCTGTGGCAAAATTAACAGAATTAGCAAATATAAAACAAACAGACATAACAAAACCAATCTTTTTTTACTGCTTTATATAGCTACCAAGTGAATCTCTAAAGATCAAAAAAATAACTCCTGGAAACATTTTCATAAAAAGCTATCAAATTTGATTTTGTATATTTTTCACTTGGAAATAATTTTATATTTACACGAAAGTTGCAAAAATGGACCCAAGAGTTTCTGTCTATGCTTTACTGATCTAAATATTAATATCTTACATAACTGTAGAATCCCTCTTAAGACCAGAAAAATTAACATAGATATGCTGCTGTTTAACCAATCTACAGACTTTAATCAAATTTTACCAATTGTCCTCCCAATATTCTTTCTGTGACTCCAGGATCCTCCAGCTTGTGATAATATCTCAGTCTGTCTTGCATGACCTTGACACTTTGGAAGAGTACTAGTCGGTTATTAGTAAAATATCTTTCCATTCACTTCGTCTGATGTTTCATCTTGATTAAATTCAGGCAGTAATACCTCTACTGTGATTGTGTGCCCTTCTCATTGTATCATATCAATAGATACACAACGTCATTATGTCTCATTATTGGTGATACTAATTTTGATCACTTGGTTAAAGTGATGTTTTCCATGTTTCTTTACTGTGAAGTTATTATTTTTCCCTTTGCAATTAATAAGTGTATCAACACCATTTCAGATTGTATTTTTACCATAATTAACATTATACATGCATTTTCTTATGGACATTTATACTGAAATGGAGTTATAATTTGTAACTAAACTAGGAAATGCTGAAGTTACTTGTTGCCTTGGTTGAAAATCATTTTCCCCTTTCATCTATAGCCTTCTATCACCAGTCTTGCACTTTAAGTTAAAATCTTCAGAAAGCTTCTTCTTGTTCATGTTGACTAAACCTCATGTACTTAATGACCTCATAGGTATGTCGAGAGTACCAACGTGGCAATTGCAACAGAGGAGAAAATGATTGTCGGTTTGCTCATCCTGCTGACAGCACAATGATTGACACCAATGACAACACAGTCACTGTGTGTATGGATTACATCAAAGGGAGATGCTCTCGGGAAAAGTGCAAATACTTTCATCCCCCTGCACATTTGCAAGCCAAGATCAAGGCTGCCCAATACCAGGTCAACCAGGCTGCAGCTGCACAGGCTGCAGCCACCGCAGCTGCCATGGTGAGTAGAGATATCAGCTCTCTCCTTGTTAGCAGTCAGAAAAGCAAAGTGAGCAACTATATCTGACTACAAGCTATTCATTTATTAACCTTTTTAAAAAAAATTGCTGAAGATATGTTTGTTCAGGTATCCCAGACAATATATAAAGAAGTTACTTTCACAGAAGTGAGGGTAACTCCTCAAATGGTTCAGATTGCTCCTACTCTTGGCCTAACTCTTAATCTGTCTTATTCTGGATGTAGGGTTTCTGAAATCTCTGCTTTGTAAAGAACCACCTGTCTCCTTTTCAACTTAACGATATTGCCATTTTCAGTCTTCTTATTTCTGTGTGCCATCTAATCAGCCATTGTTTTCCTTTGGTGTGTTCTTTTGCACATCAAGGCTCTTCTTTACATATATCTTGCTTTTAACAATAACATGATCTGGAACTATTTAGGAGAATTGTTCAACAAAATTGTTCTTAGAATTAGCTACAGGATTTTGAGTAGTATACTATCTAGATTGTCTGAAATAATATTGTGGCATAAACATAATAGTAACACTAGAGAAGCTTGACTATGCCATTATATAGAAAGGAGAGAGACAGCAGTACTCAAGGAGTTAGAAATTGGATCATTAAGAATAGCTACTAAACTATATTCTCAAGGTAAATTTTAATGTGATCTAGTAGCTGATTTTAATGAGCCCATTCTTTGTTCTTTGCTTACCTGTTTTAATGTTGTCATTTTTTTTACATAAATATATGACTTAAATCAATGAAATACTCATTTTAAAAGTCACTGTGTAGTATTTCATAACACAGTGAAATAATCACGAGAGAGATCTTTTCTGTGTTTATGGATACTTGAGCAAAAATACAGAAGGCAGACTCTCTCCTCCTCTCTTCCTTTCACTCTTTTTTTTTTTCTGTTAGAGTATCTTGTTTGTAATTAACTACAAAGAGGAGTTATCCTCCCAATAACAACTCAGTAGTGCCTTTATTGTGCATGCTTAGTCTTGTTATTCGTTGTATATGGCATTCCGATGATTTGTTTTTTTATTTGTTTTTTCTCACCTACCCAAAAATGCACTGCTGCCCCCATGATGCACCTCTGCTTGCTGTTTATGTTAATGCGCTTGAACCCCACTGGCCCATTGCCATCATGTGCTCGCTGCCTGCTAATTAAGACTCAGTCGGCTGTCAAATCACTGAAGCGACCCCTCGAGGCAACCTTTGACCTGGTACTATGACCTTTCACCTTTTAGCTTGGCATGTAGCTTTATTGTAGATACAAGTTTTTTTTTTTTAATCAACTTTAAAATATATATCCTTTTTTCTGTTATAGAGTTGTAAAGTACAATGAAAAAACTGAGTGTGGTTTCCTGACAAAATTAGTAGAAAGACTATAATCTAAGTACATAGATGGATATCATACAATAAAAGATTCTGAAAGCCCAGCAGCCCACATTCAGTTTAACTACATTGTAGAATGTTCTGAAGAAATAGTCGGAGGACATAGAGTGTATTTTTGACTGTATATTTATGTACCTGTTTGGTTAGCATGGCTTTAGTGGTAGAATTATTTACATTTTAATATTTATAGTTCAGTATTTAAGGAAAAAAACTTGCATGCTCTGGGACATTTGCATGTCTAGGTAGATCTCGGGGGAGGAGCAGAGTGGGTTAGTTTTTATTTTATCTGTTTCAGTCACTCTGTACAATTAACTATTAACATTGCTTATACTTGTCAATCCTCATGGAGCTCGCAGTGCGGCTTTTCTTCTTTTCCCAAATCAATGGCTTCTCACAGAAAGCCTGAAGCATTATGGGACATAAAGCACTTTAACACATTATAACATGTGCTCTTGTACTAGTGAGATTTTGTTTTGGACAAAAATAATGCTTCCTTTAAAGCTTTTATCTTGCTTTTTTTTTTTTTTTCCTCCTTAATTTTTTGTTCATTGGATTTTTTCCCTTGGGTAGTTAAGTGCTCTGCTGCTTGCTTGCTCATGCTTCCTAACAATTTTAGCCTTCGACTGATTTTTCTTTTTTCTTTTTCTCTTTTTACTGGTATTTGTTTTTTATACTCATTCACTAAACAGGGAATTCCTCAAGCTGTACTTCCCCCATTACCAAAGAGGCCTGCTCTTGAAAAAACCAACGGTGCCACTGCAGTCTTTAACACTGGTATTTTCCAATACCAACAGGCTCTAGCCAACATGCAGTTACAACAGCATACAGCATTTCTCCCACCAGGTAAGGGGTGGGGTTTCTTAATAAATGAATCTGATGATCTACAGAGAGTCCTACTGTTAGAGCAGATAAACCACACCCCAAGTTTGTTTGTAATTATAGATGAGGTGTCAGGTAAGGTGGTCAATGATGGAAACTTATCTGAGGTATCTCATGTGGTTTTCCTTAAAAACTAAGGATTGTAGCTTAATGAAATGTGGATTAAAGATCAGTGGTATTTTATATATTTATTTGTGTTTGTGTAATTTGGAAATGAAATATAGTTCTCTTTTTTTCTCTTTCCTCAACACTTATATATGTCTGTCAAGCTATTTTATGATATTTTCTTGCTGTAAGACCCCTTTGCCTTCATTATTCCATAGAGTTAATTTAAATTATATAAAACAGCACTTTCAGTTTTGATTTTTATTTTTCAGCCTTTTTGTTTTCAAGGTCAAGAATGAAAACAACTATGCATTCTAGAGCTCTTGAAAAGGGCTCTTATTGGCATCAATCAGTACACTGTTTAAAATTATGACTGTTCCTAAGCTAATATTGAAATAACCCTAAGTGCTCAGCAATGTTTAATTTATTATGGAGTTCTACATTTGTGGTTTCAGCTTATTTTCAATTTGGTAACGTATACATAATCTAGAATTATTCACACAGATTGCAAAGTTTAAAACACAGACTAGCTACTCATTTAATTACCTGGAAATTTACTCTTTTTATTCACTCTGAACTTACTTCAGAAAATACATATAAGCTCATTATTATCTGGAATTTTACTAACCAGAAACTCAAATCTCACTTTCCTCTTTATCACTTCACCCTTATTTTCAGAATACCATGGTTTTAGAGACTTACTTAATAAAATTATTTTATTAATTAAATTAATGAGTAGATATATATGTCAAAAATCCAGCTCCCAATTTTATATTAGACTATACTGGCAGTATTTACAGTGTATTAGGTTCATAATGCTATAAGAGAATGTGAATTTATTTTTGATTCACAAAATAAATTATATGAGCTTTTAATACTAACCATAAGTTTTATACAGTACATCTTCGAAAATCAGTCATCCATATGTAAAATAAATATGAAGTAACAATTAACTACAATATTCCACTAGCTGAAATAGCCAGTGCCCCAGACACGTGGATAAAATGATATTTGTACTTGTGAAATAGTGTCTTTCAAATTGCAGTTTGCCCATATTGGAACAAAAACTAAATCATTTTGACCTGCAGCCTCACATTTCTCTTATGTTTTGTAATATTATAACTTTCTTCTCAACATGCATAGTTTTTCAGAAATTAATCTTTTTGCTCTTGTGCAAGTTGCTGTGTCCCTAGATTTTCTCTGCCCCCAACAAACAATCCATCAGTTTTTCTATAGTCAGATGAGCAAAGTTTCAAGGGATTATATGTAACTATCATAATCTCTTTGAAGAAATTAAAACTTATTTTTGTCAGTTTATTTTATTGGCTAAAACATTACCATGAGAAATGACCGTTTCAGCTAGACCAGAGGTAGTGAGTTATCTCAATAGATTGTTTACAGTCAGTTACAGATTGAACTCCTCGTTCTACTCATTGCTGTCTTCTCACTGCTGCACTTGACTAGTCTTAAAAAATATGATAGTTTCTCTACAAAGTCTAAAAAACAAATCTGTGCTATTTAAAGAAAGCTGAAAAAATCTGTTTTATCAAATAGGTTTCACATTAGTTTTTTCAACAACACTCAAATGACTATAGTTTTTTTTCTAAATAAGTATAACCAATTACATGGTATGATGACCCTTACTTGTGACACTAGTGTCTCCCTAGAATAGCTTTTTGTCTGTGGATAGAGCCAAAGATGCTAGATAAAGTTCAAATTAGGGAAAATAATAAACTCATTCATAAATCAGAATCAAACTTGTCTCTCTGTGCTAGGTTAAGCATTGCTAATTTAAATAAAATCTGCATTAATTGAAATATGCTGAAAATTTTAAGATATATTTGCATTTATTATGATGCATTTTGCATCAGAGATATTCTATTCTTGATCAATATTTCTCAAATATTGGCCAGGCGCAGTGACTCATGCCTGTAATCCTAGCACTTTGGGAGGCCGAGGCAGGCGGCTCACTTGAGGTCAGGAGTTTGAGGCCAGCGTGGCCAACATGGTGAAACCCCATCTCTACTAAAAATCCAAAAATTAGCCGGATGTGGTGATGCATGCCTGTAATCCCAGCTACTTGGGAGGTTGAGGCAGGAGAAATCCCTTGAACCTGGGAGGCGGAGCAGTGAGCCGAGATCACATCACTGCACTCCAGCTTGGGCAAAGGAGTGAGACTCCATCTCAAAAAAAAAAAAAAAATACACACACACAAAACAACAACAAATATATATATATACACACACACACACATATTTCTCAAATATAATCAATATAGTGTGAAATTATTGCATTAGTAACATAAAATAACATTTATTTGCAACTCAGTTTTAAGGGCCTGAAACAGCAAGTTGACCTTTATTAATCACATAATCAGAAGTAGGTAGTGACTCCATGATTATTTTAAAATATTTTCATTATATAATATGTACCTGCATGCACAAAAATTGACGCTGTGGCATGAAAAGGTTAAAATGGATAGCTCTTCATTATTTCTGCCCCATCACTTTGTCAGACAGTCAGAAAGGAAAGAAGTCTAATGCAGGGAATGTATATGCAAAAGCCTCAGGGGCCAGGCAGGAAACACAAGTGAAGCAAGAATAAATTGGGAGCTGTGGGGTCTGGGAGGCACAGGGGAGCACAGGCTCAGTCTAAAGAGTATAGTCAATGTTCAGACTTTGCCTTTTGTTGCCTCAGAGGATTGTCTGCCTGGCAGGTTGTACTTGCTGTCCACTGCAAACCCTTTGTGGCTCCATTTATATCATAGTCTGTGTAAACCACAATTGATTGTGTATATGCCTCATAGGGTTGGTTGTAAGAAACCCGCACAACCTAACACAGTAGCCCTGACATACAGTGTTGCTAGGTCTTATGGTCTTATGATTTTTTCCCAGATATTCTAGACATTTGTATGTTTATATGTGAAATTTCTCAATATTTAAATTTTGGCAATTCAGTTTTTTAAAAACACCCTTTGAGAACTAAAGGAAATTCATCTTACCACAAATTCACATGTAATCTCATGTCTAATACCTGGGAGAAAAGGAATTTCATTTTCCAAAGTTTGGTTGTTCTGCAGACAAATAATACAGAAGAATTAGATGATCAAGGAATCCGATCTGAACACAATTTAATAATTTGGAAGGTACACTTTTGAAGGCTTTATTGGAACTGGGAAGAAAATGGAATTCTTTTATTTTTCGCAGCTCAGAATTTTAGTGGTCTGTAGTCTGTTGTTTCAATGATAACTTCAGATGTGTAGATCTATTTTATTCAAATTACAGTGAAGCATGGTTAGCTAAATTCTTAGAGCAGGTGGCTGCGTATAGAGTAGTTTGCTGGCAAAAGATCAGGGTTCAGTGACAAGCCAGCCAGCTAGCTAAGAAAAATTACTACATACTTTAAAAACAGAATTGGATTTAATATGGACATTACCCATCTAAGCATCATTCAACCATACATCCATCCATCCTCCTATCATTCTATTCTCCCCTTTCCTTTCCTCTCTTTATCCTTTTTTCCTTCCTCCCTTCCTCTGTCCTTCAGTTTTCCATCCATCTATTCATCCCCCCATTTATCTATCCACCCATCTTTCCATTTATTCAGTCAATAAACATTGATTGTATGCCACATGGTATACCAGTATTTATGTGAAGGATTGCAAACTCATATCTCAAGGGTAAAATCTAGTATCTAGAAATATTTTTGTTTGTTTAAGAGTGTTTAAATGAAAACTAAATGTAAATCCTTTAGATAGGACACATACTGTACCCTTCAGTTCCAAACGCTACAATTCCCTATTGCCTTAGGCCAGGTTGTTTCAGATATTTTGTTCAAAAGAGCTACGTTTTATTGAATGGTTGCTCTTGTTCCCTGCTGCACTGAGTGCTTTGCCTACATTATCTCATTTTTTTTTCACAACGCCCAGAAGGTTGGCATTAATATTTTCATTTTACCAATGAGTAATTTGGAGCCTAGTAAGGTACAATGATTTGTCCCAAGTTAAATGGCTTTTGTAAGGTTTAGGTTTAAGTACAACTTGAACTCAAGTCAGGCTGACTTGGTTAGTCTCTCAATATCTATTACACGAAGACCTTAAAAATGATTTGGGAGAGTGGAAGTAGCCCTTACTGAACACCTAACTCCATGGTGTTTCACACCTTCCACCTCATTTAAAGATAAATATAAGTATTAGGTTAAATTCATATTGAAGTTTTGTCTTTTCAAATTTTGATATATACTTGTTTTAACCTTCCCCTTTCAGGACCAGATTGATTATTTGTAGATATTATGCATAATTTAGGATCTATTTATGTTATATGTATGAGTTTTCACTCATGAAATTACGGCGTGTAAGAAATACCACTTTCCTTTACACCATTTTTTTTTTCATTGAAATTAAGTCTAGCTCTGAACTCTGATCTCTATCTCCCTGGGTTGAGAGAAATAACAGGCATTACTGGGAATCCAGGACTACATGCCCCAGCTCCCTCTCTTTCCTGACCTTACCTCAATGTGAGGTCCTGTACAGTCTAGTATTCTCAGACAGGCTATGCATTCTTCATGCTTCAGTCACCGCTGCTCACTGCTGATATGATCATTGTCCATGCTTGCAAGAGCTCTTAAGACAGGTACTCCAGGGGTTCTGTGCTTGCCTTGGGTATAGGCTTCCTTGTCTATGCCCTCCAGGCTCCCATGCCCTTGAGGGCCTGATGTCTGCAGGGCTATTGTGAAAGAACAGGCTACCTACCCAGCTACCTGTGGAGCTGCACACTGCCTGCCACTTCAATCTTGAGGAATTTTTTTCTCTGCCCTACATCACCATTTTTGCTTACCTACCATCTTCAGAATCACACCTCTTGTCTCCCTCTCTAGCATATCTCCCTCAATCAGTGTTGGCTTATGAGTTTTAACAGTTCTGAAAATACATTTACTTTAAACAACTTCTATTTTGGCTTGTATTACAACTCTACCAAGAATAAGGCAACAAAAGGCCAGGAAACTCTTAGGTGGTGGTGTAGGTCTAAGGGCAGGGGTAGGCAGGGTTGTGTTTATGCAAAGAAGAGAAAAAGATTTGTCACATTTAGTATCATTAATACATACATTTATAATTATGTATATTAATAAATTACTTATAATTAATAAAAATAAAGAAGGTACTGCTTGTTTGGATACCAATTTTGAGAATAATCCAACTGATTGTTAACTTTTAGTCTTAAAATGATATACACTATTTGTAGAAAATCTTAATCAGCCTAATACTTCTTATAATCAACCTAAATAGGACTGAATTATTACATCGAAATTCTAACTTCCAACTAAATCTTCATTACAATTCTTTTTCTCTCTTCTACTTACTTCCCTTCTACTCCAAGTAATTTTAAGTATGCATACATCTTATTTGTAAATTATCATCCTAGTTTTTCCTACATTTTCATACATATCAATTAAAATTTTTGATTTAAAAGGTCATGCAATTAAAATAACACATTTCTCAGAAGCACACCATTCTGCTCTGCAAATATCTTTGTAGGAGAAATTGGAAATTGACAAATACATTCACTTAAATTTTGCTTTGTGCTGAAAATTGAGGAAAAATTTAAATTGGCCATTTGCACATTGTTATTAGTAAATCAACCCATGTAAAGATGGAAACTATGGTCATTTCAAAAGTGATTTTCATTTTTGGTAAGTGGGTCCTACAGCATTATGTCCTCATATTTGTGAGTTATTGCACCCTGGCTAGTATTTTCATTGCTGCCTTATGTTTATTTGCTGCAAATCCCTCTCAAAACTGTGTGCATTGGTTATAATGCTAATGAGGAAGATAATTCAAACTAAAATTCAAATCATAATAGCTTTAGGATTTTAGAGAGATAGTATAAGGTTAACTCATTTTCAGCATGTGCAGACTTAATTATGCATGGGATGAAATACAGTAGGCAAGTCTCAGCCTAATAATAAATAATTGAAAAATATAACCTGTAGAATATTTAAACTGGCTTTAATATTACTTAATTATCACATTATTCTTTTTCATTCGTCATTTCTTTTCCAATTCTCTCACCCTACCATTAAGACAGTAATGATTTTATAAGATGTAGATCCGGTATTAAGTTTTGCTTGCTCTACTGTCTCAAATTATTATAACTTCTTTGTTATTACTGGCTTGTTTCTGTTTGTCTTTCACAAGTCTTTGACTCAGTAGTAGTAGCAAATGACAGAGATCTTCAAGTGTCTTAATGCTTGTCAATATAATATTATTCCACTTGATAGGATGTGTCCCCAGATTCATTACAGAGTTTAATCGTTGATCACTCTGCCCACAGTCTAATTGTGATAACAAACTAATCGCAGCTGTTACAGAGATGCCAGTTAAGTAATCCGTGTTTCAGTTGAGTTTCTCAATGGCAGCTTTATTTTATAGGGCCATCTCTGACAAGATTCATTTGGCAGATATTTTTCTAACAAATGTTCGTCCCAGATGCTGCTAGTATTTAAACAGGATATGCTAAGATTTAGACAGAAATATAAAATCCTTGGATATTTTAAAACCTAGAATTCTAAAATAATCCCATAGAAAGAACAGTAGTTCTGCATATGGGAAAGTGCCTTGTACTTGGTAAAATAAGTTAAATTTTCAATATTTACATGTCAAAGAGAACAAGGACTATCTATATATGCAACATTTATTTTTGCTTATCATGGTTGAACAATTGTCAGCATCAGTGCTAACACCCCATATGTGATGTATGTATTTTCACTCTCTCCCACTCAAGGTTTTTATTGAAGTCTAATTAGCAGTTTCTTGCGTGTGAAATTTTGTAGAACATTTGCTACTCCCAGAAGTCTTGAAGGTCTAAACCAGCAATGAAAACCACTCTGATTTCCTAGATACTGTGAAGTAAACCAATTTGATACTTATAAGAAATTATATTCCCCTTTAATGCTTTTCCTACGTTTTAATTTCAAACTAAGGAAATGCACAAATTTCACCTTTTTATGTATAATTTATTGCTTGGCATCCCTCCAAATACAAATCCTGTATGAATAATTACAACCCCTTTCATGTTTATATGGTTGCTGCTACAATGAACAGGAAAATAAAGCAAAAGGAATGAAAATGAATGTTTGGGTTTCCTTATATTGTTAAGTCAGTTTTGTACATTGAATTATTTAGTATTTAATAATAAATAATATCTTTAGTAAGTTAATATGTGCCTGATATAAAGAAAATGTTAAGGCATTCATAAGTTAAAGTCAGAAATAGCAAAACGACCAGATGGTTAGTAATCAGATTAAAACAAAACAAATTACAATATTATTTTTAAAAGAATTAAGTGGATTTAAATTACTTCCAAAATACTTTTGCTTATAGGCAACAATTAAGAGAAACAAAGTGTACCAGCACACAGTTAAACTGGCTTTTATTCTTCACTTGAGACTAGTTCTAATTGATCACTGTGCTATTGTATGATTTGATTGTGCTGACAGTTACATGCCACTGTTCCCATAATAACAATTTTTCTTCTTTGTTCAAATGAATTTTCTAATTACACGTGTGATGGGATGTTTTAATTCTTTTCCCTTTTCAAATCCACCTTCCTGTTGCAATGCATGATGGGCAGGCTCAATATTGTGCATGACACCCGCTACAAGTGTTGGTAGGTGCCAGCTTTGTTTCTTGATTATCTTAAACCTATGGTGTACCTCACAGCCCCTCAAAATCCACTGCTAAGTTTAACTTATATCTATTGGGCAAGTCCATTTCCCTTTTACTAACACTTGTCAATTAAATGCCATTTTCTATTTAATTGACATGGACTCACATAAGTGTTTTCTTTACACACAACAGTTTCCTTTAGTCACCTTTGGTGGATTTTGATTGGACTATGAGTTCTGGTGTGTAAAAAAAAATCTATTTCATAAAAGTAATATACTGTATATTTTTATAATAGTAAATGAGAAAAAAATACTTTCATTCAAACAGATAACTGTATATATGAAGTAAATACTTGTATTTTGACTTAGATTTTGAATGTCTGACTATGAACACTATATAAAATTCTTGTTTTTGACTTAGCATATTAAGCCTATTTGTGTCAATTTTCTTGATTTGATGGTAACAAGCTTTTTTCCCCCTTTTTTTTCTCTTTCATCCCTCCTCCCCTTCTCTCCTTGGAATGTTGTCCTGCTTTGCGCTGTGATTGCATGTCACTCGCTGGTGATGATGTCCTGTCACATGGCTTATTGCTGTGATAAATACCATGCCCAATTATCTCTTCCATGTTGCCATGGTTTCCATATTGCTACACTCTTCTGTATGTTCGCTTATATGATTTTCCCTCCGAAAGTTCCCATGGTGCACGGTGCTACGCCAGCCACTGTGTCCGCAGCAACAACATCTGCCACAAGTGTTCCCTTCGCTGCAACAGCCACAGCCAACCAGGTTTGCTAATTTACAGCTTTGTTTCTTAAAAAACAACTCTAATAGGGCTCAATCCAACAGCCCTTACGCACGTGGATTTCCCATTGAGGTCAGTGGGAATCATGTGTACGTGAGGGCTGTAGAGGGTGCTTTAATAAGCATGGGGTTTCAAAGATACCTCTTGTTGGCCTACACATTCTCTCTATGATGAGCAGCAGAATGCTTTTATGCCATTTATAAGTGCTCCAAAGTCGTCGCAGCTCCATTTCTGAAGCTACTAAAATGATATTTACACAAGCAATTCTCAATTGGTTTCAACCAATCGTGCAGGTATTTTGACCAATCAAAAATAGAGGCCATTTTAAGGTTTTTATTTAAAATATTTGGTATATACAGTTTCTTAGTTCTTGCCTAAATGATTAATAGAAAGTAAAATACTTAAATGTATTACATATGCCACAAATGACCACTCTTGTAAATAAGTTTGTTATAAATTCATTATAATCTGAATCATTTAATGAGCAGATTCAAAATAAATTGTTTGCATGTAGCATTTCTAAGCTTTTATTCTCAATGCTTTCAGTGAAAGAAAAATCCTAAGCGCTTTTATTTTTATAATTACCCTGCATAAATGTTGGAGATTTATGAAGGAAAAGAAAAGAAATTAAGTATGGCAGATTGACAGTCATTCTGTATTCCATGCAAGTTTATTGCAGGATACTTTTAAGTGAAAGGGATTTGTTTCATAAATTTAAATTTTATGATATACAATAATAACTATTTAAAAATAAATGATGATTTAAAATATTTAAAATTTAAAAATTGACATTTATTCACCCAGCATTTTCTGATTCTACTTAAAAATATTTTCTAGAAAATACTGGTTGATTTCAAGTTTCATTTATGTAGATTTGGGCTTCAATAGAGTTGATAGTGTATGAAAAACATAGAGCCAAGCCACATTTCAGATAATCCACAGGTGAAGATTAAATGTAGCCAAATGAATCTCAAAAGAATGAGTGTCAGATGAAAATGAACATGTTCCCCCCTTGGGAAGGGAAGACCAATTAAGACATAGATTTGCTGTTATTACTGTGAGGAGTAGCCACCCTTGTTCTATAATACATCACGTACTGTTGATGAAGAACATTCAGCTATTAGTACAGCCATTAAAAACTTTCAAAATCAGAACACAAAAATGAATTTAACATTTCAGTCAAGCTTTAAACATTTCTTGGCAAAGAATCATTAATTTTTCAGAAGCTTGTCAAAATAGCCCTGGGTTTACGTGAACACGTCAGACTCATTTACAAGAATGCTAGATTGTGCATATGTGGCATGTTAATAAGTAACCTTTGGTAGAACTATTATGATGGATTCAATACAATCCATCTATGGTGCAAATCAATGATAAAGAACTCTCATGCGTCTACCATGTATGACTGTAGAATTGCTGGTGTAAGCAGAACTATAGCAGAGCAAATTTCAACATGCCCTTGGCCACCTGGGTTGTAGGGGACACTTTACTTTTTGCATTGTGCTGTGACCATTTCATGCATAATCTTGGATCTTCATACTATTTGACAACCAAAAGAAAGAAAAGGGAATGGATATATATATACACACATATATTATATCTACATATACATACATATGTATATGCCTACAGTACATTAGCAATGCTGGAAATAGCTGATGCCACAAAATGCAGCCTGCATGCATGCAGAAGTTTATAGCTGGCCCTTCATCTGCATCGATTGGTGTTGAAGGTCCTTGGTATGTTTCGACAGCCCCATCCTTGATGCTTCTACACTGTTGGGTGCAACATCCTGTCCTGCAGCAGCAGGAAAAATGGTATGAGAAGCTTCATTATGCTTGGAGCACATTTTCGTGCCATTTGCCAATGCTGTAAAATTGTGTAAAAATGTCAGCTGAGAACTGGAAATAAAACAGGGACATATTAATATACACGCCAGACTGTGGATTGTAGTATGTTGAATTAGCCTAAGATGTCTAAATTGAAAGAACAGCAACAAAATGCCTTTGTGTATGTGATTTCATTATTCTCCCAACAACATTGCTGAAATGGGATTAGTATCATTTTATAGAAGAGACTTAAGCATAGAGTAATGAGTTGCTTTGCTCAGGGTCACACAGCCAGTAAATGGATCTCTGGGGCTAGCACCCGTGTCATCAGTCCTCTGACAGTCTCAATCTATTGTGCTGCCTCTCTCAGGTTAGCAGGCATTAATTTCAGGTTGAAGAATCAAGCTACAAATCTGAAGTTCTTAACTTTGGGAACTGTTGAAATAAGTCAACTCTATATTGGTTTCTTATTGTATTTTCTCTCAAGTTCTCTAATTCTCTTGCCCATTTAAAATACAATAAAAGGTGTCATCAGGATTCAGAAATATGGCTCTTACCTAGTTCTTTTGAATTACTGCTTTATAATTCTTACCTGGTATTTTTAATTTGGAAAAAAAAAGTTAGACACCCTAATTTGAACGAAAATGTTAGAAATTTGGTTGCACAAAAATAGGCAAGACATTTCCTTATCTGATTTCTGGATGATTACTAAGTAACTGAAACCACGGGTGTGTGTGTGTGTGTGTGTGTGTGTGTAGGCCAACAAAAAGGGCTTCTTTCAATTACTGCTCTGCATGAATTTTTGATAGTTTTACTTATTTCCTAAAAGCTGGTAACATTTATAGAATAGTATTTAACATGAAGATTTTAAAGTTAGTTGCTACTTTGGCATTTAAGTTTACATTAACTTACTGTTATGTTGACTAGATAAGGACTATCACCTCACAGCTGAATTTCACTTTTCTTTAAAAATTTAATATTAAAATGTTTTCATCTCTTAATTGTTGGCTTGCTTGCATGGATCATTCATTAAATAATTTTTTATTTGCTAGATACCCATAATATCTGCCGAACATCTGACTAGCCACAAGTATGTTACCCAGATGTAGAATTTTCATCACTAAACAGTAAGTTCATTATGTAATATATAGTTGCATATTTGTGGTGGTTTTTTTAAAGATAGCAATTGTATAGTGCACTTAAAATTTTGCAAAATCTCTGAGAAAATATATACAGATCACATTTTTATCTTAAATGGGTGTGAGGAATTTTATCAGACATCTTTATAACAAATATGTTAA
Organism: Pan troglodytes; assembly: GCF_028858775.2. Lineage (NCBI taxonomy): Eukaryota > Metazoa > Chordata > Mammalia > Primates > Hominidae > Pan > Pan troglodytes. The sequence goes on from NC_086015.1 coordinate 155,657,317, forward strand.
TATCACTTAAATATACAAAGTACTAAGAGAAAATAAATTTTTTAAATTTCTGATTAGAGATAAACACAGCATAAAGAAAATGTATGACCAAAAAGTAATTAGAAGGTGTAGATCAAGGGTTGGCAAACTTTCTTATAGGGTCAGACAGTAAGTATTTTTGCGCTGTGGGCCATATCGTTTCTGTTGCAGCTACTCTCCTCTGCCATTGTATCATGAAAGCAGCCAGAGACCACATGTAAACAAATGGGTGTGGCTGTGTTCCAGTAAAACTTTATTTACAAAAACAGGCAGTACATCACATCTGGCCCACAGGCAGTAGTTTGGCTGACCTCTGATGTAGATTATCACTTTTTTTTTTTTTTTCATTCTTTGGCTAAACCTTAAATGGGACCATGTACTTACTTCATCCCATGCACCACCATACACAGGGGCATTAGAATGTAATGAGTTTGGCTAAGTGTGGTGGCTCACACTTGTAATCCAAGCACTTTGGGAGGCCAAGGTGGGTGGATTGCTTGAGCCCAGGAATTTAAGACTAGCCTGGGCAACATGGTCAAACCCTGTCCTACAAAAAATACAAAAAAATCAGCTGGGTATGGTAGCACACTCTGTAGTTACAGCTACTAGGGAGGCTAAAGTGGGAGGATCACTTGAGCCCAGGAGGTTGAGGCTGCAATGAGCTGTGATTGCGCCACTGCACTCCAGCCTGGGCAACAGAGCAAGACCTGTCTCAAAAAAAAAAAAAATGTAGTGAGTCTGACTTTAAATAAATATATACACGTAATCAAAAATATGTGTACACACAAATCTACATATTCAAATGAATCTTAGTTACTTTAAAGTAGTTACCTTAGAGGATCATATAATTCTGAAAATGTTGCCATTGCCACATTTTAAAAATGGTTTGAAAGTCTTGTATTTTGTCTTTAAAAACACTGTCTTAAATACTTAAAAAGGTGTCCATTTTTCATCCATAGGAATGTTTTGTCCAGTATGCATGCATTCAAGTTATAACATGTGCTCAGATGCTTGTTAGATATTTATTTTTATATTTAGAAAGAGACATTACATTTAAAACTGAAATTGGTTAAGATGGGTGACCATTCTTTGTTGCTTCCTTTATTTATTTATTAACATATTTACAAATGAGTTTTTGGTGCTACTTTGTGTTAGTTACCATGGCAAGGAGATAAAGGTAAATAGATAATAAGATAAAGATGTAAGGAATTTCAGGATAATATAGTAAAATAAGAGAGGTTTGAAGAAATTTCTCTTAGAGCAAAGATGAAGGAGCAGCTGTTCCCAACAGGATCTGTAAACAAATGAATGTGGACAATGAAGGTGTTGTTCTAAAGCGAATGGAGGTGTAAAGGCCTTGTAAAAGAAGGACGGTGTGCCAAGTCAGGAAACGATGATGGCTGAGAACCAACTCAGAAACTCTTGTGATGTTAATCTGTAGCAAAGCTGGACAAAGTCAAAGCCCATGCAAGAAAGGAGAACAGGCAGAATTCAATAGCCATTTAAGAAAGAAATGATAGGCTCAACTGGAGAAGTATGCCAAAGATATGCTGCAATCGTGAATTATTAAAATTGATTTTTGTCTATTTCATAAGTTTTCTCAAAGCAGTTCTGATAAAAAGGTTCAGATTCTGAATAATAGCCACATTTGTAGAAGAAGAGGCATTACTTTGCAGTGTTGTAGGTTTAGAAGAAGAGTTTTTTTGACATGCCAAAAAAATCTGTTTCAAGCTCTTATAGTCAATTAGGTGTGTTTGGTATGTATATATTTAACTAAATTCTGTTTCTTAGCAATAATCCAGGTTGAAAAAAAATTTCTAAAAATAATTAGCAAACCAGTAGTTTTGTCTGTATTGAAGCTAAGCTTTTAATGTTCTGTTCATTTAACAAATGATTGCTCATCTTCATGAGGAGTTGCAACATTTAAACTGGTTTTTGAGTCACTAGATTATGATTTCTTTCATTTTCAAGGTTGTATTGTGAAACATACTTTTAATATATGTAGATATTCCCTGCTGAGAACAAATTTCATGTAAAAACTGGAACTGTTAATCCACAAGTACATTGTAATGTCTATTACAGCTTAATTCATGAGTAATAATTCTGTAATTCAAAAAGAATGATTTTTGTTTTCTTAGTTTTAGGTGAAAAAAGTTCAACAAACTGAATTACCCAAAGCCATCACTTAAAGTATCATTCTTTTTTTTTCAAACATGCATTATGCTAATCAAGCACCCAAAAAGAATAAATCTTGTTTAATAGAACATATTACATGAATTTTAATTTTGTAGACCAGACCTTTACTCTTGAAACCTTATTAAACTTCAGAAAAGAAGTTTAAATTTTGCCCTACAACAATTGTGCTAAAAAAGAGCTCTGTATATTAGGCCCCTTGATTCTGCAAATATATTTTATACTTTTAGTTTAGGATTGGTAAATTTTGGAGCACATTCTACAGTTTTATTAAATTGTACGTGTTATTTCATTCGTGTAGAGATGATAGACAAATTTTGATCTGTCTACTCTTGTAAAATGGTTTTTGTTTTTATATGAAGATATAATAATGTAAATATACTGGTTAATCAAAAAGAAAATTTTCATATTAAATGTATATTAGAAACTGCTTTTAGATATTATCTGTTCTAACAAAGCTTATCTCTTTTTCCCTTGTAGATCATGCTAAAGAGGAAAGGACAGTGTGCTTGGTTAGAGTAAAGGACGAGGTCATTAGCCATATTGTATATATCGTCAAGCAACACACACAAAAGTTCCTCAGCCACAAGACATCCACATATTGCATGTTAACCAGAAGAAAAGACAACATTTTCCGGAAATCCACTGCACACTGTTGCCTATACACTTTGTACATTTAATTGATATTTGTGCTGAGGTGATATTCCTGTCTAAAAGAACAACATTGTCTTTCTTTTCTAGCACAGAGTTATGCATTCAAAGATGCATACCTAATTAGTTTCCTATATATTAATGCCATCTTGAAAAGACAGACTATGGTGTAACCATGATTCTATTATGTATTGGTACGTCTGTAGACCAAGATATAATTTTTTAAAAATAAGTTTATTTCTTTCAAGGTTTACAAATAACAAAGGTGCACCTTGTGTTTAAAATTGCCATTATAGATGAGAGCGTGCATGCACAGTCATTTTTGTTTAAGAGTAATATTTTTAATGTAATAGATTGTAAGACGTGGTGAGGGAGGGATCTGACAGAGATGAATGTGCCAAGCAAAACCACAACTGTGTATATTTTAAAGCACATCATGGCTTTAAGTACCATGTTGTTAAGGATTCTCATGAAGTGCCATAGACTGTACATCAAATTAGAGTATTATTTCTTCAGTGTTATTGTTTTCAGAGCCACATTTTGTTGCATATTTGCTAGTACTAATCAGTCAAAGGGCACCATTCTTTTTTTTTTTTTTTTGAAACCAAAGCTGTCTCAGAAATGGCCAATTTAACTTTACAGTAACAATAGACAGCACAACACAAACTCTCTCAATACAGATAAACTCACACATACTGGAGATATATATATAATAGATATATATAAAATTATTTTAATGCATTGTAGTGTAATATTTATGCATACTATACTGTATAACATGTTATTCAAAAGGGATTGCCATTTCTGAGACACAGTAACAAAAAATGTTTGAGGAAATTATTTTGCTTCTATTTATAGCCTCTGTCAAAAGTCAAAAGACTATAAATGCTTTGCAAAAATGGTTTCACGTTTGCTTAAATGCTTCATCACAGTCACATTCAAAATAGTGACTCTAAACAAAGAAGAAAGCAGCACTGTCATCAGATGCATGATAAACCAAAATATGAAAATGGGAAATGTTTAATTAACCTAGTAATTGGGTGGGTTAAGTACATGGGTGAATTTTATATGTGATTTTTGTTTTGTTTTGTTTTGTTCAGATTAACTGCTTATAGCCTTAGAAAGCCTTTTACAAAATTAAAAAAAAATAGATGTGCATTCAGTTTTTAAGAATGGAATCATCCAAAGGAATTCCTTTTTTTGAGGTTTGGATGTTGCAGCTAGTAAAGGATATTTTTGCTCTGTTCAGCAGTTCTAAAAATTGCTGAAGTAGGGGCCAGGTCACTGGTAGTTATAGTATGGAATGGGAGAAGTGAAAGTTCAGTTATAGAACTTTCCATACTTCCAAGTTTACTGCAAGTTTTTATGCTTGAGAGAGATGCTTTCTAATATAAGACTGATGTGTTGATTTTACTGATTGTACTGTACATCTATTAAAGCCTTAGATTATTACATTACGGGTTGGAACCCATACCAATGTAATTTCAATCGTGTTAAGAAAGTAATGGTGACTTCACATGTTATTGTAGTTAGTTACATTATAGAATATTACTTATTTTTCTTGTTAAAATGTAGTTTTTCATTTCCTACATTTATTAGATTTTCATTTTCTATTAACAATTGAATACCATTTCAGTTTATAGACTATGGTTTTATTAGATTTTACCAATGAATTTTTCAAAATACAAAAAAAAAGTAGTTTTTCCTTCATAACATACTCAGTTTTGAATTACATGTAGTGTCATATGAATATTCGTATTGTTAACTAAATGATTTATATTTTACTGATTTAATATTACAGTGTAAGAATGTCAGTCATTGTTAGTTCTTGTCTAGTTTTCATTAAAAGAACAAAGATCTTTTATATGGATATCTTATAAATATATAATCATTGCTAAGTAAGAAGTTAAGTTGTTGCTATCGCAACAATCCTGGCAGACAATTGAGTAATATTTTGATGATTTATTTTGTTTGTAATTAGTTATTATAAGAAGATCTAGATCCTAGATATTAGAATAAAATTTATTTTCTACTGTATCCATTTCAAATGTTAAAATATTGTTTAATATTTTTGAAATCCCTGAGTATCAGGCCTTGTTATAAATAAGCTGCATAATCAATAAATAGAACAAGGGACTTTTTGTTGATAATCCAAATACTCAAAGTTTACGTAATGAAAATTATAGCGTGTGTGCAAACTCTTGAGGGTTGATTATGCTGCAATTTAGCATGTTGGAACGTCTAGGGAGAAGGTTGACTTTTTGCACTTCTGTATATAGTCAAAAGAGAGAAACCTGTATAATAGTAAGATCTTATTTTGAATAAAAACGTCTATAATTACAAGGAGTTTTGTTAAGGCTAATACAATGACAGACTGAGCAAAATTGCTTGCAAAAGTGGCACAGAGTTAGCACTCCATACCCCTTCAAACATGTTGCTTTGCTTTCTTGTGGACAGCTTGTAGTTTGCCAGGATTTTTTCAGCTGGAAAGATACGCCATCCTTTCAAACCCTCATGACTGACAAAAACTCCATGGGGCCAAATCTGCCTGAAGATCATTACCAAAAATAGCAGGTACTTCTACCATTAAGGTGAAATCATGGATCAGATATTCCTTACATTTTTCAAAACTACTGCATGTTTAAAACTTCAACAAAAAAAGAGAGAAAGAACTATACTAAGAACATATATTATTCAGATCAGTTTCTGCCAATTTCAGTGGTTTATTGTTCACAAAAAAATCTTCAAAACAAGTATTGACTTTCACAAAATTTAAATCATAAACAGGCAAACCAAACAGCACACTGTAGCTATAGTTGTTATGTGATTGTTTTTTAATTGCTGTAGGATCCTGTTCTTTCAGCAGGTGAAAAATAAAACGCAGTTCAAATTTCATGGTTTTAATTTTCAACTCAGAAGCACTCAAAAATGCAAAATGTGATAATGGGCACTTGTTAAAAGAATTAGTGTATCCAGCCTTCACTCCAGCTGGTTAAAAATGTTGCACTTATCAGCAACCCTACCACTTTCATCTGCTGAAAGGACAAATGTGCTTGGTTTTACTATTATGTAATCACAACTTACTTTCTGCTTGTAGTTGCTTAAAATTATGTATTTTGTCTTGGGCTGCAATTTGTTTTATGCTTATTTTATTATTACTGCAGTAGTTGACTTTGCTGTATGGAAAAATAAAGTGAAATTGCCCTAATAAAACTTCTCTTTCTTAAGTATATTAGTGTATCTGAGATTGAATACTAAATTATTTTTGCGTGTTTCATGTATTCATGCATATGTATCTTTACAAACATATTGATGTATAAATTTGTTACCTGGTTTTAACTGATTGCAACTGCGAGGAAGGCATTTGTTGTCTTTCTCACTAATTATCCTTTGATACTGAGAGGGAGAATCTAAATCAGCATATATTGCCCTCCTGTGCCCAATGTTTTCTGAAATTCTTGCCTTCCCCTGTCTGACAGTTTAAGTGCTGATTGAAATAGTTTTAAGTGTCAGGGCGAAAAACGGTAAGAAAAAAATTATACATTATAGATCACTATCTATCTTTTATTAAAGAAATCTTATTTGCCTGACTGCTGCGTCAGCTGATTAGGACTGGAAATCAGGCAATCCAAGAGAGATGATGGCACTGTATTCAGAGGGATGAAAGAAATTATGCATATGATCTATGAGGCAGGCCATGATATTACTCCTGAGGGGGGTGTGTGTGTGTGTGTGTGAATGTCTTAAACGGTGGGTTAAAAACTTTGTTGAAGTGGGGCCTGGCATCACATATAAGCTTTGCAGTTTCTACAGATAGCCAGTGAATGCCAAAGTTTCAACATGAAGAACGTGCACATTGTATCATTTAGTTCTACTTTTTTTTTTTTTTTTTATACTTTAAGTTTTAGGGTACATGTGCACATTGTGCAGGTTAGTTACATATGTATACATGTGCCATGCTGGTGCGCTGCACCCACTAACTCGTCATCTAGCATTAGGTATATCTCCCAATGCTATCCCTCCCCCCTCCCCCCTCCCCACCACAGTCCCCAGAGTATGATATTCCCCTTCCTGTGTCCATGTGATCTCATTGTTCAATTCCCACCTATGAGTGAGAATATGCGGTGTTTGGTTTTTTGTTCTTGCGATAGTTTACTGAGAATGATGGTTTCCAATTTCATCCATGTCCCTACAAAGGATATTTAGTTCTACTTTATGCTGACTGCCACTTGGTATTTGGTCAAGAGTTACAAATGCTCATTTGTAGGTTGATGCCTTTTTTTCTAAAATTTATTGTGATAAAAATAGGTGCATTATTCATAATCAATACAGTTCTGTTACTGGTTGAGTTCTAAAGGACAATTCTGTTATTTTCAGTAGGTCCAACTGTTCTGGGTGCCACTTGTCAAAAAGAATGGCTGCCCTGAAGATGATTGTCTAAAGCAGGAGTTCACAGCCTTTTTTGAGTAATATCAAGACATCTGGCTCTTTCCAGTTAGTGATATTTTGGAAATCTTTTCATTGAAAAAATGCATAACTAAAAGTCCTTGTAACTTTTGCAATACTTCAAATGAAACTGTATTTTGTTAATCACAACAGCATATACATGCATCTGAAAAATTATTTTCAGAAGAGTTATTATTACAACGCCCACTGGGAGTCCTCAGCTCACAGAATGGGACTCTGTTAGAAGTCATTCGTTTTTCATTTGGAGAACAAAATCGTTTGCTAGAGCTATTACTTCATCACATACCCTTGGTACTCATGGAATTTAAACTTTGAAATGATACTAAAGGTCAGTGATGTAGCAATCTATTATTTCACTGAGACATACTTTTGAATGCCTGTATGAATGCTTTCATACAGGAAGTAGTCACTAAAGCACTGAGGAGACATTGCAGTGGTCGAGGAACGGCTCAAAAATCAGAACACCTGGAATCACGTCTCAGCTCCCTGACCTTGGCAAATTACTTCTCTGACTCAGTTTCCACTTTAATAAAATAAGTACGAGAATATAAATACTGCACCATTATTGAGTGGTTTCCAGACTTTGCTGCAAACTGGAATTATCGGGGGGATTTTTTTTTTTTTTTTTTTTTTTTTTTGAGACAGTCTTGCTCTGTGGCCCCGGCTGGAGTGCAGTGGCGCGATCTTGGCTCACTCCAAGTTCCGCCTCCCAGGTTCACGCCATTCTCCCGCCTCAGCCTCCCGAGTAGCTGGGACTACAGGCGCCTGCCACCACGCCCGGCTAATTTTTTGTATTTTTAGTAGAGATGGGGTTTTGATACTTTTAAAATAAAACTCAATAAAAGTATCGATACTTTTAAAAGATCCCCCAGATAACTGGTTCCTACCTGCACACATTCTGGTTTAATGACTATGGAGGAAAGAACTGGGTTAATATATAAAAAGAGCTTAGAAATGTGCTTGGTTTATAGCAAGTAATTGATACATGTTAACTATGATTGCTATTTTATCAATTTTAAAAATCACTCCACTTATTCTTCAACTTTTTATCCTGATTCTTGGATTACACATCCCTTTCAAAGTAGCCAGGTACACACACTCTCTATTCATTTATATTATCTGTAATTTTATCTTTCATGTTTAGCAAAGAAACTATCTTGTAATTTACCACTACCACAAGACCTGCTGTTACTTCATTTGTACTATTTCAAAAACAGAATCAAGTACATTTTTATTAACTCTGAAAATTTTGTATAATTATTATTTCAATTTGATATGGTCACAGACAACACCTAGCCCATTTAGACCCAATATGAAAGTAACCATTTAGGCATATCTAAGCTTAACTCTTTGAATCCCCCTTCAAATATTTTAACTGTGTTCAAGATCAAGTAATAGAATGAATGCATTATGAAAATGGTACCATTAAATAATGTATTTTAAATATTTTTGTATTTATCAAAATAATACTTCTAGTAACATTTCAGTGACACTAGTATATTTCCGTAACATGTTTCATCATAGGTTTATTTTGAATGCTTAAATTAGTACTATCTCAACTTAAACATATTAGAATCTGGTTATATACTGTACATGATGCTAGGCTCTGAGATACAAGGATCAATGGCAAGAACCTTACAGTGTAATGACTAAAACAAAATATGTAGAGTATGTGATTCCATCTGTATAGACACTCATCTAGTATTTCCCTCCTCCCTCACTAGTCCGAATCTCTTTATACCACAAAATAATTTAGAATAAAATTAAATAAAAACTACATTCTCTTCTGGAATACAATGATACAACTCCTCTGCTTACTGTCTAACTCACTTTATCCTTAAAAATTAACTTGAATATTGAAAAAATATTTTTGAATAAACATGTTCATTGCAGCATTTTTATAATGGCAAAATCCTGGTCTCAATACTTAGGAAATGTTTCAATACTTAGGGAATAATTAAGTAAAGTATCATACAGTGTTATATATTTATAAAGCATTTTTTCAAAAATGAGTTAATCACATAGGAAAGTAATTTTAGTGGTAAGATAATAGGAGACTTTAATTGGCTTTTCAGAGATTTCTAGTTTAGTAAATATTCATTGTTTTTTAAATTTTTTTAAAAAAATCTTTGAATTATTTACTTTTTTTCTTAGACCATTTCCCTATTTAGTTGAGTCAGTTTGTCATCTTCAGAATCTTAAAATGTCCTACAAAACTTCCACTTTACCTATCACTGTTAGTTGAGAAATTATAGAAGACATCTTGCCAAATCAGTAAAATATGTATGCTGTTTTAGTAAAATATGTGTTGTTTTAGTGAAAAATAGAAAAAGGATATGAATAAAACTCCTTTTAACTTTTTTTTAAATTGTTCTTTTTTTTTTTTTTTTTTTTTTGAGACAGGGTCTTCCTCTATTATCCAGGCTGGAGTGCGGTGGCATAAACATGGCTAACTGCAGTCTCAACCTTCTGGGCTTAAGCAATCCTCCCAGCTCAGCCTCCCAAGTAGGTGGGACTACAGGCATGCACCACTACACCCAGAGAATTTTTTAATTTTTTCGTAGAGATGGGGGTCTTCCTATTTCCCCAGGTGGGTCTTGAACTCCTGGGCTCAAGCAATCCACCTTGGTCTCTCAATTTAATTTAATTTAATCAATTAAATCATCTTTTTGTTTTAGGATTATCTCATCACCTTCCCGACTCTTTAAAAGATGCTGAGTCAGCAGAATTGGTTAATATCTACTATAATTTTATCAAAAAAAGATAACTGTGTGCAAAATACCTTAGGAGGATTTGCTAACAGGGTAACTATAATAATGTGGGAGATGAGAGCAAGGTGTGCTCCAAGAAGGTGACATTTGAGCAGAGACCTTGTTAAAGTAAAGGTGGCATAACATTACCTCGGTAGCATACACTCTCCAGCCATCTTTGCTATTGGATACTGACTCATCCTTCTTGCCAAATTAAATGCCACTGCATCAAGAAGTATTATTTTCCCTCCTGACACTATGAAGCATTATTATTTGCTTTATTTTTTTCATGATGTATTGCTTTTAACTGTATTTCAGTACTCATTTTGTTCTGATATTTCAAATTTGTTTACAGTTTGGAATTGTTCCAAAGACAAGTACATTCTTGCTAGGAGGAACCAGTCTTACTCATGTCTGTGAAGCACCTAGAGCCCAGCATCTAGTTTTTATTTAGTAGGAACTGGCTGATTGTATACATTAATTTTTATTAAATCTGTCTTCTAGCCTTGATGGAAAATGCAGATGAGGAACATTCTATGACACTCTACTTTTCAGATTGTAAAAACAATGCAAACACAGTATCTAGAAAGGTTGATTGACTCAATACCTTCCATTCTTTGAAAATTAGTCTGGAAAAGTGAACTGGTATTTTCCAGCCCACACTGACCCTAAACCCCAAAAGCCCAAACTATACCACCAAATAAAGTATTTTAGAATGTGTTTAATTAAAACTTCCCTCGCTTGAATACAAAGATGTGATTACCTAACTCGCTGTCTATGGAGAGAAGGATGTGTGGGAAGGAATATTCTGGTATGAGTGGTATACGTTATGAACATTTTCTTACAAAGCATCTGTGGTGAAAGAGAACATACCTTTACGTTCTCTCTGCGTCCCTTAAAATATTTCTAATTCTGAACTTATGAATCTCTTGCCTTGCATTCAAATGCCTTTCCTTACCATCTGCTGAACTGTTTTTATTTATGTTTTGGTTTCTTTCCCTTGGCACCTCAAACCTGTGCTAATTAGCAGCAACAGCAGAGCATAGGAGGAACATAAGCCATCCACTTGTGAACAAATTATAAGAACTGCAGTGGACATTGATTCGTACAGAATATATACTTACAGTTGAATGCTTTTTAACATATCTATCTTGCTTTAATTAGTTGTGTGTATTTTTCTTTCATCCTGTTCCCTTTATATTATTTCATAGAGCTCGAAGCTCTCATCTCTATTTAGGCTATCTCAGCTCCCAGGAGAACCCTCATTATGAAAATGTGTATCAAACAGTTACTTCATTTGATAAGGGGGTCTGAGAAACCACTATATTCTCCTACAATTTCCCACTTGTTCACAGCTAATTAACAATCGCTGAGTTAGACATGAATTTAAAAATTCATAGTTAATGAGATTTAAAAACTTTAAGGAGACTTTATTGGAAAGTGACTTAAATCCATATTAGTTTATTTCCTTCTTCCCTCCTTTCATCCCTTTTCCACCCTCTCTTCATTCTTTTGTTTTTTTTCTGTTCTCCTCATAGGAATTTACAGATTGCTAATCTGCTAAGCACTGTGGTAGACAGATTAATCCAAAAAAGTCTGTGCTCAAAGAATCCAGTGAAGAGTGGGCAAGATATACGTGTCAACAACTAGTTAAAATACAAACTGATAACTGATATGCTAAAAGACTGCCTAGTGTTATGGGAAAAGAGAAAGGCCACTGATTCCTAAGGAGAAATGGAAGAGAAGGAGCCCAGAAGATAGGTCTGTGTTGGAACACAAATTTCCCCAAATTCACAGTTTTTCCCCTGGTTTTCAGTGTCATGCAACTTTCTAAAGGCATTATCATGTTCATGAGGATAAGGAGAATATTACTATATGCCTTCTATAATTGCACAGTAACCAGACCTCAAGTTGGTTAAGACAAAATGTGACAATCAGCCGCATTTTGGTCCTACAAACTCTAATGATACTGTGTCTTTAACTTGAATTGATTGGGTGTGTTGGTATAATGTGGATATCTTTTGAAATTTGAAATTCTTTTATTTGTTATTATCAAGTTCTTACCCACCACATGCATATGTATATGAAGGAAATATTTTATATAAGAAAAATTATTGAAATAGTTGCCTCATTGCATTTTTTTCAAGACTCCAAAAGATAAAATCAATGTATTAGTTTATTTATTAGTCTTGTTTCAAAAACAAATAGATAAGGATGGACAAAGAAACTAGTTCTCCACAAAATTCAGAAATTTAGAACTCAATTTACTCAGGTTTTTTTTTTTTTTTTTTTTTTTTGACAGAGTCTCGCTCTGTTGCCCAGGCTGGAGTGCAGTGGTGCTATCTAGGCTCATTGCAACCTCCACCTCCCGGATTACAGTGATTCTTCTGCCTCAGCCTGCTGGATAGCTGGGACTATAGACACGTGCCACCACACCCGGCTAATTTTTGTATTTTTAGTAGAGACGGGATTTCACCATGTTGGCCAGACTGGTCTTGAACTCTTTACCTCAGGTGATCCACCCACCTCGGCCTCCCAAAGTGCTGGGATTACAGGTTTGAGCCACCTCACTAGTTATTAGTATTACCATTTTAAAAGTTTTCCTCCAGATTTGCTATCAGTATACAACAGACTGATTCTAATTTATGTTGTTTTCCTTCTCTTGCTCGCCCTCTGGTGGAGCTTCCTGTAACCCTAAAATGACGAAAACTCTGGGCAGTCACCGTTTTACTCGCGTCATCTCCCAAAATACAAATAACTTGCTCTCTAATGGTTCAAAACACTTGAACAAACTAATCGATTATTTTTTATTTTAAGAGTTTCTAAAAATAGTAAATTCTTAAATTACTAGAGCCTAACACTTTGGATTTTACAAAAAAATCTACTGATTACTTTGAGCTGAGTATGTGCTAGCACTAGACATACGCAGATGAAACGAGTAAGGTACTGTCGCTGCTCTGGTGGAGGCTGTTTCCCTTGGGGAGAAAGTCACAAGGCAGTAACATGTAAGACCTAGGAGTATTGAGGGGGTAGGGTGTTTGGTGGGGTCCAGCAGTAAATCTAGCTTGAGGTGATGTGAGAAGTTCTCCTGGAGGAGGTGCCAACCAGATGTGCAGCTGTATTTAGGAAAAGAGGAAGGAAGGTTATCCCAGGCAGAGGAGGCCACCTTACTAAGGCACAGAGGAAACCAAATACAAGACCTGAGTGGAAGGCATCAACAAAGTTGATACCATTATCACATAAAATGAGAGGCTGAGAGGGCCAGATGAAGACACTGATGCGATAGACTGGTATGGGATTATGGAGATCTGATGGGCCTCAATAGAGAGTTTACACTTTCAGGGGGCAGCTATGGACAGATGGATTATTCTGGTTGCTGCTGACAGAGGATTTGTGAAGGTAAAATTGCACGCAAGGAAACCAGCTGTTGGATAAAAGACAACATGGTGGCAAATTGGAATAATAAGTACAGGGACTGTATTACTTAGGGTCCTCTGGGAAATAGATGCCAAGATAGATCAAAAATGCAAGAGACTTAGTGGGGAAGGAGCCACAGAAATTAAAAGGAGATGTCAAACCGTCCTATAGACCTGACAACTGTGAAGGAAAGGGCACTAGGGTAGAAACATTTTCAAATTGAAGCACAATTCCAGGAAAGTTTCAGCCGGGTCAACAGTCTCCAAGCCAAAATAGCTCATTAAAGGAATCATGATTTTTCTGTTATAGGTCTGCATTAATAGGAGTAGGTATTTGCAACACAACAACAAAGGGCAAACAAACCGAATTTATGAAGAATTTCTGGAAATATGTTTTTGAAAAGACTGACACCCCATTAGGAAAAAGGGCAAGGGGCTTATACAGGTACTTTATAAAAGAGGATATTCAACACAAGTTAAAAACCAAATGAAATGCCTCTACTCACTCCATCCCAATTGCCAAGATAAGAAAGTATCCATATCAGGTGTTGGTGAAGATGTGAAGTAAATGAAACACCATGTACTTCTGGGTAGAGATCAAATTGGTAAAACCACGTTATTAAAATATATTGGTGTTACTGAAGTTGAAGACCTATAACCTATGAGCTAGCAAATTCATTCTTAGATTTATATCCAACAGAAATGCCTGTATATGCACCAAAAGACTTGGACAAAAATGCTTATATTAGAATTAGAAACAGCTCCACATCAGAAACAACCCAAAAGTTCATCAAGAACACTTTGGTTCAAAAAATGGTTATATGTTCATAAAATTGAATAATACTAATCAAGAAAGATGTATAAATCACAGCAAAAGGCAAAACTAAACCATAGTATTTAAAAATGTATACTCAGGGGTTAAACTGTAAAAGGAGCAAAGATGTGAAATGTAATACAAAAGGGGCAATGAGGATTTTCTGAAACATGTTGGCAGTGTTCTATTTCTTTATCTGAGTGGTGGTTACATGAGTGCCCATCTTTCCATAATACATTAAACTGCACATTTGTATATGATATACTTTTTGTATTTACTTGCTATGTTTTATAATGCAAAGATTTTTTAAAGGGACAAAATAAATATTTTCCCGAAAGGATAACATAAGATAAATTCAGAAGAAAATATTAATATTTCCTAACATGCAAGGCTTATGCTAGGAAACTAGGAGGTAATTTTTACAGATACCCATGGAAAATATACAGATTTTTTTTCTGAAAAAATGAAACAAAATAATTTTTAAGTTGTAGAATTATTTTTCTTTTACTGAAAAGTTTCAGTAAATGAAAGATTAGTGTAGCAAGGAACATTTTGCATTAGATTATACTTAAAATTTATATGTAGCCAAGGGTAGGAAAGTGTATTCTTCTTCAATTTCACTATTCCTCTAATACCTAATTCGTATCACAAGTGAGACAGCAGGAAGAAAACTTAGAAGAATGGGCAGAATATTACAAACCACAGCAACAAATCATTTGTCAAAACTGTGTTCTCATATCAATGAAAAGTGAGGCCTCCAAATAATTTAATTTTTTCTGTAATCCAGAGAACAATAACCATGCTACTTATGAAACATGGGGTGAAATTAAATTCTTCATATTCAGAGATATGTATAATGTTTTGCTTTTAAAAATATCAAATACGCTTATTTGGACCATGCTAAGGCTTATGTATATAACAATTAGTAATTTAGAGTAAAAATCCTAAATCCTATGGCCATGTTTATCCCTAAAAATTTGTTTGCCAAGATTATCATCTCAATAAAACAAATGTTTCTTTGCACTTTATTTCTACTTAACCAACTGCAGGAACTGTGAGCAATGTGCATTTCCAGCAGATGTCAGTGTTGGCGTTTGATGTAATCTAGAAATTCCTCCAAACCTGAGGCCTTACCCTGAAGATGACCAGAGTACAGTGCAGATTCTTGTGAAATGTGAAAAGGCATTCTGGAGAATTCTGTTCTCTTGGGCAATATTTTCTTAAGAAATATATTGTTATAGGTTAGGAAATAGACATGGAGGTCTTCAGCAGTATTCTCCCATCTCTGAGATTGCATTTCTTCTGGTTATACATTAATTACCTGCATTTATTCTTCCTCTTGCTCCAAGAAGTATATTCACTACCTATTCCTGTCTCTGAATTTCTTCCCAGAATAAAGTGGTTGTTTTTTTTTTTTTTGCCTTGAAGAATTTCAATGCGTTTTTATAAGAAAAACATATTTAGCATTTACTGGATGTCAAAGAAATAGAATAGTCTAGCTGCCCTAAAGAAATTCTTATAATGATAGAGTTGAGTTCTGTCACAAGGTACTAAGAATACACAGAAGAAATACATGTAAGGCACTTAGTGCAGTGTGTGGCACATAGTAAGTCCTCAAAATGTTAGCTATTATTAATAGCTATTTTATCTCATTAGGAATAATGAAGAAACATATTTTAAAAGTTAGCATTGAGTAGAGGTACTCAGATTTTAATTGGGAAAATAAGTGAATTGATAACTTTTTTTTCTACCAGTAGCTCACTAATGTTTGATATTTGTATGAAAACTGCTCTATCACCTAGGAAAGAGAACATGTCAAAACAGCCATTTCAAACTGTTGCCCCTTCTGTGTTTCATGCTATTTGGTTTGTATTATGTTCACATATTATCAATGAAGGACCAACTCAGGTTCAAGAGCATATAAAGAGTAAGACAGGCTTAAAGGGCAAAATTTGAGAAAAATCTTCAACCCAGTAACAGTTGGGCTAATTTTTTATCTTGTTCCTGTGCACTTTTTTTTTTGTTTTTCTTTTTCTTTTCTTAGATGGAGTCTCGCTCTGTCTCCCAGGCTGGAGTGCAATCTCAGCTCACTGCAACCTCTGCCTCCCAGGTTCTAGTGATTCTCCTGCCTCAGCCTCCCAAGTAGCTGGGATTACAGTCGCCCACCACCATGTCAAGGTAATTTTTGTATTTTTAGTAGAGACAGGATTTCACCATGTTGGTTACGCTGGTCTCTAACTTCAGACCTAAGGTGATCCACCCGCCTCAGCCTCCCAAAGTGCTGGAATTACAGGCATGAACCACTGAGCCTGGGTTGGTTTTTTTTTTTTTTAATTTTTAGCCAATTGCAAGAACTGTGGGCAATATGCATTTACAATACTGGGCATGTTCCCAACAATAGCGCTCAAGCAAAGAAAATAAGAGAGGACTTCGTCAATATGAGCCTAGAAGCCAAAATTCCACTTGGAAAGACTGATCACCCAGTAGTCCTGCTTCCCCTCTTATGAAGAATCGTGACTCTTTTCCTAAGTCAGAACAGCTGAGAATAAAATGCTTTGGTTGAGGGAGAGAGTGGGAATCATATCCTTAGCTTTCAAGTTTACTGACAACGAAGTCTCCCTCATCGTTAAGCAGGTGAATTATGGGGCTTACTAACGTTGGGTTGACTGTATAGTAGGTATTTATATTTGTTTCACTGAAGTGATGTTATTCAGAAAATAAAATGGCATATAAGAGGAAAAACAAGACTTAGAGAAGAAAATCAATTTACAGCAACTGGGTAGATATGCCTTACTTTGATTTTCCAGACAACAACGTAAAAAGATTGACTGAGTTTAATTACTCACATGAAGAGAGAAATATATCACTCTCCCAAAGAAAGCCAAATTTTTATAAGAAGGAAATTTTGTCAAATGAGGTATTGTTCAGGGGCCAGTGAGTTATGTAATTAAGAATATTCTCAACAACAATTTTACAGTATTGTTCCTATGTCAGTCTGATGTATATTTGGATATATAAGGTGACTCTACAAGTTTTAAATACAACTTTAAATACTTTTCTTAGATTAGAATTCTTATTTTTCATAATGAGAGTAATATACCCTCTTTACTTCTCTTTTTGACTACATACCATCTCCTAGCTATATGAACTTGAGTGAATTACTGCCCATGTGTCTTGTACATTCCCTCATGTGCAAAATGGAGACTAATGTTAGTGACTTTGTGGTTGGAATTTGAGGAATTCAGAAATTCTCCAAAAGGACCTAATCTCTACTTTTCCATGGTAACACTAAAGATATTAATACAAACAATAAGTTTCACTTGCCCTGGAAGGATTAGATCAATTCAAGGTGATAGGAAATACTGACAATTAGCTATATGTCCCTTGGTTTAAAATTGGAAACATGTATTATTATTCAACACATGTAACTTGGTTAGTAGATGTACTCATTCATATACAGTATGAAATAACACAAGTTAAACTGTTGATATTTCAGTTCTGAAAATTGGTATAATTCTAGGGTAGAGAATATGGGATTTACCTTGATTCCCGCCCTTGGCTTTGGAACAAATGGTCTGGATAAGAATCCTAGCTTCTCTAAGCCTGGCCTCAGTCTTCCTGGTACAGCATAGGTACAAAATGTACCTTTATTTTTTACTGAAACTGTATTTTCTTTCTATAAAAAGCCCCCATTCTGCTTGAAGAATAAAACAAAAACCAAAAAACAAATATTAAGGCCACCTGATTCTAATCACTCCCAAACAAACATACTCAAATTTAGTGATAGAGTTAGTGACTAAGTTTTCATTGTCCAGCCTACACTGGCATTCTTCTGAGATAACCACATCCTAAAATAATCCCTGGCTGGGATTATTTATTATTAACTACGTGCAGTTGTGCACATAGTTGCTGCTACAGAGCCCCTTATCTTAGCTAAAGAAACCAACTCCAGGTTTTATCAATCCCTTTCTCATCCAGCTTCTGTACTCTTTCTGTTGGGCACTGAGAAGTCTTAGCTGCTCTCATGCACCCCTCTAGGGTAGCCAGAAGCCATAACATGTTCCTATTACCCCTCATAGACTTCTTGATTCTAGTTTTCACAACTTTTAATGGGAGGGCACTAGCAAGGCTGCCAATCACCAGAGTCTGGAAGGGACTGGGAGTTCATAGGTCTTCTCAACTCTCGAACCATTCCCAGGGGTTCTGAGAAGTCCTATTGCTGCTGCAAAGTCCCCCTCAGATGTATCCTGGGATGAAGGTGGAAAGCAAGGCATAGAGAACAACCAATGTCCAAATGCTTTCAATTCTCCTCACTTTATGAGAGTTTTATCTGGTCTGGATATGGATGGAAGTAGGATAAACTTGTTCTGGCTGAACACTGTCACTTCCTAAAGTATCCTTGCATAAACTTTGTTGGAGGTTACATCAAAAAGCTATAAATTTTGATCTTTGATCTCTTGTCCCTTTCTGATGCCTCTTTGCTAGGCAAGATAGCTCATATCTTTTAGCCCCAAAGAACATTTCAAATTATTAACCTACCACATTATTTCTTTCAACTGGGCCAGAATCTGGTGTAGTTGTAATAATGACACCTGTCACATTCACAAATTGAATATCTGCAAAGGCTTTTGTCAGAGGAAAACGTTCTCAAACTTAACTCTATTTGGCATATACTTTAGGATAAAAGCTTCATGATTTATGGATCACATAAATTCTCCATAGAAAGGTGCATATGCTTTTCTTAAAAAAAGCATTCTCAGAACAAGAAGAAGGGACATTTTTTTTGGTGGCAACTTTTTGTATTAAAAGAATTGTATTTTTAAAATGTACCTGAGCATTTAGAAAGAGAGAAAGAGAATACTGTAAGTATAAAGGATACAGCTGAGATAGGTAAAAGCCAAACAGGCTTAAAAGTCATATTGCTATGAATATGATATATTCATTCAGAATATGTATTTTTGGAAGCAGAGAAAAGGTATTCCATAGTTTTAGTGCCAGCTGAAAAATATAATTGTGCCATAATGATAATTACTATGTACTAGGTGCTTCCATAAACTAGATGCTATACTCCGCTTTTTTCTGAAAATCATTTCTTTGTTGTTGTTTTTGTTGGCCAAAACGTCTTCCATTTTTATTTTCTTCAACTTCTATTTTAGATTCAGGGGATACATGTGCAGGTTTGTTACCTGTGAATATTGCATGATGCTGAGGTTTAGGGTACGAAGGATCCTGTCACCCGGGTACTGAGCATAGTACCCAACAGTTAGTTTTTCAGCTCTTTCACCCCTTTCTCCTTCCCACCCCTAGTAGTTCCCAGTATCTGTTGTTCCCATCTTTATGTCCATGATTAACGAATGTTTAGTTCCCACTTACAATTGAGTACGTGCAGTATTTGATTTTTTGTTATTGTGTTAATTCACTTAGGATAATGGCCTCCAGCTGCGTCCATGCTGATTTTTTTTTCTTTTTTTTCTCTTTTTTTTTTTTTTTTTTTTTTTTTTTTTTGGTGAAGTCTCACTCTGTTGCCCAGGCTGGAGGGCAGTGGTATGATCTCGGCTCACTGCAACCTCTGCCTCCCAGGCTCAAGCAATCCTCTGCCTCAGACTCCTGAGTAGCTGGGATTACAGGTGCCTGCCACCATGCCCAGCTAAGTTTTTTTAGTAGAGATGGGGTTTCAAGATCTTGGCCAGGCTGGTCTTGAATTCCTGACCTTGTGATCCACCCGCCTCAGCCTCCCAAAGTGCTGAGATTTACAGGCATGAGCCACCACACCAGGCCGATTTCATTCTTTTATGGCTGTGTAGTACTCCATTCTGTATATGTATCACATTTTCTTTCTGAAATTGTTTACTCTGTATATGTGTGTTTATACACACACATATATAAACACACTCACACATGTATATGTACAGAATACACACATACATATTGCGCACAGAAGCTCTTTAGTTTAATTAGGCCCTACTTGCCAATTTTTGTTTTTGTTGCAATTGCTTTTGAGGACATTGTCATAAATTCTTTCCCAACGTCGATGTACGGAATCTGTTTCCTAGGTTTTCTTTTAGAATTCCTATAGTTTGAGGTTTTACATATCTTTAATCCATCCTGAGTTAATTTTTTATGTGGTGAAAGGTAGGGGTCCAGTTTCATTCTTTTGCATATGCCTATCCAACTATCCCAGCACCACTTATTGAATAGGGAGTCCTTTCCCCATTGCTTGTTTTCGTCAAAGATTAGATGGGATGGCTGTAGGTGTGTGGCTTTATTTCTGGGTTCTCTCTTCTGTTTTATTTGCTCTGTCTGTTTTTGGACAAGTACTATGCTGTTTTTGGACAAGTACTATGCTGTTTTGGTTACAGTAGCTTTATAGTATAGTTTTTAGTTGAGTAATGTGATGTCTCCAATATTGTTCTTTTTGCTTAGGATTGCTTTGGCTATTCAGGCTCTTTTTTGGTTCCATATGAATTTTAGTGTAGGGTTTTTTTTCCCAATTCTGTGAAAAATGATGTTGGTGGTTTGATAGAAATAGCATTGAATCTGTAGATTGCTTTGGTCAGTTTGGCCATTTTAATGATATTGATTCTTCTTGTCCATGAGCATGGAATGTTTTTCCATTTGTTTGTGTCATCTATGATTTCTTTTTTGCAGTGTTTTGCAGTTCTCATTGTAGAGATCTTTCACTTCCTCAGTTAGATGTATTCTTAGATATTTTGTGTGTGTGTGTAACTATTTTAAGTGGCATTGCATTCTTGATTTGACTCTCAGCTTGGACATTATTAGTGTGTAGAAATGCTACTGACTTTTGTACATTGATTTTGTATCCTGAAACCTTGCTAAAATCGTTTATCAGTTATAATAGCCTTTTGGCAGAGCCCTTAGAGTTTTCTAAGTTTAGAATCATATCATCAGTGAAGAGAGAGGGTTTGACTGCCCCTTTTCCTACTTGGATGCCTTTTGTATCTCTTGTTCAATTTCTCTGGCTAGGATTTCCAGTATTATGTTCAATAGGAGGAATGAGAATGGGCATCCTTATCTTGTTTTGGTTCTCAAGGGGAATACCTCCAGCTTTTGCCCATTCAGTATGATGTTGGCTGTGGGTCTGTGATAGATGGCTTTTATTATTCTAAGGTACGTTCATTCAGTGCTGAGTTTTTAACATGAAGGGATGCTGAATTTTATTAAAAGCCTTTTCTGCACCTATTTAGATGATCATGTGGTTTTTTAGTTCTATTTATGTGGTGAATAACATTTATTGCTTTGCTTATGTTGAATCAACCTTGAATCCCAGGAATGAATTCACTTGATCATAGTGAATTAACTCTTTGGTGTGCTGCTGAATTCAATTTGCTAGTATTTTCCTGAGGATTTTTGTGTCTATATTCATCAGGGATATTGGCCTGTAGTTCTCTTTTTTCACTGTGTCTTTTCCAGGTTTTTGTTTCAGGGTAATGCTGGCTTCATAGAATGAGCTAGGGAAGAGTCCCTCCTCCTCAATGTTTTGGAATAGTTTTGGTAGAATTAGTATCAGATTTTCTTTGTATGTCTGGTAGAATTCCACTGTGACTCCATCTGGTCTAGGGCTTTTTGTTGGTGGTTGTGGTGGTAGGTAGGTTTTTATTTTTTTAATTACTGTCAATTTTGGAACTTGATATTGCTCTGTTCAGTGTTCCAATTTCTTCCTGATTTAATCTTGGGAGACTGTGTGTTTCCAAGAGTTTATCCATTTCCTCTAGATTTTCTAGTTTGTGTGCATAGAGGTGTTCATAATAGTCTATCAGGATCTCTTTTCTTCTTCCTAATCCTCTTACACTGATCTGAGGATCTTTTGTATTTCTGTGGGGTCAGTTGTAATGTCACCTTTGCCATTTTTGATTGTGCCTATTTGGATATGCTCTCTTTTTTGCTTTGTTAACCTAGCTCTATTGATCTTGTTTATCCTTCCAAAGAACCAACTTTTAGTTTCCTTGATTCTTTGTATTTGATTCTTTCTATTTGTATTATTTGATTTTGGGGTCTCAATTTCATCAGTTCCACTCTGATTTTAGTTATTTCTTTTTTTCTGCTAGCTTTGGGGTTAGTCTGTTCTTGTTTTTCTGATTCCTCTAGGTATGATGTTAGATCATTAATTTGAGATATTTCCAACTTTTTGAGGTAGGCATCTAGAGCTATAAACTTTTAACACTGCTTTTGCTACATCCCAAATATTTTGGTATGTCGTGTCTCTGTTTTTATTTATTCCAATTTTTTTTTACATTTCTGCCTTGATTTTATTGTTTACCCAAAAGTCATTCAGGAGCAAGTTGATTAATTTCCATGTAAATGTGTGGTTTTGAGAGATCTTCTTAGTATTGATTTCTATTTTTATTCCACTGCAGTCTGAGAGAATGGTTGGCATGATTTCAATTTTTTAAATTTATTGAGGCTTGGTTTATGGCTGAACATGTAGTCAATTTTGGAATATGTTCCATGTGCAGATGAGAAAAATGTATATTCTGTGATTGATGGGTGGAGTATTCTGTAGATGTCTTTTAGGTCCAATTGGTCAATTACCAAGTTTAAGTCTAAAATTTCTTTGTTAGTTTTCTGCCTTAATGATCTGTCTAATACTTTCAGTGGGGTGTTGAAGTCCCTAACTGTTGTTATGTGGCTAAGTCTTTTCATAGGTCTAGAAGTACTTGTTTTATGAATCTGGTTTCCCAAATGTTGGGTGCATATGTATTTAGTATAATTAAGTCTTCTTGCTGAATTGAGCCCTTTCTCATTATGTAATGCTATTTTTTGTCTTTTTTTTTCACTGTTTTTGATTTAAAGTCTCTTGTATCTGACATAAGAATAGCAACCATTGTTCTTTTTTGTTTACTGTTTGCATGGTAGATCTTTCTCTAACCCTTAGAGCCAGTGGGTGTCATTATGTGTGAGATGGGTCTCTTGAAGACAGCAGATAGATGGATTGCATTTTTTTATCCAACTTGCCACTCTGTGCCTTCTAAGTGAAGCATTTGGGCCATTTATATTCAAGGTTAATATTGATATGTGAGGTTTTGATCCTATCATGAAGGTCTTAGCTGGTTGCTTTGTACTTTCTATTAGGTGGTTGCTTTATAGAGTCAGTGGGCTATGTACTTAAGTGTTTTTGTGGTAGCAGGTATTGATCTTTTGTTTCCATGTTTAGAGTTTCCTTAAGGATCTCTTGTAAGTCTGGTCTAGTGGTAACAAATTCCCTTAGCACTTGCTTGTCTGGCAAATATTTTATTTCTCCTTCACTTATGAAGCTTAGTTTGGTGTGATAAAATGAAATTCTTTGTTGAAATTTATTTTAAGAATGCTGAAAATAGGCCCCTGATCTCTCTTGGCTTGCAAGGTTTCTGCTAAGAAATGTGCTGTTAACTTGATGAGGTTCCTTTTGTACATAATCTGCCCTTTTTTTCTAGCTGCCTTTAAATTTTTTTTTCTTTAGCACTTACCTTGGACAATCTAGTGACTATATGCCTTGGTGTTGATTATTTTGTATGATATCTCACAGATGTTCCCTAGATTTCTTGTATCTAAATATCTACCTCTCTAGCAAGATTAAAGAAGTTTTCTTGAATTATTCCTTCAAATATATTTTCCAGGTTGTTTACTTTTTCTCCTCTCTCAGAAATGCCAATAGCTCACAGATTTGGTTGCTTTATATAATCCCATAATTCATGAAGACTTTTTTTCTTAAAAATCTTTTTTCTTTATTTTTGATTTTTGTCTGACTTAGTTCAAAAGACTGATGTTCTAACTCTGAAATTTTCTTCTGCTTGGTGTAATCTGTCGATAAGGCTGTCGATGGTATTTTGAAATTCCTTAAGTGAGGTTTTTTTTTTTTTTTGAGATACAGTCTCGCTTTGTTGCCCAGGCTGGAGTGCAGTGGCGCGATCTCGGCTCACTGCAAGCTCTGCCTCCCGGGTTCATGCCATTCTCCTGCCTCAGCCTCCCGAGTAGCTGGGACTACAGATGCCCGCCACCATGCCCAACTAATTTTTTTGTATTTTTAGTAGAGACAGGGTTTCACTGTGTTAGCCAGGATGGTCTTGATCTCCTGACCTCGTGATCCACCTGCCTCGGCCTTCCAAAGTGCTGGGATTACAGGCATGAGCCACCACTCCTGGCCTTAACTGAGTTTTTTAATTCCAGAAGTTCTGATTGATTTTTTTAAAGATGTTTATTCCTTCCTTCATTTCCTGGATTGCTTTAGAAGTTTCTTTGTATTAATTTTCAACCTGATCTTGAATGTCATTGAGCTTCCTTGCAATCTATGCTTTGAATTCTTTATCTGTCATTTCTGAGTTTCCATTTTGGTTAGGAACCATTGCTAGAGAGCTAGAGCAATCCTTTGATCGTGTCACCACATTCTTATTCTTCATGGTGCCAGAATTCTTATGCTCTTTCTTTCCCATCTGGAGATGCTGGTACTTCTAATTTTTGTAATTGTTTTTGTGTGGGTAAGATTTTTTCTTTTTTGTTCTTCCTCTATAATGTCATTATTATATTATTTTTATCTTTCCTTTTCCCTTTTTCCCCATCCCTAGGTGTTGTGACTGTAGAGAAAGCTGGTTAGGGTATTATAGCTTTGCTTCCATAGCCCTATACACTTCTTTTAGCAGTTTTTATATTGCATTGTGGAGTACAATCTACAAGCCTGCAGATGGCACTTACAGGTAAGAGCTGGTGCTGGCCAGTTTGGCTGTGTAAATACTTGATCCTTGTTTAGTGGCAGAAACTCTCTGTTGCTTCAGGCAATAAGATGATTTGTGAAATGTATCGTTGTCTAATCTCCCTACTCAGCCCTGGGGAGAGGGGTACAAGGGGCAGACCTGGACTGGGAAGGTCCATGTACAGATCCTCCAATGTCAGGCATAGACACCAGTGCCAAGGGAGAATCCCATGAGAAGCCACCAAGTGCCTAGAGGCGTGCCTAGATGCGGAGCTAGGAAACCACCTTGGCTCTAAGTTCTCTGCACAGAAAGGTCAGGGATTCCCTAAACTACCAATCTAGAAGAGTGAGTCCTCCATATGCCTGGAGATCTGCCTAAGCATGCAGCAGAGAGAAGAGCCCTGCACCAAGATCTCTGGACAGGAGGGCTGGGGTAACTCAGGCTGCTGAACTAGGCAAGCAGGTGCTCTGAATACCTGGAAATCTCCTTGAGCATGTAGCAGAGAGGACCCCACTGCACTAGGATCTCTGCACAGTAAAGATGGGGTGGCTCAGTCTGCTGGTCTAGCTGAGCTGGTACTCAGAATGCCTGGAGATCTGCCTGGACATGGAGTAGAGAAAACCCCACTGCAACATGGAAATCATTTTTTTTAATTCTCACAACTAACTTACTGAGATAGGTATTTTTATCTCTATGAGGGAAACGAAAAAACTCAGGAACAGAGAGAACATGTACCTTGCTAAATACACCAATAATAATTAAGCAATACTTCAAAATAGGTATTTCTGACTCTAGAGTTCTTAAGAATATCTTGAATTCTCAAGGCAAATATCATTGGTCTTGATCAATTTTAA
Organism: Pan troglodytes; assembly: GCF_028858775.2. Classification (NCBI taxonomy): domain Eukaryota; kingdom Metazoa; phylum Chordata; class Mammalia; order Primates; family Hominidae; genus Pan; species Pan troglodytes. The sequence goes on from NC_086015.1 coordinate 155,683,165, forward strand.
ATTGTGGTTCACCTGATTTATAACTGATCTGTTTTATTTTTATATAAATTTGATCACAATAGCTTAAAGCCATATAAACATTTGAAGAGATTATGCAGCTGGATTACTCATTAAGCATTAATTTGGGTTAAAGGATATATATATATAATATATGTATATAAAAATACCAAATATATTAATACCAAATAATATAAATTAATACCAAGATAGGTATACCATGATTTTATATATATAATAGATATACCCTGATTTTATATATTATATAATATTATATATAATATATAAAATCAGGGTATATATATATTATATAATATTATATATAATATATAAAATCAGGGTATATCTATTTTGGTATTAATTTCTCTTCTTCTAAGGAAAGTAAATGAAATGTTTAATTATAAAGACGCATTGATTCATTTGTATCCCTGAGCACATTTTACAAGAAACCAATTCTAGTCATTTTAGTCATATCAATTGAAAAATTACTTATAAAGAGTGATAAAGAAGAAAAACATTATCATAAATATATAATATTTTATATTGAAGGTAATATTTTTTGTCTTTTATATTTAATGAGTCCAAAACTGATCTTTATAACTCTTTTCCTATTAAATCACCACCTACTATTGTAGTAAATTTGAATAAGGCAGATTCATCTTAATCTTGAAAATTTTTTAGCTCCTATTAAGCTCCTTCGTTATGAAAAATACTCACTTGGATTCTCTGAGAGGCTGATGAGCTGTTTCTAAAACCATATGTCCTCGAATCTGAGGGTGGAGTCACCTTGAAATTTATATTTGAATTATCCAAATTATTTATAATTTAAGACAAAGCTCAAGCAAGTGAATTTATTAGATTGTCCTCTTCAGTGAGAATCTTGTTTGGAGTTGGATTACGGAAGGAAGCAGCACAGTACCTAACTTCCAAACCTATCACTCTTGGTAAATGCTCAGCTATGAAACCATTACAAGTGAGGATCAGAGGCTTAATGCTTACAAATAAATTTATTCATGATGCCAAGTATTATAGCTAAAGTAATTTACCTCTCAGTACTACATTTCATTAGGAAAAATTAGACGTAAATATATATCTTAGCAGAAAAAAATATAAATATATATCTCACTGGAACAAACAGAAATGGTCATGCTTTTATTCTGAAGTATATTGTGAGTGAAAAAAGCCTAGAGGAAAAGAAAAAAATCTGAATACTTTCTGTGAGAACTCCACTTTATGAGTTTTATATGAATGATAAAATTTAATTGACAGAAATCTTTTATGATCTTCAGTTCACTTTTCAGGGGGACTAACATCATTTCTGAGTCTCCTGAGTCAAGATCGTGTGAAGTTACATCGTTTGGCAGTAAGGAAGCCAACAAGATCAGCAAACCATGTGTCAGCATTTGTCTGCAGGTACTTCTTTGTGTGTGTGCTTACTAAATTATTTATATTTATAATCTCATGTAATCAAAGGGAGACAAATGATTTTGTTCATGTCATAGAGGAAAAAAATTACTCGTTATTTAAAGTGCAAATGTATGTAGTAACTTCTGCCTACTAGGAGGCATGGCACATTTTTATCAATAGAAGTAATAATCTCCTTATTGCTCTATTTCTCTGAATTATCTATTTTAGAATAGTATGCTGCAAATGCAAATGTCTTGTGTAAGTAGGACATTTATGTTCCAGTCATTGTTTCAGCCATGAAGAAGGAGAGAATTCTGCATTTTGATCAAATCAAGTGCAAAGACACAATCGGTCTTGGGAGAGGAGGTTCAAGTGAGAATCACAAGAGAGCAGGAATTATGAACCTAGGGTGATCACAGGAACCTAGGTCCCTGCAATACATAGAAATCTAATGGGTCTACACAGTATAGGAGGCAGCATGTGTGGGTAGGTATATTCCAATGTGTACCATGTTTGTGCAAGTATAGTATTACGATAAGGTTATGACTCCATTTCTTAATGTTTGTCTGCTAACAACTTTTAAGCTTCTCCTCTTCCTTTTCCTCTTTTTTCCCACATGTGGGCAACCTGATTAGAAAGCCTAATACTTTCTCCTTTGGCACCTGCAGGAAGTTCAAGCCGCATACAGGAATCCTCACCTCAGTCTTCCTCTCTAATTACATAAAAACCCCATGCCAGTCTTTTTTCCCTCCTCTGTCAAACTACTTTTGGATTTGCTTGGAATCTATCTTCCTCAAAAAGCCTCATTATTTGAGTAGTAAACCTTTTCTTTTAATTAATTAATTAATTTTTTTTTTTTTTGAGACAGTCTCCCTCTGTCACCCAAGGCTGGAGTGCAGTGGTGCGATCTCAGCTCACTGCAACCTCCGCCTCCCAGTTCAAGCGATTCTCATGCCTCAGCCACCTGAGTAGCTGGGACTACAGGAGTGCACCACCATCCTCGGCTAATTTTTATATTTTTAGTAGAGATGGGGTTTTGCCATATTGGCCTGGCTGGTCTCAAACTCCTGGCCTCAAGTGATCCACCTGCCTTGGCCTCCCAACGTACTGGGATCACAGGTGAGAGACACCACATGATATGGTTTGGCTGTATTCCCATGCCAATCTCATCTTGAATTCCCACATGTTGTGGGAGGGAGCCGGTGAAAGGTAATTGAATCATGGGGGCTGGTCTTTCCCATGCTGTTCTCATGATAGTGAATAAGTCTCACGAGATCTGATAGTTTTATAAGGGGGTGTTTCCTGCACAAGCTCTCTCTCTTTGCCTGCCACCATTCACATAAGATGTGACCTGTTCCTCCTTGCCTTCCCCCATGATTGTGAGGCCTCCCCAGCCATGTGTAACTGTTAGTCCATTAAACCTTTCTTTTGTAAATTGCCCAGTCTCGGGTATGTCTTAATTAGCAGCGTGGCAATAATACACCACGCCTGGCTGATAAACATTTTCATACTCTCTTGGTGTATCATTCTCAACATTCAAACAAATTTTGGATATAGGTTCATTCCCTTGTGTTACATAAGCATGTAAGTACATTTCAGTATATATGCACAGTTAGATTTTAGATTTAGGTTGAATTTATAGGGAGAAACCTACTATCAGAAAGAGAACTCAAAACTTGTGAAAGGAAATAAGAGATCTGAGTAAATATTTTTCTGAAGTCCGTGTTTAAAATTCACATTGAGTGAATATAGCTAAAAAGTCATTTTGAAAATTAAGGAGCTTCTGAGAAAGAGATAATCACTTTTAAAACAGCATCTAATAAATAAGCTTTTCTTTTTCTTTAAATATCAGTGAGGTTTTAAAATCCTACCCATAGTTACAGAGTACAAAATAGAGTCTCAGGTGACTATGGCAGGCATAGATATAGATTAACATAAGTTCTTGCATTTGCGTGGCTCTAGTCAGAATCAAATCAAGGACAGAAATAGACAGATGAGATAAAACCAAATGTTGATAGAGTCTATACATGAACTTGGCACCGTTAGAGATGGAAAGCCTGAGTATTACTTCTGTCATTTCTGGCACAAGGTAATGAGACTGGTAAGGGCAAAGTATTATGATCAGATGCACTGGATGACATGTAATCACATGATGATTAAGAAAAGAGGCATGTGGGTTTTTTGAGGTGTTAGGTGAGAAAATTCAGGGAAGTTACATGTTTAATATATGCCATTCAAGAAAGGAACATTCCAACCATTTTTTTTTTTTTTTTTTTTTTTTTTGAGAGGGAGTCTTGCTCTGTCACCCAGGCTGGAGTGCAGTGGCGCCATCTTGGCTCTGGGTTCATGCCATTCTCCTGCCTCAGCCTCCCCAGCAGCTGGGACTATAGGCGCATGCTGCCACGCCTGGCTAATTTTTTTGTATTTTTAGTAGAGACGGGGTTTCACCATGTTAGCCGGGATGGTCTCGATCTCCTGACCTCGTGATCCGCCTGCCTCGGCTTCCCAAAGTGCTAGGATTACAGGCGTGAGCCACCGCGCGCGGCCATTCCAACGATTTTTATGTCATCAGCATCAATGTGGTTTCTTTAGAAAAAAATGAAGTTTCGGGCTGGGCATGGTGGCTCATGCCTGTAATCCCAGCACTTTGGGAGGCTGAGATGGATGGATCACCTGAGATCAGTAGTTCAAGACGAGCCTGGCAAACATGGTGAAACCCCATCTCTACTGAAAATACAAAAAATTAGCCAGGTGTGGTGGTGAATGCCTGTAATCCCAGCTACTCAGGAGGCTGAGTCAGGACAATCACTTGAACCTGGGAGGTGGAAGTTGCAGTGTGCCGAGATCACACCACTGCACTCCAGCCTGGGTAACAAGAGCAAAACTCTGTCAAAAAAAAAAAAAAAAAGAAAGAGAAAGAAAAGATGAAGTTTCAAAAGTCTATCCAAAGTGGCTTTGTTGGGTCATTCTACTTCTAGAGAGGGTTCTGAGGTTGAGGTCCTTGGATACACTATTCAAATTAAATCATGATCTCTTAGAGAAACAATTATTCCTTCTAAAATATAATAAAACCCAGCCAGCTCCCTTAGGAGTTGTTAACATCTCATTGCTATATCAATGTTCAGCAGAAGCACAAGGAAGAATTATATTCAAGAAATTATTCTGACAGATAATAGTTTGAGGTCTTGTTAAAGGTTATTAAGGGTTATGTCCTCCAAATGATTTTTCCATCACAGTAGGAACAGATACACCAAACAGCCTGAGTAAGAATGAGTGCCGCCATTTGAATTAGCTGAGAACTGGATTGTTAAAACCCAAACAAGGTCATGTGCAGTGACTCACACCTGTAATCGCAGCACTTTAGGAGTCCAAAGCAGGAGAATCGCTTGAGGCCAAGAGTTTCAGACCAGCCAGGGCAACACAGTGAGATCACGTCTCTTAAATATATATATATTTTTTATTAGCCGGGCTTGGTGGTGCACACCTGTAGTCCCAACTACTCAGGAGGCTGAGGCAGAGAGTATCTAGAGCCCAGAAGGTGAAGGCTTCAGTGAGCTAGTATCACCCCACTGCACTCCAGCCTGGGCGACAGACCAAAACTCTGTCTCTGAAAAAAATTTTTAAAATTTAATTTTAAAATAAAAAATGAAACACAAACAATGTTATAATCAATATTCGATAGAGGCACTGCAAAACACTTTTAAGTGATAAAGTCTTCATTTAATTCAAATTAGGTTGCCTTAAATATTTCTAGTTAACACTGTTTTTTCTCCATTTACCCCAAATTTTCATTCCACCATCTCTAAGTGAATGAAGGAAAGGTAATTCTGTTGTGGCACATTTTAGAAATTACACTGTTATTGAAGGTAAGACATGCAGTAACTTTAGTTATACCAAGAGAAAAGTTATGATTACATGAGAAAGACCAAATGGCTTACAGTCCACTTGCAGAAGCCAGTAGAATGTCAAACAGAAATGTGTTTCATTGGGAATCTCCTTAAACAAAATCATGAAATAAGGAACAACTCATAATGGATTCTACGAAACAAATTACTTTGAAAGAAGTATTAATATCATATAATTGTGCCTATAACAATATTAGATTAAACAGTAGAAATACACTAGCTGTAGCCACTTTGAAGATAGAACCTATAGATAATGAGCAGAAACAAAAATCAAGACTGTAGCAAATTGTTTTAAGAGACAAGAGCTAAAGAGTAGAGAAGAGTACTTTGCAAGGGGATAATTAGACTTGTGGGAGTCAGAATCCAATCTTGTTAATGGTATGAGGCTTTTTATTCTTTTCCACAATCAATTATTTAAGCCTATTTCAGGAATTTACACAATGAACGCAGTCAAGGTACAGAGATTTTGGACGACATGAAATTGTCCAGAGATGCACTGAGAGTAATTCAGTCTACACTGGAAAGTTTCCAATGTGTGAGTACTTGTAGAAGCTCTAAAATGGATTATTTTCTTTCAACTAAAGTCTTGGGAAGACTTATACACGTTAGTGACTCTCAGGACTGATAGAGCCTAACAAATAATCTGGAGACATTTGACACTATATATCCATCAAATACTGGAAAACAAACACAAAATTATAACAACTATCTATTAAGCACCTATAATATCCCAAACACTCTGTTAGGTCCTCTCTCTCTCTCTCTCTCTCCATATATATATATAATATATATATAAAATATATATATATATATAATCTCATTTAATCAAGGAAAGCTTTATAAGCCTTTAAAAAAATGGGGACTTTGTGACTCTGAGGGCTTAAATAACCTCCTGAGGTCACTCAGTGGATTAGTGGAAGGCTGAAGATTAATACATTGCTCAGATTTTACTCTGTCAGACGCCTCTTTGTAGATTCACATGGATAATATTGAAATTAGCTCTAATAATTCCAGTTTTTCATTCATGTTTGGAGGTCAACTTTATACCATTTCTTGTTTTTTTTCTGGTCACAAGGTACTATGAATTATTAGTGTCTCCTCCAAATTCTTATGTTGAAGCCTTAATTCCCAACGTGGTGGTATTAGAAGGTGGGCCCTTGGGAGGTAATTAGTTTTAGATGAGATCATGAGTTTGGAGATTCTATGATTGGATTAACACCATTATAAGGAGAGGATGAGACTGGATCTCTCTCTCTTCACCATGTAAGGATACAGCAAGAAGATGGACAAGAAGAAAACCAAGTTTTGGTTGGCCATCTAAAAACCAAAAAGAGGGCTCTCACCAGGAATGGAATAGCAGCAGTTTGTCATGGACTTCCTAGCCTTCAGAACTGTGAGAAATAAATTTGTGTTGTTTGAGCCACTCAGTCCATGGTATTTTTGCTGTGGCAACTGAACTGATTAGAACACAAGGCTAAAGCTAAAACTCAGAAATGTGACGGTATGAATCAGGCCATTATCTGACAGCTTCCATATGATAGGCTGCTTTTATGAACACTTCCTGTATTTGATAATTTGATCTGTAGTGGTTAAAAAATGTCATATGTGGGGTCTAGCTCTGACTTCATCACTAACCACCTGTCTGACCTGTGGTAATTAACCTTCTCTCAATTCCTCTTCAGTCACCTCTAAACCGGTAATAATAATAATAATAGGATCTACTTCATAGGACTGATAGACAATATTAAATGAAATAAAGTGCCTGATGCCTACTGTATGCTCAATTTATGTTCAGCAACTAGAATTATAAATAGCTGATTTCTATGAGCAAAACCAGTATTTCTAAAAATAAGATTCCAAGAGCTTTACAAAGCTGTTCACTTGATTTTTAAAATTGATTACAAATTTTTGTTGCTTAGCATCAGAGAAATCTATAAAGAGTTTATTTATATGGACAAAGAACAACAAAAGACAATTTTCACAAGGCAACATAATAAAATATGTAAAAATTTAAAGCTAATTAATCAAATAAATGCACAATGCGAGATGCCGTTTATTATTTATTAAATTGATCACTCCCAAAATGATGCCACTCAATGATTAAAAGAGTGCAGTAAAGAAAGTAATTTTATACATTGCTGAAAAGGACATTTAGGATAATAAATAATATTTTCCAAAAACTATATAAAAATAATAATTTTAAAATATTAACTCTACATCTGAGAACTCCCACTAAGGAAAAATCAAAAAATGAAAAATCACTATAGATACAGATTTTCATTATAGTATTAGGTAATTGAGTGAAAACTGAGAGCAATCTGATTACCCAACAAGAAAATTGTTTACAATAGTCATGGTGCCATCTTTTCTAGGCATATTATGTGCTAATTAAAATTAAGGTTATGAGGATAATGTGGCATCATGGTAAGGATTAGGAAAAGAGAAAAGTGTGATATAAATTGCGTATAGACTGGTTAAGGTTAAATGAGAAAGAGATGACCAGGAAAAAGTGATTGCTAGAAAATTCAATATGTTAATAATTGTGTTAGGGTTATGGAATATATGAACATTATTCTTTTGAAAAATTATAATTTCAATATTAATTATATATTTAAAAAACCAATTTCATTAAAATAGTATGAGTGATTGTAGTAAGAGGTGACTATCTTCAATTCTACATAATATTGGCAATTTTTAGAACAATTTAAAATTTCTGACTGTAGAACATAATTTATAAATTATGGTGGTTTTTATATGAATAATATCAAGAAAAAACAAGAACCAAATAGTAAAATTCATCCTAACAGACATTTATGCTTATTATTTTTTGAAGTATTTTCAGTCAAATTAATACTTTCTCAATATGAGTCAAATATATGATATAGGACTAATTATATTCATTCAGTAGGTTAAAATTTACTACGATTGATTAATATCTTTAATTTCATATGTACATGGACATTGATAATTTGTTTTCTCAAAGTTTTGGCATAATCTCTTATCTTTCGGGAGTTTCTTTAGAAGGATCAGTCACAATACCAATATTGCTATATTCTTGCTAAAATCTTTTTTAAGAAGTGTAGGGAAAGGTACACAGTCAACCATTACAGCAAGTAGCCAGAGAGGGCTTTGATTAATAGACAGAGCTTCTTCACAGTAACAGAAGAAGCTCTGAGACTATGACAACAGAGAAAACGATCTACCCAGTGAAATTTAACATTCACTAAGGCTTATATGCAAGTGCTAGATATGGCAGACAGAAGAAAAGATGAGCAAGAGACAGGTTTTGGTGTCAACCTAAATTACAAACAGAGACTCTAAAAAGAAATTATGTTCGGCCAGGCACAGTGGCTCACACCTGTAATCCCAGAACTTTGGGAGGCCAAGGTGGGCGGATCACATGAGGTAAGGAGTTCGAGATCAATGTGGCCAACATGATGAAATCCCGTCTCTACTAAAAATACAAAAAAATTAGCTGAGTGCGGAGGCTCACGCCTGTAATCCCAGCACTTTGGGAGGCTGAGGCAGGCAGATCACAAGGTCGAGAGATTGAGAGCATCCTGGCCAACATGGTGAAAACCCATCTCTACTAAAAATACAAAAAATTAGCTGGGTGTGGTGGCATGCGCCTGTAGTCTCAGCTACTCAGGAGGCTGAAGCAGGGGAATCGCTTGCACCCAGGAGGCAGAGGTTGCAGTGAGCCAAGATTGTGCCACTGCACTCCAGCCTGGGCAACAGAGTGAGACTCTGTCTCTAAATAAATAAAAAATAAATATTATGTTTATTTGGAAATAGAGTGTTGCAATGGGAATATACATGCTGCAACAAACTTTGTGCTTATTCAAGGAAGTAAAGGAAAACAAATCTTTCTAAAGGAAAAAATGAAGAGGAGTACATAATTGTTTTGAAATAATTACCCTTGGCTACAAAGATCAATAACAAGGGTGACACCAGTCCAAGGTTGGACAGGCAGTTGCTGAACAGATGTTCTTGCAGAAGTATATATATAAGTATGTGTGTGTACATATATATATATATGTGTGTGTGTGTATATATATATAAGTATATATATATACACACACACATCTATACATACACATATACACATATATACACATATATACTTACTATATATGTACTTACACATATATATACTTATACACACACACACACACATATATATATATATATATATATACTTCAATGGCCTTTGTGTAAGGTCTTTGTAGAATCTTTTTCTTTATCAGGTATACAAGGGAGAACCCTCCCTTCATGGACTTCCTTGACTCAATTTGTCAGGAATTTCTTAACATTAGTGACTCCATTTTAATTCTGAAAATTTTCACCCTGGCAACAAGTATATATTTTAATAAGGAAGAGAATACATATGAAAACAATAATAAATATACACAAGTCACTAAACTATATTTCTTTCAGTTATGCTGGGCTGAAATTCTATAAAAGTGTTTTTTGCCAAGCAGTTTTAGAAAATGTAAAGCAAAGGCTATTTTTATCATTTTATATTTATTCCTAAATACATACATAATATTTGTGCTCATTATAATAAATTTGGTAAAGGGGGGAGATGACTAACAAAATTACCCACAGACTCTGGCAGTGAACAAAATAGAATAAGAACACTATATCTATCTTTCCCATTGACTACAACCAAACACCCTGGACAAAATACCCAAAATAAGCAACTACTCTGAAAATTAATAAATGAATTGGTAAAGACCAAACTTGATAAACAATCTTTATTGGGTGAGTTTCCCAATTAATTCTCTCCTCTTTTTTCTTTGTGCTTTGGTCCAAGGGCAGCTCCAGCTTCTGGGCAATTGGTTCAGGCAGCGAATTTCAGAAATGGTCTTTCCAGCCAGAGGAACAGGAAAGGAGCTACTCTTTGCTTTAATGGCAGCCCGAATTGTGCATAACTGTGCAGCAGCAAAAGTGGCTAAAACGCCAAAAAAACAAAACAAAGAACATCTTTCAAGACAGGGAACTAGGAAAAGAGAGCCCTGGGAGTCAGATAATAGGGGAAAACTTGCAGAAAGGAGAGAATCGAAAATAGGGATGCCTTAATTCTGTGTGTGAACTGACAAAAGTTCAGCTCAGCCCTGAGCTGTTCATATGTGGGATAGACCAAAAGCAGCATAGCAATGGCTTTTAAAACTCACTTGACTTTGGAATGCTCCCCATGGAAGCTAAGACAGAACTTCCAGTTTGAACCTAACTAGGTTAATTGCCTGCTGAAACAGCCACAACAATAGCAGAAAAGCCAACATTCTCCAGCGTATTGTCATAGAACTCAGAGTCTCATACTATTAAAATGTCCAGGATGTAATCCCAAAATACTCACCTTACAAAGAACCAGGACAACCTGAGAAACTCTCAAGTGAAAAACCATCATCAGATCAACAGATGGAATCCCTGAGATAAACCAGACTTCAGTCAGAGAATAACTATGTAATAGTTCAGTCATTTTGAGTTTATTGAGACTTGTTCACAGCCCAGCATATGATCTATGTTGGTGACTGTTCCAAGTGTACTGAAGAAAAGTGTTTTTTGTTATTGTTGGTTTAGGGTTCTAAGTTCCCACTGACGGCCATTTTTCTGGATTATAGATCCCACTTTCTTCTTTCTTTGCATGTCTAGTAATATTTTAATACTGAACATTGCAAATAATATATTGTAGCAACTCTGGATTCTCTTGTGTTCTTCTGGGTATTTTTCTTTTTAATAGTTGGTTAATTTTTTAGATTCAAACTGTATCCTCACTCTTTCCTGTGGAATGCAGCAGCTGGTAACTGCTTATTGCTCACAGCATCCAGCTGCTGTTTTTCTTACCCTTGTCCACTGAGGGTCTCCACTGTGACTGCATGGCAATCAGCTGAAGACTCAGACAAAATGTATTGTTACATTTTTAAGCTCACACATCATGGTTACTCTGCTGCTGGAGAGTTCCCCTTAAATTTCCAGATGCTCTACCAGCTTCAGGCTCTTTTCTGTACTATTTCAAACTAGTAAATTTTTAGGTTTTCCTTGCTAGATTGAAATATGAGTTGGGAAATGCACCTAGTTAACAACAACAACAAAAAAGCAGCAAACTCACAATCTTACCTGGTGAATCTGTTCGGGACTATATGACTTTTTGGTCTATATTTACCAGACACACAGGGCTCTTCTTTGCACATTTGTAATTTACTGGCCAGTTGGAGATTTCTGCAGAACTTAACATGCAAATTTTGGTTCTCACCACTTCTGTAGTACTCCTGCTTACAGGATTTCCTTTTCAAATACTCAGCTGCTCCCCTGGTACTGAGTTATTTCCCCTGCATCTTTGACCTGGTTAGGCTGGCTTTTTCTCTTTGTTATACATGTTCTTAAAGAGAATATCCAATCATTTCCTACCTTTTGTAAACACAGTTTTATAAGAATAAAATTTCCTCTGGCTTTTGTTTGTACTTGAATACTTTCTACTACTTCTAAATAGTTATTTTTAAAAAAATATATTATGTTTCAATGTGGTAACTTTTATTTGTGAGGTTTATGACATCACTTTGTTACCACTATCAGAATTCCACCCAAAACCCTCCCAGGTCTTTGATCTGCACTCCCTTCACGGGCAAGTTTTCATAGCTGCCTTTGTTTTTGCCTGCTGTAATGGTATTGAAGCTTTAAGTCTAAATAATCATTTTAAAAGAACTCACTGTCAAATAAATCTTGGAAAGGCCATCTCACTAGAAGTCAGTAGATCTGCATTTTAGTTTTATTTAAGTTGAGCAAGTTGCTTGACTGCCTTGTATCATTGCTTTCTCTTCTAAAACTTAAGGAATTGGATGAGCTATTCAATGACTTATCTGATAAAGTTTCTTTTTCCCATGGCTAAGTCAGTAAACAAGACCTCTACTAATTTATAGGCATAGTGATTGTCTAAGCTAAGTTTTCCTTCTGTTTCCATTTTCCCAGAAGAGAAACTACTGGTGAACTGAGATGTTCTCAAGAGTTGAATGAAGCATTTTATCTGTCTGTTGCTTTCTACATCCTGTTTTCAATTTCAATGCCAAAATGGTCATCAGGCACATTACTCTTAAGGATATTTTGCAATGTGCTCTAGTTTCCCAACCAAGATGTCTCATTTTTCTTTCCTTGATTTGCTGTCAGTTTTCTCCCTTTCTTAGTATCTCTGCTATCACTCAACTCTAATTTCCAATTCTTTCTCAGGATTTTAATATCAAATTGCATTTTTTCTAAATAAAAGAAAAACTATGATTGGCTATCTTGGCCCAGAGTATTTTTACTCTCTGCACAATTTAAAAGATGGATGCTGAACTGTATTTTCTCTGCTGAATGACAAAGTAAACAAAATAAGAAACATGTCAAGAAACTATCAGGTGTTAGTAAGAGGCGGAAAATAACAAGTTGAACAAAGTGTAGGAAGAATTCTACCACACATCATGGTTACTCTGCTGAGTAATTATTCATAGTTTGTGAACACGTCACCAACTATGAATAATAGTTTTTGTCATCCTTATTTTTATGTCATATATGTGGAAAAAGTAATATTTATCTTACTAAGTCTAGCATGCTTATTTACTATAGCTGTTATATTTTCATTCAATTTTTTATTTATCAAAAATGTTTAAATTACTACCATCTGCCATGGAGCAGTGAATAAAACAAAGTGTTTCTCACTTATTGTTGCCCCCGCAAGTCACAGGAAGAAGAAAAAGGCTACTTGGAGTTGACAGTGATCATGGGATTCAGTAGTTAGGTAAGGCTTCTGGACAAGACAGCAGAAGTAAGTAATTCAGGGATAAACTTCTTTTTAAGATGACAATATGAGTGATGAAACAGGAAAGGGAAGATGAGGGACTATCAGATGATTTGTTTTGCTATTCTTCCACTGAATTAACCAAATTGTTTCTAATTAAATTTATTAAAATCCTATTACATTTCAAAACAAATACCTGCTAATTTTGACAATTCAAACAAGAGTTAAGTTTGAAATTACCTTTCATAGTTACATTAAAAAACCAATTGATTGATGTTGCATTATCAGGGAATGAACATCATAATACATTTTCCTTTTATTTATTAAATGAACAGCCAGAATATGTTAAAATGTATTAATCTAATTAATATAAAATTGATGTATCAAATATTTTAAAACTTATTCGCTTGAATTTACTTGTAGTACACATTGAGATTGGTACGTGTACATTTTAGAAATACACAATTACATTTTGTGTGAATTTTATGATCAATTTGTGAAAGAATTGAGAATATTTATTTAGGAATCTTCTTACATATCTTAAAGCAAATGATGTCTTCCAAAGTAGTTTATTGAAAATTTTATGAAAAATTGATTTTTTGCTAGCACTTGTTCTGTAATACTTTGATTTCGGAGATGCTGAATTTCTGAAGCTGGATTTCAAAATTAAAAAAACTAAGTCTCTCATGGTAGTTAGATTATATAGATATGCCTTGAATCATGGATTGTATATGTGAATGTGCAACTTTGATTTAATATGAAATATGGGAATACTAGAATTTTTAAAGGATGTGTTGCTTATTTGCTAGTTTGTGAGTATTAGGATAGAGATAAGTGGAATGTAAGTCTATCTTTCAAAACCCCGTATCATCCAATCCTTTTATTCTGGTGATGGGGATGCAAAGGAGAGATGAGAATTTCTTGGTAGTAAGAAAAGGTAGAAAGTTGGGGAAACAGAAGTATATTTTTAGTAAGAAAATTAGGCTTTCTTTTTAATAATATGATTTATGTGTAGTTGACATTTACATAAATGTTCATATTTTGGTCAAGTAAACTTTTATGTTTCTAAACTATCTTTACTATTATCAATAATATGTAATAAGCTAAGGTATCTTAATATTGTTATATGGACATTAAACAGATATGATGACTATGTTGCTACAATTTGAAGCTACTGTGCATCTAGATTTATTCATAAATGTAAATATTACTTATCTTAGTAAAATGCTTAACAGAAATTGCTTTTTAAAGAATATATGCTTTCTCCAGGGAATAATTTTGGCCTTGAAAAAACATGTATATATGTTTTACTTATCTTTCAATATTTACATCCCAGTATTTCTGAACAGAGATAAAAATTCTTGCTGTCAAAGGTGGCAGACCAGGAACATGCATTTGTCTCCCATGCCTGCTAAGACCTCACTTAAAAAAAACATAAGGTGTGTGATTAAGAATAAACTCATAATAGAAAAAAAGAATTGTGGAGGTTAACGGAAGGGAGGCTATCATCGTGAAAGGGAAATTACACTGAACTTCTGCAAAACAGGAAGAGGATGAGAAATCACAGTTGGAGGAAACAAACTAAACAAACAGAAACCTGAGGTAGCTTTTGTTCATAGTGAGCTGTTACCAAAATTTTCTCCCATAAAATAAACTCTAGACAAATCTCTAAGGAAACTGAGCAGAGCTTTAGAGTAGAGCTAATCTCTATGCAGGTTTTATTTTGTCATTTGGCATTGCATTCACCAGGAAATCCAGTGCCACACCGATTCAGTTTGCTGACCTTCATACCCACTTGCCTTGCTCCAGTCAGAATTTCCATTCCAGGGAGGTCCGTGTAAGGAAACAGTTTTATATACATAAACCCACACCATGTACCAAAATTTTTAAAAGGGTAGCTCTTTGACAAACGTATTCTATGTTTATTGGATTGGCTTATGCAAATGTAGAGGCCAATTTTAGTAATGTATATCTTCCCAGAAAATTAATGTTTTCATTCATGTTTGAAAATATATTTAGATGGAGTTTAATCAGGTAGTCAATTTTGATTATTTAAATTTTGTTTGTATCCTGTGGTTATTTCACCATCTTTTAAAAATTTAATTTTTTTATTTGTAATTTTTGTGGGTTCATAGTAGGTTGATATGGTTTGGATTTGTGTCCTCACCCTAATCTCATGTTGAATTGTAATCCCCACTGTTGGAGGAGGAGCCTGGTGGGAGATTATTGGATCATTGGGGTGGATTTCTCCCTTGCTGTTCTTGTAATATTAAGTTCTCATGTAAGATCTAGTTGTTTAAAAGTGTGTAGCACCTCCTCCTTTACTCTTTCTCCTGCTCCCACCATGTAAGACTTGCCTGCCCTCTTCGCTTTCCTCCATGATTATAAGTTTCCTGAGGCCTCTCCACCTAGCCATGCTTCCTGTACAGCCTGCGGAATTGTGTCAATTGAACCTCTTCTCTTTACAAATTACCCAGTTTCTGGTAGTTCTTTTATTTATTAAATTTTTTTTTTGAGATGAGTCTCCCTTTATCTCCCAGGCTGGAGTGCAGTGGCACAATCTCAGCTCACTGCAACCTCTGCCTCCTAGGTTTAAGCAATTCTGTGTCCGGACTTGGTGGGTTCTTGCTCTCACGGACTTCAAGAATGAAGCCACGGACCCTCGCAGTAAGTGTTACAGTTCTTAAAGATGGTGTGTCTGGAGTTTGTTCCTTCTGATGTTTGGGCATGTTCAGAGTTCCTTCCTTCTGGTGGGTCCGTGGTCTCGCTGGCTTCAGGAGCGAAGCTGCAGATCTTCGTGGTGAGTGTTACAGCTCTTAACGCAGCACGTCTGGAGTTGTTCATTCCTCCCGGTGGGTTCGTGGTCTTGTTCATTCCTCCCGGTGGGTTCGTGGTCTCGCTGGCCTCAGGAGTGAAGCTGTGGACCTTCCCAGTGAGTGTTACAGCTCATTATGACAGCGGGGACACAAAAGTGAGCAGCAGCAAGATTTATTGCAAAGAGCAAAAGAACAAAGCTACCACAGTGTGGAATGGGACTAGAGGGGGTTGCCGCTGCTGTCTTGGGCAGCCTGCTTATATTCCCTTATCCGACCCCACCCACATCCTGCTGATTGGCCCATTTTACAGAGAGCTGATTGGTGCATTTTACAGAGAGCTGATTGGTCCATTTTGACAGGGTGCTGATTGTTGCGTTTACAAACCTTGAGCTAGACACAGAGTGCTGATTGGTGTATTTACAATCCTCTAGCTAGACATAAAAGTTCTCCAAGTCCGCACTAGATTAGCTAGACACAGAGCACTGATTGGTGCCTTTACAAACCTTGAGCTAGAAACAGAGTGTTGATTGGTGCATTTACAATCCTTTAGCTAGACACAAAAGTTCTCCTAGTCCCCACTAGATTAGCTAGACAGGAAGCAGTGACTGGTGCATTTACAAACCTTGAGCTAGACACAGAGTGCTGATTGGTGCATTTAGAATCCTCTAGCTAGACATAAAAGCCCTGTTGGCCAGGCTGGAGTGCAATGGCACAATATCAGCTCTAGATCTTGGAGGCATGCTTCATTCTTTTTTATTTCTTTTTATTTTCTCTTTTCTGACTGTGTATTTTCAAATAACTTGTCTTCAGGCTCACTAATTCTTTCTTCTGCTTGATCCATCTGCTGTTAAAGGACTTTGCTGCATTCATCAGTATGCCAATTGCATTTTCAGTTCCAGAATTTCTTCATGATTCTTTGTAATTATTTCATTCATTTTGTTAAATTTACATGATAGGATTCTGAATTCCTTCTCTGTGTTGTCCTGAATTTCACTGAGCTTCCTCAGATTTGAATTCTCTGTTTGAAAGGTAACATAAGTCTGTCTCTCTAGGATTGGTCCCTGGAAACTTACTTAGTTTGTTTGGTGATGTCATGTTTTCTTGTATTGTCTTGAAATCAATGTCAAAAAATCAATGTCTGGGAAGTGATTTTTTGAGTGTTTTAGGACTTGTTTTGTGACTTAATATATGGTCTATCTTTGAGAAAAATCCATGTGCTGAGGAAAAGAATGTGTACTCTGAAGCTCTTGGATAAAATATTCTGTAAATATCTATTAGATCCATTTGGTCTGTAGTGCAGATTAAGTCTTTTGTTTCTTTGTTAAGTTTCTGTCTGAAAGATCTGTTCAGTGCTAAAAGTGGTGTGTTGAAGTTTCCAGCTATTAATATATTGGGGCCTATCTCTCTCCTTAGCTCTAATAATATTTCCTTTATATATGTGGGTGCTCTGGTTTGGGGTGCATATATATTTAAAATTGTCATATCCTCTTCCTAAATTGATGCCTTTATCATTTTATATAGTGACCTTCTTTGTCTCTGATAGTTTTGGTCTTGAAACCTATTTTGTCTGGTATAAGTAGAGCAACTCCAGCTCTTTTTTGGTTTCCACTGGAATCAAATATCTTTTTTCATTCCTTTATTTTCAGTCTATGTGTATCTTTATAGGTGAAATGTGTTTCCTATAGGCAACAGATCAGTCAGTCTTATATTTTGTTCATTCAGCTAGTATATGTCTTTTTATTGGAGAGTTTAGTCCATTTACATTCAATGTTATTGATAAGTAAGAACTTACTTCTGCCATTTTGTTATTTTCTTTCTGGTTGTTTTGTGGTCTCTCTTCCTTCTTTCTTTCATTCCTGTATTCCTCTACTGAAGGTGATTTTCTCTGTTGATATGATTTAGTTTCTTGCTTTTTATTTTTTGTGTCTCCATTGTATGTTTTCTGGTTTAGGGTTTCCATGAGATTTGCAAATACTATCTTATAACTCATTATCTTAATCTGATAACAACTTAACACTATTTGCACACACAAACACACAAGCAAAAAGGAAACTAATAAAACCTTGCTTTAACCTTGTCTCTCTGCTTTTTACATTTCTATTGTTTCCATTAATATTCACATCTTATTTTACTACGTCTTGAAAAGTTGTTGTAGTTAGTATTTTTTATTGGTTCATCATTTACTCTTTCTACTTAGGATACAAGTAGCTTATACAACATAGTTAAGTGTTATAATATTTTGTGTTTTCCTGTGTACTTACTATTACCAGTAAGTTTTGTACCTTCAGGACATTCATTGCTCATGAATGTCCTTTTCTTTCTGCGTGAAGTACTCCCTCTAGCATTTCTTGTAGGACAGATCTAGAATTGATAAAATCCCTTTGCTTTTATTTTTCTGGGAAAGTCTTTATTTCTCCTCCATGCTTGAAGCATAGTTTCACTGGATATACTCTCCTTGGGTAAATTTTTTTTCTTCAGCATTTTAAATAAGTCATGCCACTTTCTTTTGCCCTGCAAGGTTTCTACTTAGAAGTCTGCTGCCAGATGCATTGGAGCTCCATTATATGTTATTATTTTCTTTTCTTTTGCTGCTTTTCAATCCTTTCTGAATCCTTGACCTTTGGGAATTTGATTATTAAACACATTGAGGCAGTCTTCTTTGAGCTAAAACTGCTTGGTGTTCTATAACCTTCTTGTACTTGAATATCTCTCTCTAGGTTTGCGAAGTTCTCTGTTACTGTCCCTTTAAATAAACTTTCTACCTCTATCTCTTTCTCTTCCTCCTCTTTAAGGCCAATAACTCTTAGATTTGCCTTTTGAGGCTTTTTTTAGATCCTGTAGGCTTCCTTCTGACTGTGTATTTTCACATAGTCTGTCTTTAATTCACTAATTCTTTCTTCTGCTTGATCCATTCTGCTGTTAAAGGACTGTCTTCAGTGTGCCAACTGTTTTTTTCGACTCCAAAATTTCTGCATGATTCTTTTTAATTATTTCAATCTCTGTTAAATGTATCCAATGGAATTCTAAATTCCATCTCTGTGTTATCTTGAGTTTATTTGCATTTCCTCAACACAGCTATTTTGAATTCTCTATCTGAAAGGTCACATATATCTGGCATTGTTCCCTGGTGCCTTATTTAGATAATTTGGTGAGGTCATGTTTTCCTGGATGGTGTTGATACTAATAGCTGTTCTTTGGTGTCTAAGCATTGAAGAGTTAGGTATTTATCATAGTCTTCACTGTCTGGGCTAATTTGTAGCTGTCCTCCTTGGGAAGACTTTCCAGATATTTAAAAGGACATGGGTGTTGTGATCTAAGCTGTTTCTGCTTTAGGGGGGATCCCAAACCTAATAACACTGCAGTTCTTGCAGACTCATAGAGGCACTGCCTTGATGGCCTTGGACAAGGTCTGGGGGAGTTCTCTGGATTACCAGGTAAAGGATTTTGCTCTCGTCTCTTACTTTCTCCCAAATACACAGTCTCTCTCTCTGTTTTGAACCTCCTAAAGCTGTAAATGGAGTGACACAGGCACCCCTGTGTCCACCACCACTATGACTTCTATGGGTCAGACCTGAAGCCAGGACAGCACAGGGTCTCACCCAAGGCCTGCTTTAACCACTTTAACCACTCCCTGAATACTACCTATGTTTGCTCAAGGCCCTTGGACTCTAAAATCAGCAGGTAGCAAAGCCAGCCAGATCTGTGTTTTTCCCTTCAGGGTAGCAAGGTCCCCCAGGCCCTGGGTGGGTCCAGAAGTGCCATCCAGGAGTCATGGACTAGAGTCTAAAACCTTAGAAGTCTACCTGATGTTCTACTATATTATGGCCAGCTGGCACTCAAACCATAAGATGCCATAATTCCCACCCTTCCTTCCCCTTTCCGAAGGCAGAGGGTCCTCACCTCCATAGCCAATGCCACACCTGGCCACGAGGAATACTGCCAGACTACCACAAAAGTTCCTTTAAAGCCAAGGTCTCTTAAGTCAGCTTGTGGTGAATGCTGCCTGGCCTGGTTCTCACTCTTTAGAACAGTGGGCTCCCTCTTGCCCAGGACAGGTCCAGAAATGCTGTCCGAGAGTCAAGTCCTGGAATTGGGGAACCCAAGAGCCTGCTTGGTGCTCTACTCCCTTGTGGCAGTGTTGGTACCTAAGGTGCAAGAAAAAGTCCCCTTTACTTTGCCCTGTGCTTTTCTCAAGCAGAAGGAGTTTTGCCCCATAGCCACCACAGGTGGTTATGTGTGAGTATCACCTGAAGCCAGCAAGTCTCATAGGCCCACCAAAGCCCTTGATGTGCACCTCTCTATTGCTACTGGTTATTCAGGACCCAAGGGCTCCTCAGTTAGCAGAATACTGGCAGGACTGAGTCCTTTCCTTCAAGGCAGTGGGTTCCCTTCTAGCCCAGGGTGTGTCTGGAAATGTCGTGTGGGAATTAGGGCCTGGAATAGGGGCCTCATGACTTTAATCAGTGCCTTATTCTGCTATGGCTGAGCTGGTATCAAAGATGCAAGACAAAGTCCTCCCCGCTCTTCCCTCTCCTCTCTTTAAGCAGAAGGAAGGGGTCTTTTTTGGAACCATAAGCTGCGCAGCATGGGGTTAAGAGAGGAATGATGCCAGCACTCCCTAGGCTGCCCCAACTGGTGTCTCAGTATGTCACATGCCCCTCCAGTCCACTACCTCTGTGCCTAGTTCAGCCCTAGGACTCGCCTACAAGTTGCAGTCCTAATGGACTGAACTGCCTTTCATGTTTACCTAGAGACCCAAGGCACTGTGGCCCTCGGTGGTGAGGTTTGCAGGCACTCAAGTTCAGACCACTGGACTAGGTAATTCCCCTCTGACTAGGGCTGGTTTAAATGTTGCCTTTGTGGGCGAGCATCAGCTGAGGTTGGTCTCATTTTCCTTTCTGCTCTAAGAGAACAGCCTGAGCTCAGTGCCTCATGATTGCTGTGTTTTTTCCTCCCCAGTTCCCAGAAATGCTCTCCACATCATGCTGCTGCTGTGGGAGGTGGGAGGACGGGCGGCACTGGTGATTCAGGACTTAAAAAAGAAATCTTTTCATTGCCTCTTTCAGCAATACGAAGTTAAAGCCAGGTACTGTGAGTGCTCATCTGATTTTTTATTCTTATGCAGGTGATTTTTTCTGTGTAGAGAGTTGTTAACTTGGTGTCCTTGCAGGGAGGATGATCAGAGGAACTTTCTGAGGATGATCAGAGGAATGTTCTGCCATCTTGCTCTGCCTCCTAATTATTATTAATCTTAATAGCTGTATCCAACATTTATAGCAATGTATCAATTTCATGTACAAGACACTATTGTATGCTCAAGGAACACTAACTCATCTAATCATTACCAGTTTGCAGGTCAGAAATAAGAAAACTGAGATTTAGGAGGTTATAGGCATCATGTTAAGTCATACAGCTTACTAGACTCTAAATTAGAACACGTAGTCTCTAACCTAGGTCTCTCACTCCAGAGCTAATGCTCTGACATCAGAGCCGCACACTCCGATGAATGTGTGTAAGGGAAAGAGCATAGGAACTGGAGTCAGTTGGCTTATATTCTAGCCCCATCTCTGCTACAGTAAGACCTGGTTCAGGTCAATCAAGCTCTATGGCACTAAGTTGGAGTTGTACTAAGTGAGTTCAAAACTCTACTAAAGTAAGCAGCAATATTATATGATCCTTTATTTGCTATTTCCAGAATAGGGATAGATTTATGCACTTCAAATACTTCTCATGGTCAGTTGCATCATCTGCGATATGGCCAGCTTTGAGTAAGGGTACATTCCAGAGTCACGGAAAAGAAAAGCTACCTGCCCATATTACATTGACATCATTAAAACTATACTGTCACCAAGTACTCTAACAGTAACCTAAGATTCCATGCAGGCCTAAAACTAATGCTAAATTCTCAGAAGCCATAGGGGTGAGCTGATGTCAGAACAGTCTACATCCATGTGATAAGTGCAGTGGACGTAATAAGCTTCAAGTTTAATTATTTAAAACCAATAATATTGGGTTTGACTAATCCACTGTTGGACCAACTTTAGTCATGTGTTAAGTACAATTTTGAATACAAAAACTACTTCAGTTTCTTAAGTAAATGCAAAAGAAAACAGTCTTTTCAAAAGAAAGCAAAGATGAAAATATATATTGTATATATATATAAATGATAATATGGCAGAGTTCACAGTATAGCATTGAAGAAAAAAATAACTAGGGCTAAGAAAGAACAGTTCTTGGTATCTAATTCACTAGAATTAAAAGGCAGTCTCTTCAGGATGATGGGAGAAAAATTAACCCCAAAAACTTTTCATCTTTTTGTCACTCAACGGACAAGTTTATGACATATGAAATCTCATTGGTCAAGGTTGGATTCTGTGCCCACCTCTTGCACAAGGCAAATGGCATCTTGTTTCATAGACCAACTAAGAGAACTGTCATGGTTCCACAAAAGCTGAGCTAATGTTACAGAAGAAGAGTGAATACTGCAGGAAATTATGACAGGGAACAGATAAGTCCTATACTTACTACATTTTCCCGTCCATTATACTCCATAGAGTAATTTCATTAGACTTACTGTAATATCATACATTAGAGTAATACCATATTTAATTTGGCTACATGTATCTGAAAACTCAAACAACAGTGCCTTAAGTTTAAAGTTTATTTCTCTCTCACATAAAAGAGGTAGGCATATAGGGCCATTCAACAATTAGCTGGCTTCCCTCTTCAAAGTCACCTTCAAGGTGGCTTCTGAAACTTCATTCATGAAATCTGATTTTCAGGCAATAGGAAGGAGGAAAGGGGAAGGCAAAAGAAAATAGCTCTCAAATGAGTCAGATTCTAATAAGCAGCCTTCCCAGAAGTCCCCCATGCTTAAAATTACATCCCAGTAGTCCAGAACTTTGTCACCTAGCTGCAAGCAGGGCTGGCTTTGATCTAGTCCGTTACAAGAGTGTATTATAGCCCCATTATGATTTGGGTTCTATTACTAAGGAAGGAAAGAGTGAATACTCTCTCTCCATCTTAGAAATTACTCTTCTAATCTTCATAGTGCAGGATTAATTCAGGGTCATTATAACAATCTGAGAGTTTTAAACAACTCAATTTTTAGCAATCAATGAAGTCATTATGTCTAAGATTTAAAGTCTTTTCCCCCTTCTTGCCAATCATTTGTATTTTTTTCTTAATTGGCTGCTATTTTCAATCAAGTACAATTGCTTTAAAGTGAAGTTAGAGTCACATTCCACTGATTAGAGTTGTCTTCTAATGATTAATGAGCCAGTCTTAAATTCACACTGAGCTTATTTGGAACATGATAGCATCGTTCAGTAATGAACTTTTGAGAGATTATTTATTTCCCGTTGCCATATTTCTAATCAAGTGCTCATATGCATAATGAATGCTTCAAGAGAAATCAGTTTTTGTCTTGTTTACAAGAAGAGTCATTTTAATGGCAAACTATAAGCATGTTGAGATAGATTGTCTAGTCAAACTTGAAAATGAATTAAAATATTTTAAGAATTCATAAACCAGTGAAATATAATTATCTTTAAAATTCTAATAAAATCACATTAACCCAGAAATGTAAGACCTTGGAATTCATTTAGTTCAACCTTCAAATTAATGTCATGAATATAACGACCAGCAGGTGGTTCTCTAACATCTTGTGGACACCTTTGGAAGCTGAAAACTTATTACTTCTTGTCAGTCCCTTCCAGATGGCACCAATTGTTAGAACATTTCTTTATTAAGCAAAGCCACAAAATATACTTTCCCTATCATCATCTTTAATTTTTTGTCTTCTTCTACCACGCCAGATGCCAGATATGTGTGTATGTGCTAGGTATTTATGTAGCAAAATAAGTTGCCATCAATACTGACAGCCATATTACAACAAATTTTCATTTTGGGAAAGGATAGTAAAAGTGGCGAAAAAGATTACCAAAGAGCTAAATAAGTTAGGAAAGGAGGATTAAGGATGACAGATTTGGGAGAGGCAGGGAAGCCTACTTTGATAGGCAAAGTTTGACAGAGACCTGAGGGAAGTGAGGGTCCTATCTATGCAGATATTTAACTCTTTGCCCACATTTTGGGCAGACAAAACAGAAAGTGAAGAGGCCCTGGGGGAGGAGGTGAGTTTGGTTGGGTGTGTTTGAGGAATACCAAGAAGACTAGAGTTAGCAGAGCAGAGTGAGTGAAGAGAATATGGTAGGTGATTAAGATAGACAGTGAGGCGGGTTGTGAAGGGGACATGAAGTCTTTTGAAGGTTTTAACAAAGGAGTGACATGATATTTCTTAGATTTAAAAGAATAATTCTGTCTGATGTGTGAAAAATAGATTATAAGGCAAGGGAGAAGTAGAGAGACCATTTAGGTTGCTAAGTGGAGATGGTGGCTTATGTCAAGGTATAACAATGTATAAATGGTCTGATTCTAGCTGTATTTTGAAAGAAGGGCCTGTAAGATGCCTAATGGATTGAATGTGCACAAAAGAACTAAATATAGTGAATCAGATTATTTTAACTTGAGCACCTGGAAGAATGACTGTATCACTTACTGAAGTAGGGAATCTTGGGGAACAGGCACATTTATGCAGGAAAAAATCAATACTTGATTTGCATTTTATTACGCCATTTAGGCATACAAATGAGGATACTGAGTAGGCAAGTAGATATATAAATTAAAATTCATCTGAACACCATTAGTCCAATGTCTTTAGAGTTGTTCGATTTATAGGATATCATCTATATTGTTTCCTCTTTACTGCTTTGAGAGGGTTGAGCTTGATGATGACAAAACTTTTTTTTCAGGTTATATTTCAATATTAATGATATCATAATCCCAATAGTACATTGGAAGATTTTTCTTTGAGTTTGTAAATTATAGAGGATACTATAGTGTACCCCACCACCTTCAGGATGAAGGCACTTAGTTACCGAGGGTATTGAGTGATTAGAGCTCACAGTTGCATCTTATTTGGAGAATTGCTCTTCCTTCTGTAGAGGCTGCCTTGTATATCCCTTCCTCTGGGTGTAGTTTACATCCAATGACTGGTCAGTGTGGGAAGGGTAATAAGGCTTGGACCCTTTGCCTTGACTTAAGAACACTCTTTTACAAGTACATCACAGTTTTATTATTCTACTTAATTCTTTTCCTTTATTCCTTAGAGGTGCTCCTGGAAAAACTCCCTAATAGATCTCTGACACTCAAGTTTCCATCTCAGAACCTGCTGTTCAGGGAACTCAACTTAAGCCAAAAATATTCTACAAAAGTGAATATTCATAAATAAAATGTTATAAGTTACAAATGTAACAGGAATACTAGTGATTAATTGAATTTGGTATTACTTGCATTATTTATTGTAGCTATCCAAGAACACTGGTTAGAGTATTCAATGAGACTACATCCTGTTTAGAATTATTTTACCTAATGTACACTAATCCAGGCAGAATCAGTCTCATGGCAAATATAGATTTCATTTGCCTTGTATTCTGTTTAAAGCTTAATTATTGATTCATCCATAGACTATCATGCTTAAACAACA
Organism: Pan troglodytes; assembly: GCF_028858775.2. Taxonomy (NCBI): domain Eukaryota; kingdom Metazoa; phylum Chordata; class Mammalia; order Primates; family Hominidae; genus Pan; species Pan troglodytes. The sequence goes on from NC_086015.1 coordinate 155,708,608, forward strand.
TCTTATCAAAATTTATATTGAACAAAACAGAAAAAAATTAACCAAATAACACGTCAATTGCAAACATACCTCAAAACGACATGCTAGATTCATCATTTTTATAATGTAAAAATTTCACAAAAGACACCAAGATCAAACTCTCAAAGCTTTTGTTCAGAATATCATCTGTCAATCAAATGCTTCCTTTATGAACATGTTGCTTTTCATTCCAAAAAATTGACATTTCTATGGTTAAGATTATCCTCTCATTTAAAAATCTCTCCCCCAAGTTCCTGTGTCTTTCAGTATTATTTTTTAAAATACGAGTAAATGGTCTTTTGATGGATTCAGTTTGTTCACTTGACAACTTACAAACCAGCAAACTTTAAGATAATGTTTCTTCTTTTTTAATTCTTAAAACATTTAAACCTGCTGATTGCATTTTCTTAACTTTTGTTATATATTTACTAATATTGATTTAAATTGTTTTAGAAACATGGGAAGAAAAACATGACCAATAAATAAGACATATACCTGAAACCCCATTACTTCATTGCTTTCAAAAAACAATACCTTTGACTACAGAAACATCTGTTTATCAGCTGCCTAGAAGTTGCTGACCCTCATTTATTTTGTTCCTTTAGAATTTCAATCTTCAATTTCTTTCATTTTGTTGATAAAGTAAAACTGTATCTTAAAAGAGAAACTAGGCAATGTTATTTTATTTAGATTATTTTAAAGTGAAGTACTCTGTTTTCAAATTATATTTCATGAAAAGAAAATGGAAGATTGTTTTTCTAATCTTAGTTTTAATGACTGAGGTGATCTTTAGTGTATTGAAGATAAATTTCAAGTTTAAACTGTCTGGCTGAAAGTTCATTGTAGAGGGTTTTTGAGATTTTCTTTGCAAAGAACCCAAATGAAAAAAATATGACATGGATTAAAAATAATTTAGCAGATCTATGATATTATGCATCTCTTAAATGGTCTTACAAGTGATTACATAAGCTAGGTTCTTTTTTGATTTTATTTAAATTGTAAAATAGGAAAAGTTTATTAGTTTCTTTATTCTAATCTATTCAGTGGCCTAGAATGGTTCCATAAGGCCAGTAAAACTGTAATCAGTGGGCTGAGCAGAGACTTATTTTTAAAGGAGAGGACTTTTAAAGGGATGTGTTCATGACAGGCCTTTAGCTCCACTATGCGATCATTAAGTATGCATTGAATGTCTACTAGTGTTCATGATGGGAAACTGAAGGTTAAGTTCAAAGACCTTGGGGTTAAACAATGCTGACTGAGTTCAGGCTCTACTATTTAGGACTGTGACCATAGCTGTGATCAAGTTTCTATTTCCTCATCTGAGAAATAAGGATAACGACCATGCTAAACTCTTAGGTTTACTGTGAAGTTGAAGTGAAAGTACACATATCACATGCCTAACACAGTGCCTAGTGTAGAGTAAGGACTCGGCAAACTTGACCAATTAGTTATTCTCTGTCTCAGGCTCAAGATAAGACATTGTGTAAAGGCACAGAAAAACAAGAAGACTCAACCCTGAACCCCACGGAGCTTTCTCCCACCCTTCAGACGTTTCCTGCCTGTGAACAGGCATCAGAAAAGCAACAGCTCTTGCTTTTACAAAGTAGTTAATTCATACAAACCTGGAATTTTCAAACAAATTTTGATCAACAACAACAAAGCCAATTACTTAAATCCTTGTGTATACATGATTTTTCAATGTACTGCTTTAGAATTCTCACATTCAGGCTGGGCGTAGTAGCTTAAACCTGTAATCCCAACACTTTGGGAGGCCGAGGTGGGAAGATAACTTGAGGCTGAGAGTTTGAGACCAGATTGCTCAATATAGTGAGACCCTGTCCCTACTATATATATATACACACACACACACATTATATATATATATATATATATATATATATATATATATATATATATATATATCCTGGTATGGTGGCATGTGCCTGTTGTCTCAGCTACTAGGGAGGCTAAGGTGGGAGGATCCCTTGAGCCAAGGAGGTTGAGGCTGAAATAATCCATGACTGCACCACTGCACTCCAGCTTGGGTGACAGGGTGAGACCCTGTTTTCAGAAAACAAACAAGAATTCTCACAGTTTAAAGAGGAAGAAATGCAAAGGAGAAAACCCGTAAGTAAATCAGAATTATTTTCCCTTTATCGTACACAATGAATAACTAACTGAAGAAAAGATTGTCTTTAAAAACATGTCATGGTAGAGTGAAAAAAAGGGATATATATTTTAGAATATATGTCTACAGCTTCCTCTGGAATTCCAACTTTGCTCAGGATACTTTTGTTACTGCTATAAAATAGAAAGGTACCAGCCAGCCAACACAGTGAAACCCCGTCTCTACTAAAAATACAAAAAAATTAGCTGGGCATGGGGGCGGGCACCTGTAATCCCAGCTACTCAGGAGGTTGAGGCAGGAGAATTGCTTCAATCTAGCTAGGAGGCAGAGGTTGCAGTAAGCCAAGATCATGCCATTGCACTCCAGCCTGGGTGACAGAGCTAGACTCAGTCTCAAAAAATAATAATAAAATAAAATAAAATAAAATAAAAAAATAAAATAAAACATATAAAATGAAATAAAAAATAAAATAGAAAGGCAGTCCTGAGTGAAGGTGACGACATCAAGACTGATTTGGTGAAGGTTGTTAGGTGACAATAATTATTAATAGCCCCATTTTGTGGACTAAAAAAACTAAACCAAACAAAAACCAAAGAAAACCCCTCAATTTTAATTTTAGATCTCAAAAAAGATGAACCATAGCATGAACTGTTAGACAAGGCAAAATAATTCAAAAGGGGCCTTCTTGGTATTTCAGAAAAGAGGAATTGAGATTTTTTTCAAAAGTTAAATTTAAGAAAAAGCCTGATTATAATAAAAGCTGCTTTTCTTAAGAGATACCATTCAGAATTGATTACCTTCTTTCACACAATACAACATTAGATATGATTGACAAGCATGCCAAAGGCTTCATTCTTCTAGCTGATTATCAACTTTTCTTCCTGGGAGCCAATTTCAATGAGCTGTTATATTTTGAAGTGCTGTCACAGATTTATTGGAAGGAACTAGAAATGTTAGTTCCTTATGTCTGCAATTCCAGTAGGAATTCCATGTCTGAGTATTTTAAGTTTAATAATATAATTTTAAAGAAATTTTTAGAACTGTATGGAGAAATGGAGCAGAATTACCACAAATAAATATTTATAGGAAAGCTATAGAACATCAGAACAGTGCTTCCTATAGTCAATCATATTTAACTGCCTGTTATTGTGAATTGATATATGTTGTTGCAAACAGTGAACTGAATACTAGACTAGCACATAAAAGTCAAATGAAATAGAGTTGTTAATACTTTTTTGAGCAGAAATTGAGTAAGTACTCCTTGTAGCATGAAAGGATAAATCTAACTCTTAGAATATCTATTTTCTGCTGAAGGGAAGGTGTGACCATTTATACAGTTAAAGTTAATCAGGCTGGGTGCAGGGCTTATGCTTCTAATTCTAGCACTTTGGGAGGCTGAGGTGCGTGGATTGCTTGAGCCCAGGGGTTCAAGACCAGCCTGGGCAACATGGTGAAGTCCTGTCCCTACAAAAAATACAAAAAAATTAGCTGGGTATGGTGGTGTGCAGCTGTAGCCCCAGCTACTCCAGAGGCTAGGTTGAGAGGATCACTTGAGCCTGGGAGGGCAAGGCAGAAGTGAGCTGTGACCGCCCCACTGTGCGCCAGACTGAGCAACAGAGCAAGACCCTGTCTTAAAAAATAAAGAATAAAGTTAATTAATCCTTCATGGGACAAATGAGTCTATAAAAATATCACAAACTAAGGATGTCTAACCTGCATAGAATGTCACTATCTTTCTAGGAGTAACACTTGAAAATTACTTAGGATGGTGTCTGGCACATGGTAGATGCTCAATAAATGTTAAGTATGTCATCATTTAGAAATGGTATTAGGGGCTGGGCGTGTTGGCTTACGCCTGAATCTCAGCACTTTGGGAGGCTGAGGCCCTTGAGTTCAAGAGTTTCAAGAGTTTGACACCAGCCTGGCCAACATGGTGAAACCCTGTCTCTACCAAAAATACAAAAATTTAGCTAGTTATGGTGGTGGGTGCCTGTAGTCCCAGCTACTCGGGTGACTGAGGCATGGAATCGCTTGAACCCAGAGGTGGAGATTGCAGTGAGCCAAAATCATGCCACTGCACTCCAGCCTGAGCAACAGAGAGAGACTCCATCTTAAAAATAAAAAAAAAAGAAAGAAAGAAAAAGAAAGAAAGAAATAGTATTTAGTTGGAAGTTAGAAAGATCTAAAAATAAGTGGCTTAAAAATACATTAACTTTTTGCTTATGTACCATGGAGTCCAGAAGTAGGCTGTTCAAGTTTGGTAGTATATTGACTACTTTGGCTATATTATATTATCAAACTCTCAGAACACTTCTGTTAAAGTTTACATCCTCAGAACCACCTCATGCTCACAAGACGGCTGCCCGGAGTCTATTTTTCATATACAAGTGCAAAGAAGGAAGAGAAAAGAAAGGTGGTTCTGCAAAGGGATGAATGCCAGCTGGATACACACACACACACACACACACACACACACACACACACACACACACAAAGGTTTCTAGAACCCTACTCAACAACTTTTGCCCAAATATCATTAACCTAAACTCAGTCACATGCCTTCCTTTTTCTTTAAGATGGAAATATTGTATTTTAGCTGAATGCATTGCTAAACATAATGAAATCAAATTTCTGTTGTTAGAAATAAGGGAAAATTATACATTGGTGTTATGTGGGAAATTTACAGAAAAGAAATACATAGGGGAAAATTGGATTTGGGGAGGGAATTAGAAATCTTTCCCATTGTTATTAATGAGATTATGTTTATTTGGAAGTTTACGAATAAACTAATCCTTTTTCAGGTGTTTGCTTCTCTGTGGGACTAAAATATTTTCCTTTCAGCAATGTGCTGGAGAAGCCAGCTTATACCTACTTGCAGGAACCAATTGAGAAATTCTTAAGAATTTTGTAAGTCAGTAATGAAACACAGCCATTATTTTAAAAATAAATACTATAAATATGGAATTAAATTATGTTAGAAACAAAGGATAGTAAATACTTAGAACAGCTCACTTCCTAATTTTTTTCTACAATTTACTGTTATCTGTGCTGTTGGCATGATGTACATCTATTGTATCTGTATAGTGAAAATATTATGTGATAGAAACCTACATAATGGTATCTACTGTACCTCTCTTCCCAACTCTGAATTCAGTGACATCACTTTGGTAGCTTAAAACTGGCCATATAGGGAATATTTACATCACAGAAGTTGACAAACACTAAAATGAGGGCCCTTTTCCCTGAAGAATAGGTTGTAAAAATCTACCAGCATGCTTCTGCCTTCTAATATTTACAAATACATTTTTAATAGTTTGCTGTATTAGTGGTGGCCAGTATAGAGATCAGAGTAGAGATAAATTTAATGTTTCACTAGCATAACCACATACAGAAGGTTAACCAGTGAGTACATTAAGAGGGAAGGAACTGTTTTTCTTCTATTCATGTCTTGCAACAGCTCTCATGGGACCACCAACACCACCAGCCAGATATTTCAGCTCCGAGCTAGAGAAATGAATTTTTTGTGACCAACTCCTTGGGGAAATAGGAAAGGAGAGGAACTGCTACATGTTTTCCCCTGAGGACTAATAAATTTGTTTATGTCTCTTTGAGCATAGAGCACTCATCAGAAAAGAAAAAGATACTTTAAAAAACCCCCACAATTCTCCCTCATCGCCTCTTTCATTGCCACTCTTTGAAGCGTAAATAAATGAGGCATTTGGGGCAAATAAATGTAATATTAAGCAGAAAATAAATGAGACAATATACTGATAATCATTGAAAAGAGTGATTTATAGCTCCTCTTCTGTATCTAGTATTTAAATTGATCATATTAAATTAAAATTAATTTTTTCACCTGGAGTATTTTTTCTTTTTGTTATCTACAATTTTGTGTAAACCTTCTGCCCCACTCTCTGGAGTGTAAGATGGTGCCAGAGAGATTTACAGGAGAAAGTAGTTTAACAACATACTGCTTTGGTGAGGTTATGGGGAAGAAAGAGCTCTTCATTGCTGAGGGAAGCGTGAATTAGTATGACCTCTATGAAGAAAAATTTGGCAACATTTATCAAAACTGTAAATGCATATAGCCTTTGACCCAGCAATTCTACTTTTGGAAATATACTCTCTAGATTTACTTGTATATATATGAAATGATATAGGCTCAATATTATTCTTTGTAATATTTTTGCATAATAGCTAATTGTTAGAATAAATGTAAAATCCATCAATAGGAGTGGCTAAATAACCTAAGATTTATTTTTGCAGTGGAGTGTTACATGGCTGTAAAAAATAATAATAATCCTAGAAACTATATAGTGAAAAAAACCCAAGAGTTAGAACAGTATGTATAATATACCTTTTGTGAAAAATAAGAGAAAATAAAAATCTATATTTATATCCTCTTGAATATGCATTACTCTGAAAAGATCCGTAGAATCTAAGAATAGAGATTTCTATGTAGAAAAGGAGGTTCTGGCTAGATGAGGGACAAGGTTGGAAGGAAAGGAACATTTTTTACTTTTAACTTTTATAGCTATTCACTTTTTGAGCCATGTGAATGTATTATGTACTTAAAAATACCTTAAAGCTTAAATACATAGCTTGCAATACTTAAAGAGAAACTTCCCTTCCATCAACAGAGACACTGTTTAGTGTGATTTAATAAGGAGTTCTAGCTGTGAGATGGCTCACTCACTCAAAGATATAAGAGAGGAGAGTTTAGTCATGTGCAGATTTAAGGGAATCAACATAAGAGAGTGAGACACTGAGGGATTAGCAAGAGCAGAATGCCAGAGACACCACTAGTCTGGAAGGGAAAAGGAATGGAGCGGTCATGGAGATGCTGCAGAGACAATAGCTCTGAACAGAATGCAGCCACTGCCAGGAACAGTGAGGCAGTAAGGAGCAGAAAGAATCAATATCCCAACCTTTCTGTCCTCTCACCCCTGATCTCCAGCTAGTGACACACAGAAGCCAGAGGATAAGGAAGCCTGGAGTGTACTCTGGAGAGTGGTCATCTTCCTGGGGGACAAAAGAAGACAGAGAATACAGAGAATGGATCTGGGCAACAAATGAAAAATAATGAGTGCAGGATATCAGGATGGCAATTTGCATCCTGGATGTGTGTGTATGTCCACAAATATAGGTATGTGCTATGCCAATTGGTTATATTGGGACCAACGTTTACTTCTTCACAGTAGGCTAGGACAATTCGCTCACATTCTGCCACTGCCAGCACCAAACTCAAATGTTTACACATTTGATTGCTTTAAAGCAATTACCCAAGTAAGTATATTTTTTAGCCATTCAAACAGCCTACTTTGTATACTCCATGAAACTACACCAAATATCTACCAGTCAAAGATGAAATAAACCCTGGAGTTACGAAAGATGCCAAATCCCTGCTCCTCCTGGCAACTCTGTGACAGAGATTCTCCTCCTTGCTGCTGAATGACGTCACCCTGACATGTAAGCCTCCTCTCTCATTCCCCTCTAGCTGAGGGTTCCCTTGTCCCCTTGACCTCCACCTCTCTGGGTAGTGGCCCCATCCAGTTGTTTCTGGCAAGTCTGCTGCCACCAAAAACTTCCTCTCTCTTACAACCTGTCAAAGTATTAATACAACTCAGTAAAGGCCCTTATATACTACTGCCACCTCGTGCTCATGTTTTTTTCTTGATCAGTTGTCAAATCGTCTATCTTATAACTGCTCAATTCAATTGATATAAGTGAGTAGCTCGCATTCAGATAGCTTTTCATAAATTATTCCATTTAGTTCTTAAGATAAGCCTGTAGATTAAGTTCTATTATTCCTACTCAAAAGCTAATAGGCTTATCCAAGGTCTGAAGGCCAAATCCAAACCCTTCCTCCATACCATATGTAAGACTCTTATTCAATCCCCCAAACCCTCTCATTTTCCCTATGCATCCATTGTTGTCTAGTGCACAATATTTACTATACTTTACAATATAATATTGGAAAGGGGGGCATTAGAGTGCTATTCTCGGAAGTTCATCCGATGGCCAGAGGTTAGCAGATTCATGAAAAAAAAAAAAAAAAAAAGCAACCTAAAGACTTTTTGGATCTTCTGTTTTTAGTAAAGTTATATAACTAACTTTTTGAAAAATCTCCCACTCTAAAACTTTTTATGTATGTTGGGTAAAATATGATAACCTTATTTTCAAATGCAAAGCTTGATTCATAAGATGTAGAAGGACATTCCCACGGAATGAGAAACAAAGTAGGCTATCATAACACCTGACATCATCTCTGATGAGTATATCTTCAAATCTCTATGTCCCAATGCCTTGGCTTTTTGCAGCTCCACATAGGACAGGAAATGAGGTCTTAGTACACTCAAAAACAGAGATTTTGAACAGGGGATCCATATACACCTGAGAGCCATAAAAGGCCACATTCTCAAAGAATAATAGACTTGTAAAATCTGCTCCCCAGCAAAGAGAAATAATAAGGAAATCAATCACTCTTGGTGTAGCCTCTGGGTTAAAAGTAATCTTGGGGGTTGGGATTCATCTTTCACTTATCTGTAATGTCTGATAAACCCCAAACCAGACAATTAACTTTATGTGGTTCTAGACTGATAGAAACTCAGAACACCTGGTAGAAACAAAAGCAAATACTCTCTAAAGAGATGCCCAGTCATCAGAGACCTCATTGAATTCCCACTGATGAAGCTAGTCATTTAAGTAAATTCACAATCCAAATTACAAAGCATAGAAGGCATAAGGCCACAATGAGAAAGAGCCAGTAAAACCAAGAAAAATCCAAATTTGACCCTCAAGGGCTTTGGCTATTCAAATTATTGAATGTAGAATGACAAGCACACAAACATATAACCACAATTATTAAATAAAAACTAATATAATGTGGTTTTAAGATTCTCAGAATGTTTGATGAGCATAGCATTGCATTTCTTGATTTGTTACAGAATGGATAAGGAGATTTTGTGATTTAGTCGTCTGGTGACTAATTGGAATTTGCTTTTTTAAACACATAAGGGAGGGGTGAAAATGGAAAATGTTTGTAAAACAAATGAAAGTCCTCTTTGAAACTAAAATTATAATAGTAACCCTTAGAAAAGAATTTAGTAACTTGAGAAATATCATCCTTAAACCTGGTCTCATGGCTTAACTAGTATTATTTTCTCTGTCTGTAAAATGAAAATTTTAGACCAGTCTATGGGTGAGAGATAAAATGCTTTTTCTCCTCTCTTATATTTCATTTTGCAGGCTTGAAAAAAAGAAGGTTCTGCTATTTTTGAGAACTCCACTATTTTTCATAGTGGTAAGCTGATAAGTTTCTAATTAAAAACAAACCTAGATCTTATCATGTTAATATGGAATCATTTCCCAGGTACATTGTTAAGTGAAAAAAACTGAAGATACAGAGCAGTGTCTAAATGTCTTATTTGTGTAAAAAACATACATATTATACTTATTTATATTTGAATAGACTATTCTTGCAGGAATATGCCAAAAAAATGATATTTGTTTGAGGGAAGTTGCTAGTGAATTTAGAGATCTGGAAAGGAGTAAAACTGACCATTTTAAACCTCACTTAATTGTTACTCAAATTTAGAAACTTCGTTAATAGAAAATAGACAAATTCTCTCACTAACCAGCAGATACCTTCTTTAGTTAATGATTATGCATTATTTGCCATTCGTTTAGGCAATGCAATATCTAACATGTATACTGTATTAAACAGCTTGACTATGTTTGCTTAGGTCTAACTCCTGGCCCACAATTTTTTAGCTTTATGAAGTTGGTCAAGTTACTTGGCCTGTCACTGCCTCAGTTTTGTCTTCTATTTAATGGCCAAAATAACAAAATTGTGTTAAAAATTAAATAAGCTAATCCATATAAAGTGCTTTATACTGTACCCGACACATGGAAAAAAACGTAATGAATGTTAGCTCTAATCATTATTTCAACCTTGCTGATAATTTTTCAGTTCCTACATTTCAAACACCTGCATGTACTTGAAATCTCAAAAATGGTCACTAATTAAAGTGGAAACTTTTAATACATTGTAGGACACTGTTATTTGACAATTATTACAGATTCACTTTCAAAACTTCTTTTGTCAGGCATATTTTGAAGATGACAGAACCAGACTGAAATATCAGAATAAGATCAATATTGTTGCCTCACATAAATGTTTGGTCTTCAGGCTATATACCATCTGATGAGCACCTGCACATAAACATTACATTTCACAGTTTGCCAAATATTTCATGAGTATTAGGAAGTGCATCCGGTAAACAAGAAAATAAAATATGCACTTGGTTTATGAAATCATATCGTTATTCCATTTGAAATAACAAGTGAATGATATCCTTCAGTAATATCAGTTGAGAGAAAGCTTGGCTTCCAGATAATCCAAATTTATTATTTTACAAGGACAAATATGATTAATTATCAAACAGACAAAAATACCAGACTTCACAGAAGACCATAATTTCTTCCCAAAAGACTGATTTACATTTGAAGCCAAATTGTTACAGAATGTTCAGTTTATAAAGTATTTCTTCTGAGCCCAAGGAGTTGGGTGATTTTTAGCCACATGACAACCCTCTTCTCGGTAGAGAACATACTTTGACTTTCCTTGACTATTCAACAGAGCTAGCAATCTATGGATTAAATTTTATTCTAGGGTTTTTGTTGTTGCTGTTTTACCATTTAGCGTTAGTTAAAAATTATTTCTTTTGCACGTGGTAATGACATTTACTTTGCTTCAGGTGAGGCATGCTGATAAGCTCAGATGTATTTCCTATTATTACTTGAATATGTAGATAAATGTTTTAATAAACTAGATGTTTCTTAAATACCTCTCTACTAGTTTATTATTGCTACCTCACAAATTTCCACAAACATAGTGGCTGAAAACAATGTAAATTTATTGTCTCACAGTTTTCTTGCTACAGGAATCAAGGTATGGGATAACTGGGTCTTTCGCCCAGGGTTTCACCAGATTAAAATCAAGGTTCGTGTTAGGCCTGCAGTCTCATCTGAGATGCAGGGAAATTGTCTTCCAAGCTCACTGGTTGTTGGCAGAATTCATTTACTTATGGTTGTAGGACTGAGGCCTTCAGCTCCTAAAGGCCTACCATTACCAGCCGTAAGGCTTTCTCCACAAGATGGTAGTTTGATTCTTCCAGGCCATCAGAGGAGCATCTGCTACTGCCTGGAATCTCTATCTCTGGTCTGTCACAACTGAGTTTTATTTAACTTAATCTAAACAAAGGACTGGCTACCCTGTATATTCATAGATGCCACCCACTCTCAAAGGGTGGGTGGGGATTATACAGGGTTGTATAAGGAGAGTGGGAATTTCAGGGGTGATCTTCAAATCCTGCCTGCCACACTGACTGTTTACTGGGTATTAAGAGGGTGAGAGCAAAAAGGAATATATTTGACTTGAACTGTGATTGCACTGAAGCAAAATCTCAATCTAAATTATGGTACAGCCAGCTGTTGTTGCCCCCAAGTTTTCCTACAAAAAATTTGGTCTTTAAATGGTGGTTAAACATGGTTTTAAAATTGGATTTGCAAAATCAGAATTGAGGGGTGCCATGAATATACATTGGAGAGAAAATTAGGCTTATGGATTCTAGAATTATGCTTTTTTTTTTTTTTTGGAGGAAAACATAGCTTGTTGTTGTATTAGGTCATTCTTGCATTGCTGTAAAGAAACACCTGCGACTGGGTAATTTCCAAGAAAAGAGGTTTAATTGGCTCATGATTCTGCAGGGTATACAAGTAGCATACCACCAGCATTTGCTTCTAGGGAGGCATCAGGAAACTTAAAATCATGGCAGAAGGCATAGGGGTAGCAAATGTCTCACATGGAGAGAGAGGGAACAAGAGAGAGACTGGGGGCAGGAAGTGCCATACACTTAACCAGATCTCACGAAAACTCACTCACTATTGCAACGACAGCACCAAGCCATGAGGGATCCACCCCCATGAACCAAACACCTCCCACTAAGCCCCACATCCAATACCAGGGATCACCTTTCAACATGAGATTTGGACAGGGACAAATATCCAAATTATATCAGTTGTCTGCATAAATTCTTTCATCAGGATGCAGATTAACAAATTATAACTGTGGGTGAGCAATAATAAGATTCACCAGTTTTAGTGCCCATTATACGAGGTGCTCTACACACATTATTTCCTCCATTCTTTCCTATAAAAAAATTGAAGCTCAATTAATGTTAATAATGAATATATTCTAAAAAGTTAATAAATGCCAATTTCTTGCTCAATGTCCATAGCTAGTAAGTCTCAGAGCTAGGGTTTCAAATCTAGTTCCATTTGAGTTGAAGTATATTCCCTAAGTGCTACACTGTGATTCAAAGTAGGAGACCCATAAATGTCCTTGCAGCTTATCCACAAACATTTATTGAGGGCATAGAATTTGCCAGGCACTGTTCTAACCTCAAGAGATATAATGTGGAACAGATAGACACGAGCTCTACCTTCCAGAATAAGGGTTCAAGTTTCTGCCAGTGTCTGAGATATAAAATTTTCTTGTATCAAATGACAAGTATACCTTTGTTATTATTAGTATTGTTAATACTAACAATACTACTAATAATATATAACTAGTATTATTAATAATACTAATTAGTAATACTGTTCTATATTGAATATAATCAATTTGCTTGGATTTCTGATATAGCCACAATAAATTTAAATAAAATTTTTTCTAACTATAATAGAATACTATGACATTTTTATTTGCTGTTACTATAATAAAGGGAGTAAGAAGTCCTGTGTGTGTGCATGTGTGTACTCATGCTTTGGTTTCATTCATTGAAAAATTAGCATTAACCGTCACAGAATTGAAAACTAGTAAACATTGAATTATAACTTGGATTGTTCTTATGTAGTGTGTGTCTTTGGGTTCAAACAAGGTTATCCAGTTGCCAGAGCATGTACTCTGGACAGGAACAAAGAGGGGTACTCACTAAATATACAAATAAATAAATAAATAAATAAATAGAGAAGAGTGAGATCGATAGAGAGAGAGAGCATGAGACATTGAGATGATTTAGCTTTAAAACATTTATCTAAAATTATGAAAGCAGAAAATCTAGAAATAAACCCAATCTTAATTATCTGTGCACATGCAAGTTTTATAGTCACATGCTGCATAATGAAGTTTTGGTCAATAATGGACCACATGTATGACAGTGGTCCAAATATGATAATATTGTATTTTTACTATACCTTTTCTATGTTTAGATATGTTAAGATACACAAATACTATTGAGTTATGATTGGCTACATTATTCAATACAATAATATTTGGTACAGGTTTTTACCTTAGGAGTAACAGGCTATACCATGATGACTAGGTGTGTAGGAGGCTACGCTATCTAGTTTGCGTAGGTATACTGTATGATGTTCTAACAATGACAAAATTGTCTAAAGATACATTTCTCAGAACCTATCCGATTATTAACTAATGCATGACTGTAACTATTTTTATTTCGAGTTATATGAAATGAGAAAATCAAATGTAACAATGTTTTCAGTGATTTGGTTCTTCTAAAAACCTTAATCCAGTTGATTTTATTTTGAATCAACTGTTTAACATCTTTATTTTACTACAGAAAGACTTTTGAAATGAACTGAAGCACACACCATTTCAACAGTACATAAATAACATGTTAAACAACTTCTATGAATTACAGAGAGACAACTACTGCCACCTAATGTTGGCAATGCAAACTGCAGTAGCTTCTTTAATAAACATCTGCAACTTTTACAGCACATTGGACTAAACAAAAATGGTATCAATTTAATATGCAAATTACACTAAAATAAAATAATGGCAATGATAAATATGGAAACATGCATTAATATTAGAAATGAATAAGAATTAGAAAACAATTAGAAATGAATAAGAATTAGAAATTCTTATTAATATTAGAAATACATTGTTATATGTTATATGACTTTTATGTTAATACCTGACATTAATAAGCCTGATAAACTTTTTCATCATGCTATTTCTGTTATAATAAAAGCATAATATAAGAACAATTACTTTTTATGACTTCATCTATGTTTTATAATTATACTGGAAAAATTACTAAATATGCAAGAATAATTGCTTTGCGTTTGCCAAGAAACAAAATCTAAATATTTGATAGTGTCTTTTTAATCATTTTGTGTTCAGGTGTTTAAATATTTCATAACTTTCCTTTTTCTCTTGAGAAGTATGTTTTAAACGTTTAGTTAAAACATATATATGTATGTTTGTATATATATAATAATGTTTATTATATAAGATGAATTACTGTAATGTCAAAGTTAGATCAGTCAGTCAGTACAATCACCTAATGGGGATGTGATAGTTCCTGAAGAGTCAGCAGAGATAATGTCCTACCTAACGAGATTTGTAGGTTGCTCAGATTACTGCATTGTCATATTGCCCACAATTCCACTGTGTATGAATTTCAAGTCATTGTTTCTCCAGTTAAAGTGAGTTTCTCTTTAAGTTGACTATGTTATGTCTTCCATCATGTGTTTGTGTTTGTTGTGCCTTGTTGATATCAGTGCTCTTTGGAAGGGGCACATGGGACAGAGGATTCTGATGAGTGATCAGTGGGGAAAGCTAGTCCTGACTATGAGGTATGGCGGGATAGGGCAAGAGGGGATGTGCCTAGTGTGAGGCCTCTTTCACTCTGGCACTGAATTTCTAAGGGAACTCAGTGAAAGAGGAAATTCTGAGGGCAGTATTGAAGGCCTAGGGAAACCTTTTGCCTTCTAAGCTATGTTAGTGGTAAAAGTCTGGGATTTAGAGTCAGAAGACCTCTATATATTGGTTCTATAACCCTTACTAAATCATCAATTAATTTTTCAAACCTTGGTTTAGTATTTATTTATAAAATGGATATGAAAATGCTTGTCTAAAACATGCATGATTGCTTGCTCACATGATAGCTTATCCTTCCCCTAAATTGCTACAAGCTAGTGTAGTAATTAGACCATATATTGCTATAATGTGTCTCAGCTAATTATATCCCACTGGCTTTGGTGAAGCCATAGTTGGGCAATTTTATGGTGTGGAGAGAAAGATATTAATTTTTTAAGGCACAAACTTGCTCAAGAGAGAAATATATTGCCATTCACTTCACGTAAGTCAGCAGTGACTTTGGAGGACAAATTTTCTGATACATAAAAAACTGGAAAAGCACTCCATTCTTAGTTTTAAATCTTTTAAACCGAGAATATATCTGTAAGAGAAACCATTAGTGTCCAACAAATACCCATTATCTCCTTTCTGTTTCCTACTTGCTTTTAGTTAGGGTGGGTCCATGTGACTAGTTTTCCAGTAAATGGACTATATGAAGAAGTGACATGTGTTCTTTCAGATGAAGAAAATTAAGAACCAGTGTGGTTCTGACATTTTTCTCCACCCCTGCTACAGGGATTTTGTGTATTCCAGATGATATATTAAGGCCAATATAATATAGCATAATGTAGTTTAATACAGTATAATATAATGTGATTATATAATATACAAAATTATAGTCAATATATTATATAGAATACATAATACTACATATTTATAATATTAATTGTATATATTTTATATGTTATATGCAGTTACACATAATTTAATATATAATCATGTTATGTAATAGCCAAATAAGACTGACTGATTCACATTGAACCATGATTGTGACATGAGAGGAATAAATCTTTATTGTAAATCCCTAAGAATTTGGATTTTTTTTGACAGTCTTAATTACTATGACTAGTGTAATACTTTAGGGTCAGAACAAACAATTTGGCAAATATTTCATAATCTCATGTCTGTTCGCTGATGAATGGAAGCCATATTAGAATGTGGGAAATTATATTTTATTAGAGGAAGTTAACAGGTAGGAGAGATTTATCCTTGCTTAGAGAAAATGATATTCTAATGAGGCCAATTATCATAATGTAATTGGAGTATTTGTTCTGGAAGTCATGAACTTTCCATGTCTTAATTATATCTGGGCTTAAAAACTCTTTTTTTAATAGATACTAGTTCACAATTTTTTCATCTCTAGGTCCAAAGGAAAATATTTTGGCAAATACAAGAGTGGGCTGGTGGACTGGACATCCAGAATTATGCCAACTAGTTGGGGTTGGGTGCGGGGGGCTACTCAAGAAAAGGAATACTGTCATCAAGACTTTGAGTTCTCTGGCACATATAGTCAGAATCTTTTCCTTCTTTTCTGAGTTGGTTTCCTATCAAGTTAAACAGAATTCTTTTCTGCACTTATATTTTCTCTACCAGGCTCAGATTATCTATTTGAATCTAGATACATTTTGATAATCTTTGATGATGTTTATTCTATATACCCATGCTGTTAATTATGTTGGTGCACCTGAACAAAACAATTTCTCATTTCAGATAGAGGTACTTGTTTTTCTGTGGGCAATTTTGCATGTGTGGGAAAGAAATGTGTTACACTGAAGAACAATATTCCCATTATTTATACTTGGGTTATGGATGTTGGTGCCCAGAAAAGTGTAGGTCTTGTATACATTTGTTATGTAGGTAAATGTACGAATAAATGAATGGATGGATGGATAAAAGAGTGAATGAATCAATCCTGAATGGGAACACATGAAATCAATCAGGGAAATTTTCATGAATTCATTGTAAGGCACAGAGTCATAGACTTCAATATATTTAATCATGCTTTGTTTATTGAAATTATTAGGATAAATATAACTGACAAGATAGATTTTTAAATGTAAATCATATTTTTCTATTCAATTTATTTTTATGTATTTAATTTGCTTTACGCTGTTGCAAAGGGAATATTACCTTCTATTTCATCCTCTAACTTGTTGCTACTTGTTTACAGGAAGACATTTGTACTTTCTTAATTGATTCTATAGGCAACCAAACACAGGCATATCTCAGAGATACTGTGGGTTTGGCTCTAGACCCCTGCAACAAAATGAGTCACATGAATATTTTGGCTTCCCAGTGTACTTAAAAGTATGTTTATAGTATACTGTAGCCTATTAAGTATGCAATAGCGTTGTGTATAAAACACAATGTATATAGCTTGATTTAAAAATACATTATTGCTAAAAAATGCTAGCAATCATCTAAGCCTTCAGCAAGTCATCATCATCTTCTGCTGGTGAAAGTTCTTGTTCCATATAGGATGGCTGATGACTGATCAGGGTGGTGGTTACTGAAAGTTGAGGTGGCTGAGGCAACTTCTTTTTTTCTTTCTTGAGACGGAGTCTCGCTCTGTCGCCCAGGCTGGAGTGCAGTGGCGCGATCTCAGCTCACTGCAAGCTCCACCTCCCGGGTTCACGCCATTCTCCTGCCTCAACCTCCCGAGTAGCTGGGACTACAGGCACCCGCCACCACGCCCGGCTAATTTTTTGTATTTTGTGTAGTAGAGACGGGGTTTCACCGTGTTAGCCAGGATGGTCGTGATCTCCTGACCTCGTGATCCGCCTGCCTCAGCCTCCCAAAGTGCTGGGCTTACAGGCGTAAGCCACCGTGGCCGGCCGGCAACTTCTTAAAATAAGACAATAAAGTTTGCCACATAGATTGACTCTTCCTTTCAAGATATATTTCTCTGTAGCATGTGAGGCTGTTTGATAGCATTTTACCTACAGCACAACTTCTTTCAAAATTGAAGTCAGTCCTCTCAAACTCTGCTGCTGCTTTATCAACTATGTTTACGGAATACTCTAAATCCTGTATTGTCATTTCAACAGTGTTCACAACATTTTCACCAAGAGTAGATTATATCGCAATAAAACACTTTTTTTGCTCATCCGTAAGAAACAACTCTTTATTAGTTAGTTCTATCATGAGAATGCAGCAATTCAGCCACATTTTCAGGCTCCACTTTAAATTGTAGTTCTCTTTCTATTAATATTTTCACCACACTTGCAGTTACTTCCTCCATTAAAGGCTGGAACCCTTCAAAGTTATCCATAGGGGTTGAAATCAATTTCTTCCAAACTGCTGTTAATGTTGATATTTTGACCTCCTTCCATGAACCACAAATGTTCTAAATGGCAGTTAGAATGGTGAATTCTTTCCAGAAGGTTTTTAATTTAATTTGCCCAGATCCATCAGAGGAATCACTATGAATGGCAATGGTAGCTTCACAGATTGCATATCTTACATAGTAAGAATTGAAAGTTAAAATTACTTCTTGATCCATGGGCTGCAGAATAGATGTTGTGTTAGCAGGCATGAAAACAACATTAATCTCCTTGTGCATCTCTATCAGAGCTTTTGGAAGATTAGATGCATTGCTATTGAGCAGTAGTCTTTTGAAAGGAATCTTTTTTTCTGAGTAGCAGGTCTCAATAGCGGGTTTAAAACATTCAGTAAACCATACTGTAAGAAGATGTGCTGTCACTCAAATTTTGTTGTTCCTTTTATAGCGCATAGGCAGAGTTGATTTGCATAATTATTAAGGGTCCTAGGATTTTCAGAATAGTCAGTGAGCACTGGCCTTAACTTCAACTCACTAGCTGCATTTTTCCCATAACAAGAGAGTCAGCCAGTCTACTTAATATACAGTGAAAATCTGCTGTTTTGTGTAGTCACTTTCATAAAAGATTTTAGCTTGATCTTCTGGAAAATTTGCTACAGTTTCTCCATCAGCACTTGCTGCTTCATCTTGCACTTTTATGCTTTGAAGATGGCTTCTTTCCCTAAAAACCTCATGAACTAACCTCTGCTAGCATCACTTTCTTCTGCAGTTTCCTTACCACTCACAGTCTTGATAGAATTCAAGAGTTATGGCCTTGTTCTGGATTAGATTTTGGGAATGTCATGGCTGGTTTAATCTTCCATCCAGACAACTCAAATTTTCTCCATATCATCAATAATACTGTTTTACCCTCTTATTATTTGCGTGCTACTGGAGTTGCATTTATTTATTTATTTATTCATTTTTTTGTGACAGAGTCTTACTATGTCGCCCAGGCTTGAGTGCAATGGTGCGATCTTGGCTCACTGCAACCTCCAACTCCCGGATTCAAGTCATTCTCTTGCCTAAGCCTCCCAAGTAGCTGGGATTACAGGTGCCCGCCACCACGCCTGGCTAATTTTTGTATTTTTAGTAGAGACAGGGTTTCACCATGTTGGACCAGGCTGATCTTGAACTCCTGGCCTCAGATTATCCACCCACCTCGGCCTCTAAAAGTCCTGGGATTACAGCATGAGCCACTGTGCCCAGCCTGGAGTTGCACTTTTAATTTCCTTCAAGAACTTTATTTTGTTTTCACAACTTGACTAATTGTTTGATGCAAGAGGTCTAATTTTTGGCAGATCTCAGCCTTCAACATGCCTTCCTCACTAAGCATTTCTAGTTTTTTATTTAAAGAGACAGATGTGTGAATCTTTCTTTCACTTGAACACTGAGAGGCCGTTGTAGGGTTATTACTTGGCCTAATTACAATATTGTTGTGTCTTAGGGAGTAGGAATGCCGAGCGGAAGAGAGATGGGGGAATGGCCAAGTGGTGGAGCAGTCAGAACACACACAACATTCATCATTTAATTTCACTCTCTTATGTGGGTGCAGTTTGTAGCATCCCAAAACAATTACAATAGTAATATCAAAGATCACAGATCACCATAACAGTTATAATAATGATATAAAAATTTGAAACAATGTGAGAATTACCAAAAAATGTGACACAGAAACATAAAGTGAGCACATGCTGCTGAAAAAATTGTGCCAATAGACTTGCTTGATGCAGGATTGCCACTGACCTTCAATTTGTAAAAAATGCACTCTCTGCAAAATGCAATAAAATGCAATAAAATGAGGTACATCTGTAATTGAATATTTAGGCTATTTGTAATATTTTAAAATCTAAATTATTTTATCTTGAATTTTCAATTATAAGATTAAGTGTACTATAAAAATGAAAAAAAATCTCAAATTTTCAATTTTTCTGACTCTCATCTTTCAATTATATAATTGTGTTGGTTGATATCAATAGGGTAAAATTTGAAAATAGCTGTGATAGTGTTCTTTTCTTTTTTTTAAGACAGCAGAATAGAAGCTTTGTTGTTATGCTTTGCCCACTTGGAAATACAAAATAATATGAAAAGATTCACATTGTTACCTTTTTAAAATCTTTATTTAACTTCTATTCAAAGTTCAAGGGTACATATGCAGGCTTGTTACATAGGTAAACTTGTGTCATGGTTTTGTTGCACAGATTATTTCATCACCCAGGTATTAAGCCTAGTGCCCACTAGTTATTTTTCTGGATCCTCTCCCTCCTCCCACCCTCCACCCTCTAATAGGCCCCAGTATCTGTTGTTCTCATGTATGTGTCCATGTGTTCTCATCATTTAGCTCCCACTTATAACTGAAAACATGCAGTATTTGGTTTTCTGTTCTTGCATTAGTTTGCTAAGGGTAATTGCCTCCAGCCTCATCCATGTTTCTGCAAAGGACATGATTCCATGGTCCATATATACCACATTTACTTTATCCAATTCACCACTGATGGACAATTAGGTTGATTTTCCATTTCTTTGCTATTGTGAATAGTGCTTCAATGAACATATGTGTGCATGTGTCTTTATAACAGAATAATTTATATTCCTTCGGGCATATACCCTGTAATTAGATTGCTGGATTGAAGGTATTTCTATTTTTAGGTCTTTTAGGAATTACCACACTGTCTTCCACAATGGTTGAACTAATTTACACTCCACCAACACTGTATAACTATTCCTTTTTCTCTGCAACTTAACCAGCATTTGTTATTTTTTGACTTTTTAATAATTGCCATTCTGATTGGTGTGAGATGGTATCTCATTGTGGTTTTGATTTGCATTTCTCTAATGATCAGTGATGCTGAGCTTTCTTTTATATGATTGTTGGCTGCATGTATGCCTTCTTTTGAAAAGTGTCTGTTCATGTCATTTGCCCATGTTTTAATCAGGTTGATTTTTTTTCTTGTAAATTTGCTTAAGTTCCCTATAGATGCTGGATATTAGACCTTTGTTAGATGCATAGTGTGCAAAAATTTTCTCCCCTTCTGTAAGTTGTCTGCTTAATTTGTCAATAGTTTCCTTTGCTGTGCAGAAGCTCTTTAATTAGATCTCTTTTGTCATTTTTTTGCTTTTGTTTTAATTGCTTTTTGTGTCTTTGTCATGAAATCTTTGCCAGTTCTTATGTTCAGAATGATATTGCCTAGGTTGTCTTCCAGGGTTTTTATCCTTTTGGGTTTTATATTTAAGTCTTTAATCCACCTTGAGTTAATTTTTGTATATGATGTAAGGAAGGGGCCCTGTTTCAATCTTCTGCATATGGCTAGTCAGTTATCCCAGTACCATTTATTGAACAAGGAATCCTTCCATCATTGCTTGTTTTTATCAGGTTTATCAAAGATCAGATAGTTGTAGGTGTGTGGCCTTATTTCTGGGTTCTCTATTCTGTTTTATTAGTCTATGTTTCTGTTTTTGTACCAGTATCCTGCTGTTTTGGTTACTGTATCCCTGTAGTATAGTTTGAAGTTGGGTAGCATGAGTCCTCCAGCTTTGTTCCTTTTGCTTAGGATTGTCTTGGCTATTTTGTGACCATTTTGGTTCCCTGTGAATTTTAAAATAGTTTTTTCTAGTTCTGTGAAGAATGTCAATGGTAGTTTAATAGGAACAACCTTGAATCTATAGGTTGCTTTGGACAGTATGGCCATAATGATATTGATTCTTCCTATCCATTAGCATGAAATGTTTTTCCATTTGTTTGTGTCATCTCTGATTCATTTGGCAGCATTTTGTAGTTCTCCTTGTAGAGCTCTTTCACCTCCCTGGTTAGCTGTATTCCTAGGTATTTTATTCTTTTTGTGGCAGTTGTACATGAAATTGCCTTTCTGATTTGGCACTTGGCTTGGCTGTTGCTGGTTGTTAGGAATGCTAGTGATTTTTTGTACATTGATTTTGTATCCTGAAACTTGCTGAACTTGTTTATCAGCTGAAGGAGGAGCTTTTGGGCTGAGACTATGGAGTTTTCTAGATACAGGATCATGTCATCTGCAAATAGAGATAGTTGACTTCCTCCCTTCCAATTTGGATGCCATTTATTTCCTTCTCTTGCCTCATTGCCCTGGCCAGGACTTCCAATACTATGTTGAATAGGAGTGCTGAGAGAGGGCATTCTTGCCTTGTGCTAGTTTTCAAGGGGAATGGTTCTAGCTTTTGCCCATTTAGTATGATGTGGGCTGTGGGTTCGTTATAGATGGCTCTTATTATTTTGAGGTATGTTCCTTCAACACCTAGTTTATTGAAAGTTTTTAACATGAAAGGTGTTGAATATGATCAAAAGCCTTTTCTGCATCTATTGAGATAATCATGTGGTTTTTGTCTTTAGTGTGATGAATTACATTTACTGATTTGCATATGTCAAACCAACCTTGCATCTCAGGGATAAATCCTACTTGATTGTGGTGGATAAAATTTTTGATATGCTGCTGGATTCAATTTGCAAGTGTTTTTTGACAATTTTTGCATTGATGTTCACCAAAGATATTGGCCTGAAGCTTTCTTTTTATGTTGTGTCTCTGTCAGGTTTTGGTATCAGGATGATACTGGCCTCATAGAATGAGTAAGGGAGGAATCCCTCTTCCTCAATTTTTTTGGAATAGTTTCAGCAGGAATGGTACCAGTTCTTCTTTGTACATCTGGTAGAATTCAGCTATGACTCCATCTGGTTCTGGGCCTTTTTTGGTTGGTACGCTATTTACTACTGATCAATTTCAGAGCTCATTATTGGTCTGCTCAGGGATTCAGCTTCTTCCTTGTTCAGTCTTGGGAGAATGCATGTGTCCAGGAATTTATCCATTTCTTCTAGAGTTTCTAGTTTATGTGCATAGAGGTGTTCATAATATTCCCCAATGGTTGTATTTCTGTGGGGTGATTGGTAATATCTTGTCATTTTTGACTGTGTTTATTTGAATCTTCTCTCTGTTGTTCTTTATTAGCCTAGCTAGCAATCTATGTATTTTACTATTTTTTCAAAGAAACAGCTCCTGATTTGTTGATTTTTTAACAAGATTTGAAAAGTTTATTATATGTAAGATATATGTTTATGGATAAGAAAGTCTCTAAAAACAAAAGAAAATGGAACTTTAAAAAAATTAGATTTTACATTTTTACAACTCATTAATAAGATACCAAATTCAAGAGAGATTATAGTTACATTGTTAAATGTAATCTTCTTTGAATGAAAGCTAATAATAACTTAAACTGATGAATTACAAATACATTTATTTATTGGTGATTAGAAATAATACTTAAGAACTTCAGGGGCTTGAGTAGTAGTTTAAGCTACACAGAGCAAATAAAATTCTTGTGTGTATGTGTGTATATATATATATATACACACACACAAAATATATATTTATTTATATATAAATTTATATAGATATTTAATTGCAGTAACATTTTCTTAAATTCCTGTTAAAAATATAATCAATATTAAAGTCAGCAAAACGCCTTTGACTGATACCTGGATTATTTTACCACTTAACCTAGTTACACAGTGATTTTTTTTTTCCTGTCATATGTAACTGACAACTAGCTTTGTCTTTAAGATAAATGAAGTGATAACACCTATTGCAGCATCTTGTGGAAAATATTCAAACTACATTTAAAATGCTTTTGTAAAATGGAAAAATCTATTTTTCTACAAGAAATTGTATATGTAAAACTATGGGTGGACTATGGTAATAGTAACTAAACTATATCTAACCCTGAAGGTAGAAGAATCCCTGAAAAGAAATACACAGCCTAGTTATAATATGGATTCATTGATCTTTTGAATAGTTTTTCGTGTTCAGTCTCCTTCAGTTCAGCTCTGATTTTGGTTATTTCTTTTTTCTGCTAGCTTTGGAGTTGATTTGTTCTTGTTTCTCTAAATTCTTTCAGTTGCAATTTTACGTTGTTAGTTTGAGATCTTTCTAACTTTTTAATGTGGGCATTATTGCTATGAATTTCCCTCTGAACACTTCCTTAACTGTATCCCAGAGATTCTGGTATGCCTTATCTTTGTTCTCATTAGTTTCAGAGAACTTCCTGACTTCTACCTTAATTTTGTTATTTATCTAAAAGTCATTCAGGAGCAGCTTATTCAATTTCCATGTAATTGTATGGTTTTGAGTGAATTCATTGTGCTGTGGCCCATGAGATTGTTTGTTATATTTCAGTTATTTTGTATTTTCTGAGTGCTTTCTTCTGATTATGTGATACATGAAAAACCATTCAAAAGATCAATGAATCCATATTATAACTAGGCTGCATATTTCTTTTCAGGGATATATTTTAGGATATGTGCCACGTGGCAATGGGAAAAATGTATATTCTATTGTTTTTGGGTGGTGAGTACTGTAGATGTCTATCAGGTCCACTTGATCCAGTGCTGAGTTTAGGTGCTGAATATCTTCACTGATTTTCTGTCTTGATACTCTATCTAATATTGTCAGTGGGATGTTAAATTCTCCCACTGCCATTATGTGGGAGTCTAAATCTCTTTGAAGGTCTCTAAGAACTTTCTTTATGAATTTGGGTGCTCCTGTGTTGGGTGAATATGTATTTATGATAGATCATCTTGTTGAATTGAACCCTTTACCATTATGTAATGTGCTTTGCCTTATTTGATCTTTGTTGGTTTAAAGTCTATTTTGTCTGAAACTAGGATTGCAACCCCTGCTTTTTTTCTATTATCCATTTGCTTGGTAGATTTTTCTCCATCCCTTTATTTTGAGCCTATGTGAGATGAATCTCTCGAAGACAGCATACCAGTGGGTCTTCATTATCCAACTTTCCACTCTGTGTCTTTTAATTGGGTTATTTAGCCCATTTACATTCAAGGTTAGTATTGATATGTGTGAATCTGATCCTGTCATCATGATGTTAGCTGGCTATTTTGCAGACTCGTATATGTGGTTGCTTCATAGTGTTACTGGTCTGTGAATTTCAGTGTGTTATGGTAGTGGCTGGTACATCTTTTCCTTCCATGTTTAGTGCTTCTTTCAGCTCTTGTAAGGCAGGTCAGGTGGTAGTGAATTCCTTTAGTATTTGCTTGTCTGAAAAGGATCTTATTTTTCCTTACTTATGAAGCTTAGTTTGGCCAGAAATGAAATTCTGGGTTGCAATTTCTTTTCCTTAAGAATGTTGAATATTGGCCCTCAATCTCTTCTGGCTGGTAGGGTTTCTGCTAAGTGGTTCACTTGTTAGTCTGATGGGCTTCCCTTGGTAGATAACCTAACCCTTCTCTCTAGCTGCTTTTAACATTTTTTTCTTTTATTTCAATCTTGGAGAATCTGATGATTATGTGTCTTGAGGATGTTCTTCTTGTGAAGCATCTTACTGAGGTTGTCGGCATTTCCCTAATTTGAATGTTGGCCTCGCTAGCTAGGTTGGGGAAGTTTTCAGGGATGCTATCCTGAAATACGTTTTCCAAATTGGTTCCATTCTCCTCATCTCTTTCAGGGACAACAGTGAGTCACAGATTTTGTCTCTTTACATAACCCCATATTGCTTGGAGGTTTTGTCTAGTCCTTCTCATTTTTTCCTCTATTCCTTTCCGACTGTCTTATTTCAGAAAGCCAAGCTTCAAGCTCTGAGATTCTTTCCTCTGCTTGATCTATTCTGCTGTCAATAATTATTATTTCATTATGAAACACTTGTAGTGTGTTTTTAAGCTCTATCAGGTCACTTATATTCTTTCCCAATGGCCATCTTGTCTCTCAGTTCCTGCATTGTTTTACAATTTTTAGCTTTGTTGGATTGGGTATCAACATTTGGTACTCTTGCATCTCAATGATCTTCATTCCTATCCATATTTTGAATTCTATTTCTGTCATTTCAGCCATCTCATCCCTGTTCAGAACCTTTGCTGGAGAGGTGACACAGTCATTTGGAGGAAAGGAGGCACTGTGGCCTTTTGAATTGTCAGGGTGCTTGTGCTGATTCCTTCTCAACTTTGTGGGCTTAGCTACCTTCAATCTTTGAGGTTGCTGACCTTAGGATTTTTATTCTTTTATCCTATTTGATGACCTTCAGAGTCTAATTGTGGTATAAGGTGGATTCAGCCAACTGACTTCATTTCTGGGAGATTTTAGTGGGGCAACACTCAGTTCCCAAATCCTAGACTGCATGCTGTAACTCCAGGGGACTTGTATCGGGACCTGACTTTGTTCTCTGGCTTCTTGAGGTTAGGAATCCGCAGTGTTGGAGGTGGCTAAGTGCTCCCAGACCACTGGTTCTTATACTCTGATGAGTGGTATCAGCCAAAGCATTTCATAGTGTGGTGACAGTGGGATCCGTCCTTGTAGTGGCAGGTATGGCAGAGAGCTTGTGGGTGCTGGGGTGCCTGCCTCCCTGCAGGCATTCACCACAGTGGTGGAGGCAATGCACCTGATGGAGATGGGATGCTGGCAACTGTGCATGGTCATTCTGGAGATGGTGGTGGCTTGGGGGTAAGGTGCTGACAGGCACAGGTCTGGGTGTCTTCTCTGAGCCCCACAAGCAGGAGTGGTTGCTCAGGATAGGGGGGAATCTGCTGTTCTCCGCACAGCGTTAGTGCAAGAGTGGGGCACTGGTGGGAGCGATGCTGGCTGGCTCAGTGCATGCCAAGACTATATCTGCAATGGCAGTTGGCAAGTCGGAGGGGGAATAGGGGCAGACTGCACTCCTGTGCTCTGGCAAGGCAAGGAAAGCAAAACTTGCTTTCACAAACACATGCCAGCAAAGCAATGTGGGGAGTTCCGTAGGCCCAAGGGAAGCTGCAGTATAGGGAGGGAACATGGGGACTGGTGAGTGGCTGTAGGAGTCCACAAGCTAAAGCTGTTGGCAGGTCAGTCATGGTTGGCCAGTGCAGAAGCTATGGTGCAGGCCCCCAGGGCACCTGAGACTCCCCTGCAAGAGGTATGGCGAGGCTGTCCCCCACTCCCACGAAAGGCCAACAGCCCAAGGGGTGCTCAGGTTGGACTACCCCTGTCTGATGGGCAAGACCGCTCTCCAGAGCAGTCAGACAATTCCCCTAGGGCTAAAGTCTCCTTTGGAAGCAAGTTGAGCCTAGGGAGATGGCCATCCTTGAGCATGCCCCTCTATAGATGCTCCCACACCAAATCTTCTGGGCTCCACATCATTTGGCTTGCTGCTCCTACCACTTCTCCAAGCAGCTCTTCCTGACAACTCGAGTATCTGTGGTGGTCGAGGGATTTCCTCCTGCAGGGGTTTCAGAGGCCCACGGTAAGAGTAAGTTGCTCCTTGCCAGTTCAACTTACTTGTTCCCCTGGAGCTGTTGTGGGTCAGAAACAAGTCCTGATGCATGGTGTAGCCCCATGCAGAGTTCCCAGCTTTCTCCCACTTCATCACAGCTTCTGTGTCTTCCCTCCATCCACTCTCAGTGCCTTCCTTCTGAAGATCTGTTAGGAGTGTGCCAGTCGTCTCGTTCCCTCGGTGAGAGTTGTTTCACCTGGCTCCATCTAGTCAGCCATCTTGCCCTCCCTGACCTACACTGTGAGCTTTTTTCCAAGAAAAAACATAGCAGTTCAACATGAAAGGCAAAGAAAACTTCAGATACTGAGAAAAAGAAAGCAGGCAGCAGCTCATCTGGTGGGGTCTGGCAGAAAATTGTGAGTGAATCATCAATGCATGATACGGGGAGTAACTTTCTCTGTGATACACATTCTCACTGAAGATCCAGGCAATCCAGGCCACAGGGGAGCTCCCTGACCCTTTTTCACCCTGTATCTGACTTGGAGAGCAGTCAGGAGACTGTGAAAAGGAATAGCACTGGGAAGTATCCTACGCATGCTCCCAGACCTAGGCACTGATAGAAGGATGCCATTTCTGATCCTAGCTCACATGGGAACCTACCAACTAGCAGAGGTAGACTTCACTTGTTATGAGGGTCTTAGGCCAGGATTTGCAATCTGGTCTTGAGAAGGGGAGGAAACTCCATATCCAGAACTGAGGGGTGATTGTGGAATGGGCTCCAGCCTTGGGCACTGAAGTTTCTTGCTCTGCTCTAATGAGACGGGACTGGGAAGGGTTTACCCTGAGAGGTGTGGTTTTGACCTGGCTGTGTGTTTTGTGGCCTGGTATGGATTCATGGTCTGAAGGCTTTGTTACTTGGCTAACTACCTCAACTTGCTGCCAGTGTCAAGTCATGAGAGAGAGACTTGCCAGGCTGGAGGCATGAGAATAAAGTGGGTCCCACTACCACTTGCTAGGCTGTAGAGTTCTAGCTGCCCTCTTTCCCTGTGCTAGGTCTTTGGCATGACAGCAGTTGTTCCACTTCTTGCTGGGGCATTTTTTCAGGGACCATGGACTGCTCCCATCCGCTATTGGGGCTGGGGCTTGCATCAACCACTAGGGGACCCAAATGCAGGCATGCCTGGCCCAGCCCTGCCTAGGTTCGCTCCCTCACCCCCTTGAGGGGCAGAGCACAGGACCAGGACTACTGAGTGTTCTACGGTCCAATCCATTGCCTGGGACATCAGAGTACTTCTCCTCATTAACAAAGGTCAAGTATAAACACTACTGTCACTACTGCAGCTGACTGTCACTTGTAAGCACCACCTACTGGCCTAGAGGTTGATCTGCATGGCCCATTACAACATGTGCTAATGCAAGTGCACAGTGTCAAGAAGGAGACAAGCTTCATGTGACCTCTGCTACCACCATTGCCCATGCCATTCTTGCTATTCAGGAGACTTTGAGCATGCCAACCTCCCCAGTACCTCAATACTACAACTGGCATTTGAGAAAGATACCACATATCCAAGGAAATCATACAAAGTCTATACTACTGAATATAAACAGAAGTAAAGCCATATGGCCCAACTTAACATACATCACAATCACACCTTCAAGAAAAAATGTCCTACACCAAAGAAAGTAAATTCAAAAATAATAATAAGAGAATGATTCTCCAGATGCCTCAGCATAATAATATTGGAAATATGAATAAGCAGGATTCTATGACATCCCCAAGAGAACATAGTAACTCTGTAACAATGGATCCTATCTAAAATAAACATTTTAAAATGCCAGATAAATAAATTAAAATATTGATTTTAAAGAAGCTCAATGAGATGCAGAGAAATCTGAAAACCAATAAAAAGAAATCTGAAAACCAATAAAAAGAAATCAGAAAGGCAATTCAGTATATGATCAAGAAATTGACCAAGGAGACTGATTTAAAAAAAACAAACAAGCAAACCTGGAACTCCTGCTCCTGGAAATTAAAAATTCATAGAAAGAATTACAAAATACAGTTGAAAGCTTCAACAATAAACTAAACCAAACAGAAGAGAGTATCTCACAACTGGAACACAGATCTTTTGAATTGATCCACTCAGACAAAAATAAAGAGAAAAGAATAGAAAAGAATGAACAAAGCCTTCAAGAAATATAGAAGTACATAAAGCAATCAAACTTACAATTCATTGGTATTCTTAAGGGAGAAGAAAAAGCAACAAATTTGGAAAACCTATTTAAGGAAATAATTGATGAAAATCTCCCTAGTGGTTTTTTTTTTTTTTTTTTTTTTTTTGTGGCAGGGTCTTACTCTGTTCCCCATGCTGGAGTGCAATGGCATGATCATGGCTCACTGCAGCCTCAACATCCCTGGGCTCAGATGATCCTCTCACCTCAGCCTCCTGAGTAGCTGGGACAATAGGTGCACCCCACCATGCCTGGCTAATTTTTCTATTTTTCATATTTTTGTAGAGATGGGGTTTTTCCATGTTGCCCAGGCTGGTTTCTAACTCCTGGGCTCAAGCAATCTCCCTGTCTCAGCCTCCCAAAGTGCTGGGATTACAGGCATGAGCCACCACACTCAGTACTTCCCTAGTCTTGCGAGAGATTTAGACATCTAGGTACAAGAGGCCCAATAAACACTAGAAAATACATTGCAAGACAAACTTCATTGTAACATATAGTCATCAGACTGACTAAAGTCAATGTGAAGGAAAAAGATCCTAAAATCAGCAAGAGAAATGCATCTAGTTACCTATAAAGGAGACCTCATCAGACTAACAGTGGACTTCTCAGCAGAAATAAACCTTACAAACCAGAAGAGACTGGGATACTATTTTCCGAGTGCTTAAAGGAAAAAAAAATTGTGAACAAAAAACTTTTTATCCTGGCAGAATAAGATTCATAAATGAAGCTGAAATAGTCTTTCCTACATGAGGAAATGTTGAGGGAATTTGTCACCACTATACCAAACCTGCAAAAAATGCTCGAAAGACTTCTAAACACAAAAACAAAATGTCAATATTTACCATCATAAAAACACATGAAAGTCAAAAACTCACAGTTCTTATACACAAAGGAAGAAGAGAAAGAAATCAAATGACAACATCACAGAACTCCACCAAACCACAAAGACGTAGGGTGAAGAAAAAAACCAGAGAATCCACAAAACAACTATATCACAATGAACATTATGACCAGAAATACAACTTCAAATATCAATATAACTTTGTATGTAAATGAATTAAATGATCTACTTAAATGATATAGACTAGAATAATGAATTTTTTAAAATAAACCAACTGCATACTGCTTATAAGAAATTCCTCTTATGAAATTTGAAATTCACCTTATGAAATTCGCCTTATGAAACCAACTGTATATTGCTTATAAGAAATTTACCTTGATGGTAAATAAATGGAAAAAAATTATTTCATGCAAACAAAAACAAAAAACAAGCAGGGGTAGCTATACTTACATCAGATAAAACAGACTTTAAGTCAAAGAAAGTAAAAAAAAGACAAAGATGATTATATAATGATTGAGGTATCAATTCAACAAGAGGATATAACAATCCCAAATATATAAGCACTCAATACCAGAGCACCCAGATTCATAAAACAAATATTACTAACTTAACGAAAGAGATAGACAACAACAAAATAATAGTGGGAGACTTCAACACCCTACTTACAGCACTAGACAAATCATCCAAGGCAGAAAATTAACAAACACAATTGAAAACTTGACTTTTTTTTTTTTGAGATGGAGTCTCACTTTGTCACCCAGGCTGGAGTGCACTGGTGCGATCTCGGCTCACTGCAACCTCCACCACCCAGAATCAATTGATTCTTCTGCCTCAGCCCCCCAAGTAGCTGGGATTATATGCGCCTGCCACCGTGCCCTGCTAATTTTTGATGGGGGATTTCGCATTGTTGCCCAGGCTGGTCTCGAATTTCTGGGCTCAAGCCATCTGCCTGCCTCAGCCTCTGAAAGTGTTGGGATTACAGGCGTAAGCCACCACACCTGGCCTTAAATTTGGCTTTAGACTAAATGGACCTAAAACACATGTACAGAACTTTCTATCCAACAACCACAGAATGTACATTCTTTTTGTTAGCACGTGAAACATTCCCCAAAATAGACTGACCATATGTTAGGCCAAAAAACAAGTCTCGATAAATTTTTAAATACAAAATTCTATCAAGTGTATTTTCAGACCACAGCAGAATGAAACTAGAAAGCAGTATCAAGAGGAGCACCTTAAACGATACACATGTGTAGAAATTAAATAACATGCCCTTGGATGATCTTTGAATCAATGAAGAAATAAGATGGCTATTTTAAAAATTGTTGAAATGAATGAAAATGGAGACAAAACATACCAAAACCTCTGGGATACAGCAAAAACAGCGCAAAAAGGGAGGCTTATAGCATTAAAAGCCTACATAAAAAAAATACAGCACAACTTAACAACATACTGTTGCACTTCAGGGAACTATAAAAACAAGAAGAAACCAAAAGCAAAGCGAGTGGAAGAAAAGGCATAATAAAGATCATAGCAGAACTAAATGAATAAATGAAACTGAGACAAAAAAATCCAAAGGATCAATAAAATGAAAAGATGATTATTTAAAAAGATAAACAAAATTGATAAACTGTTTGCTAGACTAACCAAAAAAATTAGAGAAGAGATTCGAATAAACATAATCAGAAATGAAGGAGACATTACGACTGATACAATAGAAATACAAAAGATCATGAGACTACTATGAACAATTATATACTCACAAACTAAAAAACATGGAAGAAATAAATAAATACCATTTCCCAAGTTGAGCCAGAAAAAAATTAAAATCCTGAGCACACCAAGAAAGAGTAGTGAGATTGAATCAATAATAAAAAATCTTCCAACAAAACCAAAAACGCCAGGACAATGCACAAATTCCATCAAACATAAAATAACTAGTACCAAACGTGTTGAAACTGTTCCAAAAAATTGAGGAGAAGGGAATCCTCCCTAACTCATTCTATAAGCCAGTATCACCCTGATAACAAAGACAGACAAGGACACAAGGAAAAAATAAAACTATAGATCAATATCCCTGATGAACATAGATGCAAAAATCTTCAGCAAAATGTTACCAAACCGAATCCATGAGTGTCTCAAAAAGATAATACACTATAATCATGTGGGTTTGATTCCAAGGATGAAAAGATGGTTCAACATATACAAATCAATACATGTGATTCATCATAAACAGAATTTAGAGTAAAACCGCATGATCATCTCAATAGATTCAGAAGAAACATTTGATAAAGTTCAGCATCGCTTCATGATAAAAATCCTCAACAAACTAGGCATAGAAGGAACATAGCTCAAAATAATAAAGGCCATATATAACAAGCTCACAGCCAACATCATATTGAATGGGGAAAAATGTTTAAAGCAATCCCCTAAGGACAGGAACAAGACAAGGATGCCCATTTTCACCTCTGCTATCAACATAGTAGTGGAAGTCCTAGCCAAAGCAACCAGAAAAGAGAAAGAAATAAAAAGCATCCGAACTGGAAAAGAGGAAGTCAAATTATTTCTGTTCACTAGCAATATGATCTAGAAAACCCTAAAGACTCCTCCAAAAAACTCTTAGATTTGATACATTAATTTGACAAAGTTTCAGGATATGAAATCAATGTACAAAAACCAGTAGCATAAAATAGATGTCTAACCAATGGTACAAAATAGAAAACCCAGAAATAAAGCCACGTATCTATAGCTAACTGATATTTCACAAAGGTGACCAAAATATACACTGAGGAAAGGACGCCTTTTTCAATAAATGGTGCTGGGAAAATTGGATTGTCATATGCAGAAGAATAAAATTGGACCCATATCTCTCACCATATACAAAAGTCAACTCAAAATAGATTAAAGACTTAAATGTAAGACCTGAAACTCTTAAAATACTAAAAGAAAACCTAAGGAATACTCTTCTGGACATTGGTCTAGGCAATGAATTCATGACTAAGACCTCAAAAGCACAAGTAATGAAAACAAAAATAGACAAATAGGACGTAATTAAAGTAGAAAGTTTCTAAGCATTCCAAATAAGTAATCAACAATGTGAACAGCAACCTGCATCATGGGAGAAAACATTTGCAAACTGTACATCTGACTGGTGACTGATATCCAGAATTTTCAAGGAACTCAGATGACAACAGCAGGAAAACAAACAATCCCATTAAAAAGTGGGCAAAGGACATGAATAGACATTTTTTAAAAGAAGACATACAAATGATCAACTAACATAAAAAAATGCTCAACATCACTATCATCAGAGAAATGTAAACTAAAACCACAGGGAGATGTCATCTTACACCTGTCAGAAGGGCGATTATTAAAAAAGTTAAAAAAACAACAGGTGTTGGCATGAATGCAAGGGAACCCTTATACACTGTCGGTGGGAATGTAAATTAGTACAACCTCTCTGGAAAACTGTGTGGATATTTCTCAAAGAACTAAAAATAGAACTACCATTTGATCCAGCAATCCCACTACTGGGTATCTACTTAAAATAAAATAAATAATTATATCAAAAAGATACTTGCAGTCATATGTTTATCACAGCACTATTCACAATAGCAAACATATGGAATCAACTAAGTGACTATCAGTAGATAATTGGATAAAGAAAATGTGGTATCTATCTATCTATCTATCATCTATCTATTTTCTATCTTTCTATAATGGAATACTTATTCAGCCATAAGAAAGAAATCATGTCTTTTGAAGCAAGATGGATGTAACTGACGACCATTATCTTAAATGAAACAACTCAGAAACAGAAAGTCAAATATCATATGCTCCCACTTATAGGTGGAAGCTAAATGTTGTGTACACATGGACATAGAGTGTGGAATAATAGACATTGGAGACTCAGGAGGGTAGAAGAGTGGGAGGGGGTGAGGGATGAGAAATTACTTAATGGATACAATATGCATTATTCCGGTGATGGTTAAACTAAAAGCCCAGACTTCACTACCTCCTAGTATATCCATGTAACAAAACTGCACTTACACTCCTTAAATTTATATAGATAAGAAAGATAGCTGCAATTATGCAATCTTTCCATTACTCCTGAGTTTAAAAGAAATGTTTTTAGTTTGTAGCTCTTAAGTGTGATTCTTGCATTTGGATTGGCATTTACCATAACTCATTAGATAGATAAGTAGATAAATAGATAGGTAGATAGGTAGATAGATAGATAGATAGGTGAATGTGTATCTCTCCATATGTATATATACACATAGACACATAAGTACATATATACACACACATATATATTCTTATTAATATATGCATAGAAGGTATTTATATCTCCTCATCTCACGTTAACAGTTTTCTTCAAAACACATAGAATTTTGCTGATTTTCAGTATCTTTGGAAATTATTATTTCACTTTTTAGTCTAGTATGAGTTGTAGTAATAGATTTCTTGGAAATGAATCATATTTGCACTCCTAGATAAATTCTACTTATTTAATACCTTTTAATAAGCTAATGCTTTTTTGTTACATTTGATTTCATATCTGAGATCGGTCTATACTTTTCCATTGTTAATTCTATTTTTGTTAAGTTTTCAAATAAATATTCTGCTGGCTTTTTCTAAAGAATCTATAAGTTTTTTTTTCCTTTGCTTACAAACAATTTAAATAACATTAAAGTTGAACTTAAATTAATCTCATTCTTTCCTGATATATTAGATGTTAGCTATAAATTTTTCTCTGAACTTTTTCACATATATTCTAATATTTTTATTAGAATTTGTATTTTTAAAATATTCTTGAATTTTAAATTTATTTTATATATTTTATTCTCTACAGTCTTCTATCATAGAGAGATACATCATACATAGAGGATAGGTAGACAATTGTTATGTTAAAGATTTATATAGATATATATATTTGAGACAGAGTGTTGCTCTGTCACCAAGGCTTCAGTGGCACGATCTCAGCTCACTGCAAACACCGCCTTCTGGGTTCAAGTGAGTCTCCTGCCTCAGCTTCCCAAGTAGCTGGGATTACAGGCTCACACCATCATGCCTGGCTAATTTTTTGTATTTTTAGTAGAGACAGGGTTTCACCGCATTAGCCAGGATGGCCTCAATCTCCTGACCTTGTGATCCTCCCGCCTCAGCCTCCCAAAGTGCTGAGATTACAGGCGTGAGCCACTGTGCCCAGCCAAGCATGTCAGTTTTTATTGCTAGAACTCAAACTTTCCAATGGTGTTTGTGTATTAACTTCATAAATGTGCCTTTAGAGTTTTTACTATTAGAACTTTGAGTGCTCTTCCATTTGAATTGAACAGAAACTGTGTTATGAGAACAAATGACTTACACCTCTAATTAGTCCCAAATTTATCTTTGTTCAAATCATACTAACAAATGTACCACATTAACTTAACACAAGGATAATCGAAGTCACAACTCAGATATTTATAGGGATTATTTTTTATTACAGAGTTTTCCACATGACATGGTAGTTGATTTATGATTAGCTGTAGGACTTTTTTTCCCCAGGTGATAGTAACTGGATAATCTGATTTTTTTTTTTTTTTTTTTTTTTTTTTTTTTTTTTAGCAACTAACACATTTTATGTTATGGACACTAACATATCTTTAAGATGATCTTACTTTACTCTTTACTCAAGCACCTAGAAATATTACAGCTAAATTTTGCACCATCTCCAGGAATTGTACACGGCATCCAAGCATTTATTTTGTATAGATGTGCTATGTCTAACTTCACCTAATTACTTGCTGTTATTTTTCTTTTGCTTTCTGTTTTAGTTTAAAAGTGACAAAAATCTAGTTTTATCCAAGAGACATAGATTCTACTCATACTAATTTAATCAAAGAGCAGGACTTATTATGTAATACTGTTTTTTATAGAGCCCAAGGAAGAGAATTCTTCCGGACCTGAGGAATTAGCTAGAGAAATCAGCTAAAATACCATCAGGATTTTGTCTCCATTCTGTACCTCTGTTCATCTCTGCATAACACCTTTACATTTCTTTTCACTTATAGTGTTAACTCCCACTCTGAATGATGGTACGTGATCAATATGAACAATGGAAAAGGCTATAATAAGAATCAAAGTAATTAAAAGTTCTTATTGTTATTCAGTAAGTGAGTAATATTATTGATTTAACTTAAAGCTTTTCAGTTACAGTATGCATATTTTTTTCACTTTTAAATCCAGGGGCACATGAGTAGGTTTGTTACATAGGTAAACTCGTGTCATGAGGGTTTGTTGTACAGATTATTTCATCACCCAGGTATTAACCCTAGTACTTATTAGTTATTTTTCTTGATCCTCTCCCTCCTCCCACCCTCCACTCTCTGGTTGTCCCTAGGATCTGTTGTTCCCATGTATGTGGCCATATGTTCTCATCATTTAGCTCCCACTTACAAGTGAGAACATGTAGTATTTGGTCTTCTGTTACTGCTTAGTTTGCTAAGGATAATGGCCTGCAGCTCCATCCATGTTCCTGCAAAGGATATGATCTCATTCTTTTTCATGGCTGCATAGTGTTCCATGGTGTACATGTACCACATTTTCTTTATCCATTCTACCATTGATGGACCTTTAGGTTGATTCCATGTCTTTGCTATTGTGAATAGAAGTATGCATATTTTAAAAACATTAAGGAATAAAAATAGAATTAAGGATACTCATCGATCTAATAAAATGGAGGGAAAAAGAAAAATAATGAAAAAGGAAAAACATTGTTAAACAGCGCACAATAATATGAGAGTAAAACATCTACTAAAAGGAACCATCATAAACACAAACAGATGAAATCACAGGGTAAAGCAAATTCTCACTTTGGTTAAAACTATAAAATCAGCTATACCTTGTTTATAAAAGATAGTAATAACTATGTTACAAAAGATTACAAAAAAATAGATTTTAAATTCAATACATTATTATGGATTAGAGGGCATTACATGATAAAAGGAAGATATGATTTTGATGCTATATGACCCTAGCAACATACTGTAATATACATGAAGTAAAAATTATGAATAGAAATGGATAGATATGCAATCAGAGAGAAAGATTTTTAACTACTTCATATAATTTTAAAAATTAGTTGCTTAAGCAGACAAAAATTTGGTTTCAAGATAGAGAATTTGAACCGTACAATTTATAAACTTTATATAATGGCCATACATGAAATGTGTGTGAAACAGAGAACACATTATTCCCAAGAATCAAATGTTTTAAAAAGCAAACATGCATTGGCCACCAAGAAACTCTCAACAAAATTGGAATTAAATTGTAATAAGTTGTAGAACTTGATGGTCAAAATATAGGCATTTGAAAAATTTTAAATGCATGCTAATATAATGTATTGGTTAAAGAATAATCAAATATTCATATATCAAAATGGATGCGTGATAGATAAAATATCAAGTGAAAAAAGAAGTTGCAGATTTGTAGCATATTGTTTACATAGGGAAGTTGCAGATTTGTAACATAAACATATGTAAATTTAAACACAAAAAACAATATTACTATGTATAAATACATAGACACTGGCTACTATAACATTCATAGGAATGATATAAAGTGTTTATAGGGCAGTGGATACTTCTAGGAAATCAGGAAGGGGAAATAGTTATAGCCAAATCTATAACATGTATAACATCCAATTTCTTTTTTAAAAAAGATCTGAAGCAAATGTGGTGAAGTGTTAATTTCTCTTAAATTTGGTTCTTGGATGACATGCTGTTTTTATTTTTTTCTGAATGTATAAAATATTTTGTAATTAAAATAAAATAATGTCTTTAAAGAAATGTTAGCAAAGTAGAAAACAAATGTCCTACAGTCAGAGGAAATTGTTTCTATCTTGGCTGTGTCATTAAGGAAAGTGTGGGATGTTGCATGAATTATGTAATTTTATTGGGCTCCAGTGTCTTATGTTATAGAATCATTCTGAGAATTATATAAGATTTCTATAAATTGGCCACTTAATTTTGAACTGCCACATGGTAGTTGCTCACCAAATATTTATTCTCACATTTGCTGAATAAATGAATGAGTAAAGGAACAAGCATGATTGTGTTCTAGGATCATGCGTAAGCAATGCATACTCTTTCTCAATTTATAATCCAGAAATATGTCTGATAAAGTAAACAAGATATAATTGTATCTGTATCTTTCAAGAGGTGCATAGTGAGTCTTGTTATTTTCTGAATCTCATCTTTTGATAGCAGCAAGCGAAGCATTACTTTTTGCCACATTAGTAAGCTGCACCTTTGGTCATCATGCTTATTATTTGTCCTGATTTAAAGATTTTTCCAGTGTATAGTTCAAAGAATAAATCCTAGGTGGCCTCCTCAACAACATCTATTTCCTCTAGAAATAAAATAGTGCTTAGATTTTTGGACATGATTTTCCTTGTGAAAATGATGGACTGTGTATTTGGTAATATTTAACCTTATGGTCATTAAAAAAAAGCTTTTCTCCATTCCCCCAAATGCAGGACTCTGTCAAGTATCTGTGGAACTAATATCAGACTCACATCCTTGAACAAGAAGTTTTTGGGTTACATGGTGCCAAAATAACCAGTTGAAAGGTGAATAATTTAGTCAAGATGATTTTGTAAAATTCTTTAGAAGACAATATGTTCAGTTTAAAGAAATTAATTGGCCATTTCCCTGAACTCAACCTCTTTTCAAATGAATTTATCAAAACCATCTGTATGTCTAGACATGGCCAAAGATATAGTATTCCCACTGGTATATTAAGTAACAAAAATGAACAAATTAGAAAATTAATAGTTCTTTAGGGAGTATTAGTAATCTTGGTAAAAGAATTGAAGGGAAAGTTTAAGTTTAAATCTACTTAAGCCTATATTCTTATTTTCCCAAGGGGAGTAATTTATTAAAATGTTAATTTCAAAAAGAGTTAATTTACCATCTGGAAGCAATATTTTACAAGCTATAACTTAATTAACTAAGCTATATCTAAAGCAGTTCTAAGAAATATGCTGCAAGTTTTTTTCTTTGACGAATTAATGGGTGGGATTCTTGATTTTTATAACTGACAGCAATAGTCATCCCTTAATATCTCTGCAGATACCAAAATCCATGGATGTTTTAGTTCTTTATATAAAATGGCATAGTATTTGCATAAAGCCTATGCACATTCTCCTGTATACTTTAAGTCATCTCTAGATTATTTATAATACCGAATATAATGTAAATGATATGTAAATAGCTGTTATGCCATATTTTTATTTGCATTTTTAAATTATTATATTGTTTCTACTTGTTGTTTCTTTTCTTTAAAGAATGTTTTATATCCAAAGTTGATTGAATCACCAAATGCAGAACCCAGGGATACAGAGGGATGACTGAATATGAAATCATTAAACAGTAATCATGTAGATAATTTTGACTTGTAAAGTAAGAAGATTATGTACTCAGGATTTTCATTCAGTCCTAGTAAAATTCTGAGTTAGACAAATATTCCAAAAGTTTACTGGAAAGACAACCATTCTTTTTTGTAGACTTTTAAAATTTTTATTTTTTAATTGACAAGTGTTAATTTTACATATTCACGGGGTACATAGTGATGATTTCTTCTGCTTTGTCATTGGTCATATGTATGGGGAGAGGTGATGTGAAAGAAAGAATGACTGAGTAAAACTATGACTTGACACTGAAGAGAAAGTGGAAGTCATGCTAGATCTGTGATCCCATGCAAAATGTACCACAGTGCCTAGACCATGATTCTAGTTTTAAAATTATTTTCTTTTTGCTTTGTTTTTACAACTGTATTGAGATATAATTCATTTATTTCCCATTTTCTGGGACTGTCTTTTCACTGTCTTCATGAAAGTAAAACAAATATTTTTAATTTTGATGAAGTCCAACTTATCTATATTTTAAATTTTTTCTTATGCTTTTGGTGGCATGGGAGGGCTAAGAGGGCTTTGTAAAGCAAAGTCATGAAGATTTACTCCTGTATTTTCTTCTGTGAGTTTTATGCTCTTTACTTTTACATTTACATCTATCTTCTACTTGGAGTTACTTTTTATGTACTGTGTAAGAAAAGAATTCAGCTTAACTCTCACATGTGGATATCCAGTGTCCCAGGACCATATGTAAAAAAGACAATTCTTTCTCCATTTAATTGTCTTAACACCCTTGTCAAAAAATCAATTGATTATAAATGTGAGGGCATATTTTTGGACTCTCTAGTCTTTTAGAGCAATAACACAAAAAGGCACTCTATGGGGTTAATTTTTAATGGAAACTTTTTCCTCTTTAATCCTGTGAACTATTGAAATTCTGTTTGCTGAGCATAATCTACTGCATACACACACACACACACACACACACACACACACACACACACACAAGGGGCAGGGGGAGAGATCTATGTTCTCAGTTTTATTCCACCCTATATTCACCAGGCTGTTGCGGCTTCAACCATCTTCCTTGTTTCTCAGTTTTTACATTCACCCTTTCTGTTTGTTTCTTTCCTTATAAGTACCTTCAAATTTTCCTAGATCAACATAAAGAAACCCAAAATATAATCCTTCAACCTTCAGGCTTTATTTTCAAGCTATATTTCCTTCTCATTCTTTCCCTTTATCACTTGTCTTCTCAAACATCTGTGTATATGAACATTTACATTTATTTTAAAATAGTAAAAACATTGTAGGGAAAAATATTAGTTATCAGAAATGCATTCTTAATACTGTCTTCGATTTTCGTTTACTCCTCACTCCCATGATGATCTCTAGTTTGTAGCAACCCATAATCCAAGCTGCTGTTCCATACACAAATATGGCCCTCCAGAAGTCAAATTCATTTCAAAATGCAATCAGATTTTTCACAAACTTAACAAGCTGATTTTGTAACTTAAATGAAAGAGCAAAAGATTAACAATATCCAAGACATTTCCAGAGAAGAAAACTTCTCTAACAGATGATAAAATTTTAATGAGGCTATGGCAATGAAGGCATTTTGGTATGAGCACGGAGATAGATAAAGTAAACCTATGAAACATAGTGAGTCTTGGAAGAAATCATTGAAATATACAGATTCAGCTTATATACCACAGTGTATTTCTCTTGCTTATAACAGCTTGTGCTTTTTCCATGGTCTTATAGGGTTATGGCACACTCCAGAAAAAAAATACCATGTGTATTTTATAAGTGATGGACAGGGGTCTGGGCTGGTACTGGCGTTATGGTCCTCTGGTTGGAGTGAGGACTTAGAGATTTCTGGTAATAAATGGAAAGTGGGCTCAAGTCCATTTCACTGGGGGTTCAATGGGTCTGTAGACTCAACCTGTGGTTATTTCCCCCTTTCTAGAATTTACAACTGGGAAAGATAGCTATGGATAAGACCCTCATATTTGCTTCTGGGCCTTTCAGAAAAAGGGTTGTTATGAAAGGAATGGACACATTTAATCAGATGTAGCCCAATTACACCTGCTTTACCAGATGTAATATCTTTGCTGGAGCAGATCACCATAGCCTCTGGTATTGTTTGACAACACATTCTTCATTTCTTGAGTAGAGAAGTATAATAACACAGTTTACTTTATACAGCAAGGCAGTATACATTCACTGTTTTGCTTTAGAGTTTTCATGCTAACTCTCTTATTTGTCATAAAAAGGGAACTGACAATACTATCACTTTACTTGAACTCTGTTTGCTTGGAAAACAGTGATAGTTAAGAAACTCCCACGTAGCCTTCTAGTAAACAACTTACAGCAAAGAACCACTCTTTTCCAAATGACTTGGATAAGACTCACAGAAGACCCTTTGCTTACCTATGACAAGGCCAGACACATATCTTCCAAATTCCCTTTCTTTGCTTAATAACTGAGTAGCTAAACTGTTTGTCCCATTCACTAACTTGTTTTGACCAAACTTTAGTCAGCAACCCCCCACTCAGGTCCCTGAATTGTAACTTGTCCCTGAAATTAAACAAGCATCGAATGCAAAAGCAACCTTTTATACACCCCCTTCTAAGAACTGGCTGACTACAGAGAAAAACATTTGCGGATCAACTTTTCCAACAAGTCGGCTGCTCATCCACTTCCCTACACCATATTCTTCCTAGCTCTGTTTACTCCTCCTTATAAAAGAAAAGCATTTTGTGCCTGACCCTTAAGATCTTTACAAGTCTTATGGTAGATCTTATGGTGAGAACATTCTCTGTATTACAGTAGTCCCCCTCTCCTTATTACAATAATCTTCTTAAATAAAATCCTATGTATCTAAGTCTGGATTTTTAAAATTGGCAGTACAAAGTATGCAAATACTGGTAACTCACATTAATGTTCACTATAGGATATAACGCTTTTGAGGAGATCCTCAACAACCAAGGGATTAGAATGACTCATCCTCTGCATGTCGGCCAGCCTCTCTCTTGATCACCTCAATATTTATACAGTGGGTATAAAGCTTCCATTTTGGTAGGAATGAACACTCTATGAGCAGAGCATCCATTTTGGTAGGAATAAAAATCATTTATGAGCTCAAGATCATAGGCTGTCTCTCACCAAGGCTGACTTGGCAGCTGCCGCTGCTGATGTACAGGTACTGGCAACAAAGACCAATGCTGACCCCTTAATACAACACCATTCCTCAGGAATGCCAGCAAATGGCTCGGTGGAAGTTCTACTGCATCTTGGAGGGAACAGCAATTAGTTCTTGCCAGAGGTGTTACATATTCTAACTATAGGTTTTCCCAGCCTGCCTACAGTGCTGTCAGTAGAACTCCCATCTAAAGAATTGCAGAATCCCTGATCTTTTGACATGATATCACATACAACATTATCTCAGAATAAGAAACCAATTTTAGACAAATGAGCTACAACCTTAAGGGCAGAGAGGAAACATGTCTAGAACCCAGAGGATTCACCACACAGATTTGATGCTGCTGTGCCCATTGATAACTATACATAGGCAATAACACCAAATATGGCCCAACAATAATAAGGCCAGTAAGAAATCAGACCTATTGGGATTGAACATCTGGATGATCCCAGTAGGGTGACTAATTCACCCCAATTTGCCTCGGACTTTGCCAGCTTTTAGCACTGAAAGTCTTGCATTCCAGAAACCCCTTTGTGTAGGCAAAATAAAGTTTGAAACTGAATCTTGCATCCCAGAAACATCTCAATTGCAAATTGGGATGAGTGGTCAACTTACCCCAACAAGGAAACAACTCAAATCATTTAAAGGGCTGGCCACAAGTGAGAAAATCTAGAATGGACGGTAGAGGAGGGAGACGATGAATATAATTGATAACTTAGAATCAGTTGTAACAGCATGAACTTTATTAACTTCCCTTGAAATCTTTGCAGCAGATTACATCCATCTTTAAAGACTGGACTTGCACATCATCTCTTGGGGAAGAAGTAATGAGGTGGGCACTATTATTATAACAGTTTTACAGGTGATATAAGTGATACTGAGAGATTATGTAAATTGCCAAAGATCACAAAGCTAAATATTTGAATACAAGTCTCCCTGATTCCCAGTCCTGGAGCTCTTTATCACTATGTCATACTGCTATGTATCTATGCTCATGTCCCCAACTAAACGATAAATTCCTAGGGAGAAGAATGCATATCTCATTTATTTTTGAATTAAATAAGTTACTAAAGTGTTATCACAGCATATAATAGTATCAAATGTTAACTCCCATCTTGTGTATACCTCACTTCACCTTGCCATTATTTTATTTTGTTGAACGTAAGAACATGCTGTTAACTTCTTAATTTAAAATTACTTGAAGAAAATAAAAACTTCTAATACCTATTCATGTTAAGGTAATAAAAATCAACATAAACAGGAAAAAGGATATCATTTTTATTCTCTAAACTGGCACTATTCAACAGGAGTTTCAGGAATGCTGGAAGTATTCTGTCCATGCAGTTCAATATGGTAGCTACTAGCCACATGTGTCTATTGAGTACTTGAAACGTGACATGCAACTGAGTGATTGAATTTTTTATTTTAGATAATTTAAATTTATATAGCCACA
The DNA here is from genome assembly GCF_028858775.2 of Pan troglodytes. Classification (NCBI taxonomy): domain Eukaryota; kingdom Metazoa; phylum Chordata; class Mammalia; order Primates; family Hominidae; genus Pan; species Pan troglodytes. The sequence goes on from NC_086015.1 coordinate 155,753,150, forward strand.
TCTGGCTAGCAGCTACCATATTGGAAAGCACAGGTTTAAATTCTATAAATTATAAAACTGTATAACAAGTGATACAAGTTGCAGCTAAAATCATTGATCAAATTATTCCAATAATTTTCAATTCTGATGTGACTCTAGCTTCTATCTGAGCTATGTTTTGACTGTATCTCTTCCAATGATTTCTTCATGGAATTTATAGTCATTCATTACTGGGAATCCTGCCAGGCACCTAAGAGGGTGGGTTCACACGCTGCCCTACTTCTCAGCTTTCTGTTTTCCTCACTGCCTTCTTGGCCTCTCGGTGACTCTTTCACCATGAACTACAGTGATATTTACCATACCATCTAGATGCTCTCTGTATGCCAAGAACTGGTGCTGGGAACATTTGAACCAGAGGACAAGGGAGAGAGAGGAGGAGGCCAGAGTGGCATAAAAATAGGAGATGAGGTGGGCTGGATTTTTCTCATCCTGATTGCCAAAGCCAATGCTTTGCCAGGACCTTGTTTCATTCTACAGAGTGGCAAGACTCCAGCTGATTGCAGTCTAGCTGATACATGGGGCAAAGTCAAAAGTGGAAAAAAATAAAAAAGGGAGAAAAGAAAGAAATATAAAGTATAAAAGATGGACTAGGATAGACAAGGGCTCAGTCAGGGCATCTGCTGAGGCTCAGACTCAGAGCAGGCTGACCCAAAGAGGATGGACAGTCTCATGTGACGTTCCTGTGGCCAGGGACCATTCGTGAGGATAGGTTGCTTGCTGAAGAGTCTACTATTCTAGATGTCAGTGGGCGTCTTCAGGATATGCATACCTACAGACTTCCCCCTATCTAGAGATTTATGTGTTCCACCAGGGGTTAAACTGTCCGATAAACTGAGCTCCCCAAACCCACGTGAAGGAAGGCTAAAACGCTGTTAGGGAATATATGCCACACAAGCAACTGTTTATGTCCTCAGTTAATAACTAAACCTGAAAACATGTGTGTCACTCCTTGGGCAGTGAGGCATCTCTTCAAGGGTTGAACAAATAGGTCTTCCTTAGTATGCTGTGCCATGCACCCCCATTATCTTTTCAAATAATCAACGGGAGATTTATATCTGGCCACTATCTTCAATCTCAGCTTCAGTACCCAAAGGGAAAAATGTCTTGGAATTACAATGGGCATGCTGTTATAATTGGTATTGATCGGTTGATTTATTAATTTCTACTGCTTTTTAATACCATTGCTCTTAGACTATTATCAGCCAGTACAGAATTACTGCAATATTTTAACAACCCATAAATTTGCTAAACCTGACGTTCCCATGGGAGTATCAGTCTTGAAGGCATGTAATGGCTTTCTTGCTATTAGTTTCCCACTATTTTGTCTTTGACACAATTTCTTTTCTCTCCCAGGCACTGTAAATTGTTTTAAAATCTTGTTTGCTTCTGTGTCAATTGAATTCACACGAGAATGGTACTTATCAGCCAGAGCCTGATAATTGAATAATTAATATTTTGAGTGATTTCTGGTTATTGCCCAGGGTTTACTAGTAAGGAAGCCAGTCTGAAGAACAGTGATTTGACTGAAGACTTAGTGAAGATTTGCACTCTGACCCCTTGAGCAACATATGTTACTTGTGGCATGGGCAAACAGAACTGGACTCTGCTGAGGTAGGATTCAAAAGAAGGTTAGGATGTTCATTGATAAAGTCAAGTAGAGTAGAAGTCTCACTCTAGGTATCTGGGAGGAAGTATTTTATTTATTTATTTATGTAAATTAGTGAAATTTACCAAAGGACTTAGGGAGAATCATGGAAGCCATATGCTGGAGTAAGAGCTATTAACATCATTTAGTTAGAGTTCTAGATAACAATTTCCAGTATTAAGGTCCCCCCTACTAAGCCTAGCTAGGAGCTAAGTGACTATCTCCACTCTGGCCTGAAATTCTTGTTTTTACTCTCAGCCCAGCAGATTCTTTTCTGTGACCTGATGACATTCTGTACTGGGATGCAGCTTCTTTGTTTCTGGGCCTTTATGACTATTTACAGAGCCCTCAGCCTTCCCATCTGTAAATGCTCAAAGTTCACTCCAAGTGCAGTCTCTAGAGTCCTCTGTTCCTCTACAGTGTGCTTGGCTAAATGCTCTGCCTATTATTTTATTGTGAACCCCAGGAATGAAGTATTTTTTGTTGGCCTCCTGCAGTCCTCTTTAACCTGAGAGTTCACTGGGCACAGCCCTTTCCCTGCCTGGATTCTTGGCCTCTTCAGAGTTCTATCCTGCCAGCTAGATCTGCTCTCTCAGACACATACTCAAGATAGGAAGTGTTACCCAGTGACTCAGCTTCCTTTGGTAGTATGAGCAAGTTACTCACTAGGGTTTGACTTGAAGCACCCCCTCCCTATTTCAGGGAGACCTTGACATTTAGTTATATAACTACACATTCTACCAGCATTAACAGCCCAGCAAACTTATTATTACAGGTACAAGGAATATTAACTGCTGAACAGATTGTTTTTTGGCTCCAGATGAAAGATGTAATGTGGTAGTGATAGCTTATGAGGGGTTATTTGTGTCAACTGATAGGTCCTATAATTAGATACCTGAAAACAAACTCACTCTTGTGGCCAAATATTTTGAGAAATTAGCCAATGTTGTCTCTTTCTATAATATTTTCTCTCAGATTTTCTGAATCTGCTTTCATTCTCAAGTGAGGTCTGTGGAAGGGCAAAAGGCCATGCTATCTGAGAAAAAGTCATTTCCTGCTTTTGGTTTTCAAAATGTTAAACCTTAGGGATTAAAAAGGGTTTCTAATGAAAGTAAAATGGCTTAGTGAAAAAGAAGAAAAAGGAAGGAGAAGGATCTTTCATAGACTAGCAAGAGATAACCACTGTCGGGGCGAGGGAAGCAGAAAGGACTATGTCCAGTGATTCAGTCAGTTCAGGCTGCTATACAAAATTACCATAGACTGGGTGGCTTAGACAATACATACTGATTTCTCACATCTGAAGGCTGGGAAGCTGAGGATAAAGGTGTCAGCATATACACTGTCTAGTGAGGGCCCCTTCATGATTTGCAGATGGCCATCTTCTCATTGTATCCTCACATGGCAGAGAGCAGAGAGAGCAACTCTCTCATGTCTCTTCTTATAAGGGTACCACTCCCATTATGAGGTCTCCATTTTCATGACTTAATTACCTCCCAGAAAGAAGCCCTACTTCCTAATACCATCAAATTCAGGGTTAGAATGTCAACATATGAATTTCTGTGAGACACAAACATTTAGTCCATAGCATCCAATATACTGGGTGACCCTGGGGAGGCAGTAAAAAGAGTGGCTGCATGGTATACCTGCACCAGGAATCTCAAACACCTACTATGGTAAATTAAAGGCAGGTAATATAAACAGTTGAAAAGGGCCTGGTGTTAAAAAAAAAATCTTGCAATGATTATAACAATGTCAATATCAACTGGCTCCCTGCCTCAGCTTTGGGGAGATAATGAGGTTGGATGGGTCTGTAGCAAACAAGAGAGGTAAACAGGCACCCACTTCTCAGCTTTTGTGGTTGTTGACACATGAAGAGGTGGTCCATTATTGCTAGATATTCTTATTTTCAAGAGAAGGCAGAAATCTTGATATTTTTAGTGAACTCTCCTGACTTTTAAGAGTTGGCTTAAATGATTTTAAAACATAGAGTGAGCCAAACAAAACACATCTGCAGGCCAGATGTAGATTTTTATGCCAATGATTTGCAACCTTTAGTCAAGACAGGACCACAGGCCACTTCAGCAAAGATTCTTCTGAGGGTGGCACAGAAGCAGCAGAGGGCTTTGAAAGGGTTGGCCTGATGGAGTCATGCAGATAGGGGCCATAGTAACTTGCAAACTGATGACCAAGGGCCAGAAGACACCTTCATTGCCAATGTTTTGGCCCCGTGGCCTAACTCTAGGGGTGAGCAAGAAGTAGGAATTCTAATACGCAATTAGCTCTAAAGGTAATTGTTTCACCAGCCACGCGGGATGAAGGTTGAACACAGACATTGATTTGGGTTATGGAGAAAAGGCTGTGATAATTTTTGCACACAAGAATTTGTGGACTGAGATTTATACTTGCTATGTCCAATGACTTGTCAAACACTGCAAACAATTCCTCGGTGAGCACAACATGACTTCCAGCACCCCATCTATCAGGTATTCTCTGCATTTCTTTAATATTCAAGCCATCTAATGAGCTGGGTACTATGCTGTGAACTTTGTTATAGAGGAAGGGATTCTATTCCATGGAGAATCTAAACAGATAGTTGCCATACAATTTTTAGCAGTTTTATTGAGGTCTAATTTTTTTTTTTTTTTTTTTTTTTGAGACAAAGTGTCGCTCTGTCACCCAGGCTGGAGTGCAGTGGCATGATCTTGGCTCACCACAAGCTCCACCTCCTGGTGAGAGGTGACAACATGCTGGCGGCCCTAGCTCGCTCTCAGCGCCTCCTCGGCCTTGGCGTCTACTCTGGCCATGCTCGGGGAGCCCTTCAGTCTGCCACTGCACTGTGGGGGCCCCTCTCTGGGCTGGCCAAGGCTGGAGCTGACTCCCTCAGCTTGCGTGGAGGTGTGGAGGGAGAGGTGCGGGCGGGAACTGGGGCTGTGCGTGGCAATTGCGGGCCAGCACAAGTTCCAGGTGGGTGTGGGCTCGGCAGGCCCACACTGGGAGCAGCCAGCCAGCACCACCGGCCCTGGATAGTGAGGGGCTTAGCACCTGGGCCAGCAGCTGCGGAGGGTGTGCCGGGTCCCCCAGCAGCGCTGGCCTGCTGGCACTCTGCTTGAATTCTCGCCGGGCCTCAGCTGCCTCCCCGCAGGGCAGGGCTCGGGACCTGCAGCCCGCCATGCCTGAGCCTCCCCTCCCTCCCCTCCCTCCCCTCCACCACGCCTGACTCCCCCACTCCTTGCCCCTCCTCCCCCCTAGACTTTTGTGTCTAGCTCAGGGATTGTAAACGTACCAATCAGCACCCTGTCAAAATGGACCAAACAGCTCTCTGTAAAACAGACCAATCAGCTCTCTGTAAAATGGACCAATCAGCAGGATGTGGGTGGGGCCAGATAAGGGAATAAAAGCAGGCTGCCTGAGCCAGCAGTGGCAACCCGCTCTGGGTCCCCTTCCACACTGTGGAAGCATTGTTCTTTCACTCTTTGCAATAAATCTTGCTGCTGCTCACTCTTTGGGTCTGCACTGCCATTATGAGCTGTAACACTCACTGCAAAGGTCTGCAGCTTCACTCCTGAGGCCAGCGAGACCACGAACCCACCGGGAGGGAAGAACAACTCTGGACAGGAGGAACGAACAACTCCAGACGCACCGCCTTAATATCTGTAGCACTCACCGTGAAGGTCTGCAGCTTCACTCCTGAAGCCAGAGAGACCACAAACCCACCAGAAGGAAGAAACTCTGAACATGTGCAAACATCAGAAGGAACAAACTCCGGACATATCACCTTTAAGAACTGTAACACTCACCGCGAGGGTCCGCGGCTTCATTCTTGAAGTCGGTGAGACCAAGAACCCACCAATTCTGGCCATATTTTGGTGACCACGAAGGGACTATTGCCTATCGCCAAGCGGTGAGATCATTGCCTATTGCTGAGCAGTGAGACTGTCGCCTATCACCAAGCAGTGAGTACCATCAGACCCCTTTCACTTGCTATTCTGTCCTATTTTTCCTTAGAATTTGGGGGCTAAATACCAGGCACCTGTCGGCCAGTTAAAAGTGACTAGCATGGCCGCCAGACTACAGACACGGGTGTCAGGCTTTCTGGGAAAGGGCTCTCTAACAACCCCCAACTCTTCAGAGTTGGGAGCGTTGGTTTGCCTAGAACCAGCTTCCGCTTTTCCTGTACTTCTGGGCTGAGCCGAGGGTTGACAGCGAGGAAAGCCATGCGGCTCCAGGGTCCCGACAACAAGTTGGTTGACCCTGCAGCCATTAGCGGAACTCTCAAAGGCATGTTGCCCAAGTCCTAATGCTTGCCAGACAAACTTCATCTCACCTCTTTTCTCCGAGGTTAGTCCCGCTTCTAAAAATCGCTACCTGTCTCTGGTGCTTTTCTAGTTTCTAAGAATGACTTCTAGTATAAACTCTGTTACCTTCTTTAGGCACCCGGGCTCACCAATCAGAAAGACATAATTTTTGCCCAAAGCCCCATCGTAGGGGGGACTACCTGGAATTTTAGGATCCCTCCTCAGACTAACAGGCCTAACAAAAGCTATTCCTGAAGCTAGGATATGGGGAGCTTCAGAAATTGTATCCTTCCTATTCATATAAGTGAGGACAAAAGGTGTCACTCTTCCAACTCTGGAGATCCCTTCCCTCTCTCAAGATATGGCCCTCCACTTCATTTTTGGGGCATAACATCTTTATAGGACAGGGGTAAAGTCCCAGTACTAACAGGTGAATGCTTAGGACTCTTAACAGATTTTTGAGAATGCATCAGTAAGGGCCACTAAATCCGATTTTTCTCGGTCCTCCTTGTGGTCTAGGAGGACAGGAAAGGGTGCAGGTTTTTGAGAATGCATCGGTAAGGGCCACTAAATCCAACCTTCCTCGGCCCTCCATGTAGTCTGGGAGGAAAGCTAGTGTTTCTGCTGCTGTGTCGGTGAGTGCAACTATTCCGATCATCAGGGTCCAGGGACTGTTGAGGGTTCTTGGGCAGGGGGAGAGACCAAACAAACCAAAACCACAGGCGGTTTTGTATTTGATGGGAAAAACTCAGGCATCAACAGGGTCACCCTTGAAATGCATCATAAGCCACTGGGACCAATTTGACCCACAAACCCTGAAAAAGAGGCAGCTCATTTTTTTCTGCACTACAGCTTGGCTCCAATATTCTCTCTCTGATGGGGAAAAATGGCCACCTGAGGGAAGTACAAATTATAATACTCTCCTACAGCTTGACCTTTTCTGTAAGAGAGGAGGCAAATGGAGGGAAATACCTTATGTCCAAGCTTTCTTTTCACTGAGGGAGAATAAACAACTATGCAAAGCTTACAATTTACATCCCACAGGAAGACCTCTCAGCTTACCCCCATATATCCTAGCCTCCCTATAGCTCCCCTTCCTATTAATGATAATCCTCCTCTAATCTCCCCTGCCCAGAAGGAAATAAGCAAAGAAATCTCCAAAGGACCACAAAACCCCCCGGGCTATCAGTTATGTCCCCTTCAAGCTATAGGGGGAGGGGAATTTGGACCAACCCAGGTACATGTCCCCTTCTCCCTCTCTGATTTAAAGCAGATCAAGGCACACCTGGGGAAGTTTTCAGATGATCCTGATAGGTACATAGATGTCCTACAGGGTCTAGGGCAAACCTTCGACCTCGCTTGGAGAGATGTCATGCTACTGTTAGATCAAACCCTGGCCTTTAATGAAAAGAATGTGGCTTTAGCTGCAGCCCAAGAGTTTGGAAATACCTGGTATCTTAGTCAAGTAAATGATAGAATGACAGCTGAAGAAAGGGACAAATTCCCTAGTGGTCAGCAAGCCATCCCCAGTATGGATCCCCACTGGGACTTTGACTCAGATCATGGGGACTGGAGTCATAAACATCTATTGACCTGTGTTCTAGAAGGACTAAGGAGAATTAGAAAAAAAGCCCATGAATTATTCAATGATGTCCACCATAACTCAGGGAAAGGAAGAAAATCCTTCTGCCTTCCTCGAGCGGCTATGGGAGGTCTTAAGAAAATATACTCCACTGTCACCCGAATCACTCAAGGGTCAATTGATTCTAAAAGATAAGTTTATTACCCAATCAGCTGCAGCTGCAGATATTAGGAGAAAGCTCCAAAAGCAAGCCCTGGGCCCTGAACAAAATCTAGAGGTATTGTTAAACCTGGCAACCTCGGTGTTCTATAATAGGGACCAAGAGGAACAGGCCCAAAAGAAAAAGCAAGATCAGAGAAAGGCCACAGCCTTAGTCATGGCCCTCAGACAAACCTTGGTGGTTCAGAGAGGACAGAAAATGGAGGAGGCCAATCACCTGGTAGGGCTTGTTTTCAGTGTGGTTTACTAGGACACTTTAAAAAAGATCATCCAATGAGAGACAAGCTGCCCCCTCATCCATGTCCACTATGCCAAGGCAATCACTGGAAGGTGTACTGCCCCAGAGGATGAAGGTTCCCTGGGTCAGAAGCCCCCAACCAGATGATCCAACAACAGGACTGAGGGTGCCCGGGGCAAGCGCCAGCTCATGTCATCACCCTCATTGAGCCCCGGGTACATTTAACCATTGAGGGCCAGGAAATTGACTTCCTCCTGGACACAGGTGTGGCCTTCTCAGTGTTAATCTCCTGTCCCGGACGACTGTCCTCAAGGTCCGTTACCATCCGAGGAATCCTGGGACAACCTGTAACCAGGTATTTCTCCCACCTCCACAATTGTAATTGGGAGACTTTGCTCTTTTCACATGTCTTTCTTATTATGCCTGAAAGTCCCACACCCTTATTAGGGAGGGATATATTAGCCAAGGCTGGAGCTATTATCTACATGAATATGGGGAACAAGTTACCCATTTGTTGTCCTCTACTTGAGGAGGGAATCAACCCTGAAGTCTGGGCATTGGAAGGGCAATTTGGAAGGGCAAAAAAATGCCTGCCCAGTCCAAATCAGGTTAAAAGATCCCACCACTTTTCCATATCAAAGGCAATATCCCTTAAGGCCTGAAGCTCATAAAGGATTACAGAATATTGTTAAACATTTAAAAGCTCAAGGCTTAGTAAGGAAATGCAGCAGTTCCTGCAACACCCCAATTCTAGGAGTACAAAAACCGAATAGTCAGTGGAGACTAGCGCAAGATCTTAGACTCATCAATAAGACAGTAATTCCTTTATATCCAGTTGTACCCAACCCCTATACCCTGCTCTCTCAAATACCACAGGAAGCAGAATGGTTCATGATTCTGGACCTCAAGGATGCCTTCTTCTGTATTCCCCTGCACTCTGACTCCCAGTTCCTCTTTGCCTTTGAGGATCCCACAGACCACACGTCCCAACTTACATGGACGGTCTTGCCCCAAGGGTTTAGGGATAGCCCTCATCTGTTTGGTCAGGCACTGGCCCAAGATCTAGGCCACTTCTCAAGTCCAGGCACTCTGGTCCTTCAATATATGGATGATTTACTTTTGGCTACCAATTCTGAAGCCTCATGCCAGCAGGCTACTGTAGATCTCTTGAACTTTCTAGCGAATCAAAGGTATAAGGTGTCTAGGTCGAAGGCCCAGCTTAGCCTACAGCAGGTCAAATATCTAGGCCTAATCTTAGCCAGAGGGACCAGGGGCCCTCAGCAAGGAATGAATACAGCCTATACTGGCTTATCCTCGCCCTAAAACAATAAAACAGTTGCGGGGGTTCCTTGGAATTACTGGCTTTTGCCAACTATGGATCCCCGGATACAGTGAGATAGCCAGGCCCCTCTATACTCTAATCAAGGAAACCCAGAGGGCAAATACTCATCTAGTAGAATGGGAACCAGAGGCAGAAACAGCCTTCAAAACCTTAAAGCAGGCCGGGCGCGGTGGCTCACGCCTGTAATCCCAGCACTTTGGGAGGCTGAGGCAGGCGGATCACGAGGTCAGGAGATCGAGACCATCCTGGCTAACATGGTGAAACCCCGTCTCTACTAAAAATACAAAAAAATTAGCCGGGTGTGGTAGCGGGCGCCTGTAGTCCCAGCTACTCGGGAGGCTGAGGCAGGAGAATGGCGTGAACCCGGGAGGCGGAGCTTGCAGTGAGCCGAGATCGCGCCACTGCAGTCCAGCCTGGGCGACAGAGCGAGACTCCGTCTCAAAAAAAAAAAAAAAAAAAAAAAAAAAAAAAACCTTAAAGCAGGCCCTAGTACAAGCTCCAGCTACAACACTCACCGGGAAGGTCCACAGCTTCACTCCTGAGGCCAGTGAGACCAGTCTTTTAGAAAAAGTATAATTTGGAATAATTTGTTCTTATTTAATTTATGGTGGCTTCATCGAGTGTCATTTCCTTTGCTAAATTAAATAATTTGCTCTAAAATTTTACCTAGAGTTGTTCTTAGACTCACCAGGTATATTTTGTGGCATATACTTTTTCTTCCTCTTTGAAAACTGGAATAAGATTAGTCTGGTTTTTGTTTGTTTGTTTGGTAGCTTAGCTGGGCTTCATGGTTATTGGCAGCTGCTCAACAATGTCATCTGCAAATTCCCTCAGCTACTGGGATGTAATGAATCTGAAACAGGAGACTTGAACTAATTACAAGTTGATTGGTGATATCTGAAGATGTCTTCATCTGTTTTGACCTTCATCTCTCTCTTACTAATGTTTCTTCCCAGATTTCTAGCATAAGAATGATTTTATTTGGCAGACAGTATGAAAAAAGTAAAGAATTGAACAGTTTATTATTCACTGTTATACGTTCTCATTATACTTTCCTACTTCCAAGCAAGCTCTTTCTTGTTCTTCATCTGAATGTACCTATTTATTTTATGTACTTATGATTTTTTTTTAAGACAGAGTCTTTTTCTGTCACCAGGCTGGAGTGCACTGGTGCAATCTTGGGTCACTGCAACCTCCATCTCCCAGGTTCAAGTCATTCCCCTGCCTCGGCCTGCCAAGTAGCTGGGACTACAGGTGGGCGCCACCATGCCTGGCTAATTTTTTGTATTTTAGTAGAAACTAAAATTTTTTGTATTTTTGGTAGAGATGGGGTTTCACCATGTTGGCCAGGATGGTCTTGATCTGCTGAACTTGTGATCTGCCCACCTCGGCCTCCCAAAGTGCTGGGATTACAGGCATGAGCCACTGCACCCAGCCACTTTAATAGTTTTTTAAGCCTAAAATTTCTCTGGCTTATCTTACATGTCTGGTGCCTATATTAACCTAAGTTTCATGTTTGATTAGTGGCCGAGCTCATTATATAACTACTTGTGCACTCATTTCAGATTCAATATGGACCCTTTCCTTTTCTCTAGATTGGAAGCATTTCAGCCTATGTAAATGAAATTAAATTTTCACGTGGCTATCAACCTTCTCAAATCACCAACCCTTTTAGAGTCTCAGACTATGTTATTATACCTACTTATTTTCTGAACTTGTGAAATTTGCCATCCTGAAAATTAGATTTTACTTTGGACTTGACTGACACCTTATTAGTATATCCTGGAACTGCCTTTCTCAACGTCCAACCAAAATACTAAGGAAATCAGAAAAAAATAAAATGTGCTTACACACACACACACACACACACACATAAAAACACACTAGAACTAACAGTCAATTGATTGATAAGTCTATTAAAAAGTAAATTCACTGACTACAATGTTGAGTGAGTTTATAGAAACAAGAAAGTAGAATGAAAGGAATTTCTCTGTACCTGACCCCATTCAAAAATGCAGTGACTATGCCAGGCACAGAGGCTTATGCCTGTAATCCTGGAACTTTGGGAGGCCGAGGCAGGTGAATCAATTTAGGTCATGAGTTCGAGACCAGCCTGGCCAACATGGTGAAACCCCATCTCTACTAAAAATACAAAAATAATTAGTCAGGCATGGTGGCATATGCCTGATACAAAGCCAAATATATCACAGAGAAAGAAAACAAATATCCTTCATGAACTTAGATACAAAGTTCTTTAATAACCTACTAAGTCAATTCAACAACATATAAAACTTATAAAAAAATTATATATACCATGACCCAGTTGGATTTATTTCAGAAATGCAAGATTGTCTTTATATTTGAAAATCAGTTAGTGTAATATATACATCATAATAATAGAATGAAGGACAAAAATACATCACCTCAAAGATGCAGAAAAAGCATTTGATAAAACCCAACATTTATAATAAAAATTCTCAGCAAACTAGAAGAAACTTCATTCTGATAAAGGGCATCTACCAACAATTTAACAAAAGTACAATAATTGTACATTGCATTTTATAAACCATTCTTGAAATAAATTAAAAATTTAAAATAGACTGCCTGTGATCATGGATTGGAGAACTCAATATTGTTAAGATGACAATTTTCCTCAAATTAATCTGTAGATTTAACACAATCTTTATCAAAATCCCAGCAGGCTTTTGTGTAGAAATTGACAGGTTTCTCCTAAAATTTGTAAAGAAATGCAAAAGATCTAGAATAACCAAAATAATTTTGAAAAAGGAAGAACAAATTTAGAAAATTTTTACTACTCAATTTCAAAACATTTGGTAATACTATAATAATGGATACAGTGTGGTATTTGTGTAAAGATAGGCATACAGATAAATGGAACAGAATTAAGAGTTTGTAATAATCACTTATGATTTTTGACAAAGGTATTAAAACAATATAAGAGTGAAAAGATAGTCTTTTCAACAGGTGGTACTGGGACAAGTGGATATTCATATTTTAATAAATAAATTTAGATCATTACCTCACACCACACACAAAATTTAGCTCAAAATGGACCACAGACATAATGTACCAGGTAAAACTATAAAACTTCTAGCACAAAAGGAGAAAGTTCTCGTGTTCTTGGTGTGGGCAAAGAGTTCTTAGACATAACCATAACAGCTAGGGCCATAAAAAAAGCATGATAAATTTAACCTCATTAAAATTAAAAACTTTGGTACTTCAAAAGACACTATTAATAAAAAGACAAGTCACAAACTGGACAAGAAATTGCATATTATATGTCTAGTAAAGGTCTTCTATCCAGAATAGAAAAAAAAAAAAAACTCTAACAACTCGATCACAAAAACCAAAATAACCCAATTAAAAAGAGACAGAAAACACTCACAGAGAAAAAAAAGTAACCTGATGAAAAAATAGGCAAAGGACATGATTAGACATTTTTCCAGAGAAGATATTCAAATGGCTAATAAGCACATGAAAAGATGCTTGACATCATTAACCAACAGGAAAGTTGAAATTAAAAGCACAATATGATATCAGTGCACATCCCCTAGAATCTCTCTTGAGAAGATTATAGTCTGGTTGGAAAAGACAGACACATAAATACTATCTGTTACAGTTACTACCAGGGAAATCTAAATAGGATTTAGTTAGACATAAAAAGGCCATGGATGAAAAACTGTAGCAATAGACAGGCTGGATACCCCTCACTAGACTATGATGTTTCTATGACGTTTTGACTCCCAGCTTTTCAAAGTCTCTTCCCCTAACAATGGCCCTGTGAATAATTTGCAAAGGACCTCACTTCACGTTTCTTTATTGCCTTTGAATAAAGTTTCTTCAAACTTTTATCTCTTGGGGGTCTACTTCAGATCTTTTTATTGCTTTGAATCCATCCATCCATCCATTCACTTATTGATTCATTCAATCATCCATTTAGTCTTATAATCAGTAAATGTTTATTGAGCATCTTTTATCACCAGCACTGTTCTAGGCACTTGGAATTCAAAAGTGAAAAAAAAATAGTGAAACATGATTGCCCTAATAGTGCTTAACTTATCAGTACAAGAAGGTTTGAATTCTTCTTCTATGGGAAGAAGTGCACATGGTTTTTCTTGCATTTGTGCCCATCATTATTTCTCTTTCACCTATTCTTTGTTACACTCTAAAATTTATGTCTGTTAACCTTGATGTTAAATTCATCATGCCAATACTTCATAATATTTGATTATTTAGTTTAGTTTTCCTCATTTTCTCCACCAAATCTATGAAATTTTTCCCAGATGGCTGAAGTGTGTCTCTCAAACTCCAAATTCCCTGTTATCACCTTTTTCATAAATAAGGAATCAAAGCTTGCACTGAGCACTAACCAGAGTTTGTCATCTCGGCAGGAAGACAAATATAGCTGCTTCACTGCAGGTGACAGGGACAAGACTCCTGAATCCACGCCTAACGTTGCTGCTTAAAGACTCTCCTTTCTATTGACCTTGGCACTCTTTGGCCCTATTCTTGACATCTCTCACTTCTCTGAGTGAGCTTATGGGGGCTCAGTCTGATTAAATCAACCCACAGGCATCTGTAATTACCAGTCGTTACCACCACTGGATAATGTAACCCAGCAACTGTCAGAATGCTTAAAATGTTTAAAATAGAAGAAATGAAGACACAAAAATTATCCTGTACCATTTATTGTATTATTTCACAACAGATCTGATTTTTAAAAATTTTAGAAGTTGGTTCTCTTTTTGAGGTTAATAAATTTCATTAATTTATCAAAGGAAAGTTTAAGTAACTGTAGGAAAACATAATAAATATTATAATTGTTCTTATTTTAGTATGTATATTACGGCATTTTCTGCTTTTGTCTCTACTTTTATACATGAATATTAACCTGTACCTGAAGATCTTAGAAGTAGATGAAGGACTGGGCACAGTTGCTCACACCTGTAATCCCATCACTTTGGGAGGCCGAAGTGAGAGGATCCCTTGAGCCTGGGAGTTTGAGACCAGCCTGGCAACATAGGGAGACCTCATCTCTATTTAAAAGAAAAAAATTACCTAGATCTGTGGCACGTGCCTGTGGTCCCAGCTACTCAGGAGGCTGAAGCGAGATAATTGCTTGAGCCTGGGAGGTCGAGGCTGCAGTGAGCTATAATTGTTCCACTTCGGAGAGGAGGACAAGAACAGAGCCTGAAGAAGTGAAATAAATATGAGTGTGGCTACATGAAAAAAAAAAAAAATTGTTCCACTTCACTCCAGCCTGGGTGAAAGAACAAGACCCTGTCTCAAAAAAGAAAAGAAAATAGATGAAGGGACAAATATTTACTAACTCCCTATATTAATTAATGATAGGATGTAACTCTATCCTCATAATGATACTAAAATGTAGATATTATTGTTCATGTTCTTTGGAAGAAACAATGCAAGCTCAAATGTGATCATAAATTTATTCAAGATTATAGAATTATTAAGCAGGGAAGGAAGGCTTCATTCTCATATCTCTTTGACAGCAACAAATCTCCATCATAGTCCCATTGTGCCATCCCATATTTACGCTTAAGAAGTAATGCTTACAATTAGAAGAGCCCCTCAATTTACATTAAAAGTGAACTGAGCATAGTAAGTATGGCTACATTTTAGTTCTAAATTCATCCTTGGTAAAATCTCATCATTGGAAGAAGTTGAAGAAAGATGAGATTCATAAGTTTTGGGGTTCAGAAGCAATGAATAATTTTTCTCCTGCCTCATTACTCAATTTAACACATGTACAAATGCTTTTAGGTACAATGAAAATACGTCTTATAGACTGCCACTTTGGAAGAAACATTCACTTTACATTTTGAGTGAGAGAACTCGATTTAAAATTCTCTTCACTACATTTTCAGAGACTCCTACAATTTTTAAAACTCTTTCTTCATTTCCTTAAGTCATTGTTTGTGCTATAATTTCAACAGTGTCTCCCTGGCTTTTGCCATCAGTGAAACAAAGAGTCTTTCAAGAAACTGACCAACAACACAAAAAATTACTGGTCATAATATTTTTGTTCATTTTTTTCCAACAAATATTTCATTTATGCTTATTGTTGGTTGCCTCCTTTAAATCTAGCTGAAAGGAGGGCAGATGATCTTGTTTATTTTGATGAAAATGCATCTGTAACTTAAAATATGACCATTAATGAATGGTCATATTTGGTTGGATTTTGGTCTTAGAATGCAAAGAAATACACTGGCCTTAATACTGTTGGAAAATGTCAAAATATACCTAAAAGCGAACAAGATGCCATTGCAGGCCTTCTCTACAGCCAGGTAAGGACAGGACTAAGCCTGCATATTGCCTCCAGGGAGCTTCCCTCCACACCTGCCCAAACAAAGCTGCAGAGCTTCAGTGTGAAAGTCTGAAACAAAGCTGAATCTTCAGCAGCACTGACTGTGGCCTGTGGGGACAGAAGGCCTAATCACTTCCCCCCACCCTCCCCCCTACCCCCCCCATCTTCTTTTTTAGAGGCAGGGTCTTTCTACTTAGCCCTGCCTGGTCTCCATCTCTTGGTCCCAAAAGGATCCTCCCACCTTAGCTTTCTAAGTAGCTGAGACTACAGGCGCAGGCCATGGCTCCCAGCTTTCAGACCTTCTTTCAAAACATAAGTCAGATAACAAAACTTCTCACCTTATTAGAATTCAAACCCAAATCCCCCATGACTTTGCCTCCAGCTACATCTCAGACCTCATCTCCTACCCCTTTCCCGCTTCTTACCAGCTCCCACCACTCACAAACACACAAGGTATAATCCTGTCTAAATGACTTTGCAATTCTACATTCTGTCCCGGGAATTCTTTTCTTCAGCCATGGCCACTCAGATCACTGTTTAAGTTCCCTCAGTTCTCTATTAACATGTTACCTTTTTAGAGAGGTCTTTCTCAAGCATATAATATGAAATTAAGACTTTCTCTCTTCCCATTGTTTTGTTAAGTTCCCTTGTGTTATTTCTTATACCCTTTAATCACTACTTTGCACATGATGTATTGTTTATTGTCTCTTTGCCACTACCAGAATTAAAAGCTCCAGGAAGAGTGAATAAAATAGTCTTATTATTGCTTTCCATAGAATATCCCTGGCACATAGCAGGAACTCAGAAAGGACTGGTTAAATAAATTGTTAAATGAAACTAGCAAGATTTATTTTCTTTAACTTAAAACAACAAAAGTGATCAACAGAATGGCTTAATTGCTTTAATGACCAGGAAATGTAGGTGAATGATAGAGAGGTCAGTGGACTTGGCTAAGTCTTAAAATGAAACCCATGGTTTGGGTTATCCCAAAATGAGAATGAACTCTAGAATCATTTTATGATCACTACATCAGTTTTTAATGTCACCCAATATGTTTCATTTACTTCTATTGGTCTCCTGTTTCCTCTTCTGAAAAGTTATAAGCTTTATAATCTTCAAGTTAAACTCATACCATCTCCTCCTTAAAAGGAAACAGAAGCAATACTAATGTGCTCTGATTAAGATTAGAAAACCCTATTTAGAAGATTATTTGTGTGTGTGTGTGTGCTGTTCTCTAATAGAGCTTCCACATAATGGCTTTTAACTTTTCAATATAGAAAATGCTTGATGAGATATAGCTAGAACAATCTGATCTGATACTTGGGGCTTTATAGCTCTCATACATTTTTGTTCAGAAAAAAAGGAATGATGAGCTAGCTGAGCATAATAATGTGAAAGAGAAAATGTGGTGATGGCATACTATTGTTCACTTAAAAATCTCTGAACATCATACTTCCTTTATTTTGTGCATGTATGAGGCCAAAAATATGCCTGCCATTATAATCAACTTCTTATCCCGATCTAGGATATTTTTATGAATAAGATAGCTATGTTTTGACTTGCTGTTTTATTTTCATTGTGCTGAACCTAGGGTTTTTTAATCTTCCTTTATAGAAACGAAAAAGTCTTGCAATGCTAGAACAAGCACATGATTTTAGAGGTTTTATTTTTAAAGGCCAATGTACTTATACATACACAATTAATTAGTTTTCTCAAAAAATATAATGATCAATTTTGTCCCTTGTTCTTTAACATGTGATACATTATCAAAATACCGAGGTAAGGTTGCCAGGAGCTTAGCAAAGAAATGGCAATGTACATTCTTTTGTCCCCTAGAGTTAAGCTATTGTCACAGACATATCTCTTAATTCCTACAGTTTAAACTGCATATATCTGTTCAATATGACCTCCTCAATTTGATTCACAAGAGTGTATTTTGAGGTATTATAATTGAATCTGTACAGTGACCACAGGGAGGGCAGGTAAGGGCAGAATTTTATTTCTGATTTCTCTAGAGAAGATGATAACAATGAAGTGAATTATAATTGAGTTCTACAAAACATGAAGAAAGACAAATTTAGTTTTCAGATGTTTCTAAATACTTTATGCTTAGAGTTCAATACCACTTTAATATTTTCTTTCTAAATAAGAAAATTACATTCTTTGAATTTTTGAAGATTGGGTGTGTTGGTAATGCCCTTGCCACTTCTGTCACCAAATCATTTTTTATTGCTTAATTTGTCACTACTGTAAGGAAATTACCTTTACAACCAAAGTATTTAAGTTACGACCTGAACACAGATTGGATATTCAGTGATCTTACTCAGGCACTGCTGTGTTAATTGAATATTTTCCTTATTATTGCAAATCTTGGGGGTTTTTGTATACTTATAATATATATTTATTAAGTGCCAAAGATTAGAAAATCAAACTTAGCTTCTGACTTCTTTTTTAATTAAGGAAAAATATATGTCTCTAGTTATAAGTGTTCTTATTATTGTAATTTTAAAAAAATAATCAAAATTTTGGCAGAAATTAAGTGCATTTGAAATAGTAATAGAATGAAAAAGATTGTTAAGAATAGACATTCAATGATCCTATGAAATCTAGCTACCTTTATCACCCAACCCTTTTAAATAACTTTTCTCTTGGCAAAACAAGAGAAAGTTATTTTATTTCATTCTCAAGTTTTTCTAGAAATACATTTCTTCTGTAGAAGAAAACAGTATATAGATCATGCAATTGTGTCCTAAGTCATTTAATAAACAGTTCTTCACTTGCCCAGCTTAATAATCAGTCCTAATGCCCAGCTTAATTTGGCCTTTCCAGTTGTTTCATTAATTTTACTGCAAAATATTTTCTAGTAATAGTAATAGATTAAATTCAATGCGTATTTATTGTATAGCACACATGGCCAATAAATCCTGAAAAAGCACCTTGCCTTTAAGGTAAGTGCTATTATATTTACATTTTACAGAGAAGAAAACTAAACTTAAAAGTCAAAAACATAAAGCCAATAAGTGGGTAAGCAGAACTTTAATGCAAATATGTTGCTCTAAGCCCATGCTTATGACATTTGTTGTTTATTACTGAGAGAAGGGAAGTTACATGTACTGATTCCTTAATTCTTATCACATACTATGCAGGGTGAATTGCATATGTTACTTATTCCTTACCATGGCAATATAAATAATAAATATTTAATAACCCTATTGTACAGATGGGCAGTATTTGTTCCAGAAATCTGAGTTCTCTCATAACTAGACATAAAATCTTAAGAAACATATGTATGCCTCCCAAGAACCAACTTTTTAGATAAATGAGCATCTGCCTAGTGACTCTCTAAGCAATTATGTACTCTCCACCTACGAAACTTAAAATATCTTATCTGAGAGATTCACCAGCAGGTACTGCCATTACACATACCACTCCACCATGATCCAGCATCAATGTCTTGTGCAGACACTCCCTCCTGGGAGGAAAATATAATTGATGGTTATGCCTTTTCCCTTACCCCATTGTCAGGCTCTGATTTCAGTAAAGCCCTACCAAGGCCCTCCCTTTCCACCTGTAGGCTCTGGAGAATACATACATAGATCCTTCCTCTAAGAACGTTGCAGATGCTTGAGCAACATTATTTCCAAGTTAACTTTATTTCTGTGATTTTATGCTGATTCCCCATAGAAGTACAGTTGCTTTAACTAAGTTTATATTTTAAGTGGATGTTGGCCATGACATCTCACTAAAGAAGTCCTCTTGTATACGGACCCCAGCTGAAGAAACAAAATGAAAAAAATGGGTGAAAGAATTCTCAAAGCTCAACATCTCTAAAGGCAAATTGACAGAAATGTCTGTTCAAAGAAGACAAAATCATGAGATTTATGCTCAATAGCGTTTTTTTTTTTTCTACTTCTGTGGGGCAGAAGATGTGATTTAGCAGATCTAGGAACTGGGAACTAAAAGTAAATAGTTCATCATTCTCCTCTCAGAGAAAGTCTTCTTATGGTACAGAGGAAAGATGAGATGAGGAGAAAAAGCCAAGAGAAACAAGCAAGATTGATCTTAATGCCTAGCTGTGCAGAATTTTAAGAATATTTCTGGGCATATTGTATATAAAGGAGAGGACACAAGTGGAAAGAAAAAAGTTGAAAATGGAGTGAAAGGTCGAAAAAAAATCCCAGCAAAACAAACTCTGAATAAAAGTCCCAGAAATTATAGATAGCATAAAGAGCCTAAGAGAAGTTATGTCTTCCTCTTAGGAATAAAAGATGAAAATAAGTGGAGCTATGAATAGAATTTATGATTCCACTAGTGACAGTTATAAGCATGGAAAATGGTGCTTATGAATCTGGAGGTGAGGAGATGGAGAAAGCTTGGCAAACTGTCCTCATTGTTCAAATAATGTTACTGAGGCATCGCTGCCACCTAGTGGCCAACATCAACTTTAATGCTATCTGTTCCTGTTTGAGGGGGTGAGTTTCAGTATTTTTAAAAAGAAGATATGAAGAAACAGTAAAGTCACTGCCATTGCTTCTCCAACAACCTCTAATTTGTGTTCTTTTCCAAGGCTCTTCTACTTGTAGGAGCCTATACTTATCTCAGTAGGTGCTTATCTCTTATGGAAAAGAATAGAAAATTACTTCATCAGGATTGTATTTTAGTGACGCATCATTGTATTTTTCCATTTAGATGGATTGGCTCATCTTTAATTTTTTTAATTTAAATATTTAATTGGCAGTCCTATATAGAAGGCTAAGCATTCAATTTTTCTTACAAGATATTCGACAACCAACTGGCAGAATTTACCTTTTTTCCCCTCACAGCATGACTTGACATGATGTTTTCTCACAACTACTGTGTGCTAAAAGGGTCAGTCAAATAACTCTACATACAGTCCCAAGCTCTGAGGAAATTGTAGCATCAGGAGGGATGTAGAGAAGATGTAGAGAGAAAGAGTAAAACAGAGCTTCTTGCAACTTAAATCTTTGCTGCCTTAGTCTCAAAGCCTTGGAACTCAAGAAAACCACAGATTTACAGAGCTTTGACTATATTTATAAAAAGCTATCTCTATAGTTTTTTTCCACCATTGTTAATCATATTGCAGAATATCTTCCTTCTCAGTGTTAATAAATAAAATCACCACATTTTGTGGAAAAGTTTGGAACTAAATAATCTGGAAATAACCAACCTATGCTTCTGCCATATGGCACTGGGAGGCAGATACACAGACCTAGGCTTAGAATAATGTAGTCACAGATTCTGAACACATTCAGTTCTTTTCCTCCCTAGTAAGTGGTTCATCCAATTAATCCATAAGGACAGTGTCTGCTTTCTAAACTCTGGCAATCCAACACAACCACAGCATAAGCAACTGTAAAATAGATAGAGGTTTTAAATTGAACCCTCTGCTTCCTTCTGTTAGAAATTGTCCTCATTCATTTTACTCTCTGTTCTTATATCTTAATAGTTCATTTTAAGTTTTTCTCCCAGTCTTTTTTTCTCTCTGAATAAATGGAAGAAGTGTTTAGCTGTCAAGAGGAAAGTATGGATGAAGAAGAGATGTTCAGGACTAAGTGCTCCTTAGTTTATTTCTGATTAAAGTGGTTGTTGCTAGTAACATCATATCGTTGACTTCCAAACACTGCAAGTATCTTCCATTAGTCAACTCAAATGCAGAAGGATCCCCCCAGAAGAACAATTATATGAATACATCTTTGGAAGACAAAATTTTCAAGGGGAAGAAAAATAAAATGTTAGATCAGACGCAGAATAGCTGAGTGTTTTTCTCCTCTGCTCTTATTTTATCTAGTCCTTCTACCATGTAAAGGAGGCCCCAGACCCGTCAGCCATACACCAGCTTACCACCTTCAAAAGTTTTGCCTTGTTTTTTATGTTTACTGTGATTTATTTAATCCTTTTTCTTTAAATTCACTTTTACTTAGCTTCATTCTAGATAATAAAATGGCAGAAATTATCACTTTGATGCTATTTTTTGTATAATTCCCATGAAAAGAAACATAACTATTAAAGAAAAATGTCTGCTACTCAAAAGCCAAAACCTGAAAGTTGAAGAGAAGAAAATAAAAAATGATATCTTTCTGTAGCATGCTTGGTATCTCTTTTCTCTCTCCCTCTGTCTCTCACACACACACAGACACACACTCAAACACATAATGGCAATTTGAGAGTATATTGATCTAAATGTTTAAGAATTAGATAGTTGAAAGAAGTAATGCAAAAAATATAATAATTTAAAGAATTGAAAGTAACTTCATATGAAAATTGTACTTCTGGCCATAATGAAATAATAAGGACCAGACTTAACCTCCTGCTATAAACACAGAAACTGGATGAAATATCTAAAATAAAGTATTTTTAGGCTTTAGGCAGTAGGCAGCCCAGGACTATTATCCCTGAGGAAAGGGAAACTATGGTGTGAGCCCTACAACCTCCCTAGCTTCCTGCCTAGAGGAAATTTCTGTACCACGGCCACATGGAAGGGGAAACCAGACAGAATCTAGCAGTCTTAGGGAGTTGAGGAGAGCAATTGGAGTTCAGAGAGGCTGAATTCCTTTGAAGCTGTAGGACAGAGTTACAGAAAGGAGAGAATTATAAAAACAAAACAAAACAAAAACCTAGCTGCAGATTTGTTACTGGAATCACCTTGAGTCTTTGTTGAGTACTAGACAGTGCACGTAGGAGTAAAACTCCAAGACCTCAGTCAACAAGCAACCTCGGATTTGTAAGCAGAATAATTTCTAGAGCTCACAAAAGCCAGGGTGTCATTCAAGCACCAACCAATCAGCATGAAGAGTCCTCAGTAGTCACTTGAGGACGTTCAGTACAGACTCCAATTGATCATGCTTTAGTGAAATTATCCCAGGAGTAAATGCTACTTAAAACCATCCCTGGCCAGGTACGGTGGCTCATACCTGTAATCTCAGCACTTTGGGAGGCTGAAGCAGGTGGATTGCTTGAGCCCAGGAGTTCAAGACCAGCCTGGGCAACATGGTGAAACACCATCTCTACAGAAAAATACACTGGGCATGATGGCACATAACTGTAATCCCAGCTACTGGAGGGGTTGAGGTGGGAGGATCACTTGAGCCCAGGAGGTCACAGCTGTAGTGAGCTGTGATTGTGCCACCACACTCCAGCCAGGGTGACAGAGCAAGACCCTGTTCAGAAACAAAATGAAACAAAACAAAATAACAACAACAAACCCAGCCCTAATACATCTTCAAAACAATACTCAAAGCAATCAAACTGGTCTGCAACTTAAGTGTCAAAACACTCATTAAAGACAAGAAAATCCGGACACTTAACAATATAACAATTACAATGTCCAACATTCAATAGGAAATCATTGGGCATGACAAGAAGCAGGAAAATGTGACCCATAACAAGGAGGAAAAGTATTTCAAAGAGAATATAAGCATAATGAGTAGAGAAGTGAAAAAATAAAAGGAACTCAAGCACCCTCACACACATGTATCACTTTGATCCTTATACCAATCAATTAAGGCATGACACAATATTATTTAACCCCATGTTATAGATGAGAAAACCAAGTCATAGGTATTGTAAATAAACTGCCAAAAAGACATGAACCCCATAGTTTTTAGAGTCAAACTAGAACCCGAGTCTCTTGAAACATTAATGTTCTTCAGTAGATGGTAGCATAAATCATAGTTAAAGGAGGTTACTGTGGATAGTAGTGGACTATGGTAAATTTTCTTAGATCATTGCAAGGCAAAATTATCAAGAAAAACTGTGCATGTGTAAATGTGTGCCTGTGTGTATGCATGTGCATGTGTGTACCTGTGTGTACATGCATAAAGGCTATGCCATACAGATTATACAATTCCACACAATAATTACTTATTCTTATAAAGTTCATTTTACTATGCTGTTCTCAAATCTTAATATAGTTACCATTATAAAAATGACTTTTCTAATGGAACGAGGACTAACTCTTCCCCAATTCTAAAAGCAGGGCTCCAAAACATTGCCCTAAGGATGTAACTGGAGAAAAAAGGAGGAAATTAGTTTTAAACTAAAAGCCACTTTTATGTGGCGAGGTCAGTATAACTCAGGAAAGAGTTTAAAAATTGAACTTACAAAACTTTCGTTACTGGAAATTTCTAAAAAACAACAATTTGTCTGGAAAAGGTCTGTATAACTTTTCTTAGAGGAAGAAGGCTAACTAGAAGATGTGTGACAGACTCTTTTAATTCTAATGTTCCATATCCATTATTCTTTCCTTATAATATCCATGATTCTTTCCTTAGTCACTGTGAATACATTTGAATGTTATATCCTATGGAAGGGATGTAAATTTCAGAGTATTAAAATATTCCCTTTTTATGCTGTACTCTGAAAAATGTAGGAGCTTACTATCATTTTTGAGTTATGTTACATTTAGAGCACGGGAATAGAAATGGCCAGGGATATGCAAGAGTCCATATAAGACCTCACTAATGTGAACACTTTGATGAATACAAACCAGTGCTTCCTTATGAGTGTACTGTAAAGACATATGTATATACTTATTTATAATATGTATAATAATTTTAAAAAGTATGTAAAAATGACACATGCATATATATACATGCAATCATGCATGTGTGCATGTGCACACACATATATATTTGAGAAACACTACATAGAAACACAGTATTTTTTCTTAAAGATTCACAATGCCTATTAACATGTTAAAGGTTTTGAAAAATTGTGCAATAACTTTTCATGCATTGGCAAACTACTCATATTGGAATCTTGTTTTGAAAAATAACTGTTAATATCTTGCAGAGCTATTACTCCCTTGAAATCCAGTCTGGGAAACAATGTTAAAGATGCTAGCTTCAAAATTTTGGTGCTGAAATAGGACTTCTTAAATATAAACACAAGCTTATACCCAAGTAATTATTTGCTCTTGTTAGATTCAGTTTCCTTATACAACAAATAGAATAGTGATATCTATCTCAAAAATTTGTGTGAGATTTTAAATTACAAACCTTATTCTACACAGTATCAGGTGCAAAGTAAATTTTCAATAAATATTAATCATATTGGCTATAATTTGATTAAATAGATGAAATTGTGGAGAAAAGCTTTTTTCATTAAAAATCGTGGGTTGTTACTGCAAGAGAACTATGAGAAAACCCAGAGTAAAAAGGCATATAATGTTCAATATTCAAAAGAAGATATATGGACCGGGCACAGTGGCTGTCATCTGTAATCTCAGCACTTTGGGAGGCCGAGGCAGGTGGAATCACCTGAGGTCAGGTGAAATTCTGTCACTACTAAAAATACAAACATTAGCCAGGCTTGGTGGTGTGTGATTGTAATCCCAGCTACTCAGGAGGCTGAGGCAGGAGAATCGCTTGAATTCGGGAGACGGAGGTTGCAGTGAGCCAAGATTGCGCCATTGCACTCCAGCCTGGGAGACAGAGCAAGACTTTATCTCAAAAAAAAAAAAAAAAAAAAGAAGAAGAAGGTATATTATATATTTTCATTCACTTGACACCCTTTACAACCAAAGTAGGGGCAAAACATCCCAATATAGTGGCTCTCCAAGTTTCAGGAGGATCTTTACTAGCCTTTTTAGGCAAATAGAGATTTCTCTATTAAATAAAGCCAGAAAAAGCTATCATTTTAAATGGAAATAATAACTGACCCCAAAGCAGTAACCAAATAGAATAGTTTGAAATGTCCGTTTCATTTAAATTTAGATGTTTTCAAAATGTTCATTTTTTAAAATTTAAAACCCTACTTTAAGTTTCTCTCAAAATTATTCCTACACTAAAAAGTAGACAGTGAATCTAATGGTTGACATTACTTTTCACTGAACTCTTTTGACTTTAGTTGACATTGGTAATTATCAACCAAGAAGTAATCACTTGCATATTTGAGGCCTCTACTTAGTATATGGCAGTAATTGACATTGAGGGAAATTTCAGGACATTATTCTTTTAAGAACAAAATCAAACTTTTCAGAGAAGTTTGTTGCATCTTCATCTACAGAATAGCATTCAAACATGAGCAACTAGAGTGTCATTTGCCAGAAAACTTTTGAATTGGACTTTCTGCCTAAGAATTAGTTTGTTCTTAGCAGAGTCGGCCTTAGAGACAGACAAATCTAAATTTGAGATCAGCTCCCTGACTTTCAAATTCTGCAGATTTGAGCAAGATATTTTGCCATTCTGTGACTTGTCTTACTTATAAAAGAGAAATGATGTCATCTGTTATATGAGGTTGCAGAGGTAAGAAATAAATGAGATCACACATGGAAAGCACCTAGAAGGGGACCCAGCAAGGTTTAAGTACCAAAAGATGGTAATTATATGTCTATCTATCCATAAGCTAGAAACAGAAAATTAAATATTTGTAGGTTAAAGCACATTAAAAAACAAATTCTTTAAAAATCATTTCATGACATTTTATGTATTCCTTGTCATCACATAAGTAAGATGGGAAAAGAAAATCTCCATGTCTTTGCTTGCCATTCCCCAAATAAATAACCCCCACCCAACCTACATCTGCTTGGCTAGCTCCAACACTCTTTCTTTTGGAAGTTTTTCTCTACTCCTATCCCTGGCTGAGTTCATTATTTTATCCTCTGGATCCCTGTGGGACTTATTTGGACTAATTATTCAATTTAGCCTGTATTTGTCCTGTCGTTGATCCTTTACTATCCATGTAATCCTGGCTGGCAAGAGAAGGTGTTTACAAGGATCATTTTTCAGCTAGTTGCCATACCTCAGAACTCAAATGGCTACTGAAACTGTATTACATGTAGTTGCTCATTCTGGAAGCCAGGGTACAAATTTCACACAAATTGTGATACCAAATACCATACAAATGTTCTCTATGTAATCTTGGATTACAAAAAAACCATGGTTTTTTTGAAGATCTACTTAGTCTGATTTACAGACTCCTAGAGGAGAGTGATATCATGAATGCAGGCTGCAATCTGTTTCTATACCATTGGGCAAAAAGTGCTAGGCTGTCTACTAATGCAGTGGCATTAAAATAACCATGGCTGGGTGTAGTGGCTCATGCCTAGAATCCCAGCACTTTGGGAATCTGAGGTGAGGGGATTGCTTGAGGCCAGGAGTTTGAGACCAGCCTGGGCAACATAGCAAGACCCCATCTCTAAAAAAGAAAAATAAATAAAAGAAAAACAACCACTACCTACAGAAAAAATGCATTTAACATTTCAGACTTCTCCTTTTCCTCCTCCCTCTCTTTCTCTCTCTCTCTCTTTTTCTCTCTCTCTGTCTCACACACACACACACACACACACACAAACACTTGTATACACACATAACTAAAACAAAATATTCACAACATAATACTTTATAATGAGTGAGGGACTTCTTCTACTCCAGTTCAGTTCTATTTTATTCCATTTTATTTTTTGATGCTGGTTATGTCATACTAAATTAATTTCTCATATTCCCAGAAAATTAGTGAGTGCTTAACAGCACATGAAACATTATATAACTCTCCTGCGAATTTTTGGGACCTTTGTTGTATAAAATATTTCACAAGTACTCTACTTTCATATCAGTTTTCCCAACAAAATACTTGAATGTTGCAATGTTAAAAAAATTAGATTGCATAAATAAAAGATATCTGAGAAGGTGTTTCTTTAAATGAGAAATGCTGTGCATCAAGGTCATAGTTTTCTAAATCCATAATACTAGCTTCTAATTTTATCCATGATTAGCATCATGACAGCCACCAGACATCTCCCACACACATTGCACCAGTTATAAATTTGTTTTTACAATGAACGGTCGCTTCATAAACATGATGCATGAAAGATACACTTCCTGTGCTGTTCTCCAGACAGCTGGAGAGGAAAAGTCAAATCCTTTATACAAAGTCTCCTTGTTGTCATTACATATGGTCTGTAGTTTCCAGACAGAGTGTCACCCTAGAAGTTGGCAACGAGGTACAGGAAAATGTCAGCCTTTTGCTTGAAGTTAAATGAAGTTCACCACTTGGAGAAGCAGTCCAGCCCCTAACTGGGTTCTTATGTGGACTCACTGAAGATGAAACTACAGTATCTGCCCAATTTCAAGGGAGCAAATGTAATTGTAATGCAAGAAAAGACTAGATGCATTTAATTAGACAGTATCCACAAAGGTACTGGAGAAAGATAATGAGTGAAAAAGGATTCATTTCTTAAACAGGACTCTAGACTCTATATAAGTAGCATGATGCCTCTTCAGCTCTATTATTTTAGGGAAAATGTGAAAAACAGCCTTTACCTTAGTCTGATGATATTCTCCATTATAAGAGCCTAACTCTCTTTGTTCTGGCTGCAGCCTCCTGATAGAACAGTTCTCAGTGTCGCTGGTTTCTAATGCAGATGTTCCTTGTGGAAAGAGAATACAGTGAACGTTCTAACTCCTTGGCAGTTCTCAATCAGTATAAATTAATGCAATTGAATCTTGACTAATAAGATGAAGACCACAGATCTTTAAAGTAGGTAAAAAACTTTAAGAGCATTTCAACCTCTTTCTTTCACAAATCTGGAAATTGAGAACCAGAGGGTGATGTGACTTTCCAAAGCTGCGGATTAAAAGTTTATCTAGGTTGAAATGTCTCCCACAGTAGAGTACTCCAGAGTAAATGGAAATAATTAACAGTCCTCCTTCATTTGATTATTCTAGTTTCACTGGGAAAAACTGCCATTTCTGAGCATGCAAACCTGAGACTTTCTCCCCCAGCAGCACACCATCAAAGAGGCACAATTTGAGGGACCAAAAGTTCCAACTGGGGGCAGAGAAATCTGAATCTAAACCCAGCTGTGTGGCATCAGGCAATTTTTATGATTTATTTAAACTTTCATTTTCTTATCTTGGGACATTAATACCACATGAATTATACCTAACCTACAAAGTTAATGTAATGATGTAATAAGTACCTACTAAATGTTAGTTGTTATTGAAATGTGATTTTTTTCTCTTTCTTATGTCTGAACTCCCCATAAATGGAACCCTGAAACTGAACTTCTGTCCCTATTTTCATTTCCAGGTTTTGGACACAGGTAGCACTAAATTGTCTGCTGTAATGATTCTCAGACAGTGGCCCCCAAAGAATACTATCATCACTACATGGGAGCTTGTTAGAAATACAAATTATCAGGCTCCATCCCAAATCTCCTGAATCAGACATGCTAAGGGTGAAGACCAGAAATCTGTGTTTTAAAAAACCCTCCAAGGAATTCTGATATATGCTAAAAGTTGAGACCCACTAGTTTACTGGATTCAGATGGAGTAGAGATGGAAATTGGCAAAAGGTGGTGTGATTAAGTCAAAGGACTCAATCTGAAGGCAGCTTCTAAAAGAAGACTGGACACGCATTAGAAAAACAGCTGTGAGTCAAAGCATCAGTCACAAGGGGCAGGGGTGGGATGGGGGTGGGGACAAGACAGGGCAAAATGCTCCGAGTCAGGAGATATTCCATCTCTAATGCACCTCCAGATAGAATGGAAAGTTCCCTTTAGACAAGTGGGGAAGACGATTTTATGGGCTGTGAGCCCAGAAACTTCATTATCCCAATTCACCTTAAGTCTATTAATTCTGTTAAATTCTAACATACTATAAAGAATGTTCACACAGAACAGCTCTTTGGGGTAAATCATAGATCCTCTTAGTCTGAAGGTTGATACTGATAGGCTATTATGACAACAAATATGACCCATAATTTCTTTCTAATTCTTATCATCATGATTTCAATGAAGTATTCTTAGAAAGTTACTTTGAGTTTCTCAGCTTAGTAACAGAAGCAGAAACACCACACTTTGGCCTGGTTTAGCCCCTGACTCTTGGCCAAAAATGTAGCAACTACAACAATCAGCAGTGATCTAGCATCTGAAGAAAAATTCTGGAAGGAGGCCATAACTGCACGCAAACTGTATCCACGGGAGGAGGGATCAATCTCTTTACTCCATAGCCAGAGACATTTGTTATATTTATTTTCAAACTCTTACCTCACATTCTGCTATCTGTGCACATGTGCAGATGCCATGAGTAAAAGGAACAGGCCCACCCCTCTCTGTTCTGCACAACACCAGAGAGTTAATCTATTGAAGTCCCCTGCTTAGGAATATAAAATCTTTAATCTCTTGCAGATGAAATTTAGTCTCATCCTTTGTCCTATTCCAAAGACTGGAGTCTGTCTTGGAAATCAAGTTAACTCCCTGATTGCCTTTCAACATAGTCCCTGGACCTAGCTGCCTGAGATCCCATACATTTCCAGTGGCTCCCTGTCTCATTTCTATGCTTTACTTCTGTCTTTCTTTTCCACCTAAAGTATTTTCTAGCTTAACCAAGTTACCACCTTGATTCCCTTTAATTAATTCACTCATCCAAGCAATAAATATTATGTGCATACTTAGCATCACCACCTACAAGTTACGGAGAACTGCGGAAGTCCTGTTTCTACCCTCACATTGGCTCACAACTTAGAGGTAAGAGACAGACAAGGTGACAGACATTTCCAACTTGGTGTGAGTAGTTTATAAGCTTCTAGAGGATGGGAACTCTGTTCTATTTACAGACATCAATTCATGACCTCTAGCACACCCGAGCTGCCCACATCACTAGAGTTTACACTACAGTGATACTGAGTTGAAATTAGGTCTAAAAATGGTGAAATCTTGTTTAAAGTTGTCCTTTTGGGGAAATGAATAGCAAAGAAAGTGGAATATCTAAGGAAAAAATGCCTTTTCTGAGAAATTTTACAACTAAATGAAGGAGATACAAAAGAGATAAAAAGAAAATGAGAAAGCATTTGTGGGCTGACTCAGAAGAACCTCAAATGAGAGGTTCTCAGGCAGGAACAAGAATTCCCAGAAAGCCTGGCAAAGAACAGGCTCTCAAGTCATTCTTTTTGGTTTGGAGTGCCTGGCATTTGATGCAACCACTGCTGCCCCTTGCCCCATTCCCTTTAGGGAAATCTCTTTACTTCACCTTGCCTCACCCTAGGACAGAAAATCTTTGTTTGACCTCCCATTTGCTTCTACCATTGCTGAAAACACTCAGTTTCTCCTAGAATAATTGCAGCTTGATATTTTATATCTTCATTTGCTATGTTGTTGACCAGGTGGTAGAAAAATATATTTTGCAACATGATTATTATTGTATTAAAAGTTCTTACCTTTTATGATCATAAAAATGAGTACTAAAATACCCAGACTTTAAAAATCAATGTCACAAATCACATCTAATTGAAAAGTAAACAAATTCTTTCTCGTATGCCCTTTATTATGGGATCAAATTTGTTTTTTTTCTGTGAATCTTCAGATTAAATAATTTTAAGGGTATACTGCAAGGATATGCTTGAATCTACTACATCTACCTCTATAGTATACGCAATATACAAAGTAGTCAAAGTAGATGATGGTGGAATTAGTACTACCGATTGTCCTGATACAAATTATTTAAATCACATAAAATTTTGTGAATCAAATGAACTTGGAAAATTTTCTTTAGTAGACAGTTAGCAAAGCTGATTTTTTGTTGTTGTTGTTGTTGTTTTTTTTTTTTTTTTTTTTTTTTTTGAGATGGGGTCTCACTCTGTCACCCAGATTTGAGCGTAGTGGTTCAATCATGGCTCACTGCAGCCTCAACCTCCTGGGCTCAGGTAATACTTCTGCCTCAGTCTCCTGAGTAGCTGGGATCACAGGGGCACACCACCATGCCTGGCTAATTTTTTTATTATTATCCATAGAAATGGGGTCTCACAATTTTGCCCAGACTGGTCAAAGCTGATTTTTTAAAACTACAAAATGTAGGCTGGAGTTTTTAGATAAGCTGTAATAGTGGGGTTTACATGTAAATGAAGACATCACTTTGCTTTAGAAATGCTCACTGCCTTATAAAAAGGCAGAGCAGGTGAACTGTGTACTGTGGTCAGAAGATGAGGAGACCCATGTCTTCGGGATTCTCTTCTGCTAATAGTGTGTGCCTCAAATTCTACTGTGGAGACTGAACTCTTGATCTGAATCTCTCTGCTGAAAGGCATAGCCAGTTGGCCATAATAATTCTAAGTATAATTTGTTACTGGCCATTTATAGTTTCTGTTGAAAGAAAAATCTATCACTGATATATTAAAGGGAATAAAGAGAGCAGATATTAATTATAAGCTTTCTATACACAAGGCATTATTAATTTATCTCCCTTAATCTTTACAAAACTATGAACTCTACTGGGTTGCAGCACTGGCTGCCACTAGCCTATAGAATTTCTCTGTGCAAGTTAGAAAAAGCTGTTGAATCTGGAAAGAAAAGGTCGTAAGGCACATGGGTTGGTGAGGGAATGCAGGCTGGATTTTAGCCCCAAATCATATTTTCGTGCAATACACAAGTTTCACAACTGTTCATAGTGCTTTGGAAGTAGGTGTTATTATTTTAAGTGAGAAAATGAAGGCTCAGGGGCTATGTATTCTTCCCTAGGGCAGAAAACAAGTAAGTGGGGCAATCAGGATTTGAACTTTGGCCTATTTGATTCTGAACTTGTAATTTATTTCTTCATCTGTAAAATCAGAATAAAATGGTATTTTTGTTGTAAAGTTGTCATGGGGGGGGGTTGAATAAGGAGATTTATGTAAAGCATTTCACACTGTATCTGTATCTAGTATACTATATTGTATTATACTCTATTCCCCTCCACACATACATGGAGCGGCAAGGATTAACAGCTGGTTTCATAATCTTTCCTCTAGTTTTGGAGACACTTAAGGATTTGATTCGGTCTAACCTCTATGGCATAAGAGTTTATGCCATATCCGAGATAAATGAGAATTGGCCTATTGACTATGTTCTGGATGAACCTCTTTTACCTTATCTTTGAAATGCAGTCATAAGGAACTTACTTGCATCAGAGTAGGGGAGACGGGTCATGATTCACTAGGTAGGGAGGGTGAAGGGACCATTCATCTGTTGTCTTCCCTGAGTTGAGGTAGTCTGCATGTACTCGCCCTGCCTCCTGTGACCACCATGTGCCCCAAAGGTAAAGTGACTGGGACATCAGAAACTGTGACTAGGAATCATGAATCTTCCACTGTGCCATTATTGCACATGCTTGTTTCCTGTCTTATCTTAAAGCCAAAAATACTTAGGGCTGGTTGAAGCTTACTTTGCTTTGTGAGTTTGATGTTGATCTGAGCCCAAGACTGCAGTTTCCAGTACAGGCTTGTAGGTGGTGCATTACACTATTGGGTAGAGTAGAGATCACGAGAGAGAAACAGAGAACATCTCTGAGAAGAGAGATAGGTCCTAAGATAAATTAGAAAATACCCAGGTTTCAAGAAAATGGAACAATGCAGAACAGAGGGAATCCTAGTGAGGAATTACTTGGTGCCTCTGCTTTACTATAAGTAGACATTTTTCCCAGCAGCCCCTGTAGGAGGACCAGACTTGGTATGATGGCTGGGTCCCAATTGCCAATTTAAGTCTTTGTAATGCAGTCTTAGAGCAGGAGAGAGACATAAGGCAATATTTCTTGTCTGCTTACTCTGTGCCATATGTTGTCCTTGGTACAATCTCTTATAATTACCAAAACTCTAAAGCCAGATAATTGATATTATTCCCATTTTATAGGTGAAGGAGGTGAAGCTCAAAGGCAAAAAAAAAAAAAAAAAAGTCAAGGCAGGCCAGAGGAGGTGGTAAAGTTAGCACTTAAGCCTAGGTCTACTGTTGCTGAAGTCCTTGCTCTTCCTACTTTGCCACGTTACTTCAAAAATATTAATAGTATTAATTTTTGCTGATGGTGTATTTTAGCCAAAATGTCTATATCCATTTGTAGATAGATTTATTGAGCACTTCTTATGTACTAGGCACTATGCTTTTTAAAATCTTGTTTCATTTAATGTTCATGACACACCTGGGAGGTAGATCCCATTATTGCTTTTCACAGATAAGGAAACTGACCCACAGAGGTTCATTAACCTGCCCAAGATCACACACTATGAAGTCACACAGCTATTCAGTGATACAGTCATATATACAAAAGGATCTAGAATTCCAGCTCAAATGGAGTGTGAATTCTTCTAGACCAGGAATCACATCTCAATGTATGTGTACTTCCCTAGGACATTAAAGATGGTGAAAACTCTGCAAGGACCAGTGGCTCACACCTGTAATCCCACACTTTGGGAGGACGAGGCAGGTGGATCACTTGAGGTCAGGAGTTCCAGACCAGCCTGGCCAACATGGAGAAACCCTGTCTCCACTAATACTATAAAAATTAACTGGGCATAGTGGCGCGCACCTGTAATCCCAGCTACTTGGGAGGCTGAGGCAGGAGAATTGCTTTAATCTGAGAGGAGGAGGTTGCTGTGAGCTGAGATCATGCTACTGCACTCCAGCCTGGGCGACAGAGTGAAACTGTGTCTTGGGAAAAAAAAAGATAGTGGCAACTCAATAAAGTTTGTTCTCTCAGAATCTGGCTATCCATCCCTTGTCAGGGAGATATAGTTAAAAAATTGGACTAGATCACTATTCGTAACAGAAAAAGACTGGAAACAACCCAAATTCCCACCAGTAAATAATGCATTGAATAATCTAGGTATGTTCAAATAGTGGAATAGTATACAACCTTAATTAAATGAGGAGTATTTATCTATATTTCTATGAAGCTATTACCAAGATATATTGTTAATTGAAATTTTTTTAAAAGCAAGTTATATGAGTGTACATAGCACACTACCTTTTGTGCAACAAATAGACAAATATATGTTTATATTGCTTTAATTATATAGATACGTTTACTTATGCTTTTATCTCTCTCTCTCTCTCACACACACACACACATTAGGTTTTGCTTTAATATGTATTTAAAACCTAACAAACATGTCACTTATGAAGAAGGGAGAGAACAGAGGTGGGTAGGGTCAGGGATGGAAACTTGACTTTTCTAAAACTGAATGTACCTTGCTTTATGTTTTCATTTTGAAACCATGCTCATATTTAACACAACTTAAAAAGTTGTATCAAAAAATAATAATTTTCAAAACCTGAAACAAGTGAACCAAACTATATATCATGTAGGTGACAATGACATGGAGGAGATTCAGTTTAATCGGCTTTAATTAATAATATTTTGATCACACATTCTAAGGATAAAAAAGAAAACCACAAAGAAATATTAATATATATTCAGTATGTTATTACTGAAAATATTGCTATTATTATTTTGAAACTATTGTGTGTATAGACATAAAATAAAGAATTATGTTAATATTTTCATGAGTTAAGATATGTTCAGAAGAAGGGTAAAGAGATATAAATATAAAAACTAAGAACATAAAAACACTGATATCTTTCATTGCAATTGGTGAAAATAACAGCATGAACTTAGGAATGATGTTTATTTTTCTAAAAAAGTATATTCACTATTTTCTTACTTGTTCCACTAAAAAACCTAGAAGCAATGAAAACCAGGAAATAATGAATACTCCTGGTGCCCAGGCTGTGGTTTTTTAAAAAAATTATTTCCCATTAAAAGGAACCAAGACTCCTTAAAAAAAAAAACAAACCGCTGATTCCAGGTCTGGAACAGGAAGAAGGCAAGATGAATTTGGAACATATTGTTGTGCCTGAAAGCAAAACTATCAAAGGAAACTGCATGGTGTCAAAAGACAGAAACAAACTTGAAGGGCCTCCCTTGGCCAAAGTTGGGAGAACTTAAGTATCAAAAAAGAAAAATAATTGCAATGAATTAAACATGTTAAATGAAAACATTTAAAAATCAAAGACTTTATGATGGTATTTAAAATAAAAACTCAGTGGTCACTTTTGGAGCTTGTTAAAATACCAACAAAAATTACCCTGGAAATTTATAGTTAAGGAAAGAGACTCAAGCATATATCTTGCCTTTCCTGCAAGAACCAGATTTTAAGGCAACCAGATAGTTGATGAAAAAAAGTTCTCCTTGATAAAAGAAGGATAATAATAGGCTCGAAAAAAATCCCATTTTGAAAATTTTAATGAAGTAACAGATTTGGGCAATTATCACGGATGGTGGCTGTAACCATTAGGTGAACAATTAGTGGGGAGGGACTTGTAGAACATATGTGAGACTGGTGACACCTGAATCCTGTCATCAATCTAAACATTACTGAAAGTGTAATGTCCAGGCATTATATTCATCTTGATGTGATATAATGGAAAGTATATACTACCAACAGCCACCCCCCCCCAAAAGTTTCTGAATCATTAACTATGAATTTTAAGAAAGTATGGAAGATAAAGAAGCATGTTGAAAGACACCATGAAGATTATGGTCAGACTAATCCAGAATGTGAGAAATTATGAGACAAATGACTCAGTTTCCTCAGCAAACAAATGGCACAAAAAGGAGGGGAAAGTGTTATAGATCGCAAGAAACTTAAGAGACATATCAATGAAAAGCAATATTTGGTATTATTTGTTTTCTGATTCTAACAGACCAATTATAAAAATACATTTTTGATAATTGAAGAAAGTTGAATCAGTCTATTTATTAGATACTAATAAATTATTTGTTAATTTTATTAGATGTGATGAGTGCCATAGTCATGCTAACAAGCATTGCTGATGAGATATACATATCAAATAATCTATTAGTAAGATAATATGCTAACTGGAATTCAAAATTATCTGAAAAAATAAAAGTTTGGTAGGCACAAAAAGAGATGAAGGAAGAAATAGCAGAAAATAGTGGTTGAAGTTGGTTGAGGAGGCATATGGATTCAATGAACCATATTTCCTACTTTAGGGAGTGTTTGAAAATATCGGTAAGAAATAGTCTGAAATGTGAAGTACAAATATGGAAACAAGGTGGGCTGGTTCCTGAACCCAGTCTATTCTGAAAACTCGGAACCCCCAGGGAGGGTCATGGTGTTAGATTGAGGCCCACTGCAGGTAATTGACATCCCTGTGGCACCTGGGTGCTGCCCACACACTAGCCTGTGGGACGTGGGACGTAAGAAGACCTTGGAGACTAGAAATCACCTGCAGACTGGAGACAGGTTAAAAAGGGCTCTTAGCCCAAACTGATACTGAAGCATCTCAAATTTTATAATGCAAGAAGTTATTAAATCAGCAACATTTATATTGCCACATGCTTGCTTTGTATATCATTGACGTTGTTCCTAAAATGTGTGGTTAATCATTTCTGAAAATTTTATATTGATCTATTTTATATAATTTAATTCAATTTTGTTTAACAAACATTAATAAGCTCCAAGTGATCAAGGTACTGTGGGGGTGGGAGTCAGGGTTGGGGAGTAACAAATATTAGAAAGAAAAAACATCTTGCTCTGCCTTTTTGGTGATTACAGTCTAACGAGAGGCAGGCAAACAAGCAGAGAAATGTGACATAAGTGATAAGAGAAGGACATGAGCAAATAAAAGCATTTTAGATGACTGAAGGGAATATAAGACCATGCTATCAGCCTTCCTGGAACACTACCAACCTACCACAAACAGCCACATTTAAGCCCTCTATCCTCTAATTCTGATGCTAAAGTTCTGATTCCATTTATAAGCCATCATCTCATCTCATCTTCTATGCAGTGCACGAGACTCTCTGAAATAGGTTGGTACCTTTGGACAATTAAAATGAATGCAGTAATTGGAAATATGAAGGTGCTCTCACAGGAATTGTGTTCTTGCTACGTTGTATATGCATGTGTAGGAATGTTAAAATGTTAACATGTCTTTGACTGCATAACTGCAATCATTATTAGTTAAATAGTAAAATGTTCTTTTCCAATTCTACTTTTATACATTCATTCACTTAACAAATACATATACCTCTGTGTGCCAGTCACTGTCTAGGCACTACAGACAAAGAAGTGGACTTGAGAGACAAGGTCCTTGCCTTTATGGGCTCATATTTAGATATCTGGAAATTAAACCAACTTGTAAACAACTATTTCAAATAAAGGATAAATAGAAGGAGATGTGGGGTGGAAGAATGAATATTATTAGATTAGTCCAAAGAGACCTCTCTTGAGAAACTACATTTGAGCTGAGTCCAAAATGATATAGAGGCAGCCATGTGAACAGATAGGGTGAGAGTGTTCCAGGCAGAGGGCACAGCAAATGCAAAACCTTTGAGAAGAAAACCAGCTTAGGATATTCAAGGATAAAAAAGAAGAAAAGAAAAACAGCATGCTGGAAGCAAACTGAGCTGGGAGATGAGTGGTACTATATGAGATTAGAGAGAAAGTCAAGGCTATGTGGAAGGAATAATCATGCATCTTGGTTTCCTTGTAAGGTTCATTCTTAGTTTGTACCTGTTGTCCTCTTCTTGACTAATAGGGCTCCTTTTATCTCACACATGTCCTAGAGGGGAGTAGAAATGATACTGTCACTCTACTCAGACTTTGGATCCTATTCCAAGTGCAATGGGAAGCCATGAGGTGATTTTACGCTAAAGAAAGGCAAGATGTGATGTATCTTTTGAAAGAGCACTGTAATATTTTATGCAAAATCTCAACTGATTTTTCCCTGTTTATAATAACTAACACTGATGATGATTACTGTTAGTTTACTGGATCAACAGAGGTGATTTCCCAGGTCTCCACTCCAATTTTTTTTCACATGATCACATAAACACATAAGTCAAATAAACATGGACTGGACACACATACACGCTCATCTACTTATTCTCTATGCCAAGGCAGTGGAAGAATATGGAATGTGTAATATTTTATAAACGTCCTTTTACTAAATGTTATTAGTAAATTATTCCCTTACATATATAGTATTGAATCAACAGCTCATTCATCTTCAGGGAACATATCAAATATACTGTTTAGGTAGCATGATGGCATGGTGCTAAGAACATTAAATTAAGAGGAAGGCACCTTGAATTCTGGCCACTTGGAATAATTTGTTTAAACATGTTAGGTCTCAGTTTCATCAACTACAAAATGGAAGTTTAGAGTTTTTTATTTCTTTCAAGGTAGGAGTGTCAATACTTGAAAATAGAACTAAAATAATGTGGAGGAGAGAGTGAAAGTAAGGAGAATGGAGACAGAAGAACTAAGACAAGGATTAGAAGGAGAAAAAAAGAATGAGGAGGGAAGGAGAGAGATGGGGAGAAGGAGAAGAGAGTGAAAGAAGAGGAAGAGGAGGAGGAGGAAGAAAGCAAAGGGAAACAGGAAAGGAAAAGCGGGAGAAGGAAGAGGGAGGAAAGGAAAAAGAAGCAGGAAGAGGAAAGAAGGGAAAGGAAGAGGGGAAAAGAGAAGCCAGGGAAGGAAATTAAGCTGACGAAGTGAATCAGTCAGGGTTTTTGTTGCAAGCAACAGAAATCAATTTGGTTTATTTAAGCAGAATTATCATTTATTCCCAAGTGGGCCAGATAATTGGCTTGGAGACTTTCACCAAGAACCAAGTCCAACTTTGTATTGCCCAACATAAAGCCTAGTAGGACTGGTCCCATAGAGACACTGATGCCACTGTTTCCAGGCACAGATTTTGAGGCTTATACTGCAGATACTCATAGTGCCAGATGCTGACTAGAGCTCTTGCCACCCTAACCCAAAGGATAGGTCTTTGCATCATCAGTTCTCAAATCCACATCCTCCAAGAGAGCATCTAATTGGCAAAGCCAAAGACACATGCCTGTGTCCTCTCTTCAAGCAATTTTCCTAGACTTTTTATGGAAAGAGGTCACTGTTTCCCACCCATACTCATAAGGTAGAAAATTCCTTACACAAAAAAAGCAAGATGTATGCTGGGCATACGAAAAGAATGACACATGTTCATTATAAGAGAACAGAGTATATTCAGTGATAAATTAGTTTTGTGGTAAAAATATTTTACTATGAAAATGGTAACATAGGCCAGGTACAGTGGCTTATGTTTGTAATTCCAGCACTTTGGGAGGCTGAGGTGGGGGGATTGCTTGATTCCAGGAGTTTGAGACCAGCTTGAGCAACACAGTGTGACCCTGTCTCTACAAAATTTTTACAAATTAGCTGGGTGTGGTGGCACACATATGTAGTCCCAGCTACTCATCTACTCAGGAGGCTGAGGTGGAGGTGGGAGGATTGCTTGATCCCAGAGGGTTGAGGGTACAGTGAGCTAGGCTTATGGCACTGCACTCCAGCCTGGGTGACAAAGTGAGACCCTGTTTCAAATCATAATAATAATAATAAATTATTTTAAAAATACAAAGAGAAAGAAGAAAGAAAGAGAGAGAGAAAGAAAGAAAGAAAGAAAGAAAGAAAGAAAGAAAGAAAGAAAGAAAAAAGAGGTAATGTAATTGATCTAGGGTTAAGTGAATAAAGTATAATATATTTCTCAGTTCTGATTATTCCAAGGAATCTTTTAGTCTGGTGTCAGGAAGAGAATGGAGACCAGAAATCTCTTTCCTTTTCTTCACAGCAAGATGGAAGAAGCCAAAGATTCGAGCTCTTTCTCTCAAATGTAGCTTTTCAAACAGCAAGTCCTAAGTCTCAAGTTAGGAAGTGAAAGTGTCATAGCTTTCTGATGCTGGCTAAAATTTTACTTTAAGTTTCTTGTCCTTGAAGAGAAACAGGAAGCACATTTTCTTATCAGCCAAAGCAGAATGAGTTCTTTTAGCAAGGTTCCACCCCCTGAGAGTGAACTTTGCACTGCCCAAATATGTGCGTGGAGCTCATTTGTGCTCTTATTGAATCCTTTAAAGCAACACAGCTGGAAGACTCAGATCTCACTTCCTTGATATTCTACAGTCTGCAGTTCATTTTTGCCAAGCCAAAAAGTGACTTGTGGAGGGAAAAATAACCCTAATAACAACAACATTTAAAAAGAAACAAAACCAGAGGAACTATCTGACATTTTGGCGCATCAGTTTAGTCAGTATATTCCTGCTGCTCGGAATAATTTCTCTGGACCTAGAACTCAACTTCTTCTTAGATAATTTATAATCATGGAAACCATACAGATCCCTGAGGTCAGGGAGCCACAGCGAGACCACATCCTTTGTTTTCATTTCTCAGCTCCAAGTTAAGCTGCTTATTGTGCCTGGATCCAAGATGTAGAAATCATCCAGAGTGGCTGGGTTGTGTAAGAATGTTTCAACTGGCATGATGCCTGCTCTATCAATACAAATCGCTTAACTATTTTCTGATAAACCAAATAATCATCCTACATGGCTCTCCTGAAACTGTAACTGTCTCTGAGCTGGCAGAGGAAGACTTGCAAAGGTGTTGTGTTTGAGAATCATCTGCAGATTGAGTTTTACAGGAGCTGGTTCCCTTACTTTGACACCCTGGGAGCAACTTCATGTAAAGAACAGATCAGCATCTGAATATGGAACAGTAGGTGTCAGGCCTCTGAGCCTAAGCTAAGCCATCATATCCCCTGTAACCTGCATGGACACATCCAGATGGCCAGTTCCTGCCTTAACTGATGACATTTCACCACAAAAGAAGTGAAAATGGCCTGTTCCTGGCTTAACTGATGACATTATCTTGTGAAATTCCTTCTCCTGGCTCATCCTGGCTCAAAAGCTCCCCTACTGAGCACCTTGTGACCCCCACTCCTGCCCACCAGAGAAAAACCCCTTTGACTGTAATTTTCCTTTACCTACCCAAATCCTATAAAACGGCCCCAACCCATCTCCCTTCGCTGACTCTCTTTTCGGACTCAGCCCGCCTGCACCCAGGTGAAATAAACAGCTTTATTGCTCACACAAAGCCTGTTTGGTGGTTTCTTCACACAGACGCGCATGAAATTTGGTGCCATGACTCGGATCGGGGGACCTCCCCTGGGAGATCAATCCCCTGTCCTCCTGCTCTTTGCTCCATGAGAAAGATCCACCTACGACCTCAGGTCTTCAGACTGACCAGCTCAAGAAACATCTCACCAATTTCAAATCCAGTAAGCGGCCTCTTTTTACTCTCTTCTCCAACCTCCCTCTATCCCTCAACCTCTTTCTCCTTTCAATCTTGGCGCCACACTTCAATCTGTCCCTTCTCTTAATTTCAATTCCTTTCATTTTCTGGTAGAGACAAAGGAGACACATTTTATCCATGGACCCAAAACTCCGGTGCTGGTCACGGACTAGGAAGGCAGACTTCCCTTGGTGTTTAATCACTGCAGGGATGCTTCTCTGATTATTCACCCATGTTTCAGAGGTGTCAGACCACGCAGGGACGCCTGCCTTGGTCCTTCACCCTTAGGGGCAAGTCCCGCTTTTCTGGGGGACTTGCCAACCCCTTCTCTCCATGTCTCTACCCCTTCTCTGCTTTTAAGGGGGAAGGGCAAGAACCCCTCAACCCCTTCTCCTTCACCCTTAGTGGCAAGTCCTGCTTTTCTAAGGGGCAAGAACCCCCAATCCCTTATCCCTGCTTCCTGACCTCTTATCTCTGTGCCCCAATCCCTTATCTCTGTGCCCCAATCCCTTATTTCCGTGCCCTGACCTCTTATCTCCATGCCCCAACCCCTTATTTCCATGCCCCGACCCCTTTCCCGCTTTTCTGGAGGGTAAGAACCCCCAAACCCCTTCCCTCCGAGTCTCTACTCTCTCTTTTCTCTGGGCTTGCCTCCTTCACTATAGGCAACCTTCCACCCTTCATTCCTCCTCCTTCTCCCTTAGCCTGTGTTCTCAAGAACTTAAAACCTCTGCAACTCACACCTGACCTAAAACCTAAATGCCTTATTTTCTTCTGCAACACCGGTTGGCCCCAATAAAAACTTGACAATGGCTCTAAATGGCCAGAAAATGGCACTTTCAATTTCTCCATCCTACAAGACCTAAATAATTTTTGTCGAAAAATGGGCAAATGGTCTGAGGTGCCTTACGTCCAGGCATTTTTCACACTTCATTCCCTCCCTAGTCTCTGTTCCCAATTTGATTCCTCCCAAATCCTCCTTTTTTCCCTCCCACCTGTCCCCTCAGTCCCAACCCCAAGCATCGCTGAGTCTTTCCAGTCTTCCTTCTCTACAGACCCATCTGACCTTTCCCCTCCTCCTCAGGCTGCTCTTCACCAGGCTGAGCTAAGTCCCAATTCTTCCTCAGCCTCCGCTCCTCCACCCTATAATCCTTCTACCACCTCCCCTCCTCACACCCGGTCCA
The DNA here is from genome assembly GCF_028858775.2 of Pan troglodytes. NCBI lineage: Eukaryota > Metazoa > Chordata > Mammalia > Primates > Hominidae > Pan > Pan troglodytes. Next base: position 155,795,933 of record NC_086015.1, read on the forward strand.
GCTTATAGTTTAGTTCCGTGACTAGCTCTTCCCCACCTGCCCAGCAATTTCCTCTTAGAGAGGTGGCTGGAGCTGAAGGCATAGTCAAGGTACATGTACCTTTTTCTCTATCAGACCTCTCTCAGATCAGTCAATGTTTAGGCTCTTTCTCATCAGACCCCACTAAATACATACAGGAATTCCGATATCTAACTCTGTCCTACAATTTAACCTGGAGTGACTTAAATGTCATCCTGACTTCTACCCTCTCCCCAGATAAACGGGAAAAAGTTTTTTCTCTAGCCCAATCTCATGCTGATAGCTGCTGGCTTCATGAGCCAGACCTCCAGGAAGGCATTAGAGCAGTTCCCCGAGAGGATCCCCAGTGGAACTACCAGGCAAATTCCCCAGGTATAGCTAGGCGAGATTACATGATTTCCTGCTTAGTTGAAGGGCTTAAAAAGGCAGCTTACAAAGTTGTTAATTATGACAAGCTTAAAGAAACTACCCAAGGTAAAGACGAAAACCCAGCCCACTTCATGGCCTGCTTAGCAGCAACCCTTAGACACTTTACTGCCCTAGACCCAGAGGGGCCAGAAGGCCGCCTTATTCTTAATATGCATTTTATCACCCAATCCACTCCTGAAATTAGGAAAAAACTCCAAAAATTAAATTCCGGCCCTCAAACTCCACAACAGGACTTAATTAACCTTGCCTTCAAGGTGTACAATAATAGAAAAAAGTTGCAATTCCTTGCCTCCACTGTGAGACAAACCCCAGCCATATCTCCAGCACACAAGAACTTCCAAACGCCTGAACTGCAGCGGCCAGGCATTCCTCCAGAACCTCCTCCCCCAGGAGCTTGCTACAAGTGCCAAAAATCTGGCCACCAGGCCAAGGAATGCCCACAGCCCGAGATTCCTCCTAAGCCGTGTCCCATCTGTGCAGGACCCCACTGGAAACTGGACTGTTCAACTCACCTGGCAGCCACTCCCAGAGCCCCTGGAACTCTGGCCCAAGGCTCTCTGACTGACTCCTTCCCAGATCTTCTCAGCTTAGCGGCTGAAGACTGACGCTGCCCGTTCACCTCGGAAGCCCTGTAGACCATCACAGACGCCGAGCTTTAAGTAACTCTCACAGTGGAAGGTAAGTCCGTCCCCTTCTTAATCAATACAGAGGCTGCCCACTCCACATTACCTTCTTTTCAAGGGCCTGTTTCCCTTGCCTCCATAACTGTTGTGCTATTGATGGCCAGGCTTCTAAACCTCTTAAAACTCCCCAACTCTGGTACCAATTTAGACAATACTCTTTTAAGCACTCTTTTTTAGTTATCCCCACCTGCCCAGTTCCCTTATTAGGCTGAGACACTTTAACTAAATTATCTGCTTCCCTGATTATTCCTGGACTACAGCTACATCTCATTGCCACCCTTCTTCCCAATCCAAAACCTCCTTTGCCTCCTCCTCTTTTATCCCCCCACCTTAACCCACAAATATAAGATACCTCTACTCCCTCCTTGGCAACTGATCACGCACCCCTTACCATCTCATTAAAACCTAATCACCCTTACCCCACTCAATGCCAAGATCCCATCCCACAGCATGCTTTGAAAGGATTAAAGCCTGTTATCACTCGCCTGCTACAGCATGGCCTTTTAAGCCTATAAACTCTCCTTACAATTCCCCCATTTTACCTGTCCTAGAACCAGACAAGCCTTACAGTTTAGTTCAAGATCTGTGCCTTATCAACCAAATGGTTTTGCCTATCCACCCCATGGTGCCAAACCCATATACTCTCCTATCCTCAATACCTCCCTCCACAACCCATTATTCTGTTCTAGATCTCAAACATGCTTTCTTTACTATTCCTTTGCACCCTTAATCCCAGCCTCTGTTCACTTTCACTTGGACTGACCCTGACACCCATCAAGCTCAGCAAATTACCTGGGCTGTACTGCCACAAGTCTTCACAGACAGCCCCCATTACTTCAGTCAAGCCCAAATTTCTTCCTCATCTGTTACCTATCTCGGCGTAATTCTCATAAAAACACACTTGCTCTCCCTGCCGATCATGTCCAGCTGATCTCTCAAACCCCAACACCTTCTACAAAACAACAACTCCTTTCCTTCCTAGGCATGGTTAGTGTGGTCAGAATTCTTACACAAGAGCCAGGACTGCACCCTGTAGCCTTTTTGTCCAAACAACTTGACATTACTGTTTTAGGCTGGCCATCATGTCTCCGTGCAGCAGCTGCTGCCGCCCTAATACTTTTAGAGGCCCTCAAAATCACAAACTATGCTCAACTCACTCTCTACAGCTCTCATAATTTCCAAAATCTATTTTCTTCCTCACACCTGATGCATATACTTTCTGCTCCCCAGCTCCTTCAGCTATACGCACTCTTTGTTAAGTCTCCCATAATTACCATTGTTCCTCGCCCGGACTTCAATCCGGCCTCCCACATTATTTCAGATACCACACCTGACCCTCATGACTGCATCTCTCTGATCCACCTGATGTTCATCCCATTTCCCCATGTTTCCTTCTTTCCTGTTCCTCACCCTGATCACACTTAGTTTATTGATGGCAGTTCCACCAGGCCTAATCACCACACACCAGCAAAGGCAGGCTATGCTATAGTACAAGCCACTAGCCCACCTCTTAAAACCTCTCATTTCCTTTCCATCGTAGAAATCTATCCTCAAGGAAATAACTTCTCAGTGTTCCCCCTGCTGTTCTACTACTTCTCAGGGATTATTCAGGCCCCCTCCCTTCCCTATACATCAAGCTCGAGGATTTGCCCCCACCCAGGACTGGCAAATTAGCTTTACTCAACATGCCCGAGTCAGATAACTAAAATACCTCTTAGTCTAAGTAGACACTTTCACCGGATAGGTATAGGCCTTTCCTATAGGGTCTGAGAAGGCCTTCTCAGTCATTTCTTCCCTCCTGTCAGACATAATTCCTCAGTTTAGCCTTCCCACCTCTATACAGTCTGATAACAGACCAGCCTTTATTAGTCAAATCAGCCAAGCAGTTTTTCAGGCTCTTAGTATTCAGTGAAACCTTTATATCCCTTACAGTCCTCAGTCTTCAGGAAAAGTAGAACAGACTAAAGGTCTTTTAAAAACACACTTCACCAAGCTCAGCCACCAACTTAAAAAGTACTGGAGAATACTTTTACCACTTTCCCTTCTCAGAAGTCAGGCCTGTCCTCAGAATACTACAAGGTACAACCCATTTGAGCTCCTGTATGGACGCTCCTTTTTATTAGGCCCCAGTCTCATTCCAGACACCAGACCAACTTGGACTGCGCCCCAAAAAACTTGTCATCCCTACTATCTTCTGTCTAGTCATACTCCTATTCACCGTTCTCAACTATTCATACATGCCCTGCTCTTGTTTACACTGCCAGTTTACACTATTTCTCCAAGCCATCACAGCTAATACCTCCTGGTGCTATCCCCAAACTGCTACTCTTAACTCTTAAAGTAAATAAATAATCTTTGCTGGCAGGACTATGCTGAATCCTCTTAGGCACTCTCTAATTAGATGTCCTAAGTCCTCCCAATTCTTAGTCCTTTAATACCTGTATTTCTCCTCTTATTCCGTTTAGTTTTTCAATCCATACAAAACCATATCCAGGCCATCACTAATAATTCTACACGACAAATCTTTCTTCCAACAACCCCACAACATCACCCCTTACCACAAAATCTTCCTTCAGCTTAATCCCTCCCACTCTAGGCTCCCACGCCGCCCCTAATCCCGCTCAAAGCAGCCCTGAGAAACATCACCCATTATCTCTCCATACTACTGCCAAAAATTTTCACCACCCCAACACTTTACCACTATTTCATTTTATTTTTCTTATTAATATAAGAAGACAGGAATGTCAGGCCTCTGAGCCTAAGCTAAGCCATCATATCCCCTGTGACCTGCATGTACACATCCAGATGGCCAGTTCCTGCCTTAACTGATGACATTCCACCACAAAAGAAGTGAAAATGGCCTGTTCCTGCCTTAACTGATGACATTATCTTGTGAAATTCCTTCTCCTGGCTCATCCTGGCTCAAAAGCTCCCCTACTGAGCACCTTGTGACCCCAACTCCTGCCCACCAGAGAACAACCCCTTTGACTGTAATTTTCCTTTACCTACCCAAATCCTATAAAACGCCCCACCCGTATCTCCCTTCGCTGACTCTCTTTTCGGACTCAGCCCGCCTGCACCCAGGTGAAATAAACAGCTTTATTGCTCACACAAAGCCTGTTTGGTGGTCTCTTCGCACGGACACGCATGAATGTAGGTGCTTTATTGTCACACCTGCCTTCCCTTCCTCTCCAACAATAGATTGGGCAGCACCCATGGATTAGCTTTTTCCTGCCTCCATCACAGATGTTCTCATTCAGACACGAATGTGAGCTGCTTCTTCTGCATAGAGCTCAGTATGGTTGCCTGACAATCTTTTTTTTTTTTTTCAAGATGGAGTCTGACTCTATTGCCCAGGCTGGAGTGCAGTGGTGCAATCTCGGCTCACTGCAAGCTCCGCCTCCCAGTTTCACGCCATTCTCCTGCCTCAGCCTCCTGAGTAGCTGTGACTACAGGTGCCCACTACCATGCCCGGCTAATTTTTTGTATTTTCAGTAGAGATGGGGTTTCACCTGTTAGCCAGGATGGTCTCGATCTCCTGACCTCGTGATCTGCCCACCTCGGCCTCCCAAAGTGCTGGGATTACAGGCCTGAGCCACCGCACCCGGCCCTGACAATCTTAACAGGATCTCTGGACATGCATATAAACAGTGGCCATGAGTCAGTCTACCCACTCTTTCCTACAAAACAATCATGTTTTTAAAGAATTTCTTAATATTTATCAAAGGCTCAGTATTTGTGGAATTGCTGGCAAATGCCAGCAGTTTAATGAAGGTGTAACAGATTGGTTTATTTCTGTGTTAGATTTGGTTTGTTTTCCCCCAAGATTAGCCTGTATAATTAAGAATTTTTTTTGGAACTTGGAGATCAATTCTTAAAGAAAATGGGAAATAGGCTACTCATACAGAAAGCAATCAGATTTGGATCATCTGGATTCACTTTGTGGATTAAAAGGTTGAAACTCAGATGAGTTTTCAACAAAAAAACTATTCCATATGTGAGGCATTGGGCTAAATTTAAGGATAAATTAAAAACTTTGGATTTTTTAATTTATTTCCTGTTGTTATTTTTGTTTCTTGATTTGAAGTTTCAAAAAATTGCTACTTGTTTGGAAATGACTACCTGGACTAATCCAGGGAAGTCATTAATCTGGTTAAAGGTGAAAGAAATTAATGCTGGAGAACTTGAGGTGTGTTAGTTTACTCTCAGGAACTTACTGTGTTGTTTAGAATAAATAAGTGAAATTAGAATTACTGCCATTGCAACCGCCCAGTGGGTTCCCCTTGCCCACTGCCTGGACAGAGCCAATTTACCAAGACAGTGGAATTGCAGTAGAGAAAGAGTAATTCACACAGAGCTGGCTGTGCAGGAGACCAGAGTTTTATTACTCAAATCAGTCTTCCTGAGCATTCCAGGATCAGAGTTTTTAAGGACAACCTGGTGGGTTGGGGGAAGCCAGTGAGCCAGGAGTGCTGATTGGTCAGAGATGAAATCATAGGGAGTTGAAGCTGTCTTCTTGTGCTGAGTAAGTTCCTGGTTGGGGGGCACAAGGTGCCAGCTGATCCATCAAGAGCAGGATCTGCAAAATATCTCAAGCACTGATCTTAGGATCAGTTTAGGGAGGATCAGAATCTTGTAGCCTCTAGCTGCATGACCCCTAAACCATCATTTCTAATCTTGTGGCAAATTTGTTAGTACTAGAAAGGCAGTCTAGTCCCCAGGCAAGAAGGAGGTTTGTTTTGGTAAAGGGCTGTTATCATCTTTGTTTTAAACTATAAACTACAAACTAAGTTTCTCCCAAAGTTAGTTCAGCCTACACCCAGGAATGAACAAGGACAGCTTAAAGGTTAGAAGCAAGATGGAGTCAGTTAGGTTAGATCTCTTTCACTGTCTCAGTCATAATTTTGCAAAGGTGGTTTCACCATTGTATTCTGGGAAATTGTGGGATGACATTTGGGAGTGACTTAGCTTAGAAAAAATGGACAAGGCCAGAAAGGGGGAGGGAAGAGAGAAAGAGAGAGAGAGAGAAAGAGATAGAGAGAGAGAAGCTTGTAGTTATTCCAAAATTGTGATTTGCAAGATACTCTGTTTTAGAGATGCCCACACCCTTGAATGTTCAATGGGACCAAAAAGAGTACCTAAAAAGAAGGAAGAATTCATTATTCACCTTGGACCAAGCCAGCCATTAAAGAAGAAAGAGTTTTTCTTTGATCTCTGTTTCACATAGAAATGTGATCTGTTTCTCCTTGCTCTAACACAGCTGAGGTGGTTAGGTAAGGTCTAGGGAAATTTATTTCTTGGAATAAAAAATGGAGGTCAAAGAGGGCTAGGGGTGGGCTCCTCTAGAGTCTGGGTCTCCTGCTAAAGGTACTTTAGTTTCCCAAGATGTCTAGGCCAACTACTGAGAATAGGAGACCAGGAATGGATTTGTGACTGATGCTCAAACTAGTAAAATTATGTATGTTTGCCTGGAATATTGTATTTTACCTTCGGGCTTATTTCACTTTGCATAATGTCCTCCAGGTTGCCTGGAATATTTTATATACTGGAACAAAGAGCACAAGGGTGACTATGGTAGATCAACAGGTTTGGGTTCTTGGCGTCGCCCATATCTTTAACAGGTAACTAACCCATTTGATCCTGCATGGTCCTATTTTAAATGCATCTACTCCATCTTCTAGGAACTCATGTAGCAACTATTCCCAGCATAGACAGAATTTTTTATCCAGTGGAGAAACATTAAGAAGTTTCTCATTCAGTGATCTGTAGATACACATACATATCCAGAATACAAGCACACAGCCAAAATAGGGTATGTCATTCCTGAGTACATGACACAAATGTTGAATGATGAAAAAAAGCTACAAGCAGTAAGTCAGGAAATCACAGACACCTGGGAGGGGTGACCCAAGCCCTTTAATTCTGCAGTGAATAAAAATAGCTGAGAGATTTGCTTTGCATCACATGTGAAACCAAATTCTTCCACATTGAGATACATGTTGCTGCTCACTCACTGATTTCTGTTCTAAACATGGAAATTCCAGGAATGTGAGGGGTTCTTTTAATCTCATACTGCATAGTGTTGACCAGAGGTTTCAACATGTGTGTTTTCCTTGATTCAACCAATTTTAAAGAAGTTAAGCTAAAATTTAAAATCAGGAGATTTTACCTAAAAATCTATGTTTCCATCTTCCTTTGAAAAATTGAAAGATAGGGGAACAATGGATTGACCTACTGCTGTGCAATAATGGTGCACTTGGCTGAGAAGCAGCTGTTCTCATTAGACAGGACGTGAGCTTTCTAGGACGCCACAAATTTGATCGCTCGCTTTGTCTCTCTAACATTGAGGCTAACAGTTGCCAATCATCATCACACCAGCACAACCAGTTCGTTGTTTTCCTTTTAGTATTGGAAATATTTATCTGCTGCTCATGTCTCTATCAATCGTGGGGTAACAAATGTCATGCGATGCCAACACAGCCACATGTTTCAAGAACAATGAAGAGCGTATTTGTTCATGGAAACACAAAATAGTTCTATGCATTTAATAGGCAAACCTTCCTCTTGCTTCACTCGTATTTCTATCTGGTCCCTTCAGGCATTTGAGATTTTTAAATCCTGAGGCCAGGTTTATCAGAGGTTGTATTTTATCCTTAAACGCCCAGAGCTCCTTGGAATTATTACAATCAGATAAGTTGTCAGGGTAGTATAAAATATCTTCCTAGGCAAGGGAAAAATCTTATCCTGTGCACAGGGACTTTGAATGGGTTTTGAGTTTCTTCTTGCTATTCTTAGTCCCTTGTATCCCAAATTACAACAATGTACATTACATTTTAGTGAACTTGAGGTTTCTGAGTACAAATAATACAAGCCCCAAACAGTGAAATTCTTGACTCATATTTAGGAAGTAAACTTACGTTTTCCTAACTCAATAACTTTCTATTTGCACCCTTGGCATTTGCACTGGGCACTAGATTTAAGGGGTAGGAAAATGAAATAAAGGTACAGAATTTACCATTTCCACATCAACAAAGATTTGGAGTTAGTTGTTTTGGTGGCGGCCAATTTGGTCAAAGTAATTTCCTACCTCTATAACTTCTCTGAAAGCCTCCCAAAAGTATAAAATTATATGCAATCTCAGTTGTTAAAATGTCGTGTCCTATTAAAGATCTATTTCCTTGTCCTATGCCATTGTCCAGAAGTTTTAAATATTTTTGCCATGTTGAAATGGCTACAGTATATTAGTTATAATTCTATGGCCTGGAATATAAATAATTACTATGTGTTAAATAAAAATTATAGGAAGCTATTGTTTTGGACTCAGCTTCTGCATAGACCCTAGCAGATCAAAATCAAAATCAAAATGGAGTCACTCATGCTAAATAAAGTTCCATAGCACCAAACCTAAACTAAGTTGTTATCTGAACTTCCAAGAAATTAGAAAAGAGAGATAACCGCCAGTTTCCCAAAAAGGCCAGTTTAAATCTTTAATCCACATTATAATGAAGTTTTCTCTGCTTTAATCTTTACACAAAAAAGGTAGCCTGAAGTAATCTGATATTAACTAATCAGTTATTTTTCTATTGTTGTCTAAAAGTAACTAATACACTCTTTGTTCTTTGCTTCTGCTTTCTTCAGCCCTCGTCTGTCTATAAAGCTAAACTCTGCTCTCTTCTGCCCAATTCATTTGAACATTTACTATATTTTACAGAGAAAACTGTTGCCTGATTCTAGAATTGCAAATAAAGGTAATTGAGATCTTTAAACTAAATTTGTTGTAGTCTGGTCTTTGACAAATAAAATTTTCTCCATTAAAATATAGCAGAAAAAAAGTGTTATAAAAGTAAGGTTGTTTTTGTTTTTGTTTTTGACAGAGTCTTGTTCTGTCGCCCAGGTTGTAGTGGAGTGGCATGATCTTGGCTCACTGCAACCTCCACCTCCCAGGTTCAGGCGATTCTCCTGCCTCAGCCGTTCGAATAGCTGGGACTGCAGGCGTGCGCCACCATACTTGGCTAATTTTTGTATTTTTAGTAGAGACGGGGTTTCCCCATATTGGCCAGGCTAGTCTCAAACTCCTGACCTCAGGTGATCTGCCCGCCTCAGCCTCCCAAAATGCTGGGATTACAGAGGTGAGCCACTGCACCCAGCCTAAAGTAATGTTTATGTTGGCTCCACTCATCAGACAGTGAGATGTGGGGAGGTAAAAGGGATCTTTTAGAATTAGAATAATGAGCCGGGCACGATGGCTCACATCTTTCATCCCAGCACTTTGGGAGGCCGAGGCGGGTCGATCATGAGGTCAGGAGATTGAGACTATCCTGGCTAACACAGTGAAATCCCATCTCTACTAAAAATATAAAAAATTAGCAGGGCGTGGTGGTCTGTGCCTGTAATCCCAGCTACTTGGGAGGCTGAGGTAGGAGAATCACTTGAACCTGGGAGGCGGAGGTTGCAGTGAGCCGAGATTGCACCACTGCACTCCAGCCTGGATGACAGAGTGAGAATCCGTCCCCTTCTCCCCCCGCCAAAAAAAAAAAAAAAAAAAGAAGTAGAATAATGAAAGACTAAAAGACACAAACAACCATTGCTGAAAATCGCGGTAGGTTAACATGAATAACATGCATAGCCATGAATAAGCAATGCATTTATATGAAAGATAGAGAATACATGCCTTGCATACCTGTTCATCATGTGAAAGGGACATCTTTGGATATGAGGCTAGGCCTGTGCAGTGCTTACAAGCAGACTTTAGTTAGTGCTGTCTTCAACAGTGCATTGTGTAACATTGCTGTTCATCTCAGAATTACATGCACTAGCACAGAGTTCTGTTTCTGCAGTGAATTGTACATATGATGTATCTTTTATCTCACAGTAGTCAGCCAGATGAGTGGAGAGAAAGCTCTCTGTTTTCTCCATAAGGAGTGCAGAGGGCTCCTTTTTCTTCTTTGAGAGTGCTGCCCAACCATCTTGCTTAAGCACCTGTGGTCTCATTTTCTTTCCATTTTTCTTGTTTTCATGAATAATGAGGAAAGAAAAGAGCTTTTATCGAAGGAATGTGAGCCCTTTCAAATTATCAGGCTCAGAAAGGCATTAAAATGAGACAGCAATCATGCCCTCCTTCCCTGCTTTTGAGCTATGTATTTATCTTTTGAAACTGCTTGCTATTGCCACAAGTAGCTATAAATGAAATAATGCTGCAGCAGTCACTATGACCCACACCCTCTAACTTAATAATGTTTAGCCAATCACTAATCAATGCTATTTCTGTAAACCAATGAGAATTCCTGACAAAACACGTTGTATAGCCCACTCTCTATCCCGATATTTGCCTTTAAAAACATGCTTGTAATAAAGGCCGAAAGGAGCTCATATCCAGGGTTACTTGGCTCTGAGTCTTCTGGAAAGCTGTCCTCACTTTGGCTGAAGTCAACTCTTAAAATTGTATTTTGTGCTTCAGCATCTTCCCTTTAGGTTAGCGCTACTTTTGAAGCATACTACAGATTAAGCCATGAATGGAAATATTATCACATTTGTTTTGGTACAAAAGTACCAAGACAGAGTCATATCTCTTATTAAAATAAAAGTTCAGGCTGGGAGCGGTGGTTCATGCCTGTAATCCCAACACTTTAGGAAGCTGAGGCAAGAGGATTGCTTGAGTCCAGGAGTTTGAGACTAGCCTGAGCAACATGATGAAACCCTGTTTCTGCAAAAAATTAAAAAATTAGCTGGATGTGGCGGTGTACACCTTGTAGTCCCAGCTACTTGAAAGGATGACATGGGAGGATTGCTTGAGCCCAAGAATTTGAGGCTGCAGTGAGTCATGCCACCTTACTCTAGCCTGGACAACAGTGAGACCCTGTCAAAAAAAAAAAAAAAAAAAAAAAAAGCAACAAAACACATGGAAGTTTATGCAACAAGCCAGCACTCAGGGATTTGGTCAGTTAGGAATTTGAGGGCAGGTTAGCCAGGCAAGGCTGTGCAGTCTATGTGGAACCCTCAGCCCATTCAGAGCTCTGTTTTGCTCATCTTGTACCCTGAAGTGGAGTACTTCCCCTGGATAGAAGACAAGCTTTTTTTCTTTGCAAAAATGTGCTTCTGTTGACTTCCCATTTCCTGGGAGTGGCTGCATATGCCTAGAGGGGTCACTTTTTCTTATTCATCTTCCCCAGGGAGGTCCTCTTTTTAATTTACACAATAGTGCCCTATAGGCTAGAGGTAGTTCTTCAGTAGTGAAAGTCCTCTAAGTCCTCTAATATCCTCTAAAACACCATAAAAACATACTACCTTAAAGAATGTAGCTGACTTTGACATGGAAGTGCATACCTAGAAGAAAAGAGAGTTCTGAAAAAATTGTGTTGCTTCAGGAAATGTTTAGAAAACTGAATGAGTTGAAAACATAGAATGTCTGGAATATATCTCCAAGGGACAATGCTCTACTGATCACATATAGCCCTGTGTCAGCAAAAGATTCTGTTCTGTGCATTACTGATACAGGAGTTAGAAAGAAATTATTTAGGCAGATAGTGAGGGTAAGAGAGTCCTTGGTAAGGTTTCCTTTTAATAAAAAGCAGCCCCCAAATCACTTCTTTTCAAACAAAAAGCAGCCTGAAAAATCAAGCTGCAAGCATAGATGAGCAAGCTAAAAGCTTGCATAGGTAAACGCTGGCAGCTGTGCCAATAGAAAAGGGATACCTGGAAGCTAGGTATGTTTAACATGGAGGTTCCCCTCTTCCATTTTCTTTGTCACCGCATGTGCAGTAAAAAAACAGGCAACATGGTGCCGGCCAGGTAGAAACCCCATGTGTATAATAAAAGATTAGGATGAGATGGTCAGCTTCTTCATACACTATGCAAATGGCACACCCGGCCCACCAATCTCTCATGACCGCCTCTTCAAGCCTGTCTATAAAACTTCGTGCATTTCACCATGGAACCAGAGAGCCCTTCTCTCTCTGCAAGAGAGAGAGCTTTTCTCTTTTCTCTTTCTTTCGCCTATTAAACCTCTGCTCTTAAACGCACTCCTTGTGTGTGTCCACAGCCTCAATTTCCTTGGTGTGAGGCAACGAACCTGGGGTATTACCTCAGACAAACACTACCGCTTCATTGCAACCATCTTCATTTTGTCTCCATGTCCATCAACACTACCTCACATAGTAGGGCCTATCTTTAATTGGATGAGTTCCTGAAGAAGTGCATTCTGAATTACACTCCGAAGGATAAAAAGGTTGCAGGGTGAATCCTGTGAATGTCTCTATTACTAATAGGCAATTTTAAAATGTAAAGACTGACTTTTATGATTCAAATTGTTTCTACAAAACATTTTCTGGAAATTGCCAAAAGAAAATGAGAAAATACCTCTCCCTCCCTGCCACAAATCTAATTTTTTTTTCTTTTTTTGAGACGAGGTCTAACTGTCACCCAGGCTGGAGTGCAGTGGTGCCATCATGGCTTACTGCAGCTTGACCTCTTGGACCCAAGCTCCCACCTCAGTCTCCCACCTGTAGCTGGGACTACAGGCATGTGCCATCATGCCTGGCTAATTTTTTATTATGTATTTATTACAGAGATGGGGGTCCCACTATGTTGCCCAGGCTGGTCTCGAACTCCTGGGCTCAAGTGATCCTCCTACCTCAGCAGCCCAAAATGTTGGGATTACAGGTGTTAAGCCACCACACCTGATCCAAATCTAATTTTTCATTCTCCAGCATGTCAATAAAAGTCCCAGGGTTCACAACTAGGGTGCACATGTGCCTTAGAAAGAGTGAGTGTGTGTGTGTGTGAATGTCATTGTTATGCTTCAGCTTTCACATAAATACTCTCAAAGGCATGAAATATTTGTGCAAGCTAACTTTATCTGTGGCATTCTCTTGAAACTAGAATCTGGAGGGAAGGGATTACAGAGAGTTGGGAATAAAAGCAGGCCAGGGCTTTTTGGGGACACTTGTCCAGCTTCTGGTCTTCTGTGCCAGTGCTAGTGAGGCTGGTTGTTCTTCCTGTGTGCTTCTGTGAGCATGAAAATTCTGCCAAACAGTAAGGGAAGTTTTCTTCCGAATTGTACAAGTGCTTCTTTGAGAGTTGTTATAACAGCTAGAGCAGTCCAAATCCTAAGCCTGTGTTTGGAGCAGAAAAGGGCTTTCCTGGAACAGTGTGTTCAGAAATGTGTTTTTAATTATAAGACTGACCACCTGCATCTTTTATGCTGTCCTGGGGAGGCTGAGTAGGAAATGTTGGGGTTGACAGGAGGAGAGAATGACCCAGGGGAGGATGACAAGGGAAGGACAGGCATAGTATCACCATACTGTAAACCTGAAGAAAGACAGGGACTAAACGATTTACTGGAGTAAGCTAGTGTGTGTGTATGTGTGTGTATGTGCATGTGATGGGAACTGTGGATGCGGATGAGAGTCTTAAGGTGTGTAATTAAAAAGACACCTGGTTGTAAAAAACATTTTGATGTCAAATGGGAAAAATTGAATATAAATTTTTATATTAGTTAATATTAGAAAATTATTGTTACATTTGTTAAGTGTGGTAATGTTATTTTGAACATGTAGAAATAGTCTTTTTTTTTTTTTTTTTAAGACAGGGTTTCACTCTGTTGCCCAGGCTGGAGTGCAGTGGCACGATCTCAGCTTGCTGCAACCTCCACCTCCCAGGTTCACGTAATTCTTGTGCCTCAGTCTCCTGCATAGCTGGGATTACAGGTGCCCACCACCATGCCAGGCTAATGTTTGTACTTTTAGTAGAGAAGGGGTTTCACCATGTTGGCCAGGCTGGTCTCGAACTCCTGGCCTCAAGTGATCTGCTCACCTCAGCCTCCCAAAGTGCTGGGATTACAGGCATGATCCACTGCACCTGGCCAGAAATAGTCTTTTAAAGATGTTTATTAATTCTTTTTTTAAAAATTTAGGTGTCTTTGGGGCAGAATTTCATATCCGTAATATATCTTAAAATATTTGAGTGTAAAAATAGTAATATAAGCAGAACTTAGGGAAGAAAAGGGGCTTAATAATATAAATGGTAATTATGAAAATATAGATAAATGCAACATAGATTTTAGAACAATATGTAAATATATAAACCTAAATTAATTATTACTTTTCAAAAAATAAAATTAATTATAGTTTGAGCAGAAGAAATTATAAGAAGATATAGCTGGTGAAGGGGTTGCCAGAGTGTAAGACCTAGAAGGATAAGGGCTGGTTTCTGTGTGTCTTTGCAACCTCTACTTTCACAAAGCAGTACTCAAAAATGGCAACTGTCTATGGATAATGGATGAAGCTGTTCAATCCTTGCTCCAACTCTCAACGTCTTTACCCTGCAACCAATCTGAGGGAATCTTTCACACATACATCCCCATCCTCTTTCACTATGAGGGTTGTAGGTGATGTTTCAAAGCTTTTTACCTCCAAAAGCAAAGTCAGTGATGTTGCTGAACCTGGAGAAAGCATCTTCCTCAAGGTGACGGGCAGTAGAAATGCTGGTCAAGTTCTATGGATACAAATATTGATGACTTAAAAACTCTTCTCTGCTTTTGCTTCTTATGCACCTCTGGAAAACATATAACATGCAGTAGTGATGCTGCCTGGTCAGAATAATTGTTTTAAGCCTCTTATGTTGAAGAAGCCCAGCATGTAGTGTTTTTCACCTGAAGAAAATTAAACAGGAAGATGATCTTTAGTTGACTAAAGTCTCTATCCTTCAAGCAGACTACAAGTAATTTAGTCTTTCTTTATATTCATTCCACAAATATTTACTGAGCAGCTATTAAGTGCACAACCCCAATATTAGGTTTTGGAGAAAAAAGACAAGTAACCACAGGCATTGTCATTGCTTTCATGGAACTTAACATCTAAGTGATTTTGTTGCCAAAATATGATATAATTTGTAGCATTTACTTCTGACCCCTCACCTCATCCCCATATTTTTGGTTAGTTTCAATCTTGTATTTTCTAAAAATTAGAAACGTTTCTATTGCTGTTGATTCTTTTTTCCACCCCCAGCTTCTGGCTGGTGGTCAGAGTAGAGGAGCCAAAGTATCACAAGATGGGCTGCTGCTGTTGTGTTTCTGGGTCCTGCTGGAAGTGGAGGTTCTGGAAGCAAACCAAGGAAGCTGCTCTTTTGGAAGCCTTCCAAATCTGGTTTTGCAGAAAAAAAAAAACAAAAAAACAAACAAACAAACAAAAAACAGATTATTTGGAAGTTGTGGCAAGCAAAGTATTAATTCTCCTATCCTTCCTAGGCAGGAGCCTAAGGCTTTAGAGTCCTGCATTAAACATATATCAGTATAGAGAGGATCAATTGCAAAGTCCTACTTTTCTTTGCCATTATTAGTTAATTTTCAGGAAGTATGAACTTCCTTGAATCATAACTTCTGTCTTTACCCTTACAGACAATGACAAGTTATATTTTTAAAAACTAGGACTTTAAATACACTTAATACTTACTTACTCTCAATACTCCAGCTTCATTTGTGATCATCAATCTCCATGATACCTCTTCATGGAGATCAGCTACATATATCACCAGGTGGGGCTGCATGGCTGAATCCTGAAGGACCTAGTCACAGTTGTTGTTGGTATAACATGCCTGATGCAACAAGAGGCCCATGTTTTCTTTTGTTACTTTCCAATTTCCCTTCCTACAGGCCCAGTATGTACATGGTACTCAGTGAGATGCTGAGGAGCTTTAAACATGCTTAGATCTCAGGCTGAACTTACACAGTCCTGGGAGACTGAGGCAGGAGAATGGCATGAACCCGAGAGGCGGAGCTTGCAGTGAGCAGCCGAGATCGCCCCACTGCACTCCAGCCTGGGGGCGACAGAGCGAGACTCCGTCTCAAAAAAAAAGAATGTAGTCTTATAATTTTGTTCACAGTTACATGATTATGTACTATATACATGTCACCACCACTATGCAAGTATCTAGACTACATTTGCCATCTCATATAACGATATTATGGACTGAAAGTGAATTAACCATGATTATGCCATTTATATACAGTTACTATGAATTCTCTAGCATGTCCATTGTAAAATAAATGTGCATAAAATATGCAGAATCATTTCTCTCCAATAATCTACTGGAGTTATCAAAGAGATAGTTGCCGTGATGATTTAAGAAAGTGGAATAGTTATGTGCTTGCAATCAATATTATATGTTAAAGATTAAAACCCATACTTTTCAAAAATCTGCCTGTAAGATAAAAGGTGTGAATCCTAAAGGAGCCAGTCCTTCAAGGTAGATTCCGAGTGGCTAACCGTGCCTTAATTCAAAACAGAGCCAAGTCATTTGCTGACTAGAGGGGTCATATGTGTATTCTGCATTGGCAGAAAAGATAATAGCATAACTTTGGGACTTTCATAGCTGTCTGTTCTTGTTCATGCCATCTGAATCAATGGCTGCTAGAAAAATCCTATTTCACCCCTTAGGCCTAACCAATAGACTGTGAGCTGCATCAACCAATCAGAACTAAATAAATTTGCATCCCTCATTTGCATAGTGGACCAGAATGGAAACCTGGGCAGGAACTTTCTCTACAAAGGGCAACCCTTCCTTATTTTCTCAGATCACGCCTGTTTTTGTTTTTGTTTTTTGCACGTGTAAATCGAGTTTAGGCTAAAACTGCCTCCTTACATATCTTATGTTTGGCATAAAGGTTTCTCTGTACGTAAGTGAACTATATCCCAAATGGAGATGGAAACAGACTGTAACCTACTCTCGTGCCAGTAGCCGAGTTTTGGCCAAAGGGGGCCAACTGTTCAAATAGTGTTCAAATAAGACAAACACCCAGCTGTAACCAATCCGGCTGTTTCTGTACCTCACTTCTCTTTTCTGTACGTCACTTTCCTTTTCTGTCCATAAAACTTCCTTCACCACGTGGCTGCACTGGAGTCTCTCTGAGCACACTCTGACTCAAGAGGCTGCCCGATTAGTGAATCACTCTTTGCTCAGTTAAATTCCGTTAAATTTAATTTGTCTAAAGTTTTTCTTTTAACATCCCAAAGGCTGCATCTCCCCAGTTTACAAACTGCTCACTGGGGTGAAGTCGCCTTTCTTTTTTTTTTTTTTTTGAAAACCCTTTTCAGTGGATTTATTAACAAAGGTAAACCTGACAAATTACTTTAAAAATTAAACTAAACCTATCATCTGTTGAGCGGTGGCCAATACACTCAATAATAGGTGGCTTTTCATTCTCAAATAATTTTCTAAGTGTTTCCTTGGACACTGGTGTTTCACTACTTATTGTCCTGGAAATTATTTCTAGAAGATAATATTTTAGTGTATGGATCAGGTTTAAAAAGGGTAAACTTGGCCAGGTGTGGTAGCTCACGCCTGTAATCCCAGAACTTTGGGAGGCTGAGGCGGGTGGATCATGAGGTCAGGAGATCGAGACCATCTTGGCCAACATGGTGAAACCCCATCTCTACTAAAATACAAAAAATTAGCCCAGCATGGTGGCACATGACTGTAATCCCGACTACTTGGGAGGTTGAGGCAGGGGAATCATTTGAACCCAGGAGGCGGAGGTTGCAGTGAGCTGAGATCGCACCACTGCACTCCAGCCTGGTGACAGAGCAAGACTCCGTCTCAAAAAAAAAACAGATAAACTTTATGTATTTTAAATGCTTAAGAAATATAATTTCTCCTTTTCTGTTTTAGCATAACATCGACATTTTTTAAAAAGCCAAAACTTTATATTAACTTTTTTCCCCAGCCAAGTTATTATTTGTTTTAAGGAATATTCTCAAATTGTACATTTTCTTTCTCACATCATCATTGGATGACATGTAATATGTTATTGTATGGTTCCTGAAGGAAAATACATGTTTTAACTCCCTGTAAAATAAATGCTCCAAAGGTACTTTATCAGAGAGAATGCTAGTTTGGGTCTTTTTAAAAAAAACACATTAACAGTGGAAACATTCATCAATAGGGAATTGATTAAATTCTGGCACAGTCATACAATGGAAAGGAACACAGCAATGAGAATGATGCTATATAACTACGTGTATCTTTCCTAGATGAAGTAATCAGAGTTACATGTAATTTTTGTAATGTATGTGTATATGTGTATCAATGCGGTATTGTTTATTGATCCTCTAAGAAGTTGTTAGGAAATTCTATAAGAACTTTTCACAACACTAAGGCCACAGGCTGCTTTGGAAATTCTGGTACTTTTGTGAGGGTGAGGAGAGCATTCTCCTTTACTAATCATGTGGTAAAGTTGCCTTACTGAGAATTTTTTTTTTTTTTTTGAGACAGAGTCTCACTTTGTTGCCTGGGCTGGAGTGCAGTGGCGTGATCTCGGCTCACTGCAAGCTCCGCCTCCCGGATTCACGCCATTCTCCTGCCTCAATCTCCTGAGTAGCTGGGACTACAGGCACGTGCCACCACGCCTGGCCAATTTTTTGTATTTGTAGTAGAGACGGGGTTTCACTGTGTTAGCCAGGATGGTCTCGATCTCCTGACCTCGTGATCTGCCCACCTCAGCCTCCCAAAGCGCTGGGATTACAGGCGTGAGCCACTGCCCCCAGCCGCCTTACTGAGAAATTTTAATCAAGAGTACCCGTTACAGGAGCTTTGGTTTCTATTATTTTAGTTTTCCAGATAAATATTTGTCAAAATTTCGCAATTATTTTATTACCAATAGATCTAATTAAGTTTATATTAAAAACTGACAGAAAATTATATCAGTCAGCTCTATAGAGGCAAGGAGAAAATTATCACTCATTATATTTTATATATAATCATTCATATTTTGTCTTAATCCTTTTCTTTATCAACTCTTGATTTATATGCCTAGTCAACATTTTTAAAGATAGTTCACTTCAGGCTAGAAGAGTTTCAAAAAACTGAAACTCGTTTTTTTTATCATTTTAAATTTGTATTCATTTTTTTAAATGTGAGATAGGTAAAAATAGAGGCTGTGAGAGACAGGAGGTAAAGAGAGAAGATTTCAGTGGTGTTGAAAAGAGGAGAGATGGAGGAGACAAAGTTGCCTCATATCAAGAGTAAGAGAAAAGATTTGGTCCTTTTCTTATGAGTGTTGGACTGGGCTTCTTTGTGACCCTAGATAGTTCTTATTCATATTTTAAGTAAAATTATAGTTTGGAAAGGGTAATATTTCACATCTGAAACTGAAACTTTTCTTTCTTGAGTCAATTAGGTGGATGAGACCTAGCTGTTATATTCAAATGTCAGGCAGTCTCCTAAATATTATATTGAGGAAGACTAAGGATTGGACTTCACTCCACATTAGATTTCAACCTTTGCACTATGGCTCTGATGAACAGAAATTTAATGTTCTTTGATTTTCCAAAAAATTGAACCTAATTCACAAGTCTTTATGTCTGCTGTGTAATGACAACCAATATTCACACTTGTGGGTAACCCAACCTTTGTTGACAGCAGTGCCTTTCAGGTAATTGTTCAGTAATACAGGATTCCAACAATCAGTTAAAGTTCAAGCTCTCAGGAAGAGCTGTCTTCCTCACAAGGGCCTGCCCTTTCTTTTCCTTGGGTTGACACTTGGGTGAGGAGAGAAGATTCACAGGAGTAGGGCAGAGGGACGGAATACTCTGCCTATTGTCCTTTTGTCCTCTCTGGCCTCTGCTGTAGCTCTAGGCCTTGGTTTTTACATCAGTATCTTCTTATCTTCTCCAGCTGGTAGAGGAGAGAGGCAGAGCAACATAAATAATTTGGGGAAAGGGAAAAAAATGGACATAAAATTTCCCAATTGCATTTTTCCACAACTCATTTGTGTTTAGTTTTCTGCCAAAAATAAAGAAGAGGTTTACAGAGAATAGATGCCTTCTATATTAAGGGAATGATAGAAATATTACTTCATTATTATCTCCTTCAAATATCAACCAGCACACAAATGCCAGTATTTCATTCTATGAATAAATGTGAAGACACATTTATCTCATAACTAAAAGTTCTGTAAAGCATTTAAAAATGCTTATAGTTTATACTTATCATTACACAAAAATGCATATAAAATCCATTATTCTGTGCCCTCAAAAATATTCATTAAGGGTCCATGTCCCCAGTTACTTGGGGGGAAATAATGACAAATTAGACCCTGTCCTTATGGAGTTTACAGTGTATTGGCAAAAAACAGTTGTCAAAAAAGCTATGAAAATAAAAATTGATGACTGTTACGATAGGGGAAATATATGGGGCTGACAGAGCATTTGGCAAGGGAATGGAGATTGAGTTTGAAATTGGAAGGACATGTAAGAGTAAATCTCTCTATGCCAAACAGAGAACAGCATGTGAGATGCCTTGAGACGGGGATGGCCATACTTTAAGAGAAGCCAATGGAGCCTCATCACAACTAGCAAATAGTTGTGGCCCAAAATGATGCTGGAGAAAAGCCAACTCTGAAACTTAAGGGGTATATTTACAACCTTGGAATTTATTCTGAGGGCAATGGGAAGGCATTTACTGGTTTTAAGTTAGATACTTATTAAAACAACCAGCCTGGTTGGAAAATGTATAATATTGTTGTAGGCCCCAAGTGGGTATGTGAGGTCAAAAATTTAGGTTGACAGCTGGCAGCAAAGGATGAAAAGAAGATGGACAGATTCAGGAGCTATTAAGAAAGTAAATTCAACAAGACCTGCTGATGGATTAAGTATGGGAGTGATCAAAGGGAAGAGTCAGTGATGACTCCCCATTTGTCCTTCTGGTAGATGCTGTGCCAGTTGAGGGCATATGGGACAACAAAGAAGGGAAGCAGGTTGCAGATATGCAAGAGAGGAAGAGCTCCCTTTTGCATATATTCAGTTCGAGGAGTCTGTTGGGCCTGTATGTGGTTAGGAGACAATTGACTAAATAGGACTAGAGTTCCTTGGAATTGGAAGTGCTTGTTGAAATCACCCGATATACTTGGCAGCTAAAGCACTGAGAACAGATGTGACAGCCTAGGAAGACAACATAAAACTAGAAGAGGATGCAAATCAGGACCCAAGGAAACATGGTGTTGAAGAAAAGGCAAAGGAAATGAAACTTTGAGAAGGAAAGGCCGAAACAGGTAGAAGTATCAGAGAGGACAAGGGAAGACAGCATTTCAAGAAGGAAGAAGTGGTCAAAATTGGTCAATGTTGCTGAAAAGCCAAGTAACATAACTTTTGAAAGTGGTCATTCACAAATTTGATGAGAAAAATTTCAGTGACTTTCTAGGGCCAGAAGACCTTAGGATTGAAACAAAGTGAAGGAATGGATCTAGGGTAGAAGAAGGTGGGCAAATGCACTCTGAGTGTATCTACTTATTCAAAAAGGCCTGTCTGGAATTTACATTTCTTCACGTGGATTGAAATACCTCCCCTGGATAAAAGAATCCAAGCTTTTATAAAAGATATCATTTTAAAGATATCTTCAATAAGGCTCATGATTGAGAGTACAGCAGTAGAGACCATATTTTTGAGGATAGCCAAGAAAAATCTGAGTAAATACTGGGTTTGTCTTTCTTTTCTGCTTTCCTGCCTGAGCAGTCAGCAGACCTGCGAGGGCACTGCTGTGGCACCTACTGCACTGTTGTTGCTTAAGCTTTGTGCCAAGAGTATTTGCCAGCTTGAGTTGGAGCTGGCTGCTGCTAGTGTTGCTCCAACTGAGATGTCTAGTTAAGTCCTGCTCTTTTGTGAACTGAATAGCAGTCTTTCTGGCACTGCCTGGAGCTTTCATATCATTGTCATTTTCAGCAAAAGGAATAAAATTTTCAGTAAGATAGGCTCCCCAAGTAGAAACCAAGCCTGCTTTGAGTTTGTAATTAATGTACAGATCATACTGATAGCCTGGCCACTGAAAATAATTATTGAAACAAAGTTGGTATAAATACAATAAATAAATGCATTCTTCAATACAGACAGTTCAGAGCTGCTTAGACTATGTTATGATAAAAACAGTGTAGGAAACAGTTTTTAAATAGTCTTCTAGTACCTAACTTTTGTATTTTAGATAAATAGCTTAGAATGCTGGTGTCCAAATCAAAAAATTATCAAATCTAAATTAATGTGAATTCCATGGAGGCTTTTTGCAAGTGGCCTTTTGCACATGTGAAATGCCTGCTTTGTTTTTGCATTTGTAACAGCCTTTTTGAATTAGATTACAAACCAACCCTGTTTCTTGGGACCAGCATCACCACCAGGCTGGTTCTGAAGAACTGTCGTCTTTCAGTTAGACACCCACACGTCTCACTGAATTGCTCCCATCTAAAAACAATGAGGTAATTCACTATCCAAGTGCTCTCCAACAGACCGAAAGCATCAGTACCAAGCTGAAATCTTCAAATAAGGGAGGCTTTCAATGTTTGTCTAAAACTCCTTAACCTACTCACAAAAAGAACAGAGACCATTTATTGTCTGGAAGAGTGAACTGGGACAGAAGACAGGAGAAAGGGAAAGCAGAAAACTGATGCCTGCTGATCTGATTCTCCAAACTAAACTTTAAAGCTGATATTAATCATGAGCAGAAATATGTCTTGTTCAAACAGCACATACATTGGCTGGCTGTGGGGCGCTAGGCTGAATTTAAATGGAGCTGAGGGAAGTGCTGTGTGTCAACCTCTTCGTGCCTTATCATGTTCGAAGTGGATTAACCTCATCAAGCATTGATCTGTTTCTGTAACAAGTTGTGACGGCTAACTGCTCTCTCTGCACCGCACGAATGGAGGTATTATTGCCATTGAATTTTAAGCCCTGGTGACTCACTGTGCTGAGCCTTATGCCTAGCAACTGAGAGAAGAAGAACTCAGCATCCAGCTTTTTTTTTTTGAGTGCCCAGAACAAGTCATGTACATTTTCCAAGCACTTGTCCTCTATTTAGTCCTGAATCTTAGTTTATGCGGCAGTAGGCCAACTTATTATTACTGCCTACTATACATTTGTCTTTTCCACTAGAAAGAGAACTTCTCAAGTAAAGGAATGTGTGTTTCCTTGTCTGTGACCTACCATTTTATCCCCAGCACCTGGCATCCCAGTGTTTGAAAATTTGTAGACGTTCAATAAATAGTTGCTGAGTGACTGAATGTTTGAAAACATCTCCTGCTAGTAAGAGCAAGTTGACAGTTAACCTTAACAGATGCTATTAATCTGGAAATAACATTTTTTTCCTGCTTGCCTACTGACACTTAAACTATTTCCTGGGACCAGACAGGAAAGACAATGATATCTCTTGTTTTATTACTATAAGAGAATGATTGACTAAAAAATAGTAGCTTTGTACTTCATAAGTCCAAGTGCCATCATATTCACTGGTTGCTTTTAATCAGTTACTCTGAGCTGTGTTCTTATTCAAAGAATATTAAAGCAGGAAGAACCTCAGAGATTTGCTAATCCAATTTGTGACAAAGCCAAGACTGGAAACCAGATCTCACTGTTCTACTCATTGTGACACTATGGTCCCACTTTTTCATTTACAAATGCATAACACGCACTGAAGCATTAAATCCCTCACCCCAAATCCCCATACTGCAAGTCAAGACAGACTCAGGGCTGGAAAACCAGCACATGAAGTTGTAGTTCTAGTAGGAATCAAAGATACTCAGCTCTCTGAGTTTTTCCCATGATTTCTATGAATAGTAAATGAACACATATTCTGTATATGGTGCCCATCCCGTGATGAAATAGACAGCTGTGGAATCTCAGGGTTGGGAGGGATCTCAGATCCCATTAAACCACGCCCCTCCTTGGTCTTGGCTATTACATCTCCAGTGCTTGGAAACTCATGCACACAGTCTCCTTTTCTCAGCACATATTGAATAAATCTAATTATTGGAAAGTTCATTCTTTAGAGCAAACATACAACTTTCCCTCATTGGTTTAATATGTATCCTTTGGGACTAGAGAGAGTAGGATTAAGCCCTCTTGATTATTCTAGGACCATGCTATCTGAACAAATTGCATTGCCTCCACAAGTCATCTCTCCTTTAGGATATATATCTGTCCACTGTATTCTTATTGCCATGGAAACTGTACTCAAGTGGTACACACATAAAGAGTAGCATTCAACTACCTAGAAAATAACCTAGGAATCAAAATGATGGAAAACAATACAAAGTGGTAACAATTCATAAATGAAATAAATACAACATGAAAAGTAATTAAAAATAAACACAATTTATATTTATTAAAGAGATTGTCTTTTCACGAGTAAAGATAGGGACTCTGGGAATAAAAACAAAAGTAGTAGAGAGGGCGGGTAAGATGAAGATTTTCTACGGCAGTTGCTCAAACCTTAAGCAGCCCTTCCGTAATGACAGTAGGTTCATTTTCATTGTCTCTGAGGTACGGGACCACTAAAATAAAAACTACAATTTAAAAACTTCCAGAGAGCTTTGACATCTGTAAGAATAGCTCAAAGCCATTGTGTGTATGACATGGATACCACATTGCATCAGTTATTTCAGGAAATTGTAAGATAAAAAAGTTTAAGATGACTGCAAAGGATTGAGGAAATAATCAAAAGATTGACCAAGTTTATGCATGAAGCACTGAAAATTGAATGTTTGGCCAGCATCTCCAGTTTCCTGTGGTTTCAGGGACAGAACCAATAAGCCCTGATGTTCATCTTTTGTTAGCCACTGACTTATTTTGTTAAGAAAACAGAAGTGCCTGTAAACTGGAATTAGAACAAGAGAGTAGAAAATTTCATTTCAAATTTGCTGAGCATAAAAGTTGAGGGTTGGGCAACAGCCAAGAGAACAAATCTGTAAAGTAGAGTAAAGCATTAAGGAAATCTTTTGTACTTTGGGAGAGAAAATAAAGTATAGAAAACACTGTCAGAAAGATAATTTTGATCTTCCCTAAATTATGGACTTCTGTAACTGTGCATAAAGATGTTACAAAAATTGTTTCATCCAACCGACTTCCCTCAGAGTCCAAACAAACAGTAGTGTAGAAACATTATTTGAATGTTTTTGATTCAAAAATACAATTAAAGAGGAGCTAAGATTGCTTTCAGAAGGGTCAAGATACATTAGATCAGTGTCTCCTTTAGGGCTTTCCTTCAACAGGAAGATTTGCTGTTTCCAAGCAGTCTGGCCACCACTTCTGATGACAGCTCCTTCTGAACAAAAAAAGTTCCATTTCCCTTTTCTTCCTTTTCCCTAGTGTTTCAAACTCTCCGTTCATTTTTAACTCTATTTTCAATGGCAAAAATTAAGAAATGATGAGGCTGTCTCTAAACATGACTCTGGGATAAGGTAAAGAATGTATACAGTCAGCCCTTTGTATCTGTGAGTTCTATATCCACGGATTTAACCAATAAAAAATATTCAGAAAAAAACAAAATTGTATCTGTACTGACATATACAGACTTTTCTTTTCTTGTCATTATTCCATAAACAATATAACAGCCAGTCACATAACATTTACATTGTGTTCAGCATTACAAGTAATTAGAGATGACTTACAGTATACAAGAGGATGTGCATAAGTTATATGAAAATACTGTATCTTTTTCTGTAAGGGACTTGAGCCTCTGTGGATTTTGGTACCTGGGGAGGTCCTGAAACCAATCTCCCATGCATACCAAGGAACAGCTGTCTCACTTCATCCCTGAGAGTCTCCCTGTGAAAATAGTCATAGCCAACATCTTGTACATACAAGTTCCATAATAATGTTCTTCATTTGTAGGCAAATGGCAAATATTGCAGCCTCACATCTTCATTTACTTATAGAAGATAATTCTTTCACTTCTGCACATGTCTGCTGTGTAAATGGCAAGTCAACTGTCTATAAATTTTATATTTTACTTTATTACTTTTTAAAAATTATGATTTTTTTGAGACACGGTCTCACTCTGTTGCCCGGGCTGGAGTACAGGGGAATGATCATAGCTCACTGCAGCCTCGAACTCCTAGGCTCAAGTGATCCCCCGACCTCAGCCTCTGGAGTAGCTGGGACTACAGGCATGTGCCACCATGCCAGGCTAATTTTTTAATTTTTTTTTTTTTCCGCAGAGATGGAGTGTCACTATGTTGCCCAGGTTGGTCTCAAACTCCTGGGCTCAAGAGATCTTCCCTCTTTGGCTTTTCAAAGTGCTGGGAGTTCAGGCATGGGTCACTGCTCCCAGTCACTTTCTTAAGTTTTTAAATAGGCTTTATTTAGAACAGTTTTAGGTTCACAGCAAAATTGAGCAGAAAGTAGGGAGTCTCCATATACCCTGCCCCCACACATGCACAGACTTCCCCACTATCAATATTCAGAATCAGAGTACGTTTGTTGCAATAGATGAAACTACATTGACATATCATTTTTCGTTACTTTTAAAGTGTACAGTGCCATTGAGCACTTTTGGTCAGACTTCTAACTCAGCCTATGGCAATGAAATCCAACTCTATTAGTAATATTTTATATCCCAAATTATTTAATGTTATTGCTTATCTTTATTAAAATCAAATGAGCAATTAGCAGCAAACATGTAATAATGTTAAAGCCTAATGTTCAGGTAGTTCAGATTCATTTTTTATCAGATGTCATTGATACATCCTGAAGGGTCATCTCAGATCCAGAAAATCAGAAGTTTCCTATCTTGCATTACTAGGAAAAGAATGCGACATGGCTGTTTATACTGTCTGGGATTTGTGCCTTTGTCATACGCTTGGCAATCTCCAAAACCAAAATTTCATTTTGTCTTTGAAACATTTTGCTTTTTGGCTACTGTGACCATAAAATATTTTCTCCAAGAAACATCAAATCCTGCACAGTTTAAAACATAAATAGGCTATTTAGGGTCCTGCTGTTTTACAAAGAAAAGGCAATTTATATTTCAGTGACCTCTATGTTAATGCAGTTGATGTGAGTATATAAAACAGGCTAATGGATGCATAGCCAAATGTGACCAGCTAACACTATTTTTTTCATGATGGATTTATTTATAGAGTGGAAAGTCAAATTGTAAAGTTGAAAAACATGATTTTCCAAGTAAGGTGAACCTGGGTTTGAATCCTTCTTTTTTTTTTTTTTTTTTTTTTTTTTTGAGACAGGGTCTTGCTCTGTTGCCAAGGCTGGAGTGTAATGATGTGATCACAGTTCACTGCAGCCTCGACCTCCTAGCTCAAGCGATTCTCATGCTTCAGCCTCCGGAGTAGCTGGGACTACAGGTGTGTGCCACCACACCCGGCCAATTTTTGTATTTTGTAGAGATAGGATCTTGCCATCTTGCCCAGGATAGTTTTGAACTCCTGGGCTCAAGCTATCTGCCTGCCTTGGCCTCCCAAAGTGCTAGGATTTACAGGCGTAAGCCACTGAATTTGACAGATGCGAGTCTTGGTTTAAGCACACAGTTGGTGAGTGACTTCCGGCAAATTACTTAACTCTGCTGAACTTCATGTTTCAGTCTGTGAAGCAAGCCTAAGCATATCTACTTTGTAATGTTGGTGTCTGGAGAGGATTAGTAATAATATATTTAGAGCCCATGGCATATAGTAGGCACTCACATTATTATGCAATGAGAGTAAAAAGCACCGACTCTGGAGACAGACCAGGTATCTAAGCTTGGGCAAATTATTAAACTTCTCTGTGCTTCCTTTTCCTCATCTAAAAATGGTGATAACAACAGTAACTGCCTCATAGAGCTCTTGCAAGAATTTTAAAGATAATAGTCAACTCATGCAAACTGCTTACAACAATGCCTGGCACATAGTAAATGTTAAATAGTGTTTGCTATAATTATAGTTATTTCAAAGGACTAATATATTATCTTGGATTGGAAGCAACTACAGAGAAGAAAAACTATGTCAATTACCATAATACCTAGACAAGATTTTAGTTGATGTTATCAATTGATGGTCTAATGCTTCACTTTATTTATTTATTATTTTTATTATTCTTTATTTGAAACCTATTATGTACCTTTAAGCAGTTCAGGTAGTTTCCCAATTTAGAATCACCACAATGCCTGGCACATAGTAAATGCTAAATGACGTTTGCTATAATTATAGTTATTTCAAGAACTAATATATTATCTTCTATTGGAAGCAACTACAGGGAAGAAAAACTGTGTCAATTACTGTAATACCTGGACAAGATTTTAGTTGATGTTATCAATTGATGGTCTAATGCTTCACTTTATTTGTTTATTATTTTTATTATTCTTTATATAAAACCTATTATGTATCTTTAAGCAGCTCAGGTAGTTTCCTAATTTAGAACCACAATAAAATGTTCTGTATGAGTTGATAAAAATTTTTCTTCCCAAATTATTTCCTCCACAGCTTTTAGCATTAAAGTACAATTTGCTTTCCATGAACCAATGTCTCAATTTCTAATTGAAAAAAATTAGAAATAAGACTTTGAAGTACCACCTAAAATCGTCATGTTTTCTAGAAAGCTATGATACAGTGGAAAAATCATTAGACCTGGTGTTAAACACACCTAAGTTTAGTCCCAGCTCTGACACCTACTAGCTATGTGATGTGAGGAATGTCACTTATTATCTGAGTCTAATTTCTTCATGTGCAAAAGACATGATTGTGTAAAAATAACATAATGTATGCACTGTCCTATACATTCTGAAGTGACACAAAGACATAAATATCTGATGTTTAATTTTTGGTGAGGTGATTAAAATCTACAGGTCCAATGACAACCTGTCTGAGGACAAGTTCTTGCTCTACTGCTTAGTTGGTGTCATTGGCAAGTTAGTTAACCTCATTATCACTCAATCTCTTCATCTATGAAATGGAGGTAGTAACAGTATTTACCTCAGTTATTGTGGAGATTAAGTAAACCAATTCACAGAAAAGGCCAAGCATAAGCTCTGGCAAAGCAAGTTCCCAATAAATATTAGCCACCATTATCATCTCTGGAATATAAGATTTAAACACATACAACCACGAGAAAATAAGATAGTATAATTTAAATGCTGCAAAATAGAGCAAAAAAAAATCAAGTGCCAGAATGAAAAATGCTGACAGGATATCAATATTCTGAGAAAGAATACTATGGGTAGTATGCATCCCAGTTCAAATTTTTGATATATGTAATCAACCAGCTATTGTATTTTATAAAAACTTATCGATTTTCTGTATTTTCAGAACTTTCCAATGGTAGGACAACACATGTTTCTGATCTCTCAGGGCACAGCAGATTGCACAGAATAGGTCTTTCTTTAAGGGTGGGTTACATGGAGAAAATCAGCTTCATTTGGGTAATGATATGATTACTAAATTTCTAAAATCAGATTTGTGATTTTAGAAAGGGTCAAACTGATTTAGAAGCAACTTTGTTCTAAATGTATGTGAGATTTGAAATTTATTATTAAATCAAATATTTTAAAATCAACACAGGAAATTACTATTTAAATTATGTTGTAACACTCCTTTTTGTATACTTAGGAAACCAGGGATTTGCTTATACAAATTGCTGTTCAAGTGAGGTAATTCTATTCTGTTCCATATGTTATAACAAGCAAAAGAAAGCAAAACAAAACAAAATGGGGGGAGAATCCCACTTTTGATTATGTTTGATAATTTCCAGTATTTCTTAATATTTCTCTTAGAATTTTTAAATGGGAAAATGTAGATTTTTAGCATTTAGACTCTAATGATGCAAGTTAGTGACTGTTTTGTGGCATCAATTAGATTTGTAGCTTGTAATTAATGCTTCAGTAAATTCAGGATTTGAACAATTTACAGCAGGTTCCCATTTTCCCCTTGAGATAAAAATGATAGCCTCAGCTGCTATGACAGCTGCCAAATGAAGAGAAACTTTGGCACACCGAGATTATTGTGGCCGAAAAGAAATGAAGTTGTTTTTCCCTTCTAAATACGTAGTTATTAGTCAAGGACTCAATGCCTTTGAAATAAATAAAATGGTTTGTATCATTGTACCTGAAAGCATAATAGATTTAAGCCTTGAATGTGCTTTGCAAGAACAAGGTATAATAAACCTGTCAGACTTAAAAATTTCAATAACTTACATATTTTGCTTGCATTTTTTTAAGATATGAAAGAAACACATAGTTCCCAGGAATATTTCAAAATTACAAAATATATAAAACAATTACAAAGGTACAGGAATAATATAACATTCATGGATATATACAAGAATCAAATTAAGGAAGAAGCATATGCAAATCTGCTAGAGACAACTGCTTAACCCTCTCTTGACCACATCCATCAATCCTTTCCCCTTTCCCATCTTCCACACTATCAATTCTCATATGTACACACATATTTTCTGGACACTTTTACTACATATGTCTGTATTCCTAAAGAACCTATACCAGTGCTTTATATGCTTTAAGGTTTATACGAATGGCATCATGAATTCTAAAAACATGCTATATCTCTCCATTTTGAAGTTATTCTTTGCTGGCCTGAAGTACTATTTTTTATTTCTTTTATAAATACTTTACATATGGGAAAATATACATTTTCCTAGGCTTTTCATATTTTACTGGCTATTATTACTTTTTTATATTATATTTTAAATTGTTTAATACTTAACACTCATGCCTCTCATAGTTTGTGTAATAGATTCTCATAGATTCTCTAATTCTTTTTTTCCCAGGTACTATTCCAAGTGTTTTATTTATTTATTTATATTTTATTTTAAGTTCAAGGGTACGTGTGCAGGATGTGCAGATTTGTCACACAGGTAAACATGTGCCATGGTAGTTCGCTCCACAGATCATCCCATCAGCTCGTAATTATGCCCAGCATCCATTAGCTATTCTTACTGATGCTCTCCCTTGTCCCCCAACTCCAAATCCTCCAGCAAGCCTCAGTGTGTGTTGTTCCTTCCCATGTGTCAGTGTGTTCTCATCGTTCAGCTCCCACTTACAAGTGGGAACATGCGGTGTTTGGTTTTCTGTCCTTGTATTAGTTTGCCGAGGATAAAGGCCTCCAGCTCTATTTATGTCCCTGCAAAGGACAGGGTCTCACTCCTTTTTATGGCTGCATAGTATTCCATGGTGTATAGGTACCACATTTCCTTTATCGAGTCTATCACTGATGGGCATTTAGTTGATTCCGTGTCTTTGCTATTGTGAATAGTGATGCAATGAACATGCATGTTCATTGTATCTTTATAATAGAATGATTATATCTCTTTGTGTATATATCTCTTTGTATAATATCTCTTTGTGTATATACCCAGTAATAGGATTGCTGGGTCCAGTGGTATTTCTGCCTCCAGGTCTTTGAGGAATCGCCACAGTGTCTTCCATGATGGTTAAATTAATTTACACTCCTACCAACAGTGTAAAAGCATTCCTTTTTCTCCACAACCTCGCCAGCATCTGTTGTTTTTTGACTTTTTAATAATAGCCATTCTGAGGGGTGTGAGATGGCATCTCATTGTAGTTTGGATTTGCATTTCTCTCATGATCAGTGATGTTGAGCTTTTTTTTATATCTTTGTTGGCTGCATGTATGCCTTCTTTTGAGAAGTGTCTGTTCATGTACTTTGTCCACTTTTTAGTGGGGTTGTTTGTTTTTTTCTTGGAAATTTGTTTAAGTTGCTCATAGATGTTGTATATTAGACTTTTGTTAGATGGGTAGATTGCAAAAATTTTTTCCCATTGTGTAGGTTGTCTGTTCACTCTGATGATAGTTGCTTTTGCTGTGCAGGAAGCTCTTTAGTTTAATTAGATCCCATTTGTCAATTTTTCTAATTATTGCAATTGCTTTTGGTGTTTTTGTCATGGAATCTTTGCCCATGCCTATGTCCTGAATGGTATTGCCTAGATTTTCTTCTAGGATTTTTATAGTGTTGAGTTTTACATCTAAGTCTTTAATCCATCTTAAGTTGATCTTTGCATATAGTGTTATAAATGGGTCCAGTTTCAATTTTCTGCATATGGCTGGCCAGTTCTCACAGCACCATTTATTAAATAGGGAATCGTTTCTTCATTGCTTGTTTTTGTCAGGTTTGTTGAAGATCAGATGGTTGTAGGTATGTGGTCTTATTTCTGGGTTCTCTATTCTGTTCCATTGGTCTATGTGTCCTTGTACAAGTACTATGCTGTTTTGGTTCAGTAACTTTGTAATATAGTTGGAAGTTGGGTCGCATGGTGCCTCCAGCTTTGCTCTTTTTGCTTAGGATCATCTTGGGTATTTGGGCTCTTTTATGGTTCCATATGAATTTTTAAATATTTTTTTCTAATTCTGTGAAGAATGTCAATGGTGGTAATGGCAACAACATTGAATCTATAAATTGCTTTGGGTAGTATGGCCATATTCATGATATTGATTCTTCCTATCCATGAGTATGGAACATTTTCCCATTTGTGTCCTCTCTGATTTCCCGGAGCAGTGGTTTGTAGTTCTCTTTGAAGAGGTTCTTTACTTCCCTTGTTAGGTGTTTTTCTAGGTATTTTATTATTTTTGTGGTAATTATGAATGGGAGTTCATTCATGGTGTTGCTCTTGGCTTGCCTGTTGGTGGTGTATAGGAATGCTAGTAATTTTTGCACATTTATTTTGCATCCTGAGAGTTTACTAAAGTTGCTTATCAGCTTAAGAAGCTTTTGGGCTTAGTTAATGGGGTTTTCTAGATATAGGATCATGTCATCTGCAAACAAAGAGTTTGACTCCTCTCTTCTTATTTGAATACACTTTATTTCTTTTTCTTTCCTGATTGTTCTGGCCAGAACTTCCAATATTATGTTGAATAGGAGTGATGAGAGAGGCTGGTTTTGAAAGGGAACGCTTCCAGCTTTTGCCAGTTCAGTATGATATTGGCTGTGGGTTTGTCATATATGACGCTTATTATTTTGAGGTATGTTCCTTCAATACCTAGTTTACTGAGCATTTTTAACATGAAGGGACGTTGAATTTTTCAAAGGCCTTTTCTGCTTCTATTGAAATAATCGTGTGGTTTTTGTATTTAGATCTGTTTATGTGATGAATTACATTTATTGATTTGTGTTTGTTGAACCAACCTTGCATCCCAGGAATGAAGCCTACTTGATCATGGTGGATAAGCTTTTTGATGTGCTACTGAATTTGGCTTGTCAGATTTTCTAATTCTTATATCTTATTCCATTTGGTTTTCTTTTGCCATGTGTGAATGTGTGTATGCATGCATCTATCTCAGTAATTATATTTTTCATCTACACTCTTTTTGTTCTATTTTTATTTAAAACAAGTTATCTTGAATCTCTATAATACTTAATGGAGGTTTTTAAAAAACTTTATTTTAATTGGAATAAGAGCACTTAACATGAGATCTACCATCTTAATACATTTTTTAGTGTAAAATACAATCCATTATTGTTGACCACAGGTGCAATACTGCACAGCAGATCTCCATAGCTTAACTGATACTTTATGCTAATTCATTAGTAACTTTCCATTTCCTCCATTCCCACAGCCCCTGGCAATTATCCTTGTGTTCTTTGGTGCTATGAATTTGACTATTTTCAATAACTCACATAAGTGAAATCATGCAGTGTTTGTCTTTTTGCAACTGGCTTATTTCATTTAGCAGAATGTCCTCAAGGTTCATCTATGTTGTCAAAAATGGCAGATTTCCTTCTTGTTTAAGGCTGAATAGTATTCCATTTTCAGAGAAATATCATTGTTTTCAGTAGTGTACCACATTTTCTTTATCCATTCATCTGTTAATGGGCATTTAGGTTATTTCCAAATCTTGGCTGCTATTCTTTTATGTTCTCTAAATTATCTTAGGGCAATGTTTTTGTCTTTATTTTGGTCTTTTGTGTGTGTGTGGCTCTTTTTACGTGGCTGTTGACCCTCATTGCCTATTTATATTTAAGTCTGAAACCATGGGCTGATTGGTCTAGGTGGGTTCATGTGGCTCTCTGCTGCATTGCATAAAAAGGTATGTTCCCCAGTGGGTCCCTTGGAGTAGAAAGTCACTGGAGAGTCTGGGTATTACTGGGGCTGGTCATGTCACTGGCAGAGTTTGCTGTAAAGTGAGAGAGAAGGTTTTCAGCATTCTAATGAGAGGGAATTTCATTTGAGACACTAACACTCACAGAAGTTTGACTTTGCTTATCTTTAAATCAGAGGCTTGTTTTTTCTGCCTGGAGGAAAACATGAGTGCTTCTGCTCACTCACATGGGAGCAGAAGGGAGGGGAGGTGCAGGCTAGTGAGGTTGTTCCTTGTGTGGACCTGTAACTCATCCCTCTGATTTGTTTTCGGTGGCATTTCTGCTCTTTCTGGTTCTGGTGAAAAGCCCCCTCAGTACGTATTCTGCACTGTTTGCCTTGCTTTATTTTATTCTTCAAAATACTCCCTTTTTTCACTCTTTAAGAAATTATTGAAACTTTTTTTGAAGACTCAGCATAGATTATTTTCAGTGTTGTAGATTCATCTATATTTTGTTTTTTGGACTTCTGTGCCATCTTTTATAGGATTCTAAAAGGGAGGGAAAGCATGCATGTGCTTAGTCTACCGCAAACCTCCTGAGTCTCTTTCAATAATTATTATTAATATTATAGTACCTAAACCAATATTTCCCTATTTCTACCTTTATTTACAGAATGTGCTCAATTTTCTCATTTCAGGCAAAATGCTGTGCCTCAGTTCATGAAGCCATCTCATTTCATTGCTCTGGGACCCTGTTCCACCTAGTATCCTGTCTATTCTCTCTTTCCTTCATCGTATAAATATCTTCTGTTCTCTCCAATTTTTCTTTTTCATTTTCCTTTAAGTGGCCCCATCTCTAATTTTAACTCTTATCCAACTTATTGAAAATGTACTAGTCACTTTCCTTCCCAGCTTTCCAAATTCTCTAAAACTTAGCGTTATCTGACTCCTGGTTTCTCTCCTCTGATATTGCTTTAGGAAAGGCCATTGACCATCTCTGCATCATCAAACTCAATGGACAAATTTAAATACTGTTTGTGACTCTGTTAACTACACCTGGGCTTCTAAGCAAACATGTTTTCTACCAGTGTTTATCCTTCCTCTCTTAATTTTTTTTTCAAAGTTGTTTCTCAGACTCCTGCTACTACCCTCAAACATTGTTACCCAGAATCCATGAATCCATTCATGGCCAACTGTTCTTAAAAATTTTCGACTGCCTGAGTGTTCTCACCCTTTCCTTCCTTTTCACTGTATTATCTTTACTTTGATGCTGAGCTTTCTTTCTTTTCTTTTCTTTTTTTTTTTTGGAGATGGAGTCTCTACCTGTCGCCCAGGCTGGAGCACGATGGTGCGATCTCGGCTCACTGCAACCTCCGCCTGCTGGGTTCAAGTGATTCTCCTGCCTCAGCCTCCTGAGTAGCTGAGATTACAGGTGCGTACCCACCACAATGGGCTAATTTTTGTATTTTTAGTAGAGACCGGGTTTCACCATGTTGGTCAGGCTAGTCTCAAACTCCTGACTTCGTGATCCACCCGCCTCCGCCTCCCAAAGTGCTGGGATTACAGGTGTGAGCCACCGCGCCCGGCCTGATGCTGATCTTTCAAAATGGCATTTGATAATAATATCACTTATATTTATTATGGCTTACCCTGTTCCAGACCCTATGTTAATAATTTCACATGCATTATCTTATTTAACCTTCACTCTAATCCCATATTATCATCTTCATTTTACAAAAGGGAACACTGACACTTAGTAAGCCTCAATAACTTGCTCAAGTCACATCAATGAAGAGGGAAGACATGTTATACCAAGGAGTTGTAAGAAGGCTGTCTCATGCTAACATTGTGCTCTTACTCCTTTGACCATGCGGCCTCACAGGCTTACTTCATCTCTTCTATGCAGTTCATAGAGCACAGGTACAGCTACCTGGCCTTCAGCATTCCTCAATGCCTTAAATAGGCCTTTCTACATTGCTGTATTTTTTCTTAAAAAGTCACAAGTTTTCTTTTGAGGGCTTCTTGCAATTCAGTGAGTCCACATATTCTTTGGACTTTTCTTACATTTCTTTTTCTTATTAAAGCAAAACAAACACACACACATATACAAAACTATTCTCCTGGGCAAAAATGTATATTCACAACCATATTAAAAGTAAAAGTAATACTTGTCTATAAAAATACCTATGACATTGTGGTTCCAGGCCTGTAAAGGCAGAAATTAAAATAGAGGAATTTTTAAGTTAATTCAAATGTACATATTAAGCCCTTCATATTCCATGCTTTAGTGTACAGAAGCATCCTGTGGAAGATTCCTGGAAAAGAAAATGGAAATTGTGAGAGCCAAGGGCCATTAGAAACAAGAGCCTGGCTGGGCATGGTGGCTTACACCTGTAATCCCAGCACTTTGGCAGGCTGAGGCAGGAGGATTGCATGAGCCCAGGAGCTTCAGATCAGCTGGAGCAACATAGCGAGACCCTGTCTCTACAAAAAATAAAATTAGCCAGGCATGGTGGTGCATGCCTGTGGTCCCAGCTACTTGGGGGCTGAGGTGGGAAGATCAGTTGAGGCTGCAGGGAGGCGTGATTGTGCCACTACACTCCAGCCTGGGTGACAGAGAGAGACCCTGTCACAAAAACATAAAATTAAAAAAAAAAAAAAGGAAAAGAAACAAGCAACAAGAACCTCCCACCTAACTTTCTCAGGAGCACAGTTCTTTTCCAACTGCTTCCTGGTATTTGTCCTCTCTGCCCTGTCTGAAGTTGGCAGCATTCCTGTCTTTCAACATAGACTCTCAGATTGTGAACCTTATCTAATGTATTTTCAGGTCCCAGATTATATAGGTTCTAAAGTCTCTAGTAATTGATGCTGTTAATGCTAAGGAGCTGTCTGTCTTTGATAACTCCTGCTCACAGTGAAAAGATCCTCCTGGACTTTTCAGACCAGTTGTAAGCACTTTTTTGCCTCCTTAGTCTCTTCTTTAATCTGTGTCTGGAGCAGGTGTGATGGACATGAAGTTGTGCTACCCAGATCACCCCTAAAGAAGGAAACCACAAAGAGACATAGAATTTGAACAGATAACTGCATTCGATTTATATGTTGTCTTTCTGTTCTGTCCTGGGCCCTCACCAGGGTCTTTCTTCATTTTATTTGCCAGTGCCACAGTTGCATGGCTGTGCACTGTATCACTCCTGGGGATTACCATCCATTTGGACTGCAGAAATAGAGGAGTCTGTAGAGTTGTACACTGTGCTGGACCTCACAGGTCTGCCCTGATCAAGAAGCTTGATGCTAGTGCATAATTAAGAAGTGAAGAAAAAAGTGATGGCCACCATTATGCTACAAACAATGCTGTAAAGTTGTTTTTTTCAGGGAATATGAATTATTTTAAGTGAGCATGTAAGGCTGTCATTTTGACAATAGCTTTATTAGATGTACATGGATGAAATAATAGCAGTAGTAAGTGAAATATTTTAACTTAGAAACTCTGACTATTATTCTTTGAAATACCTTTTCATATTAAAAAAAATAAACTAGTGTTTTCACATTTTCAAGTTGAAGAACACTGTGGATGAAGCAACAGTAATCATCAGAGCATTATCCCATGAATCAGAATGGAGAATGAGTTTCAATTTCTTTGAAGACCGTGCTGTGTTTCAGTGAAAATAGTTTTAGGTCTATAACTTTATCGCAGATCCCATGATAACCAGGACCCATGATTATTCATTCATAAATGTATTTATTTTAAAAATTATTAAACACTGATAAGAGACTAAGAATGATCTATGAGTTACTGAAACCAATTGGAAAACTACTTATTAAGATCTAAGTCTTTGAGAATGTGCGATACATATTTTCAATACATATTTAAAGATGTGCTGTTTAGAATACAAAAAAAGTTCTGTTGATAGGAGAGCAACATAGAGTTCAGAATAAGAAAATGTCTATGACTGAAAAAATAACCAGGCATCAACTTACCTATAACTTATTCCAGTTTCCTTTCAAAAGAAGGGCTATGCAGTCAAGACACCGAAGATTATCACCAAGCCTTTGGGCACTTTCTTGCTGCATCACCTCACTGACCATTCCAGAGATGTCTTTAATCACTTGTTCTCAATCCAGCCACTATCTCATTGAGAATTCTCAAAGTAATATTTTACAGAAAAGTACAAAAGAAGAACCAAAAGCTTTGATTAATGGAATCATTTTTGTAAGAGTTAAACATCCCCCACCCCCACAAACAACTTCTTTGTAAAGGATTTGTCCTTAAGATTTTAAAATGTAAACATAGATTAAGGCCAGAGATAGAAATTGTTCAATGTCATGAACACAATGTTAAAGCAGACCTTTGAAACTGGATTTTCCAGCTACCAATTAATATTTTAGAATTATTACCATATTTGAATTATTACAATATGATGGCATTTCCTTATTTGGGCTTTGGCATCTGACACTAAGCACAGTTGCATAGTAGGTCTCAGGAAACAGATTCTCTGCTAGTAGAGATTGACTCATTACAAACCAGATTGATTTCTAATTCCTTCAAAGCAGTCTATAATCTTAATTTTTCATCATTCATATCACATTGTCATAACTGCCACATTTCAAAGAAAAGTGATTTGAATCCCCAGGTTCTAAAAATGGTGGATATGCTCAGAGAAATTAAATCCTCTTGGGGTCTGTTAATTAGCCAGTTCCACTTATCTGAGAAAATGAAATCTTAAGAAAATCTGATGCTGCTTGGTATTTGGAGTTTGGGAATTTCAGTGTAACTAATGTCATGTTGTGCCAGGATTCACTGTGTGGAACCATGAAGCCAGAACATAATCAATGCTGTGAAATCACAATACTCAGATTATAGAAAAATAAACTCTCCAATATCTGCCAAGGGAGTCATGAGGCTTCTTAACTGAAAGCCTACCTGACTACAGAACCCTTAATGGCAATTAGCTGTTTGTCTCTGTTTTTCAATCTCAAAAAAATTTAAAAGTAGTCTCTGTCCCCATTTTGCGGAGGGGGTTTCCATTCAGAGGTGTGATGGACATGAAGTTGTGCTACCCAGATCGCCCCTAAAGAAGGAACTTTCTGCCCCAGCAGACAGCCTCCAGTTGTCAACTTTGGTAGGGTTTGACCCATCTGCAGAGAGCCACATTCCCTAGCACTCACTTTTTTTTTTTCAGGCAGAGTACCTGATTAAGGCAGAGGTATAGAGGCCCAGCCATCTCAGCCCAATGTGAGTCGTGTCTGATGGGCTATATGCATTCCTGCACTCTCTATGGGGAGTTCTCTCTCTGCCATCCTGCTTCCTGACCTTCACTTCCAAAGATGTCAACTCCTAATAATAATAGTAAGCCCCTATCTTTACCAGACTTTGTCTCAGTCTTTGCTTCTAGACAACTAGGCCTTTGACAAAAGATAAAATGACACAGATTTAGACATATACTATCTTGTGTTTGAGGAAATTCTGAAAAACACAGTCATATACAATTCAGCATGAAGATACTAGCAAACACAAAAAAAGATTTATTTAGTGCAGTTGGGCTAAAAATTGCATGTCTGTTGTTTAATTTTTCATCAGCTCCTCAGTCAAAGCCCACAGGCAAATCCCACACTGTTGACGCCTTTCTAGCTTTCTGGTAGCGCCTTCTCTTTTACTACAAAAATTGCCAACTTAAACAACAATGTTTCTAGGGGAATTGGATTAAAAGGAACTAAGGCAGCTGAAAAAATATTGCTATATAGAAGCCTTGGAAGAAATACACAAAATTCTAAGAATGTGAAAAGGATTACAGAAAAACACTTTCATTAAATTCGGCAAAATATAAGCCATTTTAATGTAAATGATCTATTGAGGATTATAGATCTTTGTGGTAAACAATTCAATGAAATTATTTTTTAATTAGTGCCTATAACGTATATGGCCTGCTGTACAGTGTAGTAAGAATTACAATAAAGTGAGAGCAGGAGATTCCTCTCTTCTGATAAAGGATGAAATATGAAAATATGTTAAGTGCATTTCAAATGTTGGGGATGGGGAGACAGGGAGAGAAAGAATATGCGTCTGAGGAAAAACAAAGCTTCCTGGTATCTGAGAAAGGTTATTAAAAATGAGTAATATCCTGCCAGGTAGGATTGAAGGGGTATGAAATTCCAGTTAAGGAAACAGCACGAAGGATGGAGAAGAAACTGTGTGTTTTGTTTGACTTCCACTGGTCTCAGTGTCTCACCCATGAAGGGAAGTAGTTGCAGAGAAATGGGGCATTTCAGACTGTGTTTTTGAAAACCACTTAGCTCATTAAATAGTTCTTCTGGGTTAACTTGCTTGAGGGAAGTTCTTGGAAAAAAGACCTATTATCTATTAGTACATATTTGAGCTCCTTGCAAATGTGCACAGTTTAGAAAGACTTGTTTTCTGTTTCTTTTTAAAATTCAGGTCTGTGCTTGTTCTTTCACATAAAAACGTCTGAGTACACTGTCACCGCACACATGCGCCAAGTCCAATTAAATGTTAGGGCTCAGATGCCGGTATTCTGTACACGTGTTCATCACTGCCTAACAGTAGTTGTGCAATAGTAAGTGAGTGGGTAGGATGAAGAATTGTGATAATATCTTTTACGGGTTTCATCTGAAGGTTTTGGAAGCTTCTTGGCTGAATTTTATTTTTGTGAAGGGGAATGTGAGCAGATGGTAGATGTTGTCAGTGATTTAACTTTGAAATAAAAGTGTCCAACTACCTCCTTTTTCCAGCTTCTAGATTACATTAAAGATACACAACAACTATGTATCTTTGTGAAAGTGTGTAATCTTAGCAATTACAAAAGTAAATGAGATGTTGAGATTGACATGATTGTAAATGTCACTCATAATGTCGCTCTAATTTTCTACTTATGTTTATTAAAGCTGGCTCATTGTTCTTATTTAGTGATGTTGAAATTTTAAAAAGTTAAAAATTTGGATATATAATATATAATACCTTTGTACTAGAAAAATAGCAATTTTGCGTATTTTAAATATGTATGATATTACCTGAAAAAGAATACATTTAACAGTTTGGAAACTTCCAAAACTGAGATACCTTCCAAAGAAGTAATTTAATGATCTCTTCTAATTTCAAAGAATTTCCTATGCCCTGATGTTTATTTGCAAGAAGTAAACAGATGAGAAAGAGTATCCATTACTATTTTTCAGGAAATAAAAATAGTAGAGCAAAATACCTTTTGTTTTCACCACAAATTTTCAGTAACAAAAAAATAAGCCAAACAAAAACTGCAATTAACATGACTATGAAGAAATATTAGTGAACATCTACTATATGTCAAGAACAATAATTGACACATAGTAGTTACTCATATTTGTTGAATGAATGAGAGTTTTTGGATATTAATTCCTAGTGAGAATGTAAAGAAACAGCCAAATACATAACAATCAGGGTTTTAGAGCTAGTTTATTTAAGCTGAGTGCAGTGTCTCATACCTGTAATCTCAACACTCTAAGAAGCTGAGGCAGGAGGATCGTTTGAGCCCAGGAGTTTGAGACCAATCTGCGCAAAAAAATGGGATACCGTTTCTACAAAAAAATAAAAAAATTAGCCAACCGCGGTGCACTCCTGTTGTCTCAGCTACATGGGATGCTGAGGCAGGAGGATCCCTTGAACCCCGTAGTTCAAGGCTGCAGTGAGCTGTTTTTGCGCCTCTGCACTGCAGGCTGAGTGGCAGAGTAAGACCCTGTCTCAAAAACAAAAACAAAAAAGAGAGAGTTTATTCAACTAAAAATGAGCAAAAATATGAATCAGTATAGTTTTCAAAATATTTAAACATGAAATCTGAAAGTTATAACACTGAGTTCAACAAAAACTTGAAATTCTTAAGATGTCCAAAATAAAGCTTTACATCTAAAGAGAAGTTTTGAATAGTGATTTTGTTATGTATCTAGTATTTGGGCCAAAAATAGTAACATATGTTAAAATTACAAACAACAACAACAAAAAATATATTTCAGAGCAGAGTTGAGGAAAAGATAAGATGTAAAGCAATTGAGAAATAAGGAGATAATTCAATGTGATTACTAGCATCTTAGTATAATGTAAACAGTAATTTCTAAGAGCTCTGTTGGAAAAAAATGTATAGCAGAATTGATTACAAGGAAATATCTATAAGAAAATTGAAGTTATGGAAATCGATTTTTAAAACATCAATTTAACCTTTCCAAGAAAAATAATGAAAGATAAACAATAGGGCACTGATGGAGGATAAAGGGAAAAAAACTATCACATCTTCAATACTTAATCGTAGAGCTTGTAAATCATAAAGGTGTAAGCCCAAATTTCATCTGTCTTGCTTTTAAAAATTTAAGTAGCTTTGTTCCCATTTTACAGACAAGATCATTAAAGTCTAAAGAGATTTCTGAGTGAAAAAAAGCTAGTGCAGTTTTTCAATGTAGTAATTTTTACTTCTACCTCTAATTTGAATTTTATTTAAAAATTTATTATCAAAATATAATTGTGAGGAGCCATTAAAAAAATCAGGAGACACTTTAGGGGTCTATCAGATATCTATATCTATATCTCTGTCTATCTATCTATCTATCTATCTATCTATCTATCTATCTATCTATCTATCTATCATTTCTATCTATCTATCTGTCTATCTATCTGGAGATTGTTTGCTTAATATTTTTTTCAGCTCTTCTAAACACATTTAGCTTAATGTTATAAAATACCATAATATGTTCCTGGTGGTTATCTGTCATTTTATAGAAGGGGGATGCTCTAGACTATTCACTGCATCTTTCTGTGACCCCTTCCTGTCCTTTCAGGAGTCTCCTGCAATGCCTGTACCCTCACATAGTATGTGGTGTTAGTGGCAGTTGGTGTCAGCCTCCCACTGGGTAGGCCATGTGTGAGACCTCCCTCACCCTCTAGCCTACTCTTAAACTCAGAACTCCCACAGTTAATCAAGAAATTTTCTTTAGGTTATCCAGGGTCATTTTCTGATGCTTGCAGTCAAGAACATTGAAAAATCACAATATTTATTTTTAGAAAAGATAATGATCATCTTTTCAAAATCATACTAACCCTTTAGACCTTGAACAGTCTTTAGTGATACTCAAATCAATTCACACATTTTATGAATAAAGAAGCAAAAGCTTAAAGGGTGTTATGGGTTGAATTGTGACCCTATCTCCAAATACAATCACATTCTAAAGTACTAGGATTAGGGCTTTGACATATGAATGTCATAAGAAATTCAAAAATAATTTATTCATATGTTGAAGTTCTGACCCTAGTACTTCAGAATGTGACTGTATTTGGAGATAGAGCCTTTAAAGAAATAACCAAGGTAAAATGGGGTCGTTAGGCTGAGACCTCATGTGATTGATGTCCTTGTAAGAAGAGATTAGTACACATACACAGACAGGCGACCGTGTGAACACACAGAGTGAAGGCAGCCATATGCATACCTAG
Source organism: Pan troglodytes (assembly GCF_028858775.2). Classification (NCBI taxonomy): domain Eukaryota; kingdom Metazoa; phylum Chordata; class Mammalia; order Primates; family Hominidae; genus Pan; species Pan troglodytes. The sequence continues at coordinate 155,839,313 of NC_086015.1, forward strand.
TATGGAGGCCTCAGAAGAAACCAGCCCTGCTGACGCCTTGATCTCAGACTTCCAGACCCCAGAATTGTGAGAAGATAAATTCTGTTGTTTAAGCCATCTAGTCCGTGGTAATTTGTTGGGCAGCCATAACAAACTAATACTAAAGTTGCTTGGCCACTTTAGTGGCCACTGTTGCTTGGCCACTGTTAGTCATGGGAAACTAGGACAGAAATCCAAATCTAAGAAACCCCAGTCTAGTGCTTATGCTGATTCATACATGCAGCAGTAAACCCGGGGCATGTATATTATAAGAATCACAGATATTATTCCAAGCAGTACTGTAGCTAATGATGTGACTGAGTAGCATGTCATTTAAAGTTTCCAATTATGTTTACCAATCTGTAAAAATGGCTCTGAGATGGAATACAGGAATATGACGATCCACATACTAATATTCACACAAAAAATGGCTCCTGATTTTCAAACTCCCAAGTCATATGACTTCCAAAACAATCTATTAAATTTGGATAGAGACTTGTTTTTCAAGACCCACATTCTGGAGTATGATTCAGTGTGTCTTAAGAAAAGACCACACTCAACTGTGATTTCAGAAATAAATTACATTCTAAGCTTCTACCAGACAGCTTTATAGCTTCTGCCAAAGTCCATAATCAATCATTTTCTTAACTCATTTTGTAACTTAAATGCTGTAAAGCTACCAAAGGAATAATGCTAAATACAAATACACAAAAAAGAAAGAAAATGCAGCCTCTCCTTAATTCAGTGGAAAAGGGAGGGTGAGTAAAAGCTTCTCTGGGAGAATGAATTGATTCAATTAACTGTCTTAGTTAAATTAATCCCATTAGAGAGCCAAACACCATCCACTGCTCTGGAAAAAGTAACTTACTAAATGGTACTCTGGTCTCCTAGCAATTAATATAATATAGGTAGATAAACACACATACCCTAGAGTGTTTATTCATTGTAGCTCAAAGAAAACAATCAAAATATTCTTATTTTCTGTTCTGTCCTTGAAAGAAGTCCAGTATCTAGACTATTATTGTTGGATGAATCACACTCAGAATTTTATAAAAAGAAATTTCCCTTAAAGCTACCTTCAAAATAACCTCATTCAGTTTCTTACTAAGTACCTTTCCCAAACTTTTATTATATAATACTTCAGAAAAACAGGAACTCTTAAATAAAAAAAAAAAATAAGACTTTTTTTTGATGGATTAAGTGGGAGATAGAAAGGAGACCAAAGAATGTCTTGAAAATTTCAGCAAGAATTGTGAATTAATGAACAGTAGACAATAGTTTCTTAGAAAATTTAAATGAGTGATATGTCCTAATGTAAATGTGTAGTCTCCTTAGGAATTAAAATTTAAAAAGCAAGACCATTTAAAGTAGCATCAGAAATATATAATAGGACTAAATCAGACAAAAATCTGTACATTTAAAACTACATTGCTTGAAGAAATGAAAGAAAATACACTAAGAAAAATTATTTGAGGTAGAGATGCAGTGAGAGTTTTTGTTGTTGTTTATAGGTTGCAAGACTCAATAGTATTACAATGTCAATTTTCCCAAAATTGATGAATAAAGTGACTGCAATCTCAATCAAAATACCAATAAACCTTTTTGTGGAAATTGCCAAGCTGATTCTAAATTTCAAACAAAAATGCAAAGACATAGAATAGCTAAAAAAAGAAGTTGGAGGGCTAAAACTACCTGGTTTCAAAACTAATTATAAACGTCTCTGTATATAAACATGTAACAGTGTGTCATTTGTGTCAAGATAGACAAATAGACCAAAGGAAAAGAGGAGAATGCAGAAATGGAACCACAAATATATGAACAGTAATTTTTTGACAAAAGCTTAAAGGCAGTTCAGTAAAGAAAGTATAACGTTTTCAACAAATAATGGTAGAACAATTAGATATTGATATGTAAAAAAGTTTATTTCTATCTTGTTTAATGTATAAACAAGTAACTTAAAGTAGATAATAAACCTAACTGTAAGACTTAAACCTATAAAACTTTATAAAAATTTTGTGACTTTGGGTTAGGCAGTGATTCCCTAGTTTTGATATCAAAAGCACCATCCAAAAAAGAAAACAAATGGATTAATTGTACTTCATCAAAATGGAAAATGTCTGCTATTCAAAAGATACTGAAAGGAGAATGAAAAGATGAGCCACACACAAAAATATTTGCAAAGCATGTATTGGATAAAGGATTTGTATCCAGAATATATCCAGAACTTTCAAAACAATAATAAAACCCCAAAACCAAAGTTTAAAAGGATACAAAAAGTTGAAAAGACATTTTACAAAGAATATATATGGTTGACAAGTACATGACAAGATGTTCAACATCATTTGATAGTAGGGAAATGCAAAAAAAAAAAGCCACAATAAGATACCACTAAACATCCATAAAAATTGCTAAAATTAGAAAGACTGACCATATCAAGTATTGGTAAGGATATGGGTGAACTGAACTCTTATATACTGACGTTGAGTATGTAAAAGTGTACAACCACTTTACTGGACCAATCAGATTCACATTGAGGTCTGTTTTAAGCTTTTAGCCTTTTTATTCCTTCAATATCAAAAAGCTATATATATATATATGTCTGTGTGTGTATACATATATATATAGAGAGAGCAATATATATATGTGAGTGTATATATATATATATATATATATATATAGAGAGAGAGAGAGAGAGAGAGAGAGAGACAGAGTTCTTCAATCTGAACTAAATTACAGTAGCCTCCCCTCTTCTGCAAGGGATATGTTTCAAGACCTCAAGTGGATGCCTGACACTGCAGATAGTACCAAGACTTATAAAAGTACTATGCTTTTTTCTTATATACCAATGACAAAGCCTAACATAAATTAGGTACTCTAAGAGACTAGCAATAATGAATAATAAAATAGAACAATGATAACAATATACTGTAATAAGAGTTACGTGAATGTGGTTTCTGTCCCAAAATATCTTATTGTACTGCATTCACCCTTCTTGTGATGATGTGAGATGATAAAATGCCTACATGATGAGATGAAGTGAGGCAAATGGCGCAGGCATTGTGATGTAGCATTTGGCTGCTGTTTACTTTCTGATGATACACCAAAAAGAGGATCATCTGTTTCAGGAGACCTTGGAACATCTAGCCATGACAATGTCAATGGCAGGATGTCAGGAGCAGGTGACGATGATGACTACTGAGCAGGTAGGGTATGCAGCCTGGATACGCTAGACAAAGGGATGAGGCATGTCCTGGGTGGGATGCAATGAGCCAGCAGGAGATTTTATCACACTACTCAGAATGGGGTGAAACTTAAAACCTACAAATTGTTTATTTCTGGAACTCTCCACTTGGTATTTTCAGACCATGGTTGACTGTAGGTAACTGAAACTGCACATAAAGGGATCTACTGTACCATGTATTATTTTATACTATCAGTAGAATGCAAAATGAGTTAAATTTCTTCAAACTTTCTAACACCTTTCTTTTCATTCCCACTTTTTGACCTACAGAAGCCTTATTACTTTATTTTCTGCTTGTTTCACCAGCTCATGACTCCAACAAGACTTACCTGATTTACATTCAGATAGACAACCCCCCTCCTCCTTGATCACTTTAGTCACTTCTGCTAACTTTGCCATGTTCCTTGTGTCCTTTGTCCTTTTCTACACCTCACCTCTTTCGCTTATCTAGCCTTAATCTTAAACCAATCTAATATCTTAAGTCCTTCAGTTCTGGTGAGGAAACCATACCAACCCTATCCACCAGGGCAGGCCTGCAGTCCACTCTGGCCAACCATGTATATGCTCACCGTAAGTAGTCTCTGCCATCCCTCACTTTGGCAAGTCAAAACCACCCACTAGCAAACTGTTACATTGTCCTTCACTTTCTCTGGTGACCCTCCATCCTACTTGCTCTGTGAAAGGAGTATCAGCAAAGTTGGGGTGGACTTTAATTCGGGATCAAATATTTGAATTGGCATTATCTCAGAGTTTCCTGGGCTTTGATCACCGGAAGTACATCTAGGAACTGTGCCAAGGCAAAAAGAAACATGCAGAGGAGCATAAGGAGCAAGGTGTGATGCTGGGTGAGAGGAGTGAGATTGACTGGGGAAATTAGGAAGACATAACCTTCAATATAAGCCTTGAGATGGAACTAGTGGAAAAGAAGTTTAGAGAATTTTTCAGAAAGGAAGACAGTAATGCAAAAACGTGGAAGCACAAGCACATTTGGGGGAGTTCATTAGCTATAGCAAAAAGCCTAAGAGCTGTAGGAGATAGGCACAGTGGAAAGAAGTGGGAAGAGATAAGGCTGCAGCTGAAGGTGATGCAAAATTTTGAAGCCTAAATTTTGCTAGGTTAAGACACTTTTACTTTATCCTAGAGTAATAGCTGGTAAATAAAAATTAAGAAAACTGCAGAGTAAATTTTTTTCCTAAAGTAGTAATTAACAACAGTAAAAGATGATAGAGTGGGAGATTGGTAGGAAGGAGCAGGACTGGCCAGGTGGGCATAAAGCCAGTGAAATCACATAGGGCCCAGCTCAATGTGGTCAGAAGGGTCTACTAGAAGGGATTTAATGCTCTGAGGTTGCTGTCTTGGTATTCTAAATGATAATTTTAACTTTCAACAATAAAGTCTGTGCAGGGGCTTGGAACCTCAGCTTGCAGGCATCCTCCTCCTGCCACTTCTCTTGGACAGCACACATTTTCCACCTCAGCTAACACTGCCATTTTTTCCACCTTCATCCCGGTGCCATGGGCAAGGAAGTGGGGATTAGCAGAGGCAGGCACAAACGCTCCAGGACATCTTTGGGGCCAGACAAGGCAGGGGCTGTCACTGCCCCTAGTTAGCAGCACAATGACATATTCAGCAGGCAATTCAGCCCACGTGGGCCTCTCACTTAGCTCCAATCCAGGTACCAAGTAAGTCCCATCATTGCTACATTGCATTTGCTACCTTCATGGAGGTTACTATAGCTTGGGAGGAGGCCCTGTAGGAAGGGAAGATGATGCCCGGCTCGGCTTTCCTGTTGCTGGTGAAAGCACCATGCATTACTTATTCCAAATGGCATAGGTGCAGCGGCTGGTGGGAAGAGAACCCAGCAACTGGAGGGCTAAGTCAATGTGTATGCTCCAAGTCATGGGGTGGACCACTGGGGGGCCTATGAAGGTTGGCTCTTGCATCACTGTGCTGGGGGAATATGACATCAAATAGTAAGTATAAAATACTGTGATAGGTCAGGAGACAGGGACCACAGAAGAAAGGAAATTGTTTTATGTTTTAATACCTTTAAAGGCACATTTTCATTTTATACTGGGCCCCACAAATTATTTAGCAGGCCCAGAGAGGAAATTAGTTGCACTTACTGTGGTCCAGGAAGGGGCCTAGAGTGGGAGAAACAGGATGATTTCTTCTCACCCTGCACTAGGTCAACTGAATTCTAGCAGCTCCTAGATTACTCAATTCCCTAAAATAATATTATGCACACTGCATTGTATTTAGAAGTTCCTAGTCAGTTTAACCTTCCTCCATTAAACTGTATGCTCCTTAAGTGTAGACTATCTTTTTAATTAAGACGTAATCTCAGCTTTCAAAGAGAACAAAATAATGAATCCTCAAAAATTGTGTGTTAAATAGCAGAAGACTTCAGATAGTGAAATACAGAAGAATAAGAAGTAAAAATTATGGATGGATATGTGTGTGTGTTGCTTTAACAGAGACCGTAACCTCTGATATTAAGAAACGTGTGTAATCTAACAACCGTAGAGTAGTGGAAGCTTCCCTCTCCCTTATGCTAGAAGCTAAGGGCTATTTTTGTCCTGAAGGTTGTTGTTACCTAATCAGAGAAAGAAGTCAGGATAATTAATATGTTAATGGTAAAGCATCGGTCCTCCTTTCTTGCAGTTTAATAGAAGTTCCACATATCTTGAAAACAAAACAATATTTGAGGAGCTTATGGGAGGGAAAACTCTATTGCCTTCATTCCCTACCCAAGACATAAAAGGCACAGGAGAGAAAGTGAAGAGGGTTTGGCTTTTTTGAGACACAAATTTCATTATTTTTCAGTTTGGGACAATAATTGTTTTCTTTCCTAATATCTAAAATTGTAAACAATTAAAATATTATGTCAGTAACAAGTGTAAAATATTCTGGCAAATCAATATCTTTACTTAACACAATCTCTGGAGTCCATTACTTATTACTTTGTCGTATGATTTGGTTCCTGCTGAATCTCACCAAATCGCACCAAAAGGGTGACAAAACAACTTCCTGTAAGCAAAGGACAAACAGTTAAGTAAGGTAAGTAAAGGGCAAAAGACATGTGCCAGGGGCAAGGAATTGGGGAGGGCCAGGGGCATGTAGGGCACTCCAGGGCAGACCCCGGATTTAAAAATACATTTTTAAATTTGTATAAAAATTTAATGTAGTTGGAGGAATAGAAAAAGCACAAGGACCTGAGAAAGGGCCTTTGCAGGCAAAATTTATTGAATTTTTAAGCTAAAGAGAGTGAGAAAAAAAACCTCTAAGAAATACAAACAAATTAAGGTACTGTGTATGTTAGAATGTTAAGAAGTGCAAGGGATTTGGAAAACATTGCTGCAGAGCCTGAGAAGCATTTGCCAGTTGAGGTTACTTGTGTCTCAGAATCCATTGTAAACAAAACATAGGAAAGATAACAGAGCCATGGATCTCTATGGCTCTGTGACTTCAGGCAATTTCAACCTCTCAGATCCTTAATTTCCTTATTCACTGAAGGGCTGGATAATAATAGTTGATAGATTGATAATAATAATACTTGCCTTATAAAATTGTTATAAGGGTTAGAAATAGTTAATGCATGTGAAAGACTTAGCTCAACCTGGCATGTAATGAACATTCGTCACATGTTATCTGTTGTGAATGACAAGAATTAGTGAGAAAAATCTCAAAATTGCCTTTGTGATTCTGGAACTGAAACAGAGGGCAGGTTTTGACTTAGTTCTATGGTGATTAAAAGCTAAATGCTTCTACCTTTGTTTACCATCAACAGCTATATCTCTTTCCCATTTTTTTATCTGTCAAAATTCAATGAAAATATGCAAGTTCCTTTCTCACTGAGTCTTTTTTTTTTTTCCTGTGTGTGTGTGCTTAGGGAAACAATATATTTACAAGCATTTGTCTTTCTCCTCAATTACATACTTAAACATTTATCTTTTAAAGAAACAAACAGTAAACACACATACACACACACACACATGCACACACACTAATGGCAATACTCTTGGACAAATGATAGTTGCTTTTTTTTTTTTTTTTTTCATGGAAAGAAGGAGGTTTAGTTTACAGATGTTTGAACCAGCTTAAGCTCCCCCAGGTCTCAACCTCTGTAAGTCTTCTGTTTTCTTCCTGTTTACCTTAGAGTCTTTTCCAATGATACAGTTAGACATATTAACTTTATTTTTTAAATCCATGCCTAATTGGTATGATTGTAAAAGCAACAGTAATTAGTTATTTCTTTGAAGGAGGAGATTAGAATAAAAAGTTATTTGTAAAGGGAATGAAAACAATTGTTTAATCACTGCTATTGTTATTTAGGGGTGGTGAAATCAAATAAAACTTTGTTCTTGGAGAAAGAATGGAGTCTTTTCAGAAGTGCCAGGAACTTTATAGGAATTTTAAGAAAGCCTGACCCAAATTACTTCTAGATCTAAAATATTTGTTCTTTTCTATGTAACATTAAAGTGAAAGTGATAAAATATTGTAAAGGCTGACATAATAACTGATGTTCAGAGCAGTAACTGTAAGTGACAAGGAGCTGTGGCTCATGGAAAATAAAAGCAAAACAGCTTTCCCAATGCTCTGATGATATTGACTAACTAGCAACGAGGGGTCTCATGATATATTTATGATATTTTCTAAATAACTCATGCATTTTTTTAAAAAATCGATTCATTTTTCAGGGTGATAAGAGTAGCTGTGGTTTTCTTTCACTTAAGGTATGTGTGTTTATTCCTGATGTCTTTGTAAACACAGAGCTGAGGGTGGTGATCCATCTTCATGAAATTCACTAGGCGCAGGCTTCACTGTACTTAAACAGAGTGCCAAAGCTGACATCACCTTCCTTGTTCTCACAGGGCTCCAGCTGGGTGAACTATGGGGCATTTGCCCTGAGTTCATGCTCAGCATCAGGGTCAAAGCAAAGGGAACTCTGACAATGATTCCATTGTGAACTTGTTCTGGGAATGCCATGATGATTCTCTATCATGTTCCTCGTACACTGCACCAGCACCACTGCTTCCCTTTCCAGTGAGATCCCGATCAAGCTTTATCATGCAGCCCAGAAGGGTGGGGGAAAGAAAAAGAATTAGGAGAAAATGTAAGTTGAAACAATTGCTGTACTAACCTGTTGCATCCCCAAATGATGAATCTTATTTTTCCTGCTTCTGTAATTTCTGCCATCTACTCTAAAATAGAAATATTAGAATAGAGAAAATGTAAATGTCATTTTACATGTAAGGAAATCAGGACACACAGTGTTCAAAGTATTGACTCTAGAAGTGGAAATCAGGGGTTCTGTAATCCATTCAGGATCTGATTCCTATATATTATTTTAGAAACCCTTAATACATTCTAAATCTGTCTCATTATTGGCTAAGTAGAAATAATCTGAGTACAGTATCAAGACATAGAAAAATGTACAGTTGGTATCTTTCCTAGCTTTAAGAGTTAAACTGTTAGGAAAAAATGTGAAAAACATTTCAATGGACAAAATCATTACTGAATGTTCTGTTAGAGTTATCTCTTTTCCTTGTCTTTGAACTATTTCACAACTCTATATGTTGTAAAAAAAACCAATAATAGGGGCTGGGTGCAGTGGCTCATGCCTGTAATCCTAGCACTTTGGGAGGCCAAGGTGGGCGGATCACCTGAGGTCAAAAGTTCAAGATCAGCCTGGCCAACATGGTGAAACCCCATCTCTACTAAAAATACAAAAAAATTAAGTGGGTGTGGTGGCACACTTCTGTAATCCCAGCTACTTGGGAGGCTGGGGCAGGAGAATCACTTGAACGCAGGAGGCAGAGGTTGCAGTGAACCGAGATAGCACCTCTGCACTCCAGCCTGGGTGACAGAGTGAGACTCTGTCTAAAAAAGGAAAAGAAAACTAATAATAGGTATCCATGGCAATGCAAATGAATTGTGTGTGGTAGAACTTAATTAGTTATTGTCAGGTGGATATTGACAGTATCACAGCTACATGTATATTCACTTCCAAATTTCTGGGGATGTCTGTTGTATATGTGTGCTCTAAGAATTCTCCTTTGACGTGATTATAACATCTTACTGGTACTCTCATTAATTAATGAATTAAATAAAATATTTGACAAAGTTTGCTTTCTATTTGTGTGGTAATAGTTTTACAATAAAAAATCCTTCATCAAGAGCTTTAAACAATTTATAGATGCTTTGTTTTTTCTTTCAATTATAAACCTATAAGTAAAAAAAATTCGCCACAAAATTAGAAATGTTCTGATTTGCTTAGTCAACTCCTGTTAAATGTTTCTGTCTTTGGTGTTGAACAAAGGTTGTAAAAGTAATGAGATAATGTGAGAATGTGCTTTGGGAACTGCGAATCTGGAGTCACTGGTCCATGAGGAATCTAGGGTAAGAAGAAGGAAGCTGTGAAGAATGGTTGGCTAACAGTGCTGGCAAGGAATTCAGATCAACATACCTCTCAAAAGAATGGAAGTCTCTTAAATTCAGGTAATTGTTAAGTTCGTTCAAGTGTATTATGGCAAGAATGCTTCTCTCTCCTTCCCTAATATAACACTGCCCTAAATGACTCCCTACCTCCCTGTTTTGTCTCACGCTTGACACTGAAAACAAAGATAACTATTTGAGGAAACATAAACTCAATAATGTCATTTATTGGAAAGCTACAGTTTACAGATTCTTTGCATTTATTACCAGAGCTGTTCCTTACAACAACTTTATCTGAACGGTATTATTAGCTACATGCTGTAGATGAGAAAAGCAGTGCTCAACGAAACTAACTTGCCCTAGAGTATCCATCCAGTAACTGGTGAAGCTGGGATTTCAACTTCCTTTTCTTTTTTCTTTCTTTTTTTAAAAATCTTAATTCTGAAGCTGTTATGCATTATGGAACCTGTGTAGTTCTGTTCTGAGTTCTACTATCTGGTTCAGAATCTTGGCTCTACCACTTCAGCCCTCCCCCTCGCTCCAGGAAAGAAATCACACAAGCTTTTGGGGGGAAAGATTAGAATGGAAAGGTCTGAAATACAAGAGGAAAACCATAAAAGTGTGTGTGCCCAGAGGGAAGAGAGGAGAGAATTTCAATAAGAATGAGATGATTACCTGTGTAATCAGGTAATCAGCTAATATAGATGAAAACAGTATTTTGCATTGCGATATTAGATAGTTATAGGCCAACTTTGCCAGAAAACTTTAGCAGAGTACAGACAGAAATGAGATAATAGTCTGTTATAGGCAGGGAGAATGTGGAGACAGGAGAAAGAAACTGAAAACACAGGAGAGGGATGAGACGCTGGTAAATATTTCTTAACAGACCCTAGAGAAGTAGGCAAGACCATCTAAAGGAGAGACAGATGCATGAGTCTTGGAAATCAGATGGTAAAAACCTGGTGGCAGGTTTGAATGTCTCTGTGAAGTAAGAGAGAAGGGTGCTGCTAGGGAAAGGGATTAGGGTGAAGGAGCAGCAAGGAAGGTGAAGGACAACTGGACAGTTTGCATGTGGATGGTTTTGACTTGCCATTGTGAGGGATGACAAAAACTGCATTCTCTGAGCATAAACATGGTTGGCCAGATAGTCTGCAGGCCAACTGTGAGTGTAAATTTGGAGCAGCACCTGTCTGAAGGGTGGTGTGGTTTCCCCACCAGAATTCAAGAACCTAAAATAATGGAGTGGTTTAGGATTAGGGCTGGGGCCAAGTGTGATAGCTCACGTTGGTAATCACAGCACTTTGGGAGCCCAAGGCAGGAGGATCTGTAGAGTCCAGGAGTTCGAGACCAGCCTTGGCAACATAGCAAGAACCTGTCTCTACAAAAAATAGATACATTTTTAAAAATAAAAAAAAGATTAGGGCTAGGTAGGTAAAATAGATAGGTTTAGGAAAGGACAAAGAATATGAGGGAAACAGGAATGCTAACAGAACTGGCTAAAGTGATAAAGGAGAAAGATGGCTGTCTATCTGAATATAAAAGCAGTCGAGCTTGGTTGGGGTTGTGAGCTGGTGAAACAAGCAGAGTACAAAGTAATGAGGCTTCTCTAGGACAAAAAACCGTGGTGATGAAACATCCTCGGTCAGATTTCATCTAAAGGCAAGGTGAGCACACATAGGACATTGCTGATTAAATTGGAAAACTCCCTCTGTGTCTCAACCCTGGAAATATTAAAATGAATACATTATTAAACACTACTTTTTATCCTAATATAAACCATTTTAAACAGATTCCTCTTCCAGCTAAATCCAAAATAGCATTAGAATATGATGAGCTTATAAATCAGTAATGGTCTGTAGATGTATCTTATTATTTCTTTTTCCTTTGGGGGTAGGTAATATTGTTTTTGTCTGTCCGTGCTTTGCTTAGAAGCCATCCAAGTCATCTACCCAAACCCAAGAAACATGATAGCAGAAAGCCCATTTAAGTAATTCTTATAAGTGATATCTTTAGAGTCTTCTTGAAAATATAAAAGGGAAATGAGAAACCACCACACAAATCTCAATGTTCAAATTTCAAGATCTTAATCTATTTTATTTATGGACTTGATTGGGAATAAAGAAAAGCTAGTCACCTTTTTTTCTTTTTCTTTTTCTTTTTTTGAGACAGGGTCTCATTCTGTCTCCCAGGCTGGAGTGCAGTGGCATGATCTCGGCTCACCGCAGCCTCCACCTCCTGGGTTCAAGCCATTCTCTTGCCTCAGCCACCTGAGTAGCTGAGATTACAGGCATGCTCCACCATTCCTGGCTAATTTTTGTATTTTTAGTATAGACAGGGTTTCACCATGTTGTCTAGGCTGATCTGGAATGCCTGAGCTCAAGTGATCCACCTGCCTTGGCCTCCCAAAGTGCTGGGATTACAGGCGTGAACCATCGTCCCCGGCCCCCAAAACTAGTCACTTTCTATTCACGCACAGGAAAACGACCTATTTCCAGTCAGATCTCTGGTTCTCATGTTGAAAGATGGCAGAAAGCAAAAGGAGGAGGAGCAATTTTGATAGCTAAATAAAACTCATTTATCACCAGTTTCTATATTTTTGTGTGTTTGATAGATTTTCGCCTTGTGTTACTTGTTTGTTTAAAAACTGATGAAAATCTTAAGAAATTTAAAAGGAATTTGTCATTACTTAAGGACAGCAGAAGGGTTTCTTTTTCTTGTTTTCCTCTCACCTCTTTATGAACTCAGTATTAGTTGATTCTCTATGTTAATAGCAATATAGACACTATAAATACAAATCTAGAGAAAATCCTAGACTTAATATTTGCTGAAATTGCCCAAGAAAATGAGACATCAATTCTACTAGTCTTGAATCTGCTTAAACTTTCTCATCTTTAAGGAAATATTAAGTTAAAGTATCAATTTGGAAAACTTGCAAAATAATTTGGGGCAGGGTGGCAGGGCTGGAGGGGTCAGTGGAAGTGTTAATTAATGATGGACTCCCTGAGATGGAGTTGGCAGTGGCACTCTGCAAATCAATCCAGAGTCAGAAGGCTAATGTATGCACACAAGTCTATTAAGCTCTTCTCTATAACAGGCTCAGCATTTTCCTTTCCATTTTTCTACCTGGAAATACTGTTAGTCAGCTAATGCACCTTGCTACAAGAAGCAAGAAAGACTTTTGGGATTTGGAATATAATAATGCCTTTGGTATTGTACAGATTAATTTTCTTAGCACTTTGCCTAACGTAAACTGGCCTAATGCAAAAAGGTTAACTTCTGATAAATATTATTTTCAAATCTTAATTTTCATTTCAATATTTTAATATATAGCAATATAATTTTAATAATCAATTTCCCATTCAAATCCAAAGGGAAAGGAATGCAAACGAAACAAATGCAGGGAATCATATCAGAACCAAAAGAAGTTAGATGGAATTTAAGGGCCTTCTACATACTTAGTAATAGTTAATTATTTTAGGGATTTCAAATTCTATCTTAATTCAGTAAAATTTTAAAATGAAATTTAAATGAAAACATTTCAATGAATAAAATTTAAATGAAAAATTTTAAGATAAGTCATTCTTTTTCTGAATATGTTCTTTTCTGTTTTAATTAGAATATAGCATATGCACAAGGTAACCATCTGGGATGAGCCCTGAGCAAACTCAGAACTACATCAGGAAAATGTGGTTTTCACATTTGCTGCCTTTTCCCATTATCATGCTTCCTGGTACTCCTATTTCATGCAAGTGTTATATAATCAGATATCTTCATTCTTGAATTAATTTGGGGGGAAATTTTAACCTTTTTTCTGGCTTTATTGAGGTAAGTTAAGACAAACAGTATAAATTCAAGGTATACAATGTGATGGTTTGATATACATATACATTGTGAAATGTATCTAATTACAATTAATTACAATTAACTAATTACTGTTAATTATCAGATTAATTAACACATTCATCACCTCACGTAGTTAACATTTTGTATGCATGGCAAGGAAGGAATGAGGACATAAGTTCTATTCTCAGCAAATTTCAAGTAAACAATACAGTATTAGTAACTATATTCACCATGCTGTATGTTAGATCCCCAGGACTTACTCGTCTTGTAATTGAAAGTTCTGGATTAACGTATTTGAGCATTAACTTGTAAATCATTTTTTTGAGAAAACCTAAAGTGTTCTAGAATGCTATATTTTAAAGAAGAATTCTCAAAGTTTATTTATTTATTTTTTAGCTTATTTTCTTTACGGCTGCCCCATAGCCAGCCCCCTAGCAACTGTCTGCTCTTGGGCCTGATGCAAAATGTCAGGTCACTTGCTGGGAACAGAGTTTGGAGGGCGGGGGTCTGGAAATGAATTTAGAGCCGTAGGATGCAGGTTCACATTTTCTCCTGGATCAGCTGTATTTCTCAAGGCTTCCGGGTACGGATCTTCAGGGAAGAAGTATCTAGGCACTCCCAAGAAAGCTCTCAGTCTCTTCAACTTCCTCATTTCAGCTTCCCTGCACTCTGGAATTAAACTGTTTTGTGCAGCCAGGCTGTGAGAACTGATGCATAAATCATCAGATAGGGCTTTATTAGGGGGAGTAAAGAATTCTCTCACATGGAAAATGTTCACAAACAGATCCTCAACAGTTGTTTAGAATGCCTGAAATTTGTTATTGATATATATGTACCACTGAAGAGTTACAGTTAATGTCAATAGAAGAATATAATTTTGCATGTCTCCATTTTGTCACCATATCTTCAGTGTTTCAAAATCCTTTGCTTCCTTCCAAAAAAGATTCTGGGATTTAGTAACATAATGATACTAAGTTACTTTCTACTTAAAAACATATTAAAGGTAGAACTGAAAGATATTTTACAAGCCAAGAAAGAATCCCGGCTCTGGAGTTCTATTACTCTTGTAACCATTGATAAAATCACTCAACCTGAAGCTGCTGCTTGGAGCTGCATTCTGCAGTGCTAATTTTAAGTGTTTGATGTTATCAGCTGTACCAGGGAAAACCAAAGCAACAATGAGTGTCAAGTCTTGGTAGACCAAAGAAAAAGTATGCCTAAACTATTTTGTGAAAATTCAGATATCTCTAATTACTGTAAATCCAGATTCATGTGCCAGCAAACATTTGTTGCTAAAATTGTTTAAAATTCACTTCCATCACCTTCTTCATGAAAGCAGAGACCAACTTGACTATCATTGTTTATGCTGCCCTTTGAAAACATTTCTGTGATCAAAGATGACAAAAGCAATGCAACAGCCTACTTCTCTGGGAAAAGCTAGCCCCAGTGCCTAAGGGAAAACATTCACTAACTCTTTTCATATGAAAATCAGTCTTTGTTCAGAGAAGGAGGGGAACAAGCAGAGACTTTTACTGGGACAAGTAAATCAAGCCTTCAGCAACTCAAGGAACAAACATACAAGACAAGCTCAACTCCTCATTAAGACCAAATTAGGACAACACTACAAGAAAATAAATTGTTTTATCTGGTTGTGGTGCTTTGGGGAAAGTTAATTGACTACTCAAATAACAACTTTGATAGTATATGAACTGTGACTGTGTTAGTAGGTTTTAATTAGCAGGAACTTTTTGTAAATTGGACAAAAACTTTTTTTATTATGACTAGGAAAACTGCTATTTTCTATTTTTGTTTTGCTCTTTTAAATGATACCGAACTTTAGTTAATCCCTCAGTCCTAAATTATGGCTGTTGCGAATGAGGGCTATAATAGTTATCCCATATTATTTTAAATTTTGTATTAATGTTGATAGAGATGAAAGAAGAAAAATATTTGCACTCATGCTGAAATTGCAAAGGAACATGTGTGAATGACCTCTTGGATACTTGTTGCTTGGAAATGCGAGCAATAGTTTCTTTATTTTTATTTTATTTTAGTTTTTTGAGATATGGCCTTGTTCTGTCACCCAGGCTGGAGTGTAGTGGTATGATCAGGGCTCACTGCAGCCTCAACTTCCCTGGTTCAAGCAATCCTCCCACCTCATGCCTGGCTAATTAAAAAAAATTTTTTTTATAAAGACACAGTCTTGCCATGTTGCCCAGACTGGTCTCGAAGGCCTGGGCTCAAGCGATCCTTCTGCCTCTGTCTGGAAAGCAGTAGTTTCTATGCAGTGACACCTATACTACTAACTATAATTGAACTTAACCTAGAAAAGCATTTTGCATGTTTAGCTTTTAAGTGTGTTTGACAGAAAAGGAGAAAGGAACTTGAAATAAGAAGTAATTTAGTGATAAAATTGTTGATGTTCTCCTTCATTGTAATCCATTCCAAATATAGTTTATTTTGCTACAGAGCATGTTCTGTAATGTAAATGGAAATAAGATTGTTAAAGAGGGAATGATGTGAACATAATTTGGGTGATGAGAAGGCTCCTAAGGGATTTTCCCCCTGCATTTTGCACTGCCAGCATTTACACTGCAGCAGAATGCAAAATACGCTAACAAAGCTGCATACAGCAAACCTTAGAAGAATACAGTACTGTACACGATGTCCATTCATCCTATCTTCCCAGGAGGTCGATCATGTGCAAAAGAAACAATGACAAGATAATGATCCAAAATCACCAGCCATATCTTTGCTATGGTATGTGTGAAACTTGCATCTACTTATTACGTAAAATGCTACACCTGTAACTTCTGATGGTGTTGTGCTTTTTTCTGTAATTCAGCAGTCTTTCTTTTACCTCATTTTGATAGGCTACTTTCATTTGTATTTAGAATAAAGTCCTATTAGTTACTGTAGTATTGCTTTCTTTATTATGATTTTAACATTTTTTAAAAACTGTGATAAATTGTTATTGAGTAGGATTTGTTATTGTTGTTAATGCTCTGGTCATCAAGTGCATTAAGTTTTGAGTGGACTATGCTAATTCTATTTTTTTCCCCCATTAACTTTGTAACTTGAAGTGTGCAATGTAGCTTAATGCAAGCTTTTCAGAAATGCACGTGTATGTTATATCAGATGTTTGTACTGTGGTAGGACTTTCTCCCTAGTTCAGCTAAAGATGGGGTCCTTGCCATACAGCTATGAAGTATTAGGCCTGCAGACACTTTGAAGGGTGAGAAAAATGGAATTTATTGGAAAAAAGGAAAAAAGGGGAAAGAGGGACCCTCAGCAGAGTGAGAGTCCTGCTAGTATATGCTTCCCGCATCACAGATTGAATTCCAGGTTCCACCCAGGAAGAAGAGGGGCCAGGCTCCTCCCCAGGGCAAACAGAGTGAACTTCCCGAGGCTCCACCCCAGTGTGCATTCCTCCCAGCACACAGGCCAGTTGGGGGTTCTCCAGTGACTCCTTTATATTTGGCTGTCTCGTTACTTCTAAAATATTTCATATTCATAAAATAAAAATGTTTTAATAATGTTATATATTTGTAAAGGCATTTACAATCTTCAAACTTCTGCATGAAAAATCTCTCAGAAGTAAAAAATGGATTTACTGTCCTGATGTAAAATAACCTGCAAATCTTACTTTCTAATTTTGGTGATATATGTGTGAAAAGAAATAAATCATCTCATGAACAAAATTTAAAAAAAAACAAAAACTGAGAAGTTGCAGTGAGTTCTGAGGCAGTACGGTGTGGCATAAGAATGCAGGCTCTGAATCTACAGACTGCCTGGTTCAAATACTAGCTCTGCCAAAAACTAGTTACATAAATGGAGCAGATTATTTAACCTCTTTATGCCTCAATTTTCTCATTTACAAAATTGTTATTAGCATTAAGTGTGTTAATACTTATAAAATACTTCATATTTATATGTATGAAGTATTATTACTGCTTTAAAATACAATTGACTGATCACATTATTATACAGTACATATCTTCTACTGATATATGAGTTCCTTGAAGTAAGACCTATGTCTTATTGCTGTTACATCTTCAATGCATGAAACATAAGAAATGTTCAATCAGTGCCAGTCGAATTGAATTAAAATTTTTAATTACTATTTTTTGTTTTCCTTTGACTAGATAATTTGTTTGGAGATTCTTCCAAAGATAATCACTTTTCTTCCTGTGCAACCTATATATTTTTTAAAACTATTTTAAATTATTTAGTTTTAGAATTCTTTCTTATCTCTAAAATGTAAAAAGATATCAACAGATGGCATCAACAAATAGGTATCAGATGGTGAGATAAGAGATAGCAAAAGCTGATAAATGTAAAAGCAAACAACAGTGAAAATTTGTGATATACAAGTTTCAGTTCCAAAGAAACAATGGATTAAGCTTTTATAAATAGCTAAAATGAATAACAATTCAAGTGAATACCTCTTAAGATGTGCTACTCAACAAAGGCTTTTTGAGCCAAACACTCTTTTGGATGCTGAGGACTCAGAAAAAGAAAAAAAGTGCTTTTCCTGAAAGTCTTCTGATATTATTAAAGGGATGAAACATATATATTATAACCCTTGACTAACACGGAGTCATAAAGTTTTGAATATGAAGTCGTGTCATAGGTAATTAACCAGATTGGGATCTAACCTTTAAATAATCTCTCCAAGCCCGTCAGCTGTAAAAAAGTTGTTAATGTTCCTTCAAAATGTGAAATTCTAGAGCTTAATATCTATAAATAGAGCTTTCATTGTTATGCCTCAAAATTCAACAGCTTTCTCAGTTGACAGACATTTGTCTCATATTCCTTAAGTTACCTTTTCCTACTCAGGGATAACCTTTTCTTACTTTTCAAAGAATAAAAGACATACAGATTTGGCAACAAGTAGGTTATTAGTAACATTCAAGCAAATAATAGTGCAACTTTTTAATGATAGTAGATTTAATTATAAAGCCTTAGAAAGGAAATTGATAATATATTCCAAATGAGACATCTTATTCGAATGCTCTGTGGATCATTAAAACACATTTATTACTGTTGGTCAAGGAACGCAACCCTATTCCACTTCATATTAAGGTGAGACTTATGAATTAATTCCTTAGTATTCATAATGTTTAAATAGATTAAGATCAATTTCCTTAAACTCCAGTGTCTCTAAATACCTTTCTAATTTACTGTTTCCATTGTCATCCGTTGTAGAGCATGGTGTCTTTTACCTGGTCAACATATCACCTCCTCTTGCTGGCTAGTCTATGTATGTTCCAGTTTGACTGTTCAGCTATAGTCTGAGTAAGAACTGGATATGTCCTTGCTTTTTTGATGGCATAGTCCTTGTTGATTAGCTTTTCTTTCATCAGTACTCTTGATTCAGTCTTACTGTGCTCTGATCATGCTGTCTACAAGTAATGGTAAAGGGGGTGTTTTGCCTCCTATACACCTTAACATAGAAAAATAGATCACATAGTTTTTCACTGTGCATGATATTGAGTGGTTGTGTCTGCATTCTTCCTTTTGTGTCTCATACAGCTTGGCTCTGTGTCCCCACACAAATCTCATGTTGAATTGTGATCCCAAGTGTTGAAGGAGGGATCTGGTGGGAAGTGTTGGATCATGGGAGCCAATTTCTCCCTTGTTGTCCCTGTGATAGTGAATGAGTTCTCATGAGACCTGGTTGTTTAAAAGTATGTAGCAATTCACCCTTTGCTCTCTCTCCTGCTGGCCATGTGAAGAAGTGCTTGCTTCCCCTTTGCCTTCTGCCATGATTGTAAGCTTCCTGAGGCCTTCCCAGCTATGCTTCCTGTACAGCCTGTGAAACTGTGAGCCAATTAAACTTCTTTTCTTTATAAATTACCCAGTCTCAGGTAGTTCTTTATAGCAGTGTGAGAACAGACTAATACAATGTCATTTAATAATTTGACTTTCACTTCATCCTAATTTCCAGAGAACTTTGCTCCTAAATTACTTACATATTTATTATTTTATAGGGTTTCATACATATGTAGTATATATGTATGAAATATATATATATAATAGGGTTTATATATATGAGAAATATATATTTTGTAGGGTTTCATACATACATATATATACACACACGTATGTAGGATTTCATATATGTATATGTATGTATGAAAACCTAAAAAATAATACAGGCAAAATAGGAGTAAATCTTCATGATCTTGGGTCAGGCAATAATATCTTAGATACCACACAAGCATAAGCAATTTAAAAATTTGATAAATTGTACCTAGCGAAATTTAAAACTATTGTGCTACAATAAACATGGTCAAGAAAATGAAATACAATCCATTGACTGGGGGAAAAGTGTTTGAAAATTATATCTCTCATAAGAGACTTGTATTCAGAATTTATAAAGCATACCTATAAATAAATAATGAAATAAAAATGGACAAGAATTGAATAGACATTTTTCAAAGTGTATACACATTAACACGTGAAAATTTGTTCAGCACCATTAATCATTAGGAAAATGCAAATCAAAACCAAAATGAGTTACTACTTTACACCACTAGGGTAGCTATAATAAAAAAAAACAGAAAACAACAAGTATTGGCAAAGATGTGGAGAGATTGGAACTCTCATACATTGCTTGTGGAAATGTAAAATGGTGTAGCCACTTTGGAAAACCATCTGGCAGTTTCTTAAAAAAAATTAAGCATAGACTTGCTATATGACCCAGCAATTCCACTGCTTATTACCTACCTAGGAGAAATGAAAACATATGTTCACTGGAAGACAAATTTACACAGCAACATTTTTCATAATAACCAAAATGTGGAAACTATTCAAATGTCAATCAACTGGATAAAAGACATGAAAAAACATGCCTTATACACATATAATGGAATATTACACAGCAATAAAAAAGAACAAGGTACCCATACATACTATACTATGGAGAAACCTCAAAAATATTATGCTAAGTTGAGGGAGCCCAAAACAAAAGAACACATCTAATAATTTTATTTATATGAAATGTCTGGAACAAGCCAATCTATAGAACAAAAAGTAAATTAGTGACTGCCTAAGGCCAAGAGTTTGGGATGGAAAGGGTGGGTGGTGGGGAAGGGGAAGGGGTAGGAATAGGAATAGGGAATAATTACAAATAAGCAAAATATTTCTTCTCAGGGTGATGGAAATATTTCAAAATTAGATTGTGGTGATAGCTGTGCAACTCTGTAAATACACTAAAAAATATCACTGAATTGCAAACTTGAAACAGTGAATTTTATAGTATTTAAATATCTCAATAAATCTCTTTAAAAGTAATAAAGTACATCCAAGAATTATAAATTCAACTGCTATTTACATACTGCTGAAGTAAAATAAAATATAGAGATGAATGTCTGAAATTAAAATGTTTTTTCTGGGAAGAAAGAATTGCAATTTGGGGCATGTATGCAGACTGGCTGGTCTTGAGTATGACAGAACAAAGAGAAGGTAAGAGGTATTATTAAAAGGAGAAATGTTATGTATTGCTCTTTAAGAAACGTCATTGGCAATAGTGAAGTTTGGGGGAGCTGGTAAACTCTGACTAGTGAGTGACTGAACTGGGTAAAACTCGTCTTAAAGTTGCAGCAGTTTGTTTCAGTAGTCTTTAGATAAAACTGGCATCAGGTTACAGTTGGCAGGTTCAGCAGCCAGGCTTACAGACAATTACATTTTTGGAGCAATGTTATGTGCCCTGAGTGCTTTTCCCTGCTGGCTTTTCAACTCTGTTTTAGTTGGGTGTGATAAGAATAACCCAATATGTATTATCAACTTTCGCAATACCAAAGATGCTCATAGCTTTAACACAGATGTATTGTGAGGGAAAAAGACTCAGTAGTGTTGGAAATTGGAAATTATTCTATAAATTCTTTCTCTCTATAGTACACAAATTCTTCATAAAGTTTTCTCTCTTTTTTGGGGGATAGGGTCTTGCTCTGTCTTCCAAACTTGAGTGTAATGGCACTGTATTAGTCCATTCTAACTTTGCTGTAAAGAAATATCTGAGACTGGGTAATTTATAAAGAAAAGAGGTTTAATTGGCTCACGGTTCTGCAGGCTGTACAGGAAGCATGATGCTGGCATCTGCTCAGCTTCTGGGGAGGCCTCAGAAAACGTACAATCATGGCAGAAGGCGAAGGGGAAACAGCCACATTAAATGACCAGAGCAGGAGCAAGAGAGCAAGTGGGGAGGTTCCACACTTTTAAATGATCAGATCTTGTGAGAGGTCACTTACTATCACGAAGACAGTACCAAGGGGATGGTACTAAGTCATTCATGAGAAATCCATCCCCATGATACAATCACCTCCCACCAGGCTCCACTTCCAACACTGGGGATTATATTTCAACATGAGATTTGGGTGGGGACACATATCCAAACTATATCCAGCACCATCATAGCTCATTGCAGCCTTGAGCTCCTGGGCTCCAGCAATTCTCCCACCTCAGCCTTTCGAGTAGCCACCATGCCCAGCTTATTTTTAAAACATTTGTTTTTGTACAGTTGGGGTCTCCCTATGATGCCCAGGCTAGTGTCTTACACCTGACCTCAGTTGATCCTCGCACTTTAGCCTCCCAAAGTGCTGGGATTACCGGCATGAGTCCTTGTGCCTGGCCCTACAAAGTTTTTTTTTTTTTTTTTTTTTTTTTTTTTTTTTTTTTTTTTTTTTGAGATGGGGGTCTCACTCTGTCGCCCTGGCTGGAGTGCAGTGGCGCGATCTTGGCTTACTGCAACCTCTGCCTCCCAAGTTCAAGTGATTCTCCTGCCTCAGCCTCTTGAGTAGCTGGGACTACAGGCTCACGCCACCATGCCCAGATAATTTTTGTATTTTTAGTAGAGACGGGGTTTCACCATGTTGGCCCGGATTGTCTCAAACTCCTGACTTCGTGATCTGCCCACTTGGGCCTCCCAAAGTAATTTTTAAATAAAATTTAGTTAAAACCAAAACTAAACACTTCCCATTAAAGATGATACACTAAATTTGCTGTTTGTTTTTCTCACTGCATGATATGTAATTTACTCTTTTGAAAGTATAGACATTTGAAACACATCAGAAGTCTAATACTTCACTTGCTTTCAAATTTATTTTCACTTAAAGAATGAAAGCCACAATTACGAATATGATTTGCTTTATGTTTCATGTACCAACAAGTACATAGGAATATGTATTTCTTAATCCAAGCTCTGTTACTAACAAGCAGGGTGACCTCAAGCAGCCTTCATAAATTCTATATAATTTTTCCTACCCTTAAAATGACAATAATAAAGGTATAGGCCCCACAAACATGTTGTGGACATTAAATCAATCAATACATGTAAGCCACTTTGAAGAATGCCCAGCAGATAATAAGCACTCAATAAACATAAATTATTATTGCTATATTTCTTTACTAAGATGAAGAGTTTTCTGAGGTCTTTTGTATACAAGAACTCCGTCAGAAATCATTTAATCCTCATATTCTTTTGCTCACTTTAGACGTCTGTGAAGAAACAGGTAGATACATCTGATTCTAACCAGGTAGGAAAATATAGGCTGTTTTCTTTCAATGGACAGAGCAGTAAGGTAAAACAGAAATAATTGTGTCTACAAACTTTTGTTACAATGATGTGGGGCCTGGTACAATGAGAGCCTCATGGGTGTTACTCAGAGTGGTTTATTTCTTTTCCTTCCTCACAGTGGTACTGTGAGGTTGATGGTGTTGGCTACAACTTTACAGCTAAAGATGACAATGGTCAGAATAGAGAAGGTGATGAGAGGGTAAATGGTGTCCTTAAGGAGGGCTATTATATGTGAGCTAATGTGTCCAATACACTAGGCATATTAACTCTGGGCATAGTGTTACGCCTATTTATACATGGAGACACTAGAGCTTAGCGATGGCAATATTCACTCAGTCAGCAAGCTAGATAGTAACAGAGACAAGACTCAGACTTCAAAGCAACTCCTATTATTCCCACAACAACACTCTGTCTTTCCCAAATACCAACCACACAGTCTGATACATTGAAAAAGTCAATTCTTTACTGCTTGAGATAAGTTGCAAGCCATCAATCCTTCCCTCCTGGAAGATTTTATTTGACAGCTGGGTACAGCTTGTGTCTCTTTTTTCTTAATTTTGAAATCTGGTCTTCCCTTTACCCTAGATCTATATAGTTCATTTTAATGTGGTTCTCTGCAGCCCACATTTTCCTGTTTAAATCTTTCCTCTGACAAGTGATCGTTTATAAATGCAATAACAGATATTAGTTGTGACAACTACATTGAAATAATTTGTATGGTAAAATTACTTCTAAATTAGTTTTTGGTAGTGCATAGATTTGCAGCTTAGTATTGTATAATTTGTACATGAAATTGGGTTATTCTGTCTGTGATTACAAAAACAGTCAGGGGCATGGGAGACATAAGAAAAAATTAAATTGATTAGTTTAAAGAGGATACATTAGTATGGCAAGAATATTTTTTTCCTGTCCATAAAATCCCACTTTAATCGTGTTATTCCCCAAATCAGAACTCTCAATACTTCCCCAGTCCTTTTAAAAAGCAAACTGTTTATATTGTTTTCAAGTTTATCGGGTACTTCTCCGGTCACATCTCTCATAGCTTCTCTTAAAAACTTTCTGCTCAACCCACTGCCTGTTCAGCACATATCCACCTCTTTCATTTTATGTACTATTTACTTTCACTGTAATACTCCACATTCCTCTCTGGCTATATGCATCCTACTCCTCCTTCAAATCTCACTTACTTCATGAAGAGCCTTCCTTGCCTTCTCTCTCCTCTGAACTCCTATGTTCTTAGTGTAGTTGTCATTTACATGATTTTAGAGATAATTTGTAAATCCTGTTATATTTTAGAAGAGGAGAATGAAGATAAATTAGGTTGTGCAACATGACCTCTTTCTGATTGAGCTCATTAAGAACAAGGCTCATGCTTTCCTACGGTTACAACATCAAAAGGAAAAAAAAAAAAGAAGAACAAGGCTGATTTTAATTGCTCCAGGTGGTGGTGGATGCCTACAATATGGAAAGCATTGTGCTAAGAGCTTCTGGGATGCAAAGTGAATAAGATTATCTATATGAATTACCTACTTTCAGAACAAGGCTTTCTATGTTTTAAAATAAAGGAAGAGAAGGTATTGTCTGATATTTTCTGGCTTTATGACTCTGAAGGACCTTTTATAGATTTCAGGAAAAAGTTTATATTAACACTAAGGAAAGATGTGAATGGTTTATTTGTCATCCAGCTTGGGAAATTCACTTCTCTGAGTGTCTTTCCAAATGTGCATATTGGCTGATGTGATGATTAATTTTATTTATCAACTTGGCTAGGCCAGGGGACCCATATATTTTGCCAAACACATCCTGATGTTGCTTTGAAGGTGTCTTTTGGATGAGATTATATAAATCAGTTGACTTTGAGTAAAGCAGATAACCCTCCATAATATAGGTAGGCCTCATTCAACTCATTCAATCAGTTGAAGGCCTTACTGGAAAAAAAATAAATAAATAAAGACTGACTTCCCTAGAAGAGCGAACTCTACCTGCAGTCTGTCTTTTTATTCTTTCTTTCTTTTTTTTCTTTTTTTTTTTTTTGCATATGGGGTCTTGCTATGTTGCCCAGGCTGGTCTCAAACTCCTGGGCTCAAGCAATTTGCCTGCCTCGGCCTCCTAAAGTGCTAGGATTACAGGTATGAGCCACCATGCTTGGCTCCTGCAGTCTGTCTTTGGTCTCAAGTGGCAATATCAACTCATCTCTGGGTCTCCAGCCTGCTGGTCTACCCTGAAGAATATGGATTTAGCCTCCACAATTGCATTAGCCAATTCCTTCAATAATCTCTCTCTCCTCTCTCTCTCTCTCCTCTCTCTCTCTCTTCTCTCTCTCTCTCCCTCCCTCCTTTCTCCAACTTATTGATTATTTTTCTTTGGAGAAACAATACAGCTAAGGCCCAGTTCAGCACTAGTTGCCTATGATTTATGTATAAAATAAAATTTATTTTTCAAATTAGGGTTCAACTTTGTACACAAATCCTTGTCTGCATTAACTACTTTTCCTTAGTTTATATCCTTGAAGTGGAATCACTACATCAAAAGATATTAACATTTTTAAGATCCTTGATACTTATTTAGGTTGTATAAAATACCACATGGCTTTGTGGCATATTCCTGAATTTATAATTTTTTAATTCGAATAGCGTAGAAGAAATAATTACAGAAATTTTGCAATTTGCATAGTGTCATTTATTTTACTTCTCTTTCTTCTCTATGAGGTGCTCCCTTTTCATTCTATGCCTTCATGGATAACAGCAGCAATACTAGTCTATGAATATCAATTTTTTCCCATAGGCCTTAATCTTTTTTTGCTTGTGGCTGAGAAGATACCTCTGTCTAAAGCCACTCATACGAGAAATGAGTAGCTTCTAAAATACTGTTGGAGCAAAAAGGCACTTTCTAGCTACATCTGTAGGACAGTATACCCTTACAAAAAAGTTTAATTCAGTTCTCCTAAACATTATACATTCATTTTTACTGAACATTGACCTGAATGCACCCACACCTGTTATGCTGTTTTGCCATGTTTTTCTCTAAGTCTCCACTGATAGGACTTAGATTCATATTAATGCATTTTTCTTTAATGTATTTATTCAGCAAATAGTTACCCAGTTTTTAGTATATGCCACACACTGGGATACAGCATGAACAAAACAGACTTTTTTCTGCTCTCTGGAGCTTACCTTCTAGTGGGAAAAGCATATCTTTGCCAAATGCACAAAAGTTTTAAAAATTAAGAAAGTAAAAAAAAAAAGGTAAAATGAAATGGTTGGAATTACAAAGTAGGAGTGGCTTGCAGCTGATTTTTCTTCTTTTTTTCTAAGGTACATGAGCCATGGGAACATTGTATTCATGACCCTTTTGTAACATATAGCCTTTGGAGGGTCTGGATTATACTTCAGAACTCTCGCTGTTCTCTTGGGCTTGATGGCCTCCCAGAACCCTGCCGGGTAAGCTAGAAGACGCAAAGCTTTCAAGGGAAGTGTTAGTACATTTGATAGAGTTATTTTAAATTTATAAAACTAAATTATGTGCATTATCAAAGCTTCATAAAATAATCGAGGAGAAAGAAAAATTGACAGTTCAACTTACAATCAAGAGAGAACCACTATTAACACTTTAATATATTAAAATATGTAATTGAAATAAAATATGTACATATAAATGTACATACTTTCAACACCAGGCTCATATTGTACATAGTATTTTGTAGCCTATGTTTTTACTTAAAATTACGTTGTGGAATTTTTTGCTGTTTTTAAGTATTTTCTCAGAACATGATATTGAATGACTGTAAGAGTGTTCGTAATGCACCTAACCCATGTACTATTGGTGGGCATTTATCCTTTCTTTATCTGTTTATCTTATTATAGCACCTCTGATTACTTCCTTAAGATAATTTCGTAGAAGTAAAATTATTTTATCATTCTTGATGCATATATCTACATACTCCCACCAACAATGTGTACAAACACTAAAGAGGTTATATTAAAGGGCAAAAATCAACCAAAGACTGGAAAGTAAGATGAACAGATAAATGACAGCAGTGCACAGTCTTACAGGTATCCACAGTGATAATTGCTGTCTTTGGTGAGGACTGTCTCTGTTCGGGTCCAACCATGTCTTTAGGTCCATGTTCACATTGGTTGTTTAATGGGCTGAGTAGTATTTTACAAGTAAGATTTCGGCATTCTTCCAGCTCTGGCCAGTATTTATATAGTCAAACTCATTTCTTTGCACAAAACAGCTGAAGTGAGACTCTTCCCTTGAAGGTTTCTGGGAGTCTGTAATGTGTTACTGGCAGGAGAATCGCTTGAACCCGGGAGGCAGAGGTTGCAGTGAGCTATACCCTCCAGCCTCATAGACCTTCTTTCTGTCCCTTGAACTTAATTAAGCTCATTCTAATTCCAGTACTTTGCACTTCCAGTTCTGTATTTCTCTTTTCTCATGTCTCCTCTTCTCGATTTTACTGATTCTGACGTAAATCATCTAAAACATCTCCCTCCCCCCATTACTGCTCTCTTTCTTAATACTCTGCTTTATTTTCTTCTTAGTGCTTAGCATTATTGGAAATTACACCATTTATTTATTTGTTTTTTTCTTGTCTGTCTCTTCTTGATGGAATATAAACTCTATGAAGGCAAGGATCTTCTGTGGCTTTTTCAATATTTGCTATATCACTCTGCATTTTGAACTGTGCTGAATATAATAAATATGTGTCGAATGAATGAAGGCAAAAAGGAGTAAATGACAAGTACCAAATATACTAGCTCTGGGCTGGCAAGACACTCTACTTTTCTCCTAGTGTGCTCATTTTAACACAGAAAATTTAGCCTTTAGTTATCTGTATTCATTCAGTCTCAGCCTGTTTCTAAGTAAAGCTGTATTCAAATATGCAATTTAAAAAATCTTAATCTTATATGTCTTGAGAAGTGCCTTCCATTCCTCAAGTAAAGCTGGAAGTTCTTACCTTTATCATCAGAGATAACTTTAAAATAATCCTATGCAAGTTTAGAGTTGTCCTACATCCTAATATTTGCCCTACAACATATTAAAGAAATTAAAGTCACACATCATTTTTTTAGTTATTCTTTAATTATTTTCAAATTTTTGTGTAAAGTTTCACATTACATTTTTGATCTCATTTTATTTACTGTTTATCTACTTTACTCTCCAATTTCTTAAATAAGATTAAAAGGCAAAACCTACCAAAAGTCCTAAAGAAGTTGATTGGCACATGGCAGGCCCTCAAAATGGATTAATTATCTCTCTAGGAGTGTATCTCTTTATTTTCTGAAAAGACATAGAATGAAAAAAACCAAGAAGCATATATCAAAACAATATGTGAAGGAGGGAAAATACTGTTATTTTTCCTTTTTAATCTCTCTTTTTAAAAAGCGTTATTGCTTTCTGTATCTTCTTTGCCAAAATTTGATAAATTGGGAAACTCATTCCAATAACAGTTAAGGAATATTCAAGAGAAATAGGATTTATACATTGATCTGAGCTCTGCCTGCTAATCAGCATATTGCTAATGGGCAGACATCTGGAATGCTGTTTTCTTAATGCAAAACTAGAGGTTTCAAACTGGTGGTCTCTAAGATGATGATGTTAAAGAAAAACTAACTGACTACAAAACTGGGTTATTTTACACATGTACAAAAAAATTCTTGTTTTTGGTTCTCTCAAAATAATGATTAGAAATCAGACAGCACTAACACCATAGTTCTAAATGGCAATATTTGGCTGCAGATATATACTGTCAGCTCTGTCCACATGGGGTATATTCTCTGCAGTGACCCACACTCATTTTTGTTAGGCTTTGCTCATTTATGCCACATTCTTGGCTCTGGAGACATCAGAATATGTTCTTCCTGAATGATGCGCTCTCCCAGGTACCTTATTTCCCTGACTCAATGGGACCTTGAGTATCCACCCTTGGCTTTGTTTTGCTTAGCCCACTGCCCTTACCTTACCACATTAAGAGAGACCAGGACTATTTTGTGCATTCTGGACTTGGGCCTGCACCATGGGTGAGGGCTGTGGTCTGTCTTCAGTTTGTGCCCAAGTTGAGGTGAGACACTTGAGAGAAAAAAAGAAAGGGGTGGGGAACCAAACAGTCAACCAAACAAGCAAAATGAAACAACCAGGGAATTAAGAGAAAATGGTAGAGAAGAGAAGTAAATCAGAGTTTCGGCTTTTCTCCCTCATCTGTCTGACTAAATTTATGTTGACTTTGTCTGTATTTAATTTATAGTGTGCCACTCATTTAGAATAGGCTTCAAAAATGTGAACTCCCCTCCAAATTTTGGCCTCGTTAGGAAGTGGAGAGTGTGTGATAGCGTTATCATTAAGAGGAAGTTTAAAAAAAAGCCAAAATTACACTTATGTATGTATTTTTGAAGAAACTCATTTTTTGTGCGTGTGGTTTGAGAAAAGCAAAATTTGGGAGGAATTTAGAAAAGAGGATTACTCATCAAAAGGTAGATCATGCTTAAAAACAAAATGGGAACGACGACCTTAAAAATGGGAACGACTGGGGAGAAAACTGACAAGGACACATTAGAGCTGCACTTCACTAGCAGCATGAATGTGGTAATGGTGAAAGGAGAACAATATCTGAAAGGAAATGAAGGTCTTATCATAGGAGCCACAGAGATTTCATTTTTGTTTTTCTGAAAATTATCATTATCAGCTGTGACTGCTGATGAAGGACCACTTAGCATTCCCCCCAAGGAATAATTGCCAACCTCCTCTTTGGCCCGACCTCACATGGACTAACACGACAAAGACATAATTTTGCCCTAATTCTGAAAAGAACAGGAAACAGTGATGTAATCTATTTGTTTAATTCTAGGAAATCTTTCCCTAAAGTCTGCTTTTGCACTGCCAAACTGGGAAGGGATGTCTGGGGGAGTAATTAAAGGCTTTAAATGTGGAAGAAAGAGATTCTTAGTGCAGTGTGGGGAGTCTCAATGAGATTAATGGGAAACAAGGGAAATTTAGATGGACAAGCAAAAGCCAGTGGGAGTTATGTCAATACTGCACAAGGTGTTTAAGGTCGGTGCCCATGAGGGCTGGTCAGCTCCAGTTTACCCTTGCACAGTCTGTGCTTAGCAAATGAGTACTTTAAACAAGGTTGCCAGAGGCAGAGAAACGTCTGGGAAAGAGGTCTGGGAAAGAGAACAGGCTCCTGAAGGACTTGCGCTGCTTCCTGTTGCTTATAGATTGGTGTAGATAATGCATAAAGTCCTTTCCTTAGAACTTCTAAGTTTAGACTCATTAGAGTTACTGGTAAGACCTGAACACATAAAGTGTGCATGTAAAAATTACATTCTGTAATGCTAATTATATATATATATACCTTCAAATATATATACAGTCAGAATCTATTCTGACATATATATATATACACACCTTCAAATTAGCATTACAGAATGTAATTTTTATATATATGACAATTCTACAGGCAATCTCAGCTGGACATAGTCAAAACTGAAGTCATTTGTTTTCCTCCTGCTTTGCTGGCTGATTTGTTTTTCCATCTCCTTTACTAGTCTTTCCTCTTCTTTATAACCCATATGTGTTTGCCGGATTCAGAGACTGGTTCTCAGTATTCATGCTTCTCAGGTGAACTCACTCAGACTTATGGCTTTAGTGGTAGATATACTCTTACTGCCAAATTAATATCTGCATCACTGACCCAATTCCTGAGTTTTGGGTTTATATGTTTAACTGCTTACTGAACGTCCCTACTTTACGGTTTCCAATCTTTTCAGTATCTAATAGATACTGTGTTACATGTATCTATTAGATACAAGTGTTACATGTTCAGAGAACTCTTGAGTGTAAACTTGATGATGTTCGGGGAAGATTTTTTTCTAGAGAAGTGCTAGAGATGTAGTCAAAACTTGCTACATATGTGGTGAATTAATAAATATCCTGATTTACTCCCAAACCTGTCTTTTGTCCAGTATTTTTTAAATTTTAGTTAATTTTACAGCTGTATATCTAGCTGCCTAAGCTAGAAAACTTGGAGGCATTCTCAACTCTTCCTGTACCTCACCTTCCATGTCAGATCAATCATTAAATTATCTTAATCTACATTAGAAAATTATCTGTAATCCATTTTTTTCCTATCACCACCATCACTGCATATTCTTGTCTTCTCTAACAAAGGCATTATACCTTTTGCTATGGACTGAATTGTGTCCTCCTTAAAATTAATATGTGAAGTCCCAACTCCCAATACTTCAACATGTAACTGTACTTGAAAATAGGGCCTTTAAAGAGGCCAGTGGGGGGGGCCTGAATCTAATCTGACTGATGTCCTTATGAAAAAAGAAAATTTGGACATACAAAGAGACACAGCACACAGAAGAAAGACCACGTGAGGCTACAGTGAGAAGCTGGCCATCTGCAAGCCAAGAAGACAGGACTCAGAAGAAACCAACCTTGTCAACATCTTGATCTTGGACTCGTAGCCTCCAGAAGAGTAACAAAATAAATTTCTGTTGTTTAAGCCACCCAGACTGTAGTATTTTGTTATGGCAGGCTGAGCAAACTAATACATTCTTCCTAAAAAGATCCTCCAGTCTTCCCTAATAAGATGTCATCTTATCTCTCTCTCTATCTCCCCCCCACCCCCCACCGCTTTCTCTCTCTCTCTCTCTCGCTCTCTGTCTCTCCATCCGTCCTAAGTGGATTATAAAAAGAAAAAAAAAAGTAAAGACAGGAAAATAAATATAAATAATACATACTCAAAGAATAAAACAGGGTCTCATGTATCTTTCTCTGTGGTCTTTATGCTTCCCTATGTGATCTTTCTTAAAGATGATCACAACAGTAAATGAGGATATTACTTCATTGCTTCAAAGTGTTTGGCTCCTTATATCCTGACAAATTGCAAAGGCTTAGCAGTGTATTCAAATGCGATTTACCATTTGTTTTCCCCCACTTGCCTTTCCAAATCCATCTTATCTGTGGCCTAAGAAAGAGTAAAGCAAGAATCAGAATTCCAGAGAGAAGCAAAGAGGAGCGATAAAGACACAGATAACCGGGCTCCCATTGGAAACATGTCATTAATTAGAACACATTGGCAATTCCATATTCATTGTCGTAGTAAATAAAGAGTAAAGAATATTATGGGAGGAAAAAGAAATAGAACTAAATTTCAAATGGGAAGCCTTAGGAATTTACCTGGAGCTGTCAAGGAATGCTGCCTTCTGCCTGGAAAAACTCTTAATATCCCATAGATTCTAGGACTGGTTTAGAAGAGGCATGTGGAATCCAGAATACTGGAGATTTCTTTGATTGCATCTCTGTCTCCTCCTCTTTTGTCTCATTTTGCTTTTTCCAGATGTACTTGTAATACTCTTAGAGAGAAATAGGGTGTTTTTTGCTTTTTCTTTTTTTTTTTTAAGGTTGGGCTGGAAATAGAGGACTTTGGTCTTCTTGTAAATCTACTAGATACATGGTGCTAACATCCTAACTCTCTGCTCATTTCAATTTTGAGCTCAGAATATAGGCTTACAAAGATTGCCTGGGATTTGACACTTCTTGAAGCTCTAAGCATTTTTGAAGCATAAGGGTTCATTGCAGTTTTCTATACCAGAAGAACGAATATTACAGCTCTAAAGGTTAGTAGAAAGGATCTACTCTTATATAGATTGAAAAAACAATAAGGGAAAGAACTGCTTCCTGGAACTGATAAAATTTTATATTATCAGCATTACTAACTGAACAAACCCAAAAAATCTCCAGATTTCTTTTTCTTTTTAGCTTGTGTTCCTTGTAAGTGTTAATTCCATAAAGGAGTATAGGTTTGGAGACTGAATAGAAGTAAGGTAATCTGGTGAATTCTAATAATTCCCCCTTCTTTGTCTCAGAAGATACAAGGGTATCCCATGTACTTCCCATAAAGAAAATATTAGAGAAGGCAGGTATATGAATTTTAAGTATTTCCTAGCAGAGGACCTTATGGTAAGAATATCTGATATCTCTACTGTTATGTCTCAGTAGGTAAACATACACACTTGCCTATTAATTAGCAGATGTTTCTTCTGTAACAATTACCAATATATTAAGACCTCTAGGACTGTGAGTGATACTCCAGGACAGAAAATCATTGAGTAGATCAATTTTTTGAATACTAAAACACTTATAAATTTTTTTATTATAATTCTTACGAGAAAGTTAAACAACCTCAGCACTCAGCATTCAACATAATTTCAAACATATGAGAGTTCTTATTTGGGCAATTGTGACTATCATTCCTAGAAACAAAAGGGAGAAGACCTCCTTAATCAGCTCAGCCACATTCCCAGAAGCTAGGGTTGTGGAGCCAGGTTCAGTCTTGGCTCAGCCTCTAAGAAGTCTCCACCTGTAGGATAATGGGTTCTGTAGGTACTTGTGGAAAGTGACTTCTGTAGCTTTACAATGCCAGAAATAGTGCCATTGATTTTAATGATTGTACTTTTTCCAAGAAACTGAGTGAGTGGCCAAGAATCTGGGCAAAGTCACAGACCATGAGACATTAAGTCACCATGGATAAGTATCCACCTGGGGGCTGGCTGGAAGCCTTGCAAAATCTATCTAGAGTGGTAGACATTAAGTCAGTGAGTGTTTAGGGACTGAGGAACGTCAACGGCAGTAGAAAACTTTCTGGGCTGATGGAAATGTTCTATATTTTGACTGGGGGCTTGGTTACGTGGGTATATACATTTGCCAAAACTCATCCATTAAAACTCATTCACTAATTAAAATGAATGAATTTTATTGTAGCTAAATAAAATTATGCCAAAGAATTGTTTAAAAATAAAAATCAGAGTTAGGATGGTGACTAACTTTAGAGGCAGGATCCTGAGAAAAAATAAGGAGGCAAAGAATATCCTGGAAATTTCCCTTTTCTGAGCCCTATGAGCCTCTTGTTCTTTCTCTCCCTGCCCCATAGGTAGGGTTCCCTGGAGGACCCCTCAGACTCCTCAGGCAGAACTTGTCTGCCTCTCTATTCTCTTCACAAAAGTCTTTACCCTATCTTCCCGTGTTTCAGCTTATGATCTATTTTCACTCCTCATTTTATCCCTAGCACCTAGGTACTCTACAAATATGTGTTGAGTCAATTAATAGAAAAATAAATAAATGAAGGATGGAAAGAGCTCACTAAATTTTCAGCTCACTAAACTAGTTTCCTCATCTATAAGAGGCAGTTAATATTGCCTGTTCCATGAAACTGTAAGAATTACATGAAATAATAAGCTTGACATTTGATAGTTATTTTATCTTTTTCTTTCTTGATTGCTAGATACTCCCCACACTAGAACAACCAGTTGTGCACTAAGAGTCAACAGAAACCCTGACAGAGAACCCCAGAAACAGGTCATTGGACAGAAATGACAGGGTCAACTAGAGGGAGAATGATGGTGGCATAGACAGGGCTGTGAGGTGTATGTACTAGGTGATAGAGATGAAGGAGTGTTCCTCTATATCACAGTGTCCCTCCTTAGTTAAATGACAAATATTCTATTATAAGAAAATTAAGAGTTAAATACATCCTGTGGTGTAATGCTCTGTGAAGACAGGAATTAATGCCTGTATTGTTCCCTGCTTTATTTGCAGGGAATAAAGACTGGCACATTATAGGCACACAAATATTTGTTGTATGAAAGAAAGTCAAAACCAAAAAATATAGTCACTTTAAGTAAGACCAGAAGAAATGGGTAATACTTTTCTTTTTAAATGGCTTAGGATTTGGATTGCCATGGGAACTTTTCAGAATGGGCTTTCACAAAAGCTTTGCTCTGAGAGCATGGAAGTTGGCTACAACGTTGCCTGGGAACAATACAAAGGAGGATGGTTTTGAATGTCAGTAACTTTTCTGAATATCCAGCCTACAAAATAAAACTTTTTCTTTAATTGTAAAGTAACAAAAGACCTCTGTAAATATTTGAAAAAGAATAGAGAAAATTAAACCATACCATTCAGATATATATAAGTTTAAGTTGTCGGTGTTTTTCCTTCCAGTCTGTGTTTTTAAGCAGAACATGAATAAATATATGCATACATTTTCAGAGTTGAAATTATAGTGTGGATGAATTTTTGCTTTCTGATTTTTACTACAACATCTTTTATGCATTTTGTCCTTAATAATTCTTCATACATTTTTAAATTTCTTCATATTCTATAGAGTGGGTATCCAACATTTATGAGAAATGAGTTTAGATGTATTGCAGAAAGATCGAGTCCTGGGCAGGTGCCATCAATAATGGCCAGCTCCAGAATGAAGCACGTGTACCTCTGTGATAATGATGTCATACCCACCATGCCACTGAGAAGTAACACTTCCAGGAGTCAAAGAGAATGCATGTCAGACTAATTATATTACAAAGACAGCTGAGGACCTAGAGTTGTGAGGAAAAGAAATAACTTGTGAGGAAAAAGACCTACAGGAAAGCCAGAAAATCAATGCTTAATGCTCTGTCAGCCTGTCAAAAGTATTTTTGGCACCAAGAGTACTGTCCATTATTAAGGAATAGAGGTAATGACGTATTTGTATGAGTGCTGGCATCCTTCTCCACCTACACACTTGAGCAGCCTTGAAAGAAGAGGTTTCTAAGTGAATTGTAAAAGCTCTCTAAGATGGATTATTTTTGCTGTAATGATAGCTAACATTTACTTATTGCTTATTGTGTACCAGTATCTGTTCTATGTTCTTTCCACCCATTAACTCATTTAATCCTTACAACAATTCCAATAAGTACTTTCCATTATTATTCCATTATCCATATTTTACAGACAGAATAAAGGAGGCACAGAGAAGTTATACAAATTGTCCTGGCACAAAAAACTGATAAGACTTAAGCCCAGGAGTACTGGCCTAAGAAGATATTAGGTTGGTACAAAAGTAATTCTGGGTTTTGCATTGTTGGAATTTGCCGTTTGATATTGGAATCCATTCTTAAATAAATGTGGTTATGTTATACATCATTTTAACGGGCATTTCTTACTTTATGTTTTTTTGCTGCTTATTTTATGTTTATTTTAGACTATGGAAATGATGTTGGAGAAAAAGCAAATTTGAGCGATTTTCTTATTTGAGTTCAAAATGGGTCTTAAAGCAGTGGGGACAACTGGCAACATAACAATGCATTTGGCCTGGGAACTGCTAACCAACTCTTAGTTCAATGGCGGTTCAAGAAGTTTTGCAAAGGAGACAATAGCCTTGAAGATAAGGAGCATAGTGGCTGGCCATCAGAAGTTGACAACGACCAATTGAGAGCAATATTTGAAGCTGATCCTCTTACAACTACACGAGAAGTTGCCAAAGAACTCAGTGTCGACCTTCCTATGGTTGTTCGGCATTTGAAGCAAATTGGAAAGGTGAAAAAGCTCCATACATGGGTGCTGCATGAGCTGAGTGAGAAGAAAAAAATTGTCATTTTGAAGTTTTGTCTTCTCTTGTTCTTCACAACGGTGAACTATCTCATGATTGGATTGTGACGTACGACGAAAAGTAGATTTTATATGACAATGGGCAATGACCAGCTCAGTGGTTGGACTGAGAAGACACTCCAAAGCACTTCCAAAAGCCAAATTTGCACCACAAAAAAAGGTCATGATCACTGTTGGGTGGTCTGCTGCCACTCCGATCCACTACAGCTTTCTGAATCCTGGCAAAACCATTACATCTGAGAAGTGTGCTCAGCAAATAGATGAGATGCACTGAAAACTGCAATGCCTGCAGCTGGCATTGGTCAACAGAAAGGGTCCAGTTCTTCTCCCAACCGCGTGTTGCAAAACTAATGCTTCAAAAGTTGAACGAAGTTTTGCCTCATCTGCCATATTTGCCTGATCTCTCACCAACTGATCACCACTTTTTTAAGCATCTCGACAGCACAACTTTTTGCAGGGAAAATGCTTCCACAACCAGCAGGATGCAGAAAATGCTTTCCAAGGGTTCATTTAATCCTGAACCATAGATTGTTAGCTACAGGAATAAACAAACTTATTTCTCACTGGCAAAAATTTGTTGATTATAATGGTTCCTATTTTGATTAATAAAGATGTGTTTGAGCCTAGTTATAATGATTTAAAATTCACGGTCTGAAACCGCAATTACTTTTGCACTAGCCTAGTAAGTAAGTGTGTACCTGTGTGTGTGTGTGTATTTAATATATATTTGTATATATAACTCATAGTGTGTGTGTTTGTGTAGTTTCCCTGTTGGTGTCTTTCCTAATCTAGTGAAACCTTGCCTGTGTTCCCCTCTAACTATGGCCCAACTTCTTATTATCTGTTTACAAAACTTGGAGAACTGCACTGGCTATAGCTAATTTTCTTACCTCACATGTTTATTCCAGCCCACTGGAAACTTACTTTATTTATTTCTCATGTTGTATTAACATAGTTCTCTATAAGACCACCAACAGCCTTCCAGATGCCATGAAGACTTTTAAGACATTGTACTATTGGAGCTCTTTGTAGCTTTTAAAACAGTAACTTCTTTCAAGATATTCTCTACTATTTAGTTTCTATATTGCTGAGCACCCTTGTTTCTTTTTGTATTTTTATAATACTTCTTTCTCTATCTGCTTAATACTTTCTTCCACTTGGGACCCTTAACATTGATATTCTCCAGATTTTCATTCTCATCCCATCATTCTTCTCACTTTACACATTTTCCAAGTCTAACATCATCATTTTTGAAGTTTTTGTCTATCACCTTTATGTGATAATTCTTCAGCCTGTACTTTCCAAAACTGGACATAAGTCTATTCAGACTTTTATATCCACCTGTCAACTGCATGTGTTCTGAATGGCTGATAAGCACCTTAAATTTAACATGTGTAAAGCTCAACTCATTATATTTTCCCAAAACTTGCTTTTTCTTCTGTGTACTTTATCTCAGTTAATAGTACCATGCTCCATCCTTCACTAGCTAGAATATTAGTATCATTTTCATTTTCTCACTTTCCCATCCCCACATGGCATTAGTTTTCAAGACCTTCTTATTTTATTTCCTAAATATTACCCAAGTCTTGTATAAATGATGACACTTTAGGTTCTAAGTAACTGAAACAAAACTCAGCAAGACCTTCTTATTTTATTTCCTAAATATTACCCAAGTCTTGTATAAATGATGACACTTTAGGTTCTAAGTAACTGAAACAAAACTCAGCTTCAATTTCTCTTAGGCAAAAGGGAAACTATAGGCTTATGTCGCCTTGATTGGGGGAAATATAATTGGGAGAGAAGGGAATTAATGCTATCAGGTGTCTCTTAATTTCTCAGTCTCTCTCATATTACCCCCACACTGTGTTCTGCCTTTCTCTGTGTGTTGGCTGTATATCCTTCCTGGAAATTGCAGAGTTACAGCTTCATATAGAGATGAAAGGGTCCTTCTTCTTTTAATGCCAATCCTAGAACTGATTTTTATTGACCCATCTAGTGTTATGTCTCCCCTGCTTGGCCCCAGTTAGTGTGGTGGGCTGGAGGATAAGAAGATAGAAGGAACTGACAGATTTGATCCATCCACATAGTAGCCCCTGTTAGAACCACACTGTTGGCATGGTGGAGGGCAAGTATTTAACCCCTAAATGGAGAAGTTGGTTTTATCAGAAGAATCAGAGAAAGGGGTGCTGCACAGGAAATCCTACACGTCCATTACAAATTAATTTCTCCCTCTCTAACCTTATGCTTCTCTTGTCTTTCTTTTCGCAACTAAAGTACCATTAGAACTTTCTTTCTTAACTGCCTGAGTCCAAGTCTTTTCCTCTCTAAATATATTAACACAGAGATCTGATTTCATATAAATGAATAAATAAGATTTGTGTGTGTGAAATCATTACCCATCTACACAACACTCTTCCAATGGCTCCATTCACTTCCTGGTTAAAGTGCATATTTCTTCTTCCTCCAAGAAGCCTAGACTCATACTTAGCAATTCAATCTGAAGAAGAGCTTTCATTTCAGGTCCAATATTTTACCCTGTAGTAATATCAATAGGTTTTGTTTGTACTGAACACAATTAATTTTTCCTTTGTTTCTGCTTCTCAGATTAGTTTGCCCTTCTGTCTTTCTGCTATGACTGATTCCTTACTCTCTCTGCCCAACTCCTATTCAGTCTTTAATGTTCAGTTCTTATATAAATCACCCAGGAGAGCTCTCTAATAGGTGTTGAACTTCCTCAATAATTTGTGCATATTTGTATCTTTGCAAACAAATGCTTATGTTTTTACCTTCTCCACTCAAATGCAAGCTCCTGAGAACAAGAACTAAATTAAATTATCTTGAGATCCCTCATACAACAACATTGTCTGGTGAATGATAATCACTCTAGAAATACCATGAAAATGAAGTTAAGAATGGAAATACCACAAACTCAATCGATCATATGACTTATTATTTCTGAGCTACCTGGAAAAATTCTACTCTAACACATTTATAAATCACATTTTTTACTTATGTGAAACTATGTTACTTTTTAAAAATTATACCCGTTGTATCTGAGGTTCAATTTAAAGACCTTTTGTTTAATTATCTGTTTTGAAAATTAGATGAACTGATTATTTTGATTTTTTAAATAAGTGGATGATTTCCAGAATCATATGCTAGTCTATATTTTCCAACAGAGCATATTGGCCAAAATAAAATTTTTCTTTGATTCTGAAACTTATACTATCCCAGCAACACCATAATTTTGTCACTTATATGATGCTTTTGTCACTTATACAATATTTGAAGAAGGTTTTGGATTTTAGGTTGGATCTCTACTAACCCTGGAATTCTTTAAAAATGAATACTTTGGCCTGGCATGGTGTCTCACACCTGTTATCCCAGAAATTTGAGAGGCTGAGGCAGAAGGATCACTTGAGGCTAGGAGTTTGAGACCAGCCTGGACAGCATAGTGAGAACCTGTCTGTACAAAAACTTTTTAAAAATTAGCTGGATGTGATGGTGCCTGCCTGTAGTTCTAGCTACTTGGGAGGCTGGGGTGGGAGAATTGCTTGAGCTCAGAAGGTCCAGGATACAGTGAGTGAAATCCTTCCTCTAAATAAATAAATAAATAAATATCTTTATCAACCTATATTAGTGCAATCTGTTCCATAGCTTTATTTGTCTAAACTGATCACTCTATTTTTCCTTTTTTAAAATAATGCTTACCTTTTCCTTCACTTGCTTCATGGAAAACTTTCTCAGTCTCCTTGGCTGCTCCATTCATTCATTCAACAATTACTTCCTGGGTCCTTCCTGGGAGCTGTCTGTCTCAGTCCCCCTGCTCACCAGCCACTTTCTCCCATATGTCTCTCTTGTTTACTCCCATGAAGCCATGTTGTGCTGAACAGGGACTTCTCTTCTGAGCTCCAAAACCATATATCCATTTGTTTGCTTTATATCATGGATTTCAATTGCTACCTCTGACTCAGCATATTCCAAACTGAACATAGGTTTTCCTCCCCAGTTTTTGCTTTCTTTTCAGTGAATGTCACCATTACTCATGAGATATACAAGCCCAAACACTGGGAATAAGTCTTATCTTTTTCCTGTCCTTCATCATCCTATCAATCACCAAATCACATTGACCTTGCCTACTTGATAGCTATGTAATCATTCCTTATTTTTATCTCTACTACCACGATCATAGTCTCAGTCACCATTATCTTATTTTTTTGCACTACTCTAATTCACTAGTAAAGAGTCCCTAGCATCTATTTTTGCTCATCTCCAATCTATTATTCACATGTTTACCCAGTGATCTATTAAATAAACATTCATTTGATCATGTTGCTCTCATGCTTAAAACTCTAAATAATTTCCCATTACTTTTAGGACAAGATTCAAAATATTTAAAATGGCCCACAAAATCTTACCTTCCTTTCCAAGCAATTATTATTTCTCTTCTGCATCTGGCTCTATGCATCAATCATGAAAACTTCCTTTTGTTTCTCAAAGAATGCTCTTTCTCACCTCAAGCCCTTTGTACACATTTTAAAATTGCATTTCTGTTCATATTAAGGCAGAAATAAATTATCCACATGGCTAGAAAACTAAAGCAGCACAAAAATCTGTAAAATAAAAAAACTAAAAGCTTTCCTCTCACTCCTCCATGTCACTCTTCTCCAAATAACCAATGTCATTTGCCTCTTGTATATTTTCCTAAAGTGTGTGTGTGTGTGTGTGTGTGTGTGTGTATTTTGGGAGACGTGGGAGAAACGGGTGTGCTCTATACTCTGCAATATAGTACAATGATTAAAATACAAATTTAGGAACTTGTCTGCCTGAATTCGAATCCCATTGTCTCGGGATGTTTAGGGTGTTGGTTTTCCTGCCAGAAACCTCTGTGGCCAGTGGTGCCTTTGCCCAAGTTTTCGCTGAGGCCTGCTGGGCTCATTCTGCCCATTTGGCCTGGCAGGCTGCACTCAACTCATGCTACCAGCCCAGATCCCACAACTGCTAAGGGTGAGCCAGGCGCAGAGTGGCAAGCAGTGTGTGAGCAAGCATGGGGTCCAGCCATTGTGCACAGCCAGGCATGCCAGCTGCAGTGGGGTGGGCAGCTGCAGGCACTGGAACAGGTGCCGGCTCCCTGCAAGGCTGCGGCTGGACCAGGCATACCACAAGTGGCTACCACTGCAGGCACCAGGGAATGTGGTGGCACCCAGAAGCTTGGAGTTGCCAGGAATTGCAGAGCCCCAAAGAGGGAGTCATAGCCCTGGCTCAGGGAGTTCCTAGGTCTGGGGTCACCGAAGGGCTGCAGTTCTTCTCTTCTTCTCATCACCTGCAACATGGCAAGCAGGGAGTGTGTTTCAGCCCTGTTTGTGTTACAGCTCTTTCAGTCCCACCATTTGGCAGGTCCTGAGTTCTTGTCCTGCGTCCAGGAGGAATGAGGTATGCGGACAACTGGAGGGTGAGCAAGGTGGAGAGGTGCCTCATTGAATGACAGAACGGCTCTCAGGAGACCTGAAGTGGGTAGTTCCTTTCCACAGGCAGGTCATCCCAATAAGCACCCAGCTCTCAGCAGAGAGGATACCCATAGTGGGTATCTCCTTTCTGCAGGCAGATAGTCCCAAGTGTCCAGCTCTCAGTGGAGGGAGACCCAGAATGGGTAGCTCCTTTCCACAGGCAGGTCATCCAATGAGTGTCCAGCTCTCAGAGAAGAGGGGACCCAGAATGGGTAGCTCCTTTCCACAGGCAGGTCACCCCAACAAGTTGGGGAGACCCAAAATGGGTAGCTCCTTCCTGCAGCCAGTAGTCTCAATGTCTGTGTGAGTCTGACTGAGTCCAGGATTTTTATGGGCTCAGA
This sequence comes from Pan troglodytes, assembly GCF_028858775.2. Classification (NCBI taxonomy): domain Eukaryota; kingdom Metazoa; phylum Chordata; class Mammalia; order Primates; family Hominidae; genus Pan; species Pan troglodytes. Next base: position 155,881,721 of record NC_086015.1, read on the forward strand.
AGGGAGAAAGTGCATGCTGATTGGTCAATGGGTGGCCATGGGCAGGCCCAGAGAAAGCATCATAAGTTCTCATTCTGGGCTGTGGACTCTACCTGGAACTGACAGCTCAGCCTCCAGGCTTCAGGCCATCCCTGGCTTGAAGAGACCAGGGACCCACCGCTTTCTGCCCAGGAACCCGTCTGCCTCCTGCCATCAACATGTTGTCCATGGTGTCCAAGCTGTTCATGCCAAGGGATGCCTACAGGCCCATGCTGAGCTGCTCTCAGCATCACTCCAGGCCTCTCTCCCACAGTCATCAGTGCCTGTAGTTAGGAGGGGACTGAGGAAGTGGGGGGGCTGGCATGTCAGCACCACCCTGAATGCATGCACACTCAGCTGGGTTGTGACAGCACCCAGGCTCGGCCACAAATTTGCTCCAAAATTGGAGTGGGCATTGGAAGCAGGGAGAGGTCAGGGAGCAGGAGAAGGCACTTCTGATCCTGTGAGGGCAAGGGGGGTTTCCCGGGCTCCCAAGAGTGCAAGGATGCCCAGGTCAGGAGCCGTGGCTGGGTGGCTGCAGCTGCACCCAGAAGCTTGGGGCTCCCACCGTGCCAACTCAGTAGAGGGCGTGGCTCCCACCTGTCCCTGCCTCCCACCAGCTCCATAGAGAGCACAGCCCTGGATGCCCTTCCCCTGCTGCAACTGGCATCTCTGCAGTGGCTGCTCCAGACAGGCTGCTGGGAGCATCACCATCTCTGCCACAAACTTGGCTTGTGACCTTAGGAGCAAGTTACTTATTCATTCTGGGTCTTAATTTCTTTATCTGTAAAATGAGAAATCAGTGGGCTCTGCTTTATAAGTTGTGAATTAAATGAATATATATACACACACACACACACACAAAAATACACAGAGCCACATGTAGCTGATGCTGATTCTGCCCATAGCTGAGTATATTTATTTTGTTAATGTACACTAAACTTCAAAAATATCTATAGAATAAACACATGGGCCTAACATTTCTACTGCAAGATGGTCCCAAATCCAAATCCCATTTATCACTGAGCCTCCAAAGGCTCAGTCTAACTGGTGGTTATATTCTGGGTTAGCTAACAATCAGAAAGGTCTGGACATTTCCTTTACCAGCAATGTATACTTACTTTAGCAAATAGGTACATGTCCTTTTGAGAAAGGAAAATGGAAACATTATAAAACATATTATTGATGCTGCTATTATGGCGTTTTCTCAAAGTGGCTGGTCCTCCCCTTCATTTGTGAACTTTGAGTCTAAGAACTGTCCCAGGACTCAGTAACTGTCTACTTACTAAGAGGCTTTGGGGATTTATTATTGTGGGTCGAGTCGGTTCTCTGCTCACCAGGTGAATTACATGTCCCAGACAGAATCTTGGTGAAATCCTATGATCCACTTAGGAAGCCTATGATCAATTAGCCACTACCTATGATTTCTGTAGATAAGACCATTATGAGAATTACTTTGGCTCTGCTGCTTGTTATGGTAACTACACCCCTTCTGCCATGCTGAGATTCCTGCAGTGTCTCCCACTAGCTTCTTCAACCTGTAAAAAACCTGCCACTTCACACTTTTTAAGCACTTTGGTGCTTTTCTCACCAGTGCATTTATCATGAAGACATAAGTTTCTGTCAACCCCTTTGAGGGGACACAGGGAGTGGGTTCATTGGTCACATATGGCACATGTGATCTAAGACTTAGAGTGCCTTCCTTTGCCATACACTGATTATTTTTCTCATATCAACTTTATTCAGTGTGGATCACCATTGAATATAGTTTTTAGTCAACTGAGTGTTACTGCTGTTCAAGCTGTCATGATGAATTCCAAATCTCTGATGAATTCATATATATTGATGAATCTGACTGATGTAAAATTATATGTTGCACCTTGGTCTAGCACTTTGGAATTCTATTGTCTCAGATATTCTCTATGTTTTGTCTAGAAAAATTATCAAAGTTTTGCAATTCCTTTGCTAGTAAGCTTTCTCTTTCAAGGTACAATTTGTGTTTATGACCAAGAGCCACATAGGGATTGATTCTACTTACAGGTCTAGGAATTTTAAAGATGGTGGTGGTAAGGCATAAAAAGACTTAACTTCCCATTACATTGTCTTCAAGCAAAGGAGGAACAAATTCTACAATAGACTGGAGATAAGGTGTTGCTTCTGCTAGCGAAGCATTCTCAGTGGAATCTAGGAATTTTGGATAGTCTGAGTCATCTAAAACTCTCCCATTTCAATTAATGGAGACCCATTCTTTCCCAAAGAATGTCTTAATTTTCCAAAGGAGACTTAGTGAGTCTGTGAATTCATTCTAGGTTACCTCATGTGGCAAATTATCTATTCCTTCCCTTGTGCACCATGGGCTACCCAAATCCTGTCCCTAGTGCTAGTTAGTTTTCGAAGCCATCAGCACCTATCTAATCCAATCTTAGTTTTCCTTAGTTCCATGAAGTGTGTTGCCCACACATTTTTTGATAGCCATTTCTGGATTACTCAAAGCTCTTAGTTTTATACAACAAAAGTTGAACCTGGGTGTTATTTTAAACATGATTTTTCCTTTTATTATATTTTGCATTGGGTTACTTTTTGATCCAACCTATTGATTTTTGTAGCTCTTTGTTTTAGCTGCTATTCCAACATGCAATTATTATATGTGCAAACATTGGTAGTTTTCTCTTCCCCTTCAGTGTTTATGTCTCATTCATTTCTCTTGTATATTTTCTTTTGCTAATGTTTACAAAACAATTTATTTAACGGATGTACATAATGGAGGTATTAGTGGGCATTCTTGTAGTGTTTGTGCCTTCTACAATTGGCTCACTATTAAGTTTATTGATGCTGACTTTTGGATTGAGGGAGATACATATGCAATAATAATTATAATGATTTCAAGGGTATCTATACTTACTCTACTAAAGATGTTTATGAAGTACAGGCATACCTCATCTTATTGTGCCTGACTTTATTGCACTTCTCAGATAACATATATATATATATATATATATATATGTTATCTGAGATACACACACACACACACACACACAGAGTCTTGCTCTGTCACCTGGGCTGGAGTACAGTGGTGCAATCTCGGCTCACTGCAACCTCTGCTTCCAGGGTTCAAGCAATTCTCCTGCCTCAGCCTCTCGAGTAGCTGTTATTACAGGTGCCTGCCACCACGCCTGGCTAATTTTTGTATTTTTAATAGAGACAGGGTTTCACCATGTTGTCCAGGCTTGTCTTGAACTCCTGACCTCAAGTGATCCACCTGCCTCTGCCTTCCAAAATGTTGGGATTACAGGCGTGAGCTACCATACCTGGTGATCCAATATTTTTTTCAAATTAAAGATTTGCAGCAACCCTGCATTGAGCAAGTCTGTCAGCACTATTTTACAAAAGCATGTGCTCTGTATCATACTTTGATAATCCTCATAATATTTCAGGATTTTTAATATTGTTATATCTGTTATGGTGCTCTGTGACCAATTATCTTTGATGTTACTATTGTAATTGGGGGACATGACAAACTGTGTTAATATTAAATGGTGAACTAATCAATACATGTATATGTTCTGACTGCTCTACCAGCTGTTCCCCTATCTCTTTCCTGCTCCTTGGATGTCCCTATTCCTAGATAAAAAATATTGAAATTGGGTCATTTAATAACCTTATGATGGGAAAAAATGAAAGATAGGAGGCAGAACTAACTTCCAGCTCCCATTCTGACAGACAGAGTGGTGTGTAGAGACTCACATTGTGAATTTCCGCTCCAAGAACCACACAGGAACATACCAGGAAAGCCAACAGAATCCATAGACCTTTTGAAAGGGTGGATTGTCACTGCAGGCTCTATGGGACAGCGAGGAACTGTGAGTCGGCTTACTTTCTCAGCTGGGAGGCTCGTAGTCTGGGGCAAATTCTCAGCCTTGCTCACCAGCTGCCTGGAAATAAACTTGGTGCTGTTGAGGGGGCATGGTGGGAGTGAGACCTGCCTTTCACGGTGTGAGCTCTGTGGGAGCTGGGTGAGGCCTGTGGCTGCCAGCTTTTCCCACTTCACTGGCAACCTGTGTGATGCAGCAGAGGCAGCTATAATCCCCCTGGGAACATAACTCCATTGGCCTGGGAACCACACCCACATCCCCCACAGCAGATGCAGCAAGGAGAGTCTGAGCTCAGACATGCCTAACACTGCCCCTACCTGATGGTCTTTCTCTAGCCACCCTGGTAGCTGAAGAGAAAGGACATAACCTCTTGGGAGCTCTATGGCCCTGCCTACAACCTGAGAAACCTGAATACGTATCCAAAGGCAACACTAGGGAAAATTTGTATCCTCCCTATACTACCGCAGCTGATGAGCTCTTGAAAGAGCCACCTCCTGGCTGGCCACCAACCAACACAAAACTGGTGCACTCAACAAAATACAACTAAGGACCCTCACAGAGTCCACTTCACTTTCCTGCTACCTCCACCAGAGCAGGTGCTGGTACCCATGGTTAAGAGACCTGAAGATGTATCACATCACAGGATTCTTTGCAGACACTCCCCAGTACCAGCCCAGAGCCTGGTAGCTCCACTGGGTGGCTAGACCCAGAAGAGAAATAACAATCACTCCAGTTTGGCTCTCAGAAAGCCCCATCCCTAAGGGATAGGAGAGAGCATCACATCAAGAGAGGAGCCCAAGGGACAAAAGAATCTGAAGAGCAGCCCTTGAGTCCCAGACCTTTCCTCTGACATAGCCTACCCAAATGAGAAGGAACCAGAAAAACAATTCTGGTAACACAACAAAACAAGGTTTTTTAACACCCCCCAAAAAATCACACTAGCTCATTAACAATGAATCCAAACCAAGATGAAATCTCTGAATTGCCAGAAAAATAATTCAGAAGGTTGATTATTATGCTAGTCAAGAAGGCACCAGAGAAAAGTGAAGCTCAGCTTAAAGAAATAAAAAAAAAAGGATATAGGATATGAATGGATAAATCTCCAGTGAAATAGATAGCATAGATTAAAAAAAATCACAACTTCTGGAAATGAAGGACACACTTAGAGAAATGCAAGATGCATGGGAAAGTCTCCACAACAGAATGAAACAGGTAGAAGAAAGAACTTCAGAGCTTGCAGACAAGGCTTTCAAATTAACCCAATCCAACAAAGGCAAAGAAAAAATAATTTAAAAAATGAATAAAGCCTCCAAGAAGTTTGGGATCATGTTAAATGACCAAACCTAAGAATAATTGGTGTTCCTGAGGAAGAACAGAAATCTAAAAGTTTGGAAAATGTATTTGAGGGAATAATCAAGGAAAATGTCCCTGACCTAGCTAGAGATCCAGACATCCAATACAAGAAGCTCAAAGAGTACCCAGGAAATTCATCCCAAAAAGATCATTGCCTGGGCACATAGTCATCAGCTTATCTAAAGTCAAGACAAAGGAAAGAATCTTAAAGCTGTGAGGCAAAAGCATCAGGTAATCTATAAAGGGAAACCTATCAGATTAACAGCAAATTTCTCAGCAGTAACTCTACAAGCTAGAAGGGATTAGGGTACTATCCTTAGCCTCCTTAAACAAAACAATTATCTGTCAAGAATTTTGTATCCAGTGAAACTAACCTTCATAAATGATGGGAAGATACAGTATTTTTCAGACAAAAAAATACTGAGAGAATTCACCACTACGAAGTCAGCACTACAAGAACTGCTAAAAGGAGCTCTAAATCTTGAAACAAATCCTCAAAGTACACCAAAATAGAATCTCCTTAAAGCATAAATCTCACAGGACCTATAAAACAATAACACAATGAAAAAAGAAAACAAGGTATACAGGTAACAAATAGCATGACGAATAGAATAGGACCTCACATCTCAATACTGACATTAAATTTAAATGGCCAAAATGCTCCACTTAAAAGATACAGAATGGCAGAATAGACAAGAATTCATGAACCAAGTATCTGCTGTCTTCAAGAGACTCATCTGACACATAAAGACTCACATAAACTTAAGGGAAAGGGGTGGAAAAAGATATTCCATGCAAATGGACACCAAAAGTGATCAGGAGGAACTAATCTTATATCCGACAAAACAAATTTAAAAGCAACAGCAGTTAAAAAAGACAAAGAGGGACATTATATAATAAAAAAAGACTAGCCCAACAGGAAAATATCACAAGCCTAAATATATATGCAAGTAACACTGGAGTTTCCAAATTTATAAAACAATTACTACTAGATCTAAAAAATGAGATAGATGTCAACACAGTAATAGTGGGGGACTTCAATACTCCACTGACAGCACTAGACAGGTCATCCAGACAGAAAGTCAACAAAGAAACAATGAACTTAAATGATACCTTAGAACAAATGGATTTAACAGATATTTACAGAACATTCTACCCAACAACTGTAGAATATACATTCTATTCATCAGCACATAGAACATTCTCCAAGATAGATCATATGGTAGGCCACAAAACAAGTCTCAACAAATTTAAGAAAATTAAAACTATAGCAAGTACTTTCTCAAACAACAGTGGAATAAAATTGAAAATCAACTCCAAAAGGAACCCTTAAAACTATGCAAATACATGGAAATTAAATAACTTGCTCCTCAATGATTGTTGGGTCGAAAATGAAATCAATAATGAGATTTAAAAATTCTTTGAACTGAACGATAATAGTGACACAACCTATCAAAACATCTGGGACACCAAAAGCGGTGCTAAGAGGAAAGTTCGTACATTAAATGCCTACATCGAAAAGTCTGAAAGAGCACAAATAGACAATCTAACATAAAATCACACCTCAAGGAGCTAAAGAAGCAAGAATGAACCAAACCCAAACCCAGCAGAGAAAAATAAATAACCAAGATCAGAGCAGAACTAAATGAAATTGAAACAAAAAAAATACAAAAGATAAATGAAATAAAAAGCTAGTTCTTCGAAAAGATAAATAGAATTGATAGACCATCAGCAAGATTAACCAAGAAAAGAAGAGAGAAGATCCAATTAAGCTCAATTAGAAATGAAATGGGGGCTATTACAACCAATACAACAGAAATACAAAAGATCATTCAAGGCTACTACAAACATCTTTACATGCATAAACTAGAAAACTTAGAGGAGATGGATAAATTCCTGGAAATATACAATCCTAGATTAAACCGGGAAGAAGCAGAAGCCCTGAATAGAGCAATAACAAGCAGCAAGATGGAAGTGGTAATTTAAAAGTTACCAAAAAAAAAAAAAGTCCAGGACCAGAAGAATTCACAGCTGAACTCTACCAGACATTCAAAGAAGAATTGGTGCCAATCTCAATGACACAATTCCAAAAGATAGAGAAAGAGGAAATCCTCCCTAGATCATTCTGTGAAGCCAGTATCACCCTAATACCAAAACAAGGAAAACACATTAAAAAAAAAAAAAGAAAAGAAAACTATAGACCAATATCCTGATGAAGATAGATGCAAAAATCCTCAACAAAATACTACCTAGACAAATCCAACACCATATCAAAAAGATAATCCACCATGATCAAATGGGTTTTCATATCAGGGATGCAGGGAGAGTTTGACATATGTAAGTCAATAAATGTGGTAGACCACATGAACAGAATTAAAAACAAAAATCACATGATTATCTCAATAGACACAGTAAAGGCATTTGACAAAATCCAGCATCTCTTTATGGTTAAAACCCTCAAAAAATCAGCATAAAAGGGACATAACTTAAGGTAATAAAAGCCATCTATGACAAAACCACAGCCAACATTATACCAAATAGGGAAAAGTAGAAAGCATTCCCCCTGAGAACTGGAAGAAGACAAGGATGCCCACTTTCACCCACTTCTATTTAGCCTAGTTCTGGAAGTCCTAGCCAGAGCAATGAGACAAGAGAAAGAAATAAAGGGCATCCAAATCAGTAAAGAGGAAGTCAAACTGTCACTGTTTCCTGATGACACGGTTGTATACCTACAAAACCCTAAAGAGTCATCCCAAAAGCTCCTAGAACTGATATATGAATTCAGCAAAGTTTCAGGTTACAAAATTAATGTACACAAATCAGTAGCTCTGCTATACACCAACAGTGACCAAACTGAGAATCAAATCAAAAAGTCAACTCTTTTACAATAGCTGCAAATAAAATAAATAAAATACTTAGGAATAAACCTAACCAAGGAGGTGAAAGGCCTCTACAAGGGAAACTATAAAACACAGCTGAAAGAAATCATAGATGTCACAAATAAATGAAAACATATTCCATGTTCACGGTTGGGTAAAACCATTATTGGGAAAATATCGTACTGCCAAAAGCAAACTACAAATTCAATGCAATTCCATCAAAATACCATCATCATTCTTCACAGAACTAGAAAAACATTCTCAAAATTCATATGGAACCTAAAAAGAGCCCACATAGCCAAAGCAAGACTAAGCAAAAAGAACAAATCTGGAGGCATCACACTACCCTACTTCAAATTATGCTATAAGGCCATAGTCACCAAAACAGCATGGTACTGGTATAAAAATAAGCATATAGATTAATGGAACAGAATAGAGAACCCAGAAATAAAGCCAAATACTTACAGTCAACTGATCTTTGACAAAGCAAACAAAAACATAAAGTGAGGAAATGACACCCTATTCAACAAATGGTGCTTGGATAATTGGCAAGCCACATGTAGAAGAATGAAACTGGATCCTTATCTTTGACCTTATAAAAAAATCAACTCAAGATGGTTCAAAGATTTAAATCTAAGACCTGAAACCATAAAAATTCTACAAGATAACATGGGAAAAACCCTTCTAGACCTCAGTTTAGGCAAAGACTTTATAACCAAGAACCCAAAAGCAAATGCAACAAAAACAAAGATAAATAGATGAGACTTAAACTGAAAAGCTTCTGCACAGGAAAAGAAATAATTAGCAGAGTGAACAGATAACCCACAGAGTGGGAGAAAATTTTTGCAAACTATACTTCTGACAAAGGACTAATATCCAGAATCTACAAAGAACCTAAACAAATCAGCAAGGAAAAAACAAACAATCCCATCAAAAAGTGGGCTAAGGACATGAATAGACAATTCTCAAAAGAAGATATACAAATGGAAAAAATGAAAAAATGCTCAACATCACTAATTATCATGGAAATGCAAATCAAAACACAATCTACAATGTGATACCACCTTACTCTGGCAAGAATGGCCATAGTCAAAAAATTTAAAAAAAGTAATAGATGTTGGCATGGATGTGGTGAAAAGGGAACACTTTTACACTGTTGGTGGGAATGTAAACTAATACAACCACTATGGAAAACAGTGTGGAGATTCCTTAAAGAACTGAAAGTAGATCTACAATTTGATTCAGCAATCCCACTACTGGGTATCTGCCCAGAGGAAAAGAAGTCATTATACAGAAAAGATATTTGCACATACATGTTTATAGCAGCACAATTTGCAATTGCAAAAATACAGAACCAGCCCAAATGCTCCTCAACCAATGAGTAGATAAAGAAAATGTGGTGTGTGTGTATATATATATATATGGATGGAATATATATATATATGGAATATATATATGAATGGAATATATATATATGGAATATATATATATATGGAATATATATATGAATGGAATATATATATATGGAATATATATATATGGAATATATATATGAATGGAATATATATATATGGAATATATATATATATGGAATATATATATGAATGGAATATATATATATGGAATATATATATGCATGGAATATATATATATGGAATATATATATATATTTGGAATATATATATATGGAATATATATATATGGAATATATATATGAAATATATATATTTGGAATATATATGGAATATATATATGAAATATATATATTTGGAATATATATGGAATATATATATTTAGAATATATATATGGAATATATATATATTTAGAATATATATGGAATATGTATATTTAGAATATATATATGGAATATATATATATTTAGAATATATATATATTTAGAATATATATATGGAATATATATATATTTAGAATATATATATGGAATATATATATATTTAGAATATATATATGGAATATATATATTTAGAATATATATATGGAATATATATATTTAGAATATATATATATGGAATATATATATTTAGAATATATATGTATATGGAATATATATATTTAGAATATATATATGGAATATATATATTTAGAATATATATGGAATATATATATATTTAGAATATATATATGGAATATATATATGGAATATATATGTATTTAGAATATATATATATGGAATATATATATATATATATACACACCATGGAATACTACTCCACCATAAAAAGGAATGAAATAATGGCATTTGCAGCAACCGGGATGGAATTGGAGAACATTATTCTAAGTGAGGTAACTCAGGAATGAAAAACCAAACATTGTTATGTTCTCACTCATAAGTGGGAGCTAGGCTATGAGGACGCAAAGACACAAGAATGATACAATGGACTTTGGGGACTTGGGGGAAAGGGTGGGAAGTGGGTGAGGGATAAAAGATTGGGTATAGTGTACACTGTTTGGGTAATGGGAGCACCAAAATCTCAGAAATCACCGCTAAGAAACTTATTCACATAACCAAACACCATCTGTTCTCCAAAAACCTATTTAAATAAAAAGTAAATTATATTACTTTAAACAAATATTAAATAACCTTACAATGGACTCTAAGTGTTCAAGTGAAAGGAAGAATCACACATCTCTCACTCTAATGAAAAGCTAGAAATAAATGAATAAGCTTAGTGAGAAAGACATGTTGAAAGTTAAGATACGCCAAAAGCTAAGTCTCTTGTGATGAACAGTTAGCTAAGATATGAATTAAAAGAAAAAAAGAGTTCTTGGAGAAAATTAAAAGCGCCACTCCAGTGAACACAGGAATGATAGGAAAGCAAAACAGCCCTATTGCTGATATGAAGAAAGTTTTGTTGGCCTGGACAGAAGATCAAACAAGCCACAACATTCCCTTAAGCCAAACTCTAATCCAGAACAAGGCCTTAACTCTATTCAATTCTATGAAAGCTGAGAGAGGTGAGAAAACTGCAGGAGAAAAGCTGGAGGCTAGCAAAGGTTGGATCATGAGGTTTAAGCAGATGTTGTCTCCATACCATCAAAGTACAAGATGAAAGCAGGTGATAATATAGAAGCTGCAGCAAGTTATCCAGAAGATCTAGCTAAGATCTTTCCTGATTTGGAACAACTGATAAAGATTCAAAAGAAAAAGGAATTAAAAATCAAATTCTAAAAAACGATTTTAAATGTAAGCAATACTTGTTATTTTTCCCAGTTTAACATTTCTCCAGGAATGAAATTTAATGTTTTGAGCTGCCTTATAATGAAATGCATAAATAATTAGCATTTTGCCTCCAGAGGGTGATATTATCCAGCTAACTGGTGAAAGCACAATATTACATGTCATTTTAAATCAATCCCAAGTAGCTTTTTAAATGTAAGTCCCTAATTTTACAGCATCTTTATGTAAATTTTGGAAATAGATTTCTCTCCATCCTAGAAGAGCATCAAGTGTAATAAAGATTTTTAATGATATACCATCTGTTGTTAGAGCATATTATACAGACAAATGGATGTAAGTCTGGAAGTTACAAGTTGAGGGGCACTAAATGCATTTATTTGAGTACTATATTTTGAGTAGAAAGTGTCACATATGAAAATCACCATCCTCATAAGTTTACAGTTTTTGTTAAGTGCTACTACTAATGATGACATTGATGATGGTGTTGGGAGGAGAGTAAATGGTGATGCCAGTCTTGGGAAACATGTGTAAGACCATCTCAGGAAATTGTTTTTAGAGAAACATAAGTTTGAAGCCATATCCAACCTTCTGCCCTCAAATGACATCACTAATTTTGTTGCATATCTTACATAGGAAATTCTCTCTAAGATAATTTTTGATGCTTCAAAAAATCAAATTTACTCCTTAAGACTGAATATTTGACACCTCTAAGGATATGTATAAAAATGTATTGTAGGTGCCAATGGAAGTTGAAAACTATGGCAATGACAGCATTATTGGAACTTAGCCTCCTGGGATGACCATTTTGTATGGGAAGACATTCAGATGGATGCTTTGATAAAAACTGCTAGTTGTCCTCTACATCCATTTTCTTTTCATACATGGTAGTAGAATCCCTGATTTTTAGCTGGATACATGACTTCATGGAAGAAAGGCTACATTTCCTTGCCTCCTTCCAAACAAGATGAAATCATGTCACTTGGTTTTGGTCAATGGGATATAAGCAAAAGTGTTATGTGGCAACCTTGAATTTTCATTACTAGACAAACATCCATGCATTTTTTGCCCTTTCTTCTTTGTCCGTATCCTTTTCCTACAGGCTGAAATGTGACAAAATAGTTGGACTGAAACAGTTACTTTGGCCCATGAGATGATCTTGAGATTGGAGGTCACATAAATAGTAGAGCAGCAAGAGATATAATTCATATGCTTGAAACATTCATGGGATCCAGCCCTATGCAAGTCCTAGCCTGCATAACTTCAGGCTTTTATGTAAGAGAGAACTAAGCATACCTTTTCTGCAAGTAACAGTCATTAGGTGCCTCAGCAGCTCAAAAGGAACCTCACCCTATATAGTAAGTGTGAATAAGTTCCAGTGTGTTTGTTTAAAATATATACTTTTAGAATAACAGTACAAACTCAACATATAGTTTTAGAATAACAGTAAAAACAGAAGTGTTTTGTAATTTAATAAACTCAGTTATGCTTTATAGTCATGTTTGTGTATTATCATTTAAATACTAATTTTCAAAAAACTCTGGGAGTTGGGAAAAATATTGGAGTACACTGAGGTAGCCAGGAATGGGAGTAGTGGTAAGGAGAAGCTGCATTCCAGATTTCCTCGTACAGAGTTTAGGAGAGGATATGAGGCCTCTTATGTTTTAACTGAAATCTAGAGTTGCTCAGTTCCCATTTGTTAATTCTATCACAAATATCTATTTGGTGACCATTGTGCTATAGGCACTATTAGAGGGGATTACTATAGTGTAATGATTAAAACAGACAAGTTCTAAGTCCCATGGAACTTTTATTTTAGTGGGAGGACACAGATTGTAACGAGTAACCAAATAAATATATAATACGTGAGAGGTGATAAGTGTTATGTAGAAATTAAGCAGGATTAAGAGGTATAGTGGAAATGACTGTAGGTTAAGAGGGAAAGGGTGAAAATTCAGAGATGTTCTTTCAGTCAAGAACAAGGCAAGTATTAAACAACCTTATACTTAGGTCTACTGTTCTTAATATGTTCCAGCTCTTGCATGGTCACTGTTGAGCACACACGAGCAAACAATGACCACCTTCTTCTTATCCCAAGAGCAATATGAAACTTGTGATGGTTAATACTGAGTGTCAACTTGATTGGATTGAAGGATACAAAGTATTCATCCTGGGTGTGTCTGTGAGGGTGTTACTAAAGGAGATTAACAGTTGAGTCAGTGGGCTGGGAAAGGCAGACCCACCCTTAATGTGGGTAGGCACAATCTAATCAGCTGCAGTGTGACTAGAATATAAAACAGGCAGAAAAATGTGAAAAAGAGACTGACCTAGCCTCCCAGCCTACATTTTTCTCCCATGCTGAGTGCTTCCTGCCCTTGAACATCAGACTCCAAGTTCTTCAGTTTTGGAACTTGGCCTGGCTCTCCTTGCTCTTCAGCCTGCAGACGGCCTACTGTGGGACCTTGTGATTGTGTGAGTTAATACTTCATAAACTCATATATATATATATATTCCATTAGTTCTGTCCCTCTAGAGAACCCTGATGAATACAACAATCATAAACTTGGAATCTCCTTAGAGCTTGGATTTTAGGATGAGAAAGAGGAGATCCAATATTTTTTGTCTGTTTCAGGTTACTTTTAAATTCAAACACACATCTTGACAATAACATTGGCATTTTGTAAGATCCTAATCTGTGTTCACTATTATTATCCCAGAGATGATCCCACTCTATTATCCCAGAGATGATGCTTTTATTTCTCATCACTTTTATCAACTTTCGTGGATAGATTTTACAAATCTTTTGACACTGGGAAAGTAGTCCTATAACAAAAAGCACAGAATTCAAGGTGCGAAGAAAACTACATGTGTTTACAGGCAGTTTCAGTTCCAGACTACCACAATAAAGTGATTATCACAATAAAGTGCGTCAAATGAATTTTTTAGTTTCTCAGTAACTATAAAAGTTATGTTTACACTATACTATAGTCTATTAAGTGCTCAATAGCATTATGTCTTTAAATATATATATCTTAATTAAAAACACTTTATTGCTAAAAATGCTAATCATCAGCTAAGCCTTTAGCAAGTTGTAAAGGGTCTTTCTTCAATGCTGATAGCTGCTGATTAATCAGGGTGGTGGTTCTTGAAGATTGAGGTGACTGGCAATTTCTTAAAATAAGACAACAGTGATATTTGCCACATTGATTCACTCTTTAGTATATGAAAAATTTCTCTGTAGCTTGTGATGCTGTTTGATAGCCTTTTACCCACAGTAGAACTTCTTTCAAAATTGGAGTCAATCCTCTTAAACCCTACTGCTACTTTTTCATCTAAGTTTATGGAATATTCTAAATCATTTGTTGTAATTTCAACAATGTTCACAGCATCTTCACCAGCAGCAGATTCCATCTCAAGAAACCACTTTCTTTGCTCATCCACAAGAAGCAACTCTTTATCCATTCAAATTTAGCCATCTAGTCACATCATTAGACTTCACTTCTAATGTAGTTCTCTTTTTATTTTCACCACATTTGCAGTTACTTCCTCCACTGAAGTATTGAACCTCTCAAAGTCACCCATGAAGGTTGGAATCAATTTCATTCAAGCTCCTGTTAATGTTGATATTTTGACCTCCTCTCATGAATCATGAATGTTCTTAATGACATGTAGAATGGTGAATTCTTTCCAGAAGGTTTTCAGTTTACTTTGCCCATATCCATCAGAGGAATTCCTATCTATGGCAGCTATAGCCTTAAAAAACGTATTTCTTAAAATAATAAAACTTGAAAGCCCAAATTACTCCTTGATCCATAAGCTGCAGAATGGATGGTGTATTAGTCCATTTTTACACTGCTGATAAAACATACCCGAGATTGGGAAGAAAAAGAAATTTAATTGGATTTATAGTTCCACATGGCTGGGGAGGCCTCAGAATCATGGTGGGAGGTGAAACACACTTCTTACATGGTGGCAGCAAGAGAAAATTAGGAAGAAGCAAAAGCGGAAATGCCTGATAAACCCATCAAGTCTCATGAAACTTATTCAATATCACGAGAATAGCTCAGGAAATACCAGACCCCATTATTCCATTACCTCCTCCTGGGTCCCTCCTACAACACACGAGAATTCTGGGAGATACAATTCAAGTTGAGATTTGGGTGGGAACACCACCAAACCATATCATATCATTCTGCCACTGTCCCCTCCAAATCTCATGTCCTCACATTTCAAAACCAATCATGCCTTCCCAACAGTCCCCAAAAGTCTCATTTCAGCATTAACCCAAAAGTCTACAGTCCAAAGTCTCATCTGAGACAAGGCAAGTCCCTTCCTCCTATGAGCCTGTAAAATCAAAAGCAAGCTAGTTACTTCCTAGATACAATGAGGGTACAGGTATTGGGTAAATACAGGCTTTCCAAATGGGAGAAACTAGCCAAAACAAAAGGGTTACACAGCCCATGCAAGTCCAAAATCCAGTGCAGCAGTCAAATTTTAAAATTCCTTTGACTCCATGTCTCACATCCAGGTCATGCTGATGCAAGAGGTGAGTTCCTATAGTCTTGGGCAGCTCCACACCTGTGGCTTTGCAGAGTACGGCCTCCCTCCCAGCTGCTTTCATAGGCTGGTATTGAGTGCCTGTGGCTTTTCCAGGTGCACAGTGCAAGCTGTCAGTGGATTTAGCATTCTGGGGTCTGGAGGATGGTGGCCCTCCTCTCACAGCTCCACTAGGCAGTGCCCCAGTAGGGACTCTGTGTGGGGGCTATGACCCCACATTTCCCTTCCTCACTGCCCTGGCAGAAGTTCTCCATGAGGGCCCCGCCCCTGCAGCAAACTTTTTTCTGGGCATCAGGCCATTTCCATACATCTTCTGAAATATAGGTGGAGGTTCCCAAACCTCAGTTCGTGACTTCTGTGCACCTGCAGGCTCAACACCATGTGGAAGCTGCCAAGGCTTGGGGCTTCCACCCTCTGAAGCCACAGCCTGAGCTGTACATTGGCCCCTTTCAGCCATGGCTGCAGCAGCTGGGACACAGGGCACCACGTCCCTAGGCTGCACACAGCACGGGACCTTGGGTCCAGCCCATGAAACCACTTTTTCCTCCTGCTTCTCCAGGCCTGTGATGGGAGGGGCTGCTGTGAAGGTCCCTGACATGGCCTGGAGATATTTTCCCCATGGTCTTTGGAATTAGCATTAGGATCCTTGCTATTTATGCAAATTTCTGCAGCCAGCTTGAATTTCTCCCCAGAAAATGGGGTTTTCTTTTCTATCTCATTGTCAGGCTGCAAATTTTCTGAACTTTTATGCTCTGCTTCCCTTATAAAACTGAATGCCTTTAACAGTAACCAAGTCACCTGTTTAATGCTTTGCTG
Organism: Pan troglodytes; assembly: GCF_028858775.2. NCBI lineage: Eukaryota > Metazoa > Chordata > Mammalia > Primates > Hominidae > Pan > Pan troglodytes. The sequence continues at coordinate 155,898,413 of NC_086015.1, forward strand.
CTTAGAAATTTCTTCCATCAGATACCCTAAATCATCTCTCTCAAGTTCAAAGTTCCACAAATCTCTAGGGCAGGGGCAAAATGCCACCAGTCTCTTTGTCAAAACATAACAAGAGTGACCTTTGCTCCAGGTCCCAACAAGTTCCTCATCTCCATCTGAGACCACCTCAGTCTGAACCTTATTGTCCACTATCACTATGAGCATTCTGGGCAAAGCCCTTCAGCAAGTCTCTAGAAAGCCCCAAAGTTTCCTACATTTTTCATTCTTTTTCTGAGCCCTCCAAACTGTTCCAATCTCTGCCTGTTACCCAGTTCCAAAGTCACTTCCACATTTTCAGTTATCATTTCAGCAACACCCCACTCTACTGTTACCAATTTACTATATTAGTCTGTTTTCACACTGCTGATAAAGACATATCTAAGACTGGGAAGAAAAAGAGGTTTAATTGGACTTACAGTTCCACATGGCTGGGGAGGTCTCAGAATGATGAGGGGAGGTGAAAGACACTTCTTACATGGTGGAAGCAAGAGAAAATGATGAAGAAGCAAAAGAGGAAACCCCTGATAAACCCATCAGATCTCGTGAGACTTATTGACTATTATGAGAATAGCATGGGAAAGACCAGCCCCCATGATTCAATTATCTCCTCCTGGATCCCTTCCATAACTCTTGGAAATCTGGGAGGTACAATTCAAGTTGAGATTTGGGTGGGGACACAGCCAAACCATATCAGATAGTTTGTGAGCAGACATGAAAACAGCATTAGTCTTCTTGTACAGCATTAGTCTCCATCAGAGCTCATAGTTGACCAAGTGCATTATCAATGAGCAGTAATCTGCTGAAAGAAATCTTTTTTTCTGATCAGTATGTCTCAACAGTGGGTTTAAAATATTCAGCAAAGCCTGCTGTAAACAGATGTGCTGTCATTCAGGCTTCATTATTCCATGGATGGAGCACAGGCAGAGTAAGTTGAGCATAATTTTTAAAGGTTCTGGGATTTTCAGAATGGTAAATAAGCTCTGTCCCCAACTTAAAGTCACCAGCTGCATTAGCCCCTAACAAGAGAGTCAACCTGCCCTGTGAAGCTCTGAAGCCAGACATAGACTTCTTTCTAGCTATGAAAGTCCTAGATGGCATCTCCTTCAAATAGGAGGCTGTTTGTCTGCATTAAAAATTTGTTGTTTAGTGTAGTGATAATCATCAATGATCTTAGTTAGATCTTCTGAATAACTTGCTGCAGCTTCTACATCAGCACTTGCTTCATCTTGCACTTTGATGTTATGGAGACAGCTTCTTTCCTTATGAACTAGCTTCCTCTTCTAGCTTCCAACTTTTCGTCTGCAGTTTCCCCACCTCTTTTAGCCTTCATGGAATTGAAGAGAATTGAAGCCTTGTTTGGGATTAGGGTTTGGCTTAAGGGAATGTTGTGGCTTGTTTGATATTCTATCCAGACCAATACAACTTTCTCCATACAAGCAATAAGACTGTTTTGCTTTCTTATCATTCCTGTGTTCACCGGAGTAGCACTTTTAATTTTCTTCAAGAATTTTTTTTTTTGCATTCACAAATTAACTAATTGTTTAGCACAAGAAACCTAGCTTTTGGCCTGTCTTAACTTTTAACATGCCTTTGTCACTAAGCTTAATAATTTATTTCTAGCTTTTTATTTAAAGTGAGAGGTGTGTGACTCTTCCTTTCACTTGAACACTTAGACTTCCTTTCACTTGAACATTGTAAGGTTATTAAATCACTCAATTTCAATATTGTTTCTCCAGGAACAGGGAGGCCCAAGGAGAGAGTGAGAGATGAGAGAATGGCTGGTGCAGCTGTCAGAGCACACACAACATTTACATATTAAGTTTGCCATTGTACATAGGTGTGGCTCGTGATGTCCCAAAACAATTGCAATGGTAACATCAAAGATCGCTGATTACAAATCACTAGAACAGTTATAATAATAATAAAAAATTTTGAAAATATTGCAAAAATTACCAAAATGTGACATAGAGGCAGGAAGTGAGCACACGCTGTTGGAAAAAATGACTCCAACAGACTTGCTCAACACAAAATTGCCACAAACCTTTAATTGGTTAAAAATGCAACATCTTTGAAGCACAATAAAGCAAAAAAAATAAAATGAGGTATGCCTGTAGTGGTCATGCCATCCTACTCACTACCCAGATGTGGTTGAGCAAGTCACTAAGCTCATTTCTCCATATGTAAGATGAGACAACATTGACAAGCTTTTAGAGTTAAATGATATCTTTCCAGTGGAGGAATGTGAAATTACTAAAAGACCCTTGACACTGGCAGTTATTATTATATCTCTTGTTCTCTGAAGGACCAGGGAAAAGGACATTTTAGGGTGTTGAAATTCCTTGAAGCTCATGTGAATGCTGTGTGGGCAGGAAGAGCAGCAGCTTCTGGTAGGCAGAGTTTGAGTAAGCACATATTTGTTTAAACTTGTTTCCTTAATTTACTACAGCTATTACTCTCTGTCAGTAAGCACATATTTTTAACATTCTATGAATAATTGTGAATTAAAGGGAAATTTGTGGAACATACACCTATCTTTGTATTTCATATTTCTATACATATATATTAAATATTTGTCAACAAAAATGCAATGCAAGTATCTAAAAACAAAATTAGAAGATAATATCTAGCCAGGTGGAAAATTGCATCATATGTGACAAACAAGGTAAATAATCCCCAGCACAGAGGAAACTTTTAGACATGATTATGGAAGAGGTATATATCCCAAGAAAGTTAAGAAAGTATCTGAATTCACAATTTAAATAAAGGGCATATATGAGATATACGAGAAATGTTCAGATATATGGGAAATTTTCTTCTTCATTGATTATCAAAGAAAAGAAATTTACAGGTATGAGATGCTGTTTTTTTTCTATCTGCAAAGATTTTACAAAAATTTATTTTGAAGGCTGGGTGCAATGGCTCATGCCTGTAATCCCAGCACTTTGGGAGGCCAAGGCAGATGGATTGCTTGAGGCCAGGAGTTCCAGGCCAGCCTGGCCAACATGGTGAAACTCCGTCTCTACTAAAAATATACAAATTAGCTGAGCATGGTGGCACACACCTGTAATCCCAGCTACTTGGGAGGCTGAGGCACAAGAATCATTTGAACTCAGCAGGTGGATATTGCAGTGAGCTGAGATCATACCACTGCACTCCAGCCTGGATGGCAGAAGGAGACTCTGTCTTAAAAAAAAAAATTGTTTGTAAAGCAGTATGTGTTCAAGAGAAGGGAGAAATGGACATTTTTGTATACTGCTGGTAGGTGTATGAATTGGCATAGCTAGAGAGAATTTCGTAATATGAACAAAAAGTCATCAAAATGTTCAAATGATCAAAAAGACTTGAAAATGGAACTCTTTTGTTTTATTTCTATAAATTTATCTAGTTAGAAATAATACAAAATGCATGCAAAGTTTTATAAACCTGGATATTCATCAGAGTATTTTTTAGAAAAGAAAAGAAAGAAATCAAAATACCTAACCACAGGGTATTGATAAAATGAACTATGTGATTAATAGTAAAGCCACTTAATGGTATGGAAAATTTCTTTAAAATATTGTTAATATACATAACGTATAGTCACTAAATGAATACATGGAGAGATATATTCAAAAAATGATGTGAGAGTCAATGAGCTGTTTTTCTTTATATTGAATTATAAATATTCCAATTAATTTATCTGCAATAAATATGCATTCATTTATAATTATAAATAAATCCCAATGAAAGTAATTTATTTCTTTTAAAAACTATTAAATACTGGGACCTAGGGTAGAAAATTCTACTCTCTAAATGTGCTTCCTTTCTCTCAAATTTATATACCAGTCAGTGGCTAATGTGAGTTCTTTGTGGGTCAGGAGAGGTTAAATATTTCAAATTAAATACAGCAGAATTTGTCTTGGTTTAAGGGGTCATTTTGAGATACACATTGTGTCAATTCAAAGATCTGACAATTTCCCCCTGTCAAGGAGTCTCTCCTGCCATCATCCTTCCCTGAATGTGTTCAGGATGCAGAAGGAATACCATATGTCTAGGATGAGAGAGTCTTCTCCAGGTTGGTCTATGAATACACTGTCTTATGCCACTGATTTCTGAGTATTGGCCTCTCTTTTAATTTTATTATTACTCAGATATGGTAAAGCCAACAGATCAATAGGTAATTCCCATTGAAAAGATAGTTTGTTACTCACAGTTCCAAGAGAAGGGGACACGTCACTTCACATGGGTGGCCACATGGGTAAGTACCAGGGTCAGGAGGTAAGGGAGTTGAGGAAAAAGCAAGGGCAAGAGCCATTATTATGATATCTGAGGGAAGAAGTGGATGAGGTAGGGTAAGCAAGCTTAGGATTGGCTGGTTTGAATAATGTCAGCAGCCTCTAGGTTTAGGTGCTATTTCTAGTTATTTGGCACCTGGTGGTGAGGTGGTTAGGGCAGGGGGATAGTGGCCCTGAATGTAAGAGTTTAATAGAAATGGTTGGGGATGTAGGCATTGGATTGGTTGGTTTGCATATGAAAGGTGCACTTGCATGCAGCAAGCCCTTTACCATCTCTAGAAACTGGCTAGCCTTTGGAAGGGCAGACTCTCCAGGGTTAGCAAGGCCCCAGATGTGAAAACACCAGAAACACATGGTTAGTTCAGCCTTTCTTCCTGCACCAATCCCTAATAGAACTTCCCTTTCCTGATCTCCAAGTAGCTGATAACTCCAACACCCGTGGATCCTATGCTTAACTCACAAGGTTGCACCTCCTGCCAGTTTCTTGCCTGGATTTGCCTCTTCTGGCCCCTGGTTCTCTTGACGCTTTCACTTCACCTTATGTGGGACTGGGGCAGTTGCAGAATCTTCTGCTAACACCACATATGCCTAGGAAACTGAGGCCTGAATTCAGGCTTTCTGCCTAACCACCGACAATAAATTTTGTTCCTTTTCTGTAGTCCAGCAAATACTGGAGTCCTATACTGGTGGTAGTATTGACCCAAAGTAGCAGAGTCAAGATGACACAAACACCTCTGCTTTGGAAATCTCCCTCAGCTGTGTTTCTGGAGAGCAGATATTTGGGTCTGATCTCCTGACTTTCTTTCCTCTCGTCCGGCCCTTTCTTTCTCTCCACTCCACCCTTTCCAATTTATCTCCTCCCCTAAACACCAGGAGAGCTTTCCTCTTTCCTGATGACATCCTTATTTCTCCATACTCTACACCTTATAAAAGCAACACTGCGGCTGGAGTCACCTGGGGTTGGCTTTTATTATTGAAGCTGTGAAAAGTCCAAGAGTTAGGTTTCACTGCTGACGTTAAACACAATGGTTTAGTGTATGTTACGGACGGACGTTTGTCCCCACAGTCTTCATATATTGAAACCCTAACCCTCATTGTGATGGTATTTGGAGATGAGTTCTTTGAGCACTGATTAGTTTTAGATTAGGTCTTGAAGATGGAGCCCTGGTCCAATAGCATTAGTGGCGTTATAAGAAGAGACATCAGAGTGCTTGCTTGCTTTCCACAAGCTCTCACTAAGGAAAGGCCATGTGAGCATACTGCGAGAATTCAGTTCTCTGCAAGCATGGAAGAAAAGGTCCTCACCAGAACTTGATCATTCTGGCACCTGATCTCAGACTTCTGGCCTCCAGAACTGCGAGAAAATAAGTGTCCCTTGTTTAAACCTCCCAGACTGTGGTGTTTTGTATAGCAGCCTGCACAGATTAAGGCAGTATGTTGAAGTATATTATTCTTGCTACAATCTCATCCTAGTAAATTTTGCATGCCCACAAAGGACATTTAGCTCACCTGTATATCTTTCCTTTCCAGAAGAAAAATTTCTCAGGCTCTGTTATTCACATCTCTTTAAGTTGATCGAGGGAAACTTTGGTACTGTGCAAAGTCCTCACCTTTCTCTGATAAAGGATGTTAACACTTTTCTCAGAATGCTGAGCTTCTTTCTATTCCTAGCTCCATGCTTATCCTTTCAGGTGCCCTCCTTTACCAATGGGAAGCTTAGCCAAAACTACAAGCAATGCTTCCCCTGAGGTGGTATAAAGTATGGATAAGGCTTGCAGTCCTGGGGTGGAGGCATTTAGCAGCTGTCAGATGAAAGTCAGCAGGGTAGCCCCAGCCCAAATCTCCCACTGTGCTTCCCATTTGCCCAAGTCACTGTCTAATGTCTGGCCCTCAGTCACTGATTGAAGAGGGATAAATGTACAGATGGAGCCTCAGGGACCATTTCATCTTTCCTGCGATCTTACCAGCAGATGGTAGCTTCTACGTATGCATTGAGGTTTCACTTTCTGGCTCAGCTACAGTCTTCTATTTCAAAATAGTCTGCAACTATGCCTGAGGTCTCAGTGCATCTCCCTGAGCTGCTACTTCTGAAATTAAATTCTTCTCAAAAGAGTTGTTTAAAAGTTTAGAGTCCATGTCAGGGGACTAAAAGATGACTTTCCAAATCCCTGTCTCTTTTCTTTCCCATATAGGTGACCTGTATCTGGTTTTGCATATGGTTGTATTCACAGAATCTTGACCATCACCTAAATATGACATGGCTTCTGAATTCGGGTCTATTTTAGGTATAATACATTTTGACCCCTACATGTTGTAGTTTCAATATTTGCATATTAATATACAGATATAAAGTAGCCCAAATTTTCATTTTTTATTAAGTGAAAAAACAATAACAAAATTTGAGCAGAATATACACATATATATCCACATTTAGAGACATCATAGCAAACCTGCAGAACATCAAAACTAAAGCAAAAACATTAAAAGATATCAGAGGAAAAAACTAAATTCATCTGAATGAATGAAGAAAGGAATGAAGTTTGAACCTTGGAAATGTTACACAGTTAGCTATCATTCAAGAATTGAATAATAAATGCAGATATGGAAGGCCAAGATAATTTACCATTCATGACTCTTACTGAAATAGTTAATAAGGGAAGTAGTTCAAAACGAAGAAAAGCAAATCATCACAGAAGAAATGGAATATAGGAAACAATGAAAAGAACAGAAATTTTCAAATATGCTGGCAAAAATAATAACAGAATGTCATATGTTTTGAAAAATATAAAACCAGAGGAAAAAAACTAATAAATAGTTTAGGAACTATTATCTGTCTATATGCAAATAGTTTGACCAATTGATGTTTTACTTTTAATTCGTTATTGTGGCTTTTTTGTTTTGTTTTATTTTTTGTGAGTTGGCGTCTCACTCTTGTTGCCCATGCTGGAGTGCAGTGGTGTGATCTCAGCTCACTGCAACCTCTGCCTCCCAGGTTCAAGTGCTGCCTCCCGAGTTCAAGCGATTCTCCTGCCTCAGCCTCCCAAGTAGCTAGGATTACAGGCACCCACCACCACACCCGGCTAATTTTTGTATTTTTAGTAGAGACGGGGTTTAACCATGTTGGCCAGACTTGTCTTGAACTCCTGACCTCAGATGTTCTGCCCACCTCGGCCTCCCAAAGTGCTGGGATTACAGGTGTGAGCCACCACACCCGGCCTACTGTGTTTTTGACTACACTAACACTCCACATTTTCATAGGGTAAATCTACCAACCTTCTCCTTTATGCCTTTTTAAAATTTTGATACATTATTTGGAAATTGTTTCTGGTACTCCAAGGTTATGAAAACTTTAATTTTTAAGAACTTATGTTGTTCTCCTATTTATAAAACTAAGAGGCACAGGAATCTACTAGTGTAGGAAATAAGAATATCCTTACACACTGAAATACAGGACAGGAGGCATATTAAAGAAGAAAATTATAATTTTAAGGACTATGAGACTAGAAAGAGATGAGATTTTGTTATAAAACCTTGAAGATTATTACAAAGAATTTAAATTTACACTGTATGTTGCAAGTAAGGATACTAATTATTTCTTCTAGTTTACTGAGAGGTTGCTCTGTCTCCAAAGGGAGAACAATACCATCAATAGTCTCACTGGTAGGGTATTTTTAATTAGAGATTGACAGCATCAAATGTGACAAGACATTGGGTCTACTTTCTTTTTTTCAGATATTTTATATTGTATTTTTAAGTGCTACAGAACAGCTTAAATGTGTAATGGAATTATTGGGTTGGAAAAAGTTCCAATTTGATGACAGTTGATTGAAGCAAAAGGTTAATTTTATTAAAGGCACATGTAGCTATCTACTCCAAAAAAAAAAAAAAAAACCCCAAAAAGCTCCTTCCTCATCTTCAGATCAAAATTATACTTTTTTCCAAAGTGTGGATTGTGGGCCACTTTCATATGTATTATATATATGGCAACTAAAGTAAATTAAATTACAGAATATGGGCAAAAATATTTTCTGAATTTGCATGTATTTCCTGATGTATTGAGTGCACATTGTGGGATGAAAGGAGCACAGCCTTTGAGTCCAGATGGCCCCGGATTAGAGTTGCCAGATTTCACAAATGAAAATACAGGATGCCCAGTTATATTTAAATTTCAGATAAACAATGGATAGTTTTTTTGTGTCTGTCCCATGCAATATTTGATCAGGAAATGCTATTCTGGATTTAAACTCCAGCTCCACCTTTCCCTGCTGCATGACAAAGAAGTTACCTATTCTCTCAGACCACAATCTTCATTTGACAAGTAGGAAGAATAATAGCTATTTTCATGTGGTTGTAAGTCTTTAAATACATTTTGCATGCAAAATACTTGAACAATATAAAAAATATGATTGCTGCTTAAGAAATGTTGTATTCTTTCCCCTCTTCTGAGACTCATTGTAGCTACAGGGAAAGAGCTGCAGCTATAAATTCACAGTCCTTTATGTCAAAAAAATATGTAAATCAGCAATTGATAAATTAATGATTTGGATATTGCCAGCCAGTGACTTAAAAGTTTGGAGGGTCAACAGGGCCTAGATTATTGCTCCAAATAGAATTTTTGATTCCCCATCCCCATCTAATTGTCTCACCAATTTTCTAACTTCAATAAAAGATATAATAATCTGTCTAGTGTCCAAGCTAAAACCTAGGAGGAACTCAATATGATCTCAATCAAAATAAGTAAATTTTTCCATAAAAACACAAAGGATATTAAAAATCCAAAACAATTTTGAAAAATAATGGAGCATACCTAACATTCAAATCTTGATTTTTAGTACTATTTTCCAATAAAAGGAACCAGAAGTCCTTGGAGAAATGGCTGGTTCTTGGACTAACACGGAGAATACACTAGATGAACCTGGAACATCTTGCTGTGCTGGAAAGTAAGAAGTGCTTAAAAAAAAAACAAACCCACAAACAGCACAATGTCTATGGGGGTGTGTGAAAAAGACACAGGAGCCAACAGAAAGAGCTTCCAATGGCCAAAGCTGGAACAATTTGAACAACAAATAAAACAGTATTGGACTATAACCCAAAGCATAAAATAAATATTCATGAGTTACTATTATAAGTGCATGATTGAATAAATAAATAAATAAATGGGAAGAAGAGTCAAATTTCCCTTGCATGATTCCAAATAATTTATGTAGATACTCCACTCTCAAGGAGGCGGAAGACAACCCCCGCCTCCTTAATAGTGACTTCCTTCCAAACAGTACAGTATAGAAAGAAGGAAAAAGAGTAATTTATGTTGAAGAGACCTGGCAAACCCTATCTTACTTAGCCAGGCTATCGAGGTCAATATGAATGGTAATAAATTATATTGGTACTATGCATGCCTCATATGATGTGATGAAAATGCCACTTTACTTCTGTGATCTTGCTCCCAAAACCCCATAACCCTAATCTAAACATGACTTTAAAAGAACAAATTGCAATACAAGGGCATCCAACAAAAAATATTTAACCAATACCTTATGAAACTATCAAGGTCATCAAAAAAGAAAAGTCTGAAAAGCTGGCACAACCGAGAAGAGTCTAAGGAGATATGACAAGCAATGTCATATGGTGTCCTGGAAAAAAAAAAAAAGGCAAACCTAGGCAAATGTGAAAAAAGTGTGGACCTTAGTTAACAACAGCGCATCAATATTGATTCATGAACTGTGGCAAATGAGTTTTAACACATGTATGAAACTATCTAACTACCACCACAATCAAGATACAGAATATTTACATCACTTAAGAGTTTCTTCTGTAAACTTTTAGAGTTAATTCTCCCCATCCTATCCCTGATCCCTTCCACTCCAAACACTAATCCGTTGTCTGTCACTATAGTTTGCAAACTGTGTCATCTTGCAAAATGGAACGTATGACCTAGCAATTCTATTCTCCTATACTGATGTAAGATGTCAATAATATGGAAAAGTGGGTGCAGGGTATATGAAACCTCTCTGTACTCTTCTCAGTTTTCCTGAAAACCTAAAATTGTTCTACAAACTGAGAGAAAAAAGTTGAGGACTCTCAGTATCTGATTTCAAGATTTATTATACAATTACAATTGCAATAAACAAGACTATACAATTGGCATAAAGATAGACATAGTAATCAATGGAACAGAATAAAGCCCAGAAATAGACCCCCACATAAACAATCAATTAATTTCTTTTCTTTTCTTTCTTTTCTTTTCTTCTTGTTAATAAAAGTGCTAATGTAATGGGGGAAAAGATAGTCTTTTCAAAAATAGTTTTGGAACAACTGGATATCCATATCAGAAAAAAATAAGTATCATTACCTCACACCTTACACAGAACTAACTAGGTATGAATCATAGACCCAAGATAAAAGCTAAAACTGTCCTCTAAAGAAAACATAGAAGAAAATATTTGCAACCTTGAGGTAAGCAAATTTTTTAGGACAACAAAAAGCATTAGCTATTAGAAAAAAAGTAATGTTAATTGAACTTAACCAAAATTAAAAACTTTTGGTCCTCAAAAGACACAATTAAGAAAACAAAAATGCTCTCAGACACAGATGGGGAAAAAATATTCACAATACCTACATAATAAGACAAAAAGAAAAAAAGTAAGTGTAGGGAAAGTAAACAGTTTTAAAAGATAATATATGAATGGCCAATAATGACATTAAAAATGCTAAACATTATTAGCCATCACAAAAATATAAATTATATATATACTAGAATAGCTAAAGTTAAAAAAGATTGACAATAGCAAATGTTGACAAAGATGGGAGCAAGAGGAATTCTCATACATTATTGATGAGAATGTAAAATGATACAACTTTGGAAAACTGTTTAGCAGTTTCTTGAAAAATGGAACATATGACCTAGCAATTCTATTCCTAGGCTTACATTTATTCAAAATGTAATTTTAAAAAGTTTTATGAAAAGATTTGTACTCAAATTTTTTTCATAAAAAAAGTTATATGAAAAGACTTGTACACCAATGTTTCTGGCAGCTTTATTCAAAATAGCCAAATATTGTAAAAAGTCCAAATATTCATCAATTAGTAAATGGATAGCGAATTTTGTTATAGCCATACAATGGAATAGCATGCTACAGTAAAATAAACAAGCTCTAGATCCATGTAACAACATGGTTGAGGCTTAAAAACATTTAAGCCGCCGGGCACGGTGGCTCATGCCTGTAATCCCAGCACTTTGGGAGGTCGAGGCCAGGTGGATCACCAGCTCAGGAGTTTGAGACCAGCATGGTCAATATGCTGAAACCCCGTCTGTACTAAAAATACAAAAAAATTAGCTGGGAGTGGTGGTGCGGGCCTGTAGTCCCAGCTACTCAGGAGGCTGAGGCAGAAGAATCGCTTGAATCCGGGAGGCGGAGGTTGCAGTGAACTGAGATTGCCCCACTGCACTCCAGCCTGGGCAACAGAGAGAGACTCTGTCTCATAAATTAATTAATTAACTAATTTAAGCTAAGGGAAAGACACCAGACACGAAAAGTATGTACTTATATAATTCCATTTATAAGAAATACCAGGCTGGGAGTGGTGGCTCATGCCCTTAATCCCAGCACTTTGACAGGCTGAAGCAGGCGAATCATGAGGTCAGGAGTTCGAGACCAGCCTAGTATGGCAAAACCCCGTCTCTACTAAAAATACAAAAAATTAACCGGGTGTGGTGGCAGGTGCCTGTAATCTCAGCTACTTGGGAGGCTGAGGCAGGAGAATTGCTTGAACCAGGAGGCGGAGGTTGCAGTGAGTGTGTAGCAGGACGAGCCGCAGACAAAACTCCTCAGACACCGAGCGAGTTAAAGAAGGAAGGGGTTTATTCGGCTGGGGGCATCGGCAAGACTCCTGTCTCAAGAGCCCAGCTCCCCGACTGAGCAATTCCTGTCCCTTTTAAGGGCTCACAACTCTAAGGGGGTGCTCATGAGAGGGTCGTCATCGATTGAGCAAGCAGGGGGTGCGTGACTGGGGGCTGCAAGCACCGGTAATTAGATCGGAACAAAATAGGATAGGGATTTTCACAGTGCTTTTCTATACAATGTCTGTAATCTATAGATAAAATAACTGATTAGGTCAGGGGTCGATCTTTAACTACCAGGCCCAGGGTGTGGCGCTGGGCTGTCTGCTTGCGGATTTCATTTCTGCCTTTTAGTTTTTACTTTTTCTTTCTTTGGAGGCAGAAATTGGGCATAAGATAATATGAGGGGTGGTCTCCTCCCTTAAGTGGAGAGCAGGCCATTGCACTCCAGCCCGGGCAACAAGAGCGAGACTCAGTCTCTAAATAAATCAATAAATTCAGAACTGGCTAGTGTTTGGAGCTGAAGGGATCAGGGGCAAAGTGGGGAGAATTAAGTCTAAAAGTTTACAGGAGAAACTCTTAGGTGATGTATATTTTCTGTGTCTTGATTGTGGTGGTAGTTACACAGTTTCATAATTTGTTAAAACTCAGTGAACTGTACACTTACAAGTGTTGCATTATATGTAAATTATATCTCAAAAAGTTGATTTAGAAAGAAAAAGGTATATACTGTGTGGTTAAGTATGCAGTTTATAGATTCAAATCATAGCTCTGCCACCTACTGTCTGTGTGACTTTAGTCTTGTCACTTAACATTTTCATGCCTTAGTAAGCTTAAATGGGGCTAACAATAGTACTTGTCCCATAGGATTGTTATGAGGGTTAAATGAGTTAATAAATGTGTGTGAAGTGATTAGAGGCAGCCTGGCACACAGCAAATTCTAAATAAGGAACAGCTGCTCTCATTACCCTTTGTTTTTCTCTTCTTTAACATCCTCATTCAATTCATCTGAAAATCCTATCACTTCTACTTGCAAAATATATCTGACATTTTTCTCCATCTTTTACTACTACTGCAAATAGCCTTTAAATTTATCTCTTTTATATTCATTCTTGCCCCCTTTCTCTGCCAAGTGGTTTTTAAAAATATAAATGAGTTCATATTACTCCCTTGCTAATATCTTTCACTGGTTTTCCTTAGCACCTCAATAAACTTCTAAACTTTTTATCATCACCAGTGTGGCCATTCCTGAGAGCCTGTCTATGCATTTTTCATCACTCCTCCCAGGCCTCCAGCTACATTGGACACTTTTATTTTTCTAGTCTTGGAATTCATTAAACTCCTTCATGTCTAAGGCCTCTGCACCAGCTGGTCCTTCTTCCTGGAACCCTCTTCATCCAGGTCTTTGAATGACTGACACATTTTTCAGCTCTCAGCTTGAAATGTCAACTCTTCAGAGAATATTTTCTGGACAACACAAATAGAGGAGTTGCCTATGTGCAGTATGATATTAATCTATCGTATTAAATTTCTACAAATGCTTCATTTTGAAACAATTAAAAACTTACAGAACAGTTAAAACTGTAGAAAGGAATTTATCCTTGAACTACTTGAGAGTAAGACTGTGACATGATGACCCAACCATTCCCTGTGATTTTAGTGCGTATTTTCTACAAACATAGACGGTCTTCTAAATAATCACAATACAAGTAACCTCAGAAAATTAAAATTAATACATTACTACCATTTAATTGTTTGGCTCTAGTCACATTGTCCCAATAATATCTTTTATAACAAATAGATGCAGTTCAAAGTCATGCAATGTATTTAGTTGTCTGTAGTCTTTTCGATCTGAAAAGTTTCTAACTCTTTCCCTGACTTTCATGACCATATTCTTTAAGATTATAGGCCAGTTATTTTGTAGAATGTCCCTCAGTTTGGGTTTGCATGATATTTCCCTATGATTAGATTGAATTATGCATAATTGGCAGAAATATCACAGAAATGATGCTGTGTTCCTCTCATTGCATCCTCTCAGGTGGCAGATGGGTTGGATTCTGCTGTTTACAAGTGATGTTCACTTTGATCACTTGATGAAGGTGGTGTCTGCCGGGCTTCTTCACTATAAAGTCACTCATTTCCCCTTGTAATTTGTAAGGATTTTGGGGAGAGGTACTTTGAAAGTATAAATATCATTTTCCTTGTTGAATTTCCAGTTTTTTCATTTATTAATTTATATCTGTATCAATGAATGGTTCTCTATTTTATTTAACACGTTTTCACCCATTACTATCACTATTTATTTTGATGCTGCAATTGTCCCAGATTTGGCTATTAGGAGCCTCTTCAAGCTGACTTATTTTCCCTTTTGAGATATTATCATCATCATTTGAGTCTCTCTTTGATTTCTGGCACAATAAGATGCTCCGGACTCATCTTGTACTTTCCCTACCCAGGCCCTGGAATTAGCCATCTTTTCAAAGAGACTTTTCTTTTGGCAGAAAATTGTATTTAGAATCCAAAATCTGGGCTTCAAGAGTGCTTATTGCTATTGTGGTATTGGTGCTTGAGCCTTCTCAGTGGAAAGAGCCAAGGAATATATAGAAAATATATAATTATATATATCATAAAATCACATAATATATAATTATGTATTATATATAAAATTATATTAGATATTAGATATATTTGTTATATATTACTAAAATATATTTCTATTTACATATTTATTTCTATACTTATCTGCAAATACATTGAAAGCTATGTTTTTCATTCCAATCCAGTTGTACATGATTTATTCTAGTTGTCCCATTTTCTATTAATTGTAACTTGGTTTTCCAGAGGTGAGAAATCTGGCTTCTATGGTTTCTAGTGTATTTTCTTACATGATTAATTCTCCTATATGTAACCAGTCTCCAGTCGCCACCGTCCCTCTCTACTGCAGGTGTTCTCACCCTGTTCCGGCTCTGATAATCTACACTAAGTGATCAAACTCCTTCTCCCCCTACATTGCTCTGCTCCATAGAATAGTTTTAGGGCTGAAATGTCCAGAAGGGAAGGGAAGAGAAAGAAGTAGAGGAAGATGAGTTCTGTTCCATATTCTTCATGCCAGTCCCCACAATGTAATTTACCTGTTTCTTTCTTTCTCTTTCTGTTCTTCCTTTCTTTCCTCCCTTCCTTTCTCTTCCTTCCTTCCTTCCTTCCTTTCTCTCTCTTTCTTTCTTTCTTTCTTTCTTCTTTGTTTTGTATGTCTCTTCCAGCTAGAGCATAAACTACAAAGGCAGTCACCGTTTCTTTCTTGTTTCTGGAAAATTCTTGCACTAGGGAGACATGCAGTAAATGTTTGTTTCTTCAACAATGTACACATTTGAGAATTAAAAAAAAAATAAACCACTTACTTTTCTTTGAATTAATATGAGTTAAGTCTCTATAACAGTGCAGATGGCAATCAGTTTGATTTCATATTTGACTCAACTAGGCTGTTTTAGACTTGTGAAAGCATAGTTTTAAATTCTCACACTATTATTTTGTAACTTTAGAGTTACTGCCACCAGGAAACAAAACTTATATTTCTTAGTGTTTAGTGATAATAGCTTACTATTTAACATTTTTAGGATCTTATTTATAATACTCCTCTCCAAAGAAAGAGATAATTCAGTTGCAGAGGTTTACAAGTCAGTCAATGTACTTATTCAGACAGTTCAACTGAAGACTTACTTTGTGCACTTAGGGCATGTAGTTTGTTTTTTTCTTTATCCATGTAATATAAATATTATCATTTTGGATAGCATAAAAAACTGATTTAAGTATAAATTATTTTCTACCTGTCAAGGAGATAAACAACATAACTCATTAAGTGGAAGATTTGGTTTCTTTATTTTCCTATTTCTTAGTATGATGTCTTCCAGAGGGAAAAGCTTTTGACTTTGAGACGTTCTGCGTGCTACAGCATGTCCCATGTGATATACTAGTTGCTAAGGTAACTGTGTTTTCCTGAAAATACCAAACTAAACAGGAGCCTGAATCATCAGTGCAATTTGCAGCTATTACATTGATTTAAATTTTCCTTAGCATTCAAATAAACACAGACTTCCCAGATAATTCTGGATCCTTTCTGTGACCCATCTTTCTCTGTCTTTGATATTCAAAGCGTAATTGCACAATTACACAAAGACGTCAAAATATTTTATGAATTAGAACTCACATAAAATCTCAAGTTCCACTAATTAGGAATATGTGATAATTTAATCTGGATTGAAAATGTCTTTGCAATTTCTTTCTATAAGAATTTGCTAAGCAAAGGAGCAGAAGAAATTGGATGACAGGGCACCTAAGAGGTTAAACTTATTTGAGCCTTATCCTATTTTGTAAACAAATCGACATCTATAAAAACCATTAAATATTTTTTTGAAGCAGAACTTCAAAACAGAATCTGCACTTCAAAACATCTTGTTAAAAATAGTATAGTAACTGCATGTTGATAACTATGCATGTGTATTATATTCAAAAGCAATAAATCTGAAAGTCTTTATTTTTCTATCATTCACATATTTTCTAAATAGCTATTTATTCCATCAATTAGCAAGTTTATTTGTTACAGGTTTTATTGAATGAAGCAATTTAATAAGCTACATAGAATTGAATAGGTTTGGTGATTCTATTCATGAAATTGATGAAACTACGTTTTCATTGATTTCTATTAACTGAAAGTGTACCTTAACATTCTGAATGAATTTCTCTTGCATACCTTCTTTGATTCTTTATGTATTTTTTTAAATCAAGAAATTCGACTTCATTTTGAAATAACAGAAATATATTTTCTGAATAGATTTAGTTTTAAGAGAGCAGATTAATATTTTTGGTAAAGAAATGTACATACCCGGTACAATGACAAAGAAAACTACTTGAATCAAATATTTCTTCTGTTTCTTGAGTCAAATAGCCAGAATTCAAATTCAGCTCTGCCCCTTGTCTGCAGTGAGACCTGGCTTGAACCAGTGAAAGCATCAGTTTCCTCTTTTGTACTTCAGAGATTATAATAATGTCTCCTTCTAAGGGTTGTAGAGAGAGTAAATCAGATAATCTCTACAAGGTATCAACAGGGTGTTTGACATATAGTGAGCATTATCTGCTATTATTTCTATTATCATTATTAAGTACATTGGAATAATAAACTCATTTTAAAAATTATTTCATATAATGAATATAATCCTTGGGACTCAGGCACTTTAGATTTCAGGAAATGCTATTTTAGCATTTTATCTCAGAGCCCTCTGAGGTATCTTTTGGTGAAAGCTCATACCTGCTTTATAAGAAATGAAGGTTCAACCAAGCAAATTTTTTAGAGTGAAGCCTGGCCCCTCCCTTAAATGACAAAGCTTTCTAGTTTAAATTAGTTTATTACCCACTCCCAAGTCTTAGTGAACAAGGAGTATTTGAACACTGGTTGACATTTTCTGGATGACTCAGGCTGCTCGTTATACTTCAAGTAGAATGCTGCAATCCAACATTGCCCTAGGAGATTTCTGAAATACAGGGGCCAGTGTGCCATGGACAACTATGGTTTTCTGTTTGGTGTTTCCTTAGACTCCTTCCTCACTCCCAGCTGTCACTTCTGTGCCTTTAGCAGTTCTGACTCTGTCTAATCTGCAACAGAGTAATGGGGGAAGAAATCAGGTTACCAAGTGAAATAAAATGCCCAAGCAAGTAGAACAATTGACAATAAATTTACATACAGTGGTAAGCCATTTGGACCAAGGATAGCTGCTCTGCTTCCTGTGGTGATTTTAGGGACTTTTGTGTTTGGGAGTGTGAGGTGGCTAGGATTCCAACACGCTAAATGAAACAGTTTACAATTAAACCTAGAGGTCTTGGGTGAGTTGGACATAAAGATGTAATGTTGAAGAATGTTTCATTTAGTGGGGACACTGTCAGTGCCTATCTATTCCACTCTTAGTAGAAGGAAAGAAAAATGAGTCATGCATGTTACATAATCCATTAGTCACGTGAGTCATACCAGTTCTCCAGAAGTAGCTTTTCATCTGCTCTCCTTCAGATAGTAATCTAATTGCTCTTAATTACAGTTAAAGTTTCTGCATCTTGGCTTACACTATATATTCTCATGTGGAAATTAATTAATTTGAAGCTCTTTTTAACATTTTTTGATAAAGGAACTTCTGTAATTTTATTGATTAGAATCTGTCATTTGAAAATACTATATGCCAAAATCTGCTGCCTTTAAACTCTGGAAGCTTTCTTCTTTTTGAATGTATACTTTTATACTGTCTTATTTTCATTTCTTTTCAGTAATAAAAAATTTGAAGATATGTTGTCCTATTTATCTGTATTAATTATATAGTTTACCTATTTATCATATCTGTTATTTTTGATAACCAAGATATTATTATTTGGTTGATTCAATATTTTTATTTATTTCAATATTCTTAGAGCTTAAACAAATATATACTATGGTCTTGTGAATCATTTTTCTATCTATGCTTATCAGTGAATAAATAAATGAATAAATGTTGATGCCAAGTTTAGTGTTACCTTAGTTGTTACACTTTAAAGAACTTGGTGGAGATACTTTTGTTGATGTTGTTATTGGTGGTATATTTTTGCTAATCCATCAGCTTATTCATTTGTTTTTTGTAATGGGTTGGAAGTTTTACAAGATGTGATTTTGTTAGTATAAAGGAATGCAAAAAGAGGCTAAGCCTATTAAGCTCTCCATTATATATCCAGCACCTCACTAGGTACAAGACACATGGTAGATGCTCAATAAGTATATTTCAGATTTAATGAATGGATTCAGAATGCTCGAAAGAGGAAGGTTAATAAATAAGTAGACTTCTAATTTATTAGCTTATGGTGAGAGCTATGGCTATAACATTTCCCTGACTACTAAAATCTCCAACAAAATTTCATTATCCCTTTGTGAACAGTTCTATATGGGAAGACAAAGGCAAATGATAATTGTCTTCAGTTTTGGGAGATGACTATAAACTGCTCCCCAACTATGTCAGCCTTTTTGAAGAGTATGGAAACTGAACACGTTCTCACCCATAGCTCCATCATTGAGACTATATCGATCCACGAGTCAGAACACACCATCCCTCCAAGAGCCCAGTCATTTATGCTAATGTTTCATGTGAGGATAGTCTTGCTTACCATATCATCCCTTTGATAACCACATTATTTCTTCAACTATGAAAACCATTCTTGTGTCATCCACGATATTGTAACTGAAACACAGGTTCAGCCGCATGCCACTTGCAGAGTCCAATTAACAAGAGCAAGGCCTGGTATAAAGAAAGTGGCTTTTTATTCCAAAACTAGCTTAGAGGAGGAAGTATAGGCTTCCTGACTAAGGATACCGCTTCACTTTTGGAGTAGAAAGCATATCCTTTTAAAAGGGGGCCTGGCATGCTGGCATAAATGGCATGCAGGGGAGGAAGTGAGCAGTTGGGGGTCCACATACTTGCTTTGGTGCCTTATCTACCAGGTGGTTGAGTTGGCATCTTCATGGGCAGAACTAGGTTGTAAAGGTGGCCAAAACTCACCAGATAGGAGAGGATTTTATAGCAGGGATACTTTGGGTTGTAAATTGACTGTTTTCTCTTGAGACAGTCTCCTGGTGGGTGAGAGTTTCTCACTCTGGAGCTTCTAAGCACATAGTTAGATGAACCTGCCCTGTAAGGAGTGTCTGGTGAAGGGGAGGTGAAGGGCTATATTTGCATTTCTAAAGGGCTATGTAGGAAGTGGGGAACAAAGGAAAACAGAGAAGAGAAAAGAAGAGAAAAAATAACTCTGTTCTCCTTTTCTTAAAAAAATGAGGGTACTCAGTCACACTATGTCAATCTCATATCTTAAATTCCTGATAGTGAACTTACTTCCAAGTTAAAGAAGTCCTCAGTGTTTTTCCTAGTCCCTCATTGGAAGAATGACTACCAACATGAGTACACTTGGAAAGTGACAGATTTTTAAATGAACCATCCCCTTGTTGCTTGCTACTTTCCATCACGGCTCAAAATATTAAGACTGATATCTGCTTCTAGTCTAACATGTCTATGATGTCTTCTTCACAATCATGTTGCTTAAAAGCACTTTTGTTAGCTGATCACTGGAAGAAGAGAAAAGATGTAAAAATAACATATCTATGAGTATATGACAAGTGACATATCTATGAGTATATGACAAAGTGCTATCAATAATACAGATCATAAGAGCTAGAAGACTCAGCGGAAAGAGGCTTTGGAAAGAGATTTTATTCTACAAATAGTTGTTAACAACTTACTATGTGTTAGCATAGGTGTTTGTGGTGTAGGCTAAAAAGTGCATCCCACATCTTAATTCCTAGTACCCGTGAATTTTACCTTATATGGCAAAAAAAAGGTCTTTGTCCATGGTTATCAAGTTAAGAATCCTGAGATGGGAGATTACTCTGGATTATCTGGACCCAATGTCATCACAAGTGTCCTTACAAGAGACAAACAGAGGGATATTTGAAACAAACACGAGAGTGTGAAGACAAAGCAAAGGGAGATTCCATGAAGACAGGAGTGATGCAGCCACAAGCCAAGAAATGTCAGCAGTCACCAGAAATTGGAAGAGGCAAGACACAGATTCTTTCCCCTGGAGCTTCCTGAAGGAGCACAGCCCTGCCACGCCACATTTTGATTTCAGAACAGTGATACTGATTTCAGATGCTGGCCTCCAGAACTGTGAGAGAATAAATTTCTGTTGTTTGAAGCCACTATGTTTGTGGTATTTGTTACAGCAGCCTCAGAAAACTTATACAGTGCCTGAAGCTGTACGAATTTTTTAAAAAGACACAAACCTGGCTTTTTATTTACAAAGTGTATGATTGCTAAAAGTAAGACAGAAATTCTAACTAATAACTGCCTACTTTATGCCAGGCATGTATGCACTTTATTTTCATAATTTCATTCTTCACAACTCCATTCTTTCTGCCTGACCAGCATTCACATTTTTTAGTAAGAGCTTTCACATTGGTGTAAGCTTTAACTTGGGCTTTTTAATGCAGTGGTTTGAATTTACATGTGAAGTTATGTGTAAATAGTGTGTGGTTAGCTAATAATAATAGCATTTGCCTTAGATGGTATATGATTTTCAGTTTTTAATTTTTACTCAAAGTAGCTGTAGTTATTGGGTTTCCAGCTATTTTGATACCAAGCCTGTGAGGTTTGATATCAGCTATTCTGTCTGGAGTGAATATTAGGGAAATCTGAAGGCCAGACCCCAGTCTAGTCAGTTAATGAGTTGAGAGAGAATAGAAGAGATATTTCTTAGGGAGGAAAGGTTCAGCCGACAGAAAACCATAATTCATTAATCATTGTTTTTTTTGAGACAGGGTCTCACTTCAGTTGCCCAGGCTGGAGTGCAGTGGTGCAATCTCAGCTTACTGTAGCCTAGACTTCCCGGGCTCAGGTGATTCTCACATCTCAACCTCCTGAATAGCTGGGATTACAGGTGCACACCACCACATCCAACTAATTTTTTTGTGTTTTTAGTAGACAACGGGGTTTTGCCATGTTGCCCAGGCTGGTCTCAAACTCCTAGACTCAGGCATTCCACCCGGCTCAGCCTCCCAAAGTTCTGAGATTACAGGTGTGAGCCACCGTGCCTGGCAGCAATCACTCTTATTAGCTATCATCTGAGCAACTGCTACTTATCTCTAAATATTCAGGAAAATGCAGAATTGGTAGGAGGCAGTCACCCTAGGAAGTAGTCCACAAACCCTTAGGGTTTGGAGGGGTCTGGATAAAAAGGCAAAATGCCATGTCTAGTAGATACAGGTTGACTATTTCTTGTCTGAAAAGCTTGGGACCAGAAGTGTTTCAGATTTCAGAATTCAGATTTCTCAGATTTTGGAATATTTGCATATATGTAATGAGATATCTTAGAGATGGGACTCAAGTCTAAATACAAAATTTACTTATGTTTCATATACACCTTACATACATAGCCTGAATGTAGTTTTATACAATCTTTTAAATAATTTTGTGCATGAAACAAAGTTCATATAGATTAAGCCATCAGAAAGCAGAAATCACACTATTTCATCCACCCCTGTGGTGTCACGTTAATGTTAAAAAAGTTTTAGATTTTGGAGCATTTTGAATTTCAGATTTTTGGATTAGGTATCCCCAATCTGTATCATGTGTTTTCATCAACTCCTATGCCCAACCAAGCTTCAGTGCTGCTCTGATAGTTCCTCTGAGAACACCAGCCCCAGTGGTAGTTGCCATAGAGTTCTGAAACAAGAGAACTATTGATGATTTTCCCAATAATTGAACACAGTGGGCAAGGGAAGCAACAGAACTTTATTTTACTATGCCTTTTTCTGCTGCTACCAGCGGCCTTCTTCCCTTGACAGCAGGCTCACCATATCCCCACTCCAAAACATGCACCCTTCCCAACTACTTTCCTTCTCTCAAAAGCTTTCTCGCGTATTTGTTGATTCTTTCTTGGCAGTTGTATTTCCTTCATAGAATGTTAAGCAAAGAAGAGAGGGCCCTATGAGCATCTCTCCAGAGCAGACATTGGACTTGCACATCAACCCCCAACTCAAGCTTATTTACAAGCCAAAATCTGGCTTCACTCCTACCAGAGTGAAGCCCCCAGATGTCCCACTACTATTAAATCTGCTGGACTCTCTGTCAGAAGGTCTGTTTCTTGGTGACTATCGAGATTGACCTAGCTTCTTAGGGACTTAAAGGCTGCAGGAGCCACCCGACCTCTTCTTTGCCTTGTGCGTATAGCCTGAGATTTCTCCTCTTTTCTCTCTACTGACTCTGGAAATCTGGGAGGTAGCATTAACTTTTCATGTGTTTTTTCCCTTTAAATGTTATATGGTATGCTTTAGTTTCTATGTCAATGCCAAAGTTGTTACAGGTAAAGCAATCTTCTTTTATTTCCACCTTCCACGCTCAGAAATTAGTCTTAATCAGATTGAAACATCTGGACAAGAGAATGGGTACAAACTCCAAGTCTGGCCAGACAGACTGTCATAAAAATGTGAACCTTGGACAGAATGTGATAAAACCTGAAAAAGCATTGGAACCAGATGCTTTCAAAGAAAGTGCTTCAATTTGTCTGAGTTCCAGCCTTTAAAATTAGCATATTTTTAATATTGTTTAAGTTAGACAGTATATATTTGTCTGGTCAACAAAAACCTTACTTAACTAACCTAACTTGTAAGTTATTAGAAAAAAGTGAAATAAGATAATGTATGTAAAACATTGAGCATGATGCCTGGCACAATCATTCAATTGAACGTAAACTATGGATATAATTAAGGGTGATAGTAAATATCAAATCAGAATATGTACAAGCACTTTATGGAATTTATAAAGCACTATACAAATGCCAGGTATTACAAGTTTATTTTTATTTTTACTCTAAGGGGACAATTTAACATGTTCAGATTTTAAACTATTGTTACTTGAATTCACGTTAATTATTTAAAGGGTTCAGTCTTGTGTTCACTCCACTATATTAGAACTTATTGTACCTGTTCTTTCTCTTTAGATAAACAATGATAATGTGTTCAAATTAACCCAGTTGGAATTAATTAAATTAGCCTATTGGAAAAATAACATATTTGGGGTACATTTCTGAAGACCCATCTCAACGTTAAACGTTTCCTTAATAAATTAATAAAATCAGGTGATGGTCTGTCTCTTCTGACCATCTGGGTTTTGACACTAATTGCTGTTGATGAGTTCTTTCTGTTGAATTTTTAAGTTCAGGTAGAAACAACATTTCGTTCTTTATCATTCATGCTTCAATTCACACTTCCTCACTAAGGAGACTTCAAACAAACAGATTAGGAAAAATTAGCCGGGATATAACTCCAGGGTATGTTCATATACTTTAATTAGAAAATATGTTTAGGCTTATAAGTTAAATATTTCTAGATAAACTTAATTAAAAATAGATAACACCATCAAGTAGAAGAAATAGAATTAGGTTTTGCCTTCCTGGTGTAATCAGTAGATAGTTGACTAAGAATCTTTTTTGCCCAGATATAACAGGTGTGTACCGTTCAATCAACCAATTAGCAAACATCTTATTAGTGGTTTTGTGCTTAGCCATTGATATTGCAGTTACTAAGGTTACACAAGATATATAAAAGAAGAAAGGAATTCTAGAGTCATAGACAGTTGAAGATTCAACTTCGCTACCTATTAAATATTGTATTTACTCTTCCTCGGCTGAAAATAAGGGGGGCTAATGGCTCAGCCAACCTTTCAAGGGGTTGATTGAATGAATAGTGCCTATGAGAATGCTTGGCAAATATCTAAAAGTTATTTTTTATAATAACTTTAATATATGGGAACTGATAAGCTTATACATTAACTAGGAAGGCATTATCAAATACAAGGTAATTTTTTTATCATTAAGTCCAAAATTGGTGATATAGACTACTTCTGGCAACATTCACAACTGGATCAGAGTTTTGTTGAGCCAACAAAATGTTAACTGATGTTTTTCTTATTTCAGTAAATATCATCATCTTGGAATCGTATTTGATACCTTTTTCTCTCTCAAGCCTATATCTGATCTATCAGAAAATCTTGTTAACTTTACTTTCAGAACAAACCTCAAGTCTGTTCATGGTTCACCACCTCCACTGTTGGAATCCCAGTCCAAGCCTCCATTATCTCTCACCTGGCAAAGTGCAGAAGCCTCCTAACTGGTTCACCTGCATTTACTTGTGCATCTCTGTTAATTATTCTCACAGTAGTCAGTGATTCTTAGTGAGCTAAATCTTACCACATCACACACCTGTTCCCAATTCTCAAATAGCTTCCCATACATTTAGAACAAAATTTAAAAAGGTTACCAAAGTCAAAGAGGTTCTTCAGTGGGTGGCAATGGCTGCCTCTACACCTCATTTCCTCTCCCTCTTGCCTCATTCACTGGCTCCAGCCTCCTCTTCTTCTTCTTCCTCCTTAGATTCAGGATCTTGACAGCTGTCTTAGTGTTAGCTATTCTCTCTGCCTAAGATGTTGACTTCTATCTCACAGCAACTATAAAAGTACAAATACAAAAAATAATTCTGAATTGTGAAAGGGAAAGCTGTTGGCAAAAGGCAAAACAATATTCTAGAAAGCAACATAAAAGAATATCTTCATCACTTTGGGTGTCTTTGTTTGGGCTGCTATAACAAACTACTGTAGGCTGAGGGACTTATAAACAACAGATACTGTATTTATTTCTCACAGGCTTAGATGCTGGGAAATCCAAGATTAAGGCACTGGCTGATTTACTGTCTTTTGAGGGCCCACTTTTTGGTTCCTTCTCATTGTGCCTTCTCACTGTGTTCTTTCATGGCAAAAAAAGGCAAAGGAGCTCTCTAAGGCCTCTTTGATAAGGTCATTAATCCCATTCATGAGAGCTCTTAGCTCTTCCCTCATGACCTAATCATCTCCCACGACCTTATCTCCTAATACCATCTGTGTTAGTCTGTTTTGCATTGCTAGAAAGGAAGACCTGATTCTGGGTAAATTATAAAGAAAAGGGATTTATTTTGGTTTATAGTTTTACAGATGTACAAGAAATATGGTGCCAGCATCTGCTTCTGGTGAAGGCCTTAGGAAGCCAACAATCATGGCAGAAGGTGAAGGAGGAGCAAGTGTGTCACATGTAAGAGAGGGAGCAAGAGAGGTTCCAGGCTATTTAAACAACCAGCTCTTGCATGAATAGAGTGAGAACTCACTCATTACTACAGGGAGGGCACCAAGCTATTCATGAGGGCTCCACTCCCATGACACAAACACCTCCGACAAGGCCCCATCTTCAACACTGGGGAATCACATTTCAAAATGAGATTTGTAAGAAACAAACATCCAAACCATCACATTTGGAACTAAATTCTAACATATGAATTTGGAGACAAGGGGGCATAAACATTCAGCCTATAGCATTGGGTAGAGAAAAGTTTATGAAATAGAACACAGAAACACATTAAAGATTACAAACTGGAGTACATTAAAATAAATACTTTGTGTTCATCAATACTATTAAGAGTGAAACTGCACCATTAAAGTATACCTTTTGGTTGCGTGTACTTCTCTGTATATGTTTTATTTCACACAATTGCACATACACATGAGTCACATACTTGGGAGAGTGACTTACATCCTTCTTGGGGGGTAATCCGTGAAGGAAGAAGTTATTGAGAGAGAGAGATAGAGAAAGAGAGAGAGAGAGAGAGAGACAGAGAGAGAGAGAGAGAGAGAGAGAGAAACAGGACCTACAGGCTCCTTGAAGTGAAAGGGGGAGTTGCATGTTATGGACCAGGAAAGAAGATGCTGTTAAAGCACAAGAAAGAAAGTGAGAAGCCCAAAAATTTGGGCCTGGAGCGACAGCGAGGCCCAGTCTCTGCAGTGTCTGGTAACTGTGCTGAAACACATATTTCTCTCTACCTTATGTGTGGTAGGTTATTGTGAAAAGCTCAACCTCTTGATTCTTGGGATTCTCTTCATTAAGTGCTTCTTCCTGTAAAAACCACATTACAAAAAATGAAATCGTTATGTACAGTTTTACCTTTTTTTCTATAGGATTGAAAAGAACAAAATCACCTTTTCATGAAATCTGATTCAGATACTAGATGGCAATCTGACAATGCTGCTTTAACATGATTGCCGATTAATGAGTTCAAGTTTTATAATCTTCAGTATGTATTAAAGAGAACAAATAGCAGTTTAAGCATTAAACAAATTAACAATCAAAATGATTTCTAACTATTTGGTAAACTTTGGCAGAGAAGAGCTCAATATTTCACACCCAATCAGGATCTGTCCTGTGATATATTACCACCATGAATAAAAATGTTATACCGTATATGGTTATCTTTCCCTAAAGTCAAGAATGTTAATTTGTGACCTCTGGAAATAAACTCATCATAGTTTCTAAATATCTTGACTCTGAGCTTTAAAACAAAAGCAACATGTTGTAAATATTTAGTCAGTAATTATTAAATAGATCAGCTCAGCGTGACTATTCCAGCTGGAGGAGGAGAACAGATTTCTTGCTGCCCATGTCACTGTATAAACCATTGTTTAAATAAGGCTGAGAATGATGGAACTGCTTATTTCTGCTCCTGGTATTCATTACATTTTCACAACACACTTGCCAATTAGAGTCCACATAATCTTAGAGCTAAAAGGAAGTCTGCAGTTAAAGCTTTCAGGTTATTTCCATCACTTGAATTTTCATTTGTAGGAAGTAATAAGGAGGAATATTTCTTTTGTGAAGTGAAAAAATTTATAGGTGTTTTGTGACTATATATGTGGAGTGAGATATAGCTAGCATAAATCTAGCTCATTTGTCTGCAATAGAACTACCTATGCAATAGTGATAATTTTTTCTTGTCTTGATTCCTAATCACAGTCTATATTGCACAGTTTTTCTTTCCTTCCTTCCTTCCTTCCTTCCTTCCTTCCTTCCTTCCTTCCTTCCTTCCTTCCTCCCTCCCTTCCTTCCTTCCCTCTCTCCCTCCTCTCTCTCTCTTTCTTTCTTTCTTCTCTTTCTTTTTTTCTCTGGAAATAGAGTCTTGTTCTGTCACCCAAGCTGGAGTGCAGTGGCATGATCATGGCTCAATGCAGCCTCCACTTCCCATGCTCAAGCAATTCTCCCACCTCAGCCTCCTGAGTAGCTAGGACTACAGGCACACACTACCATGCCCAACTAATTTTATTTTTTTTCTTTTTTGTAGAGATGGGGTCTCATTATATTACCCAGGCTGTTCTTCAACTCCTGGCTCAAGCTATTCTTCTGTCTTGGCCTCCCAAAGTGTTGGGATTACAGGCGCAAGCCACTGCCCCGGCCCACAGTTTTCAAAAAGAATATTCGAGTACAATTATGCATGCTGGTCTCTAAATACCTTCACGTCTGAAGTGTACTTTTAAATTTATGTCTACATGTAAGTTTTTCCTAAGAAAACTTACCAGAAGTCTAATTAATATTAAAAATATTTTACCCATCTGCCCATAAGAAGACTCATCTCAGACAATAGAACAGAAAAGGCCACAATGTGATAAAGTTGAGAGGTATAATTCATTATTGTTATTGCACTATCCATATGCGTTTCCAATTTGGAAACACATACACTTTTATGGATTCTAAAATTATACATTATTTTCTATATTTCTTAAAATCAACCCAATACAGTAATTACTGCATTTATTTATTTTTTTTTTGGTGTTGATGATTAATAATTAAGCTTTCTCTGTTCCATTTCGATTTCCAAGAATTTTCCTCTTTATTCAAATTTAGAAAATGAAATTTTAATTTAGATCATGCCCCGCAAGATGTAACCACTCTTTTCTCTCATACGATACTTGACCACCTGAAAGGATATGAGTAAAATCTTCCAAACACTTCATGTTGTAAACACATTTCCAGTAAAGTTATTTTACTTTGTTTTTTAAAAAATGAATGAAAACAGATATGGTGCCGTGTAAAGTTAACTCCTCTATAAAGTTAGCTTTTCTAATTGCCATATAAAGGAGGATAATTTGATTTCAATTTCCACAGCTACAGTGTAAGCTGCTGCTCATCTGGTCGTATTGTCTAGCTTATGTAAAAAGAGAATGTGTAGGCAGCTGAGCACATTTCATTACCTCTAGCACAGAAGTAACACAAAAGGCAGAAGTAAAAACTAGTGTGTGTGATGCATCTCAGTGTTCAAAACACTTCCGCAGCCATTGCATTTTAAACATAACAATGTATGGCCATATTCTTACATGGTTAGTTTCACGGGAGACAAGAAATGCCTGTGAATTGTCATCTTTGCAGGAGAAGTGGGAAAAAGAAAAAAGGATGGAGTATACGGATCGCTTTTAAGATTTTCATACTATCCCCAGAAAATTTCACTGAATTGGTTTGAGAATCCATGAGGGTGGTCCACTTTATCAAAGCCTGAGGTCTTTCCACTTGCCCTAGCCGAGTATGTACACAAACTCCAGACCTCCTCTGATGCACAAAGGATCTTTGTATGTGTTAGGGTACAGGACCCCTAGAAACAGTAAAAAGCTGCAGAGCTGACCAGGTGCGGTGGCTCACGCCTGTAATCTCAGCACTTTGGGAGGCCTAGGCGGGTGGATCACTTGAGGTCAGGAGTTCGAGATCAGCCTAGCCAACACAGTGAAATCTCATCTCTACTAAAAATATAAAAATTAGCTGGATGTCGTGGCGGGCACCTGTAGTTCCAGCTACTCGGGAGGCTGAGGCAGAAGAATGGCGTGAACCCGGGAGGTGGAGCTTGCAGTGAGTGAGATCGCGCCACTGCACTCCAGCCTGGGTGAGAGAGCAAGACTTCATCTCAAAAAAAAAAAAAAATTAAATGTAAGTTTAACATAAATATATTTATATTAATGAATCAAGGAAGAAGACAATTGATATTTAGGAGGTAACAAATCCATAAACACATAAAAAACATACAGAAAAATAACCTAATTTAGCAAACATGAACACATAAATAAATTAATATAAATTACAGTATTTGGACTATTTAAAAATGTTTTAGTAATAATACATGCTGTAGGTGAGGATCTGATGAAAAATATCCTTATGTATTATTAGAACTATTTTAATGGGAAGAACCCTTTTGGGAAGCAATATGATAATAAGAATCAAGAATAATTTAAACTATACACAGTTCATCAGGTTAATCCATATCTGCATATCAAATTTAAGGTAATAATATAAAATTTATAAGGAAAAACTCAGAAATATATTCATTGCAGCACTATCTTTTAAAAAATGGAAAAATATAAGCAACTTAAATGTCCACTTATAGGAATAGCTAAATTACTCTGGGCATGTCAGCATACTAAAATATTAGGTATCTTTTAAAGATAAAAAATATAAAATGTATATATAATTTTATCTGCATAGTAACAGAGAATACGTGCTACGATGTGAAGTAAGAAAAGCAGAGATCAAAGCTGTGGACACATTGAGATGGCAACTATGCAAATAGAAAGCCTGCTTATTGCCAGACTTTAGAAGTGTTTTTGGAGAAATGAGAAAAATTTTATTTTGTAAGTTGCCATGACCATGAGAACTATCTCTTTCATTAGGGTTATGTTGATGATACCATATTGGTACTATAAAATCAATTAAAACAGCACATATATCTTCAAGAAAAAGACAGGAAACTCTTTGGTACGTTCTTCATCACATTTAAGAGGGGACTTGCTACAGAAATGACATGCGTATTAGACACAACTGTGGGAGTTATATGCAAGGGTAGATGCCAGGACTTGAGCTTGGATCTGGTTAGTACATCTGTGCCCTTGGGCCTGTCTCCCTGCTTGTTAGTTTACAGAATGAGTGGGTTTGAGGAGGTGTCCTCCTAGGAATATTTATGGATTTTTAAGTGTATACTTGTTTTTTCCAATTATGTTTGTATTTAGGCCGCAGCAATCCTCTTTTGGTGGCACCATTATATTCTTTTTGTAGGAAAGTATAATACCTAGGAAAAGATGTCTGTTATTAGTGAAATGATTGTGATCTCTGAATCTGAAGATGTCACTAAGGAGAGCAACGCCCTAACAGAAAGAATGAATGCTATCACGAATTTCAAGATAACTTGGAGACACTTGAAAATCTGGCAAGCAAATAGGTGTATATAGTGGATTAGTTATAAAAACCACTCTGCAAATTATCAAAGCCAGGTTACATTAGGTGTGTTCATTTGTTCTCACTTGTTTATGAAGTTAAGACATTGATACCAAAATTGTATTTAC
This sequence comes from Pan troglodytes, assembly GCF_028858775.2. Classification (NCBI taxonomy): domain Eukaryota; kingdom Metazoa; phylum Chordata; class Mammalia; order Primates; family Hominidae; genus Pan; species Pan troglodytes. The sequence continues at coordinate 155,929,348 of NC_086015.1, forward strand.
TCCAGAGCAATTGCATTAGTGCATCTCACTGCTGTTTAACATATACTAAGAAAATGCTCTTTTACCACCAAGAACATTAAGCTTAATTAGAACATATACTCATTGCTTAAGTCAAGTTGGTTGTCAATTTTAACACAATACTCTGACTAATCTAGCAGTATCACAGCCTAAAAATATATCTTTTTAGAGTTATAACCTGCAATTTAGAGTTAACATTTTATTATCCTTCTTCTTTGAAATTTATAACTGGTATGATTAACTTACTTGTTAATTGCCTAAACATATACCAGTAAATTTGATAATTCATAGATATTTGCACATCTACAAAGAGCTTAGGATATATCTACATAGATATGAACACATATATTTATATGACATGCACACACGCCCCAAATAAGATCACTTTTAAAGAAACTAAAGAGGTTAGAAGTGAAATAAAGAGCAGCTTTACAAAGCTTCCATTTTCTGTCATATTCATCTCAAATGAAGTCAAAATTGATCACTATATTTAGCTAAATAAACTTGGAATAAATATAACCATGTCTTAAAATACGTGTCCTAACTGAAAGGTGAAAGAAAAAAGTCTGTTTTTGTCAATTTTAGGTACAGAATACGCTGGAGAACAATTCAGGGTTTAGCATGATTACAGTCTTTTGTAACAAGTCAGAATTGATTAATCTCTCCTAAAATTTCATTTTAACTTAAAACCTTTGCAAAAACCACAATTCTTAAATAGAACCTTAAGGGATCTACTCCATTAAACGTCCATTTCAAATAACCCTTAGCAAGTAATTTTTGGCAACACCGTATTTAGATATTACTTCGTGATTCTACATTGAGTTACTCAGAAAAAAATTGGTACTTTTTAAAGGGAAAATGGTTTAAAACTCTGTAACAGTTGTCATTCTCAAAATATTTCTATTTCTAGTTTTCTGATCTTGGCTACTTATGATTAAATTCTTAATTATGCTTCATATATTGTAGTTTTCTATAATTTCTATTCTTAAGCAGAGTTACTATGCATTCATTTTTTTCAACAAATATTTGTTGAATACCTACTATATATCAGCATAACCCATTTACTCATGAATCTTATTTCCATGTAATTTACATAATACGTATTTTTAAGTAAGATATTCTTTACCATAAAATTAGTTCTCTTAAAGTATACAATTCTGGGAGGCCGAGGCGGGCGGATCACGAGGTCAGGAGATCGAGACCATCCTGGCTAACACGGTGAAACCCCGTCTCTACTAAAAATACAAAAAATTAGCCGGGCGTGGTAGCGGGCGCCTGTAGTCCCAGCTACTCGGGAGGCTGAGGCAGGAGAATGGCGTGAACCCGGGAGGCGGAGCTTGCAGTGAGCCGAGATCGCGCCACTGCACTCCAGCCTGGGCGACAGAGCGAGACTCCGTCTCAAAAAAAAAAAAAAAAAAAAAAAAAAAAAAAAAAAAAGTATACAATTCTGCGGCTTTTTAAGTATATTCACAGATTGTACAACAATTACCACTATCTGATTGCAGAATAATATCACCCTGAATAGGAACTTTAAACCCAATAGTGATCACTCTTTAATTCCCAATTCCGCTAGTTCCTGGCAACCAATAATCTATTTTATATCTTTATGAATTTGCCCATTCTGGACATTTTACATAAATCTAATCATGCAATATGTAGTATTTTGTGTTTAGCTCCTTTCACTTGGCATACTGTTTTCAAAGTTAATCAATGTTGTAGCAAGGATCAGCACTTTATTCCTTTTTGTGGCTGAATAATATGGTTGTGTGAATATACTGCATTTTGTTTATCCATTCATTGGTTATGTGCATTGGGTTGTTTCTATTTTTTGGCTATTGTGCATAATGCTATAAACATTATGTAAAAGTTTTTATGTGAACATGTATTTCCAATTATTTTCAGTATGTACTTAGGTGTGGAAGTAATTGCTGGGCCATATGGTAATTCTATGCTTAAGCACTTGAGGAACTGCTTGACTGTTTATCAAAGCAGCTGCAATATTTTACATTCCCACTACCAATGTGTGAGTGTTCTAATTTTTCTCCATCCTCTCCAACACTTGATATTGTCTGTCTGTTTGATGATAGCAATCTTAGTGTGTGTGAAGTAGTATCTTATTATAGTTTTGACTTGCATTTGCCTCAGGGGAATCTCTATCTATAGTGGGGTCTCGCTGTATCATGCAGAGTGATCTTGAACCCCTGACCTCAAGTGATCCTCATGCCTCAGCCTCCCAGAGTTATGGGATTACAGGTGTCAGCCACAGTGCCTGGCCTTGTTCTTTTAAAGGACCGTTTTGGTTATTCTGAGTCATTTGTCCTTCCATATACATTTTAAGAAGAGCTTGTAAATTTCTGCAAAAATGACAGCCAGATTTTAATCAGAATTATATTGAATCAGGAGGTCAATTTACAGATTATTGCCATTTAAATAATATTTAAGTTTTAAATATCATTTATGCCATTTGTGCCATTTAAGTTTTCCAATCCATAATAATTATGCCATTTAAATTTTCCAATTCATAATACTTATGCCATTTAAGTTTTCCAATCCAAGAACATGAGATGTCTTTTTATTTATTTAAACTTCCTTAATTTCTTTCAATGATGTTTTGAAATTTTCAGTGTACAAATCTGGCACTTTTGTTAAATATACTCCCAAGTATTTAAATATTTTTTATTGTATCATAAATGAACTGATTTTAATTTCATTTTTGGATTATTTATTGTGGTACAGAGAAGACCACTGATATTTGTATACTGATCTTATATTCTGCAACCTTGCTGACTTATTGATTAGCTCTAATGACTCAGTGTTCTTGTTCATTGTTTAGAATTTTCTTTATAGAAGATTATATTATCTGCAATTGGAGATAATTTTACTTTCTCCTTTCCAATCTAGATATTTTTTATTTCCTTTTCTTGCCTAATTGCCCTGGCTAGAAACTTTAGTACAATTTGAATAAAGTTGGAGAGAGTGGATAACCTTGCCTTGCGTCTGATCTTAGGGGGAATACTTGCAGTCTTTCACCATTAATTGTGATGTTTTTCTTTTATCAGGTTGAGGTGCCTTTAACAGGTTGAGGAAGTTCCCCTCTTTTCCTAGTTTGAGTGTTACCATGAAGTGATATGGATGCATCGCAAGTTGTTCATATGAGTTTCATATTGTATTGCAACAATGGGTAAGATTTCAAACTATATCTAATATCATCTCTTTCTATGACAAGTACAGAAAAATAATCAAGTGTGGGAAAGAACCCAACATTAATGGTAAAATCTGTTTTTTTTTTTTGAGATCCTAATAAGTGTATCAAGAGTAAAACTTATCTTTCCTCCCTAAGGTCACAAATTCAGGTTATCCAAGATGATTACAGTATGTGATAGTGATTAGTTCTGGAGTCAGCTTACCTGAGTTAAAATTCTGACTCCACCATTTTTTCTCTCCACGACCTACAGCAATTTACCTAATACCATTTTTAAAATGTGTATAATAATAACTGTCACTTCAATGGTATGTTATGAAAATGAAATGAAGTTTAAGTATGTAATATGTATGGGTAATGCCTGATACATAGTGTATGCTCAATAGCAGGGTGATAGCAAAAAGGAAATGGGAAAGAAATACCTGAACCTTTCCTCTCACTCTCCCATCTCCTGCATGTGCTTCCCATTGGTCAAAGCCAGTAACAAACCAATCAAGAATCTTGGGGGACATCTTAAAATTCTGCGTCCCAAAGGTCCACAACATTGCATTCAAGTTTACCATAGTTTAGCTTTTGGTCATTGCTTTATTGTTAATGCAGTTCTTTCTCTTAATTGTGAATTCCTTGAGATAGGAATAATATATTTTCATAATTGAATCTAGTAGAAATTTAATAAATATTTTTGAATTGAATAAATGCCCTAATAATGATACATACTTAATTAAGTATGGAGGAATTCAGAGGAAGGAGAGAAGGAGACAAAGGAGACCTTTGTCTATACATTTAACACATAGATGTGTATATGTGCTATGGATGTGTAAATATTTAGTTATATAGTCTGAATTTTATACAATGTGGTACATATTTTCTGTTGCAATGTTCTATGTCCTGATTCTTTCACTAGAAAATGTATCTTTAAGATTTTTTCATCATATAAACAGTGCTACAATAAATATTTTGTACATGAATTTTCATGCACATTGGGAAAGTGTTTTTTTCTACAAAATACCCTACAAATGGGAACGCTAAATTGAGAGTGATGCACATTGTAAATACTGACAGAATAGGAAAAAATTTGAAATAACTTACATGCCTAAAATTTTATCTTGATATATATTCTAAAAAGTCTATCAATTTGTAATGAAAATATCTAGGTAAATGAACATCCAAGTAGTCAAATAACTATATATTGAGACTCCAGTTAAATAAAAGTACAAAGAGATTCATTATTGGTAAATTGGTTTTAAATGCTATCTATTTATCAACTTGTTTCCTTAAAGGGCTTAATGCCTGTGTGAATTTCTAAAATGCCATATAATGCAGGTTTAATGGAAAAGATAATAGAGGATACAAATAAAATAAACATTATTAACAGATTAAAATTGATCATAAGATAATATTTACTTTGAATAAACATGGGTATATACATGCCAAGAACCATGTTAAGTGCTTGGAACACAGAGTTAGATTGCCATTTAGAAACTTAATATTTAAAGGAGTATACAAAGATATCTTAGCTAAACTATGAATCTCTAGATTGGATTTTCCAGGACAGAGCCTGAGATAGGGATTCAAGAGTTGTTCTGAGGCATGCTGTTTAGGAATAGCCTCTAGGGAAGGGTGTGAGGCAAGACAGAGAAGGGGAAAGAGCAGTACAAGGATGTGGTCTCAAGTAAAACCCAGCCATGTCCTTATGTGCAAGGTGAATTGTTCTGAAACCTAAACCACATGAGCATTTTTGGCCTCTGAGGCAAGGGGGTTGGCCTTTTGCATCCTTGTATGAGTCAGTCACTGGCTGTGTTACCCAAGGGAAGGAGGTGGCTCTCATCAGCTAAGAGCAATTTTCCAATGAAGGGCCAATTGTGGAGCCCTTACAAACCGACAGTTGCAACAGTTTTGTAATTTCTAGAAAGAAATTAGCAAAAACTATACATAATTGGATATATTTAAACATGTGAGTCTTGCCACAACTTATGCAAATTTCTGGACCTTTATTAGTGCTTTCTTGACTCTCCTTAATATACTCTCAAAACATTTGTTATTTTTCTTCTTCCAACATTATTTTATATTATTTGTCAGACTGCTAATTAATTGGCTAGTTCACTAATCTATTTTTACTGGGATCTTGTTGTGATGGGCAAGAAATATCTATTAACCTCCTTGTCTTTCTTAATCTGTATAGCTTCAGCCAGACCTAGAAGTTTATCTGCTGAAGCTGTATATACCCTATCAGTAGCCCATCCTGCAGTTGGCTAACTCTGATTCCAAATTCCTTTCCGGTGGTGTCCATCTGCCGTGCAAAATGTTGTGAAAAGGCTTCCTATTGACTGTGATTCTCCAATGTGCAGAGCAGAGGGAATGACTTTCCTCTTGATAGACTTGGGTGTGTGAAGAACTATCCCTCTTATAACCGCAATGAAATTTGAGTACTGGAGTGAAATTTGGTAATTTCATCAGTTCATGGTGTTTTTTTTTTTTTTTAATGTAGTAATTTTCTGTTTTTAAAAGACTACTACTTCACAAAAGCCTAACAAGGAGATATAACACTAAGAGAAAACTTTGCTTATGGTTATCAATAAACTTTAGTTAATTAACAGTATAATAATTTTTGTATATAAATTGTATTAAAAGATATATACATTTTCCTCATTCCGCTCTTAGGCTACCTATTATATATGTGATGCTGAATAGTTGCTTGTTTCTGCATGCTCATTCTATTTTTTAATATCACGAATCTTTTAAAGAGAAATAATAATACCAAATCCTGTGAGCAATGCCATTTTTACAAATACTTCTCAATTAGCTTACATGTATTAATTTAAAGACCAATTTTGTTAGTTCTGAAAAATCATTTGAAATTTAAACAAGGCAGTTGAATCACACTTTGTGATGTTGCTTTTTTTTTTTCCTGGGAGGTGGTAAACAAATGGAGCTATTTTAGGATCACAACCATTTAAAATGTAAGATTGAAACATAAGCCAAGATTCAGCTATGACTTTGTTTTTCTGCAAGTAAAATTATTTGTTTTCTTCCCCAATGTTTATTCTTTCTTTCTTACAATGTAATTGGATAGAGTTTTTCTCAAAGAACAGTGAACAAATATGTAATTTTGATACAGTAATGCATTGTTTTGTTGAGGCTAGGGTCCAACACAGTGGAGAAATATATTAGTTTCCTATTGAGAACACTGGTGCTCAAAATAACTGACAAAAGTCTGTTTCTCCTGAAAAGTGCATTTTGAAAAATTAGTTGTTCAGCGTGGTAGTTATTGCAAGAAAAAGCATCTGTTAACTGGAACAAGTTATTTTTCTTGTGGAACAATGCAAAATTCAAATTTTGCATTCAAAGGAATTGGCAAAAAGCCTGAAATGTGTGGGTTTCACTTTTGCTTGACATCTCTTTGCAGTCCACAGTCACCACAAGACAAAACATAATTACACAACAAATGACTTAAAGGAGTAATACAAATTTATCTAAAATATTCAAGTTTGTGCCAGTGACAGTTCATTTATATGTTGAGATGATTAGTAAAACGCGTGATAGGATTTTTTCCACTCTTAGTTAGAACACAAAATTCAGGTCTCAGCCATAACCTCCTGACATTTACAGATGCCAGATCTTTGTCCTACAGCAACTCAAATGAAATAATAGCATGATAGATATACGTACAAGCGTATTTATTCCCTTTTCTTTCAGACATTCTAATTTTTGCCAAATTTGATCCAGTGTGTTTATAACAATTGATTATTAGAATTCAGTTGTTGTTGCATATCTACTTCAGTAGAAAAATAGATCAAGGAAACTTTCACTAGCTTCAGGTTGTGCATTTGGAAAAAAATGTGTAAATCTTTTACTTTCATGCCCAAATCAAATATATCTGAAGTGTAAGGAGCTACAATGTGAAGCTCACTAAAAGGAATGTTAATTTTAAAGCCTCAGTTATAAAATCTGTTCCCATAATTCTCAGAAGGCATTCCTCAGAAGGTTAGCAAAGTGGCACCTGACAGTTTCCTTTCACTGAGAAGTTACATGTTAAAATGAAAAGCATCTGCTTGGTGGATTTATCTGTGCATCTATGTTTCTAATTTTTGTAAAATAAATAGTATCTTAAGAAAATCATTTGTTGTTTTGTGTATCACTATGCATACTTATTAAATTGTTTATTGTTTGTTGCCATAACATGAAAATTTTCTTTGTGGCACAAATTATTCATGGAGAATAGAATCTTAATGATTTCACATTTGCCTTTTTATTAAGTAATGAGACGTGCACATTAGTGTGCTTCCCTTTTAACTCTATTTACTAGGAAGCTCTGCCTACTTTTGTATTTAACTGTAAGTTTCCTTTATCCTAGATTGTCATTGTTACGACTTGAATGCCTCCTCTAAAATACATGTTGAAATTTAATTACTATTGTGACAATATTAAGAGATAGGACCTTTAACAGGTGATTAGGTCATGAGGGCAAAGCCCTCAAGAGTGGATTAATGCCATTATTGCAGCTGTGGATTAGTTATCAAGGGAGTTTGGCCCCCTTTCTTTCTCTGTCTTGCACACTTGCTTCAGCCTTCTGCCATGGGATGATGCGGCAAGAAAGGCCCTTACCAGATGCAGCCCCTCAATCTTGGACTTCCCTGCCTCTAGAACCATGAGCCAAATAAATTTCTTTTCTTTATAAATTATCCAATCTGTGATATTTTGTTATAGTAGCAGAAAATGGACTAAGACAGTCATATACTTATTTTACACTTCTTGCCTCTTTCATTGATTGTATCATTTTATTTTGTTCTATTGGTTATATTTTAGTCTATACTTTATTGTAAGCTATAATAAACTAAAAATTGAAATCAGAGCTCACTAAGTAATGCTGTTATCCAGACATTAATGGGTACCAATACATCTCTGAATGAATCAATACATGGATGAATAAACTTTCTGGAAATAAAAATATTTAAAAAAATGAATTGAAAGTAAATTTCAGAAACTTTAAAAGTAAAAGTTGACATCATGGAAGTAAATGACAATACAAAGGAAATAATGTCAACACAGAGAAGAAAGTTATGATAGAACATTAGAAAGACTTGCATTTAAAGGACAGAACTATGCGAGGAGACAGGGAAGAACTGCTAAGGAAAATTCATAAAGAAGAGAGATTTTTAAAAATCTCTATCAGCATGTCCAGATGCTGCAGAAGACAGAAGAGACTGATTACTCCTCAAACAACAGATTTGTGTATAAGAAGGTCCAGATGACCTTCACGACAGCATTTTCAGTAAAATAGAGGCAAATTACAAGCAGATAAAGGGTATATAATAAGGAATAGATGAATTGTGACTATTGTTAGAAATTCAGCTGGGACATGAAGAAGAAAGATCCGCAAAGTAAGGGGACTGGGGAAGGGACCATATTTATAGGAATTGGGGAAAAGAAACCTACAACATACCATGGTGTGGAGTATGGGGTATGCAAAAAGTCCTGGTTGGAATATGATGATATGTGGAAATTAATCCAGAAACCAATTTGATCTTGAGATGATAGGGTAGATCTCTGAAAAGAACAGTCCTTCTTTCAGAGAAGGATTTAATAGAAGTGTAAGGAGAGTAATGACACAGAGAGTTTTTAAAATAGAGAAAAGGTGAATTCAAATTTCTTACTTCAGACTCAAAGTTTTTATTTAAAAATAAAAAAATAATAATCTCAGAATGCAAGGGAGATGGGCTCAGTGAAGAAGGGAAAATAATAGTTCAGTTATTTGTTGTAACTACAAAAGAAAGTCAATGAAGTATTTTTCAAGCAGCAGTGAGAACCCAGCTAAATATGCAGGATCTCCAATCAGATTTTGTTTAATGTTTCCAGGATCCCTGGATCAGTTGGAACTTTGGAGAGGTAAAGAAGACAGTAGGGGATTGAGAGCAAAAGCTAGAAATTCAGCCATTATATGATACCTTTTTAAGAGATTTTTGTTCCTAAAAGACAATTATTAAATCCTAATATTGAGACATTGCCTGTTTTTGCAAGCAACACCATGTGCTAGAGGAAATAAGATAAGGCCCATACACCAGACTGGGTGGTTACTACTGGGGTAAATATGTGCAGATGCTTGGATTTTCTGAATTTTTAACTTACCTGTGAAATAGCAAAAATGACCTATGTATTTGTAAAACTAAATGTAATAATGTTTTTAACACGTTTAACCTATAATGGTCAATAAAAATTGATCATTACCTAGATTAACTTATTGTTGTTTAGTATTCACTCCCTGAGCCAGCAAATCATAGACACATGTTAACATCTATTAAATTTACTCTTGTCTAATTCTTTTGAATTTTAGGTTCTAGCAATTTGGTAGATTAAATAAATGTGACATTTCATCATTCTCTCCTCTTGTTAAAATTTCAGCATTCATTAATTTCACCTTTCTGCATTTAGTCTTGAGATTTCTTCCACAGGTCATTGTCTAGATTTTGTCATTCCTTTTGCTTCCCCAAAGTAATGTCATATGGCCACAAGGAAAGAAATACCCTTTACTAATATGTGGCAGTTTTTCTTTTGTCCCTTGCCTTCATTTAGGTCAATATTAGTGATCTCTATTTATGGCTTTTTCCTGGCAAAAGAAATAACAGTTGTCAACTTAGCCTTGAACTGACCACAATATTTTCTCTATTAACCTAGCCCAAAACATGTTGTTGTCAGCTTCTATATACACTTCATTTTTAATTTTCCATGGAATTTTAGTCTTCTCCCTGCCAACATCTTTGGGATTTTTTGCAAGCTATTAAAAAATAAAAACAAAAAAGAAAAAACAAACAAACAACAACAGCATAAACAAAGCAAATCTCTCACCTACCTTGGGAGACATCAAAATTTCTGACTGCTTTCATAATCTTTTTTTCTTGGTACTTGTGGGATTTTTATTATATATAAAAGATAAATCTTTAAGATATATGTTTGAACATTAAAAGTAGTCATAATGCAGATTTATTTCCCAAGAATTTTGAATTTATGGTCTTGTTTTAAAAACCACTTTATTTTCACCTCTTCACAGATAATTTTAACTGAATCTGTGACAAAATAAGTTTCTTTTCTATATTTGTATTATCTTAGATTAATGTTCTGTTAGTGAAACCCTTTACCTATGACCGACCGTTACTGAAACCATGTAAGTAATACTCCCTAAAGCTGTCTCCAGCTTTATAGGTATTAAGTTGCTGCTTTAAATTTACTTTTTAGGTGTAGGCTCACCTCAAATTTGTTTTCCTCTAATAATATCTCTCTAAGCAATAATTTCATGGATCTTTCTGAAGGGTATACTTGCTCCCAAATATATGCTTTTCATCAGGAGAAGGCTTTAAATAGATTGATAATTATCACATTTGGAGCCATCTTAAATGAAGATGAGGAATTTCCCCTTGCTGTTGGGATCCTTTCTCCTTTTATCCTTTACTTCTTCTTCAACCCCATATCTAAACTATCAATAAATTCTGTGGTATCTTCCTTCACCCCGTGTATTAGTCTGTTTTCACACTGCTGTAAACAACTTCCCTAAGACTTGGTAATTTATAAAGGAATGAGTTTTAATTGACTCACAGTTCCACATGGCTGGGGAGGCCTCAGGAAACTTACAGTCATGGTGGAAGGAGAAGCAGGAACCTTCTCAACAAGGCAGCAAGAAAGAAAGAAGCTCAAGCAAGGGAAATGCCAGATGCTTATGAAACCATCAGATCTCATGAGTATTTACTCACTATTATAAGAACAGCATGAGGGAAACCGCCCTCATGATCCAATCACCCCCCATAAGGTCCCTCCCTAGACACGTGGGGATTGTGGGGATTATGATTTGAGGTGAGGTTTGGGTCAGCACACAAAGCCAAACCATATCACCACATATCCAGCTTATGGCTACTTCTCACCATCCTAGTTCATGCTCTTGTCTTTTTCTTCCATATGCTATTAAAATAGTTCCTTGCTGAACTCTGTGCCTCTTCCCCTGCTTCTCTTCTACATCATAGGCTTAATACAGTAGCAAAGTGGTCCTCTAAAAACATTTTTCAGATGACCTCACTCTTCTGCCCAACTCCCCCCAACCCAATAGTTTCCCATCTCTTTTGGAGTAAAATACAAAGTCCTACAATAAACAGTTGGCCTTACATGACTTAGGCCCTCTGCTATCTCTCCAACATCTTTTCTTACCACTCTTGTTCTTGTTCTGATGACCACACATATTGACCTTCTTCCTCCTAGTTGAATGCACTAATGCCTTTAATTCTCGAGCTTTCTGCTCCCTTTACCTGAAATCATTCCCCTGGATGAGCTCATGCCTCACTCCCTTGCTTCTTATAGATGTCTGTTTAAATTTTACCTTACCAGTGATGTCTTCCCAGATCACTCCAAGTAGAATAAAAGAGCAAATCAGTCAACATCTCACCCAGTATAATCTTTCCCTATTTCCCTTCTTTATCTTTCTCCATAGCACTCATTGCTATTTGACATAATACATTGCTATCTCTCTCTTCTCTCTAGGAAGAAATCGCCACAGGACAGGACTTTGTTCGTTGCTCTTTCTCAGTACCATAAACAAATGCCTGGAGTAGACTTCAGTGCTCAAATATTATATGTTAAATGGAAGAATAAGCATATGTATAGATCCTACTACCTGTTGTAACACAACATATTCCTTCTTGAACTCTAACGCTAAAGGACTCTAGTCAATTGATTTTTCAGCATATTTCCCCAAAATTTTTGCAGAAATCAGTCCCCTGTTTTTGCCACCTTCTTTGCTGACTACCTGCCTCTAAGATATTTTTTCAATTTACAAATCTACCCTGAAAAGCAGTTAAACAAAATAATAAAATGCCCAGGATAACACTTTAATACTTCTTATCAGTTAAGTTAGAAAGTATGCTAGGACAGATAGAATGAACCTATTGTAAATACTGAGCACTTGTAGTGCATTATTTATGCTAAAATATGGTTTTGTATTATGCATTAATTTCAATATCTGAGCTAGTCATATAACTATTACCTTATCTGTATTTCTGTCTTTCAGAGATACAAGATTAAAGTTCTTAAGCCCCAGAAAAGGCCAAGGTATGTGGTGCCTTAATGATACTGTGCACCATGCAGATAAATATTATGTACCTCCTCACACTGATTTTTTAAAAATATTTGTTCAATAGAGTTTAAAGATGAGGGGTCAGGTGCGGCAGCTAATTGTAGCACTTTGGGAGGCCGAGGCAGGAGGATCACGAGGTCAGGAGATCGAACCATCCTGGCTAACGTGGTGAAACCCCATCTCTACTAAAAAAATACAGAAAAATTAGCCGGGAGTGGTGGCGGGTGCCTGTAGTCCCAGCTACTCGGGAGGCTGAGGCAGGAGAATGGCGTGAACCCAGGAGGCAGAGCTTGCAGTGAGCTGAGATCACACAACTGCCCTCCAGCCTAGGCAACAGAGCGAGACTCCATCTTGAAAAAAAAAAATTCGCTGGACGTGATGGTGCACACCTGTAATCCCAGCTACTCTGAGGTTGAGGCAGGAGAATCGCTTGAATCCGAGAGGCAGAGGTTGCAGTGATTTGAGATCACACCACTGCACTCTAGCCAGGATGAAAGAGTGAGACTCTGTCTCAAAAAAAAAAAAAAAAAAGAGTTTAAAGGTGAGGATGGGGATTTTGTAGGAAAGGAAACTAAGAAAAGACACTTGGTGGGAGATGAGGTACTTTATCCATTGTCATGTGTCAATCCCACTCTGTCTCTAAACTTAGACTTCACCCCTCCCCACTGGGCAAAATAAAAACCTTGTTTTCATTTTTTGCCAGGCTTCTCAGCAACATCTTTTGGGATCTTACCTGTCCCATTCCAAGTAGCTTGAAAAAATAGTCCTTTCAGCCTCATACTCTCACCGAGAGGAGTTCTATAAATAATCTTTTTTCTCCAGCTGTGTGCCTTTATAGATTAGTGCCCTGGGCAAGGGCCCAGCTGACTGACCCTTAATCCTGGCCTAGTCAAGATCTTACAGTTCTACCTGTCATTTGGGAAAGGTGACGATTGTTCTTGCTAAAATTAGCAATATTTTAGTAAAATTAGCTAATATTTCTTAGCTATAATCAATTGAATCCAATCTTTTAAATTTGCTACCTAAGTAAGCCCTTCAGAATATCAGCATTTTTTATTGTTATCATGGCTAGAAATCAATCTTCAAAAACAAACAAACAAACAAACAAACAAAACTGTGTTTTTGCCAAAATCTAAGTTAACATTTAAAGTCAAAGAAAATTACTTCTCTAAGGATTGGTTAAATGAATGAATCAACCAAATTGTACTGTGGTTAAGTTTGTTTGCTTTATTTTGCATTTAATTTACATTCCTGGGCAGGTTGTAAATAGCCTCTTAGGGTAGCTGTTAAGGAGCTTTATTCACTAATATGGACTGCCAGGGGATCTGTGGGACTCTCTTCTACATAGGTCAATGCTAATGGGCACACAAAGGCAATTGTGTTGGTGGCTTGTTAAATACCACAAGAGCAGGCAAGTATAGTAGAACAGCCAAGGTCAAAGCCCATGTAAAACCTCAGTAAGCTTAGTAGATTTTTTGTTTGTTTGTTTGTTTGTTCTTGTTCATTTGTTTGTTTTAATTCCAAAACCACCGTTTCCAACAAGTGAAGCAAAGTTGGGTCTGGGGGAGGTTGGGATATCTATCGGTTTCAAAGCAATAGGTTTATGACTATTTATGTCTTTCTGGTAATGAGCAGAGACTAGATTAGATAAAATTGTCAATTATATTTTGTTACCTCTTAAAGGAAAGTGAAGAGGGTGGAAAAAGAAGATTACTTTAATACCTGTTAGTACTATGTAATTGTGTCCAGTATTCATTAGGGCCAGGTGGAATCTCAAGACTCTTCAAATGACCCCAAATCACCCCGAGGGTTCTTGGTACAAAATCTGGATGCTATTTCTCCAGCCACACTTAAGAACTCCCCATTCTAAAATGAGATTGGTTTTGCTAGTATAATCCAGAAATCAGTTGCCAGCATACTGAAGTCCTGCAACCTACCAGGACTACCATGCACTTCAAGATTTTAATAAATCTGCTCTCAACCTCTTCTTATTGTTTGGAGAGAAAACAAGCATTCTACCAAATAATTAGGAGTACTTAAAGATTTTAAGCTTTACTTTCACTAAATTTTATGCTTCTACTTTACATTTAATCACCATTTCCTTTTCCATGCTTAATTAACCCCACTGAAAAAAAGTCTCAATTTCTAATACCTCAGAATATTATAAAAATAAGGCAGTGATATTATACCATTTCACTTCATTTTTAATTCAGCTTCAGTGGAACAATTTTTCTCATGAGTTATATTTTCATGCTTCTTGCAGGTCTTGCAATTTTTTTAGTTCAGTTGCCAGTGTGAATTTAACCCTTTTATGCCTAGATATTTTCATATTCCTGTGAATATTCTTGACTTTTGTTCTGCATGTGGTTATTTGGCAAGAGTTTGATCCTTTTGGGCTTTAGTTTTAATCATTGTTAGACCAGAGAAGAACTAAGGCTAATAATATTTCTCCAACAATGAGGCAAGATTTTTGTTCTTAAGGTCTCAATTTGTCACCCAGGCTGGAGTACAGTGGTATGATCACTGCAGCTTTGAAATCTTGGGCCCAAGAAAGCCTCCCACCTCAGCTTTCCCCATAGCTAGTACTTCTTGCCAATGCCCTCTAAATTATGAGGTTTTCTAGTCTGGCTGTTGCATAGAGGCACTGTTTTGATCCTGGGTTCTGTTTTGACCCTGTGTGGTCTCTGAGTGTTGTTCCCTTGAATTCTTCCACGTGGTTCTTTTCCTGAACTACCATTCATATATTGACCAGTAGTATAATGAACCCTTGAAGGGTTCTCACATCTTGGGTACTCTGCCTTATAATTTCTAGCCGCTTTGGCCTTCCTGGACTTGCCATTGCATCTCATCAATTTAGGGAGACTGCAGGGTTCTGCCTGGGTTTCTTTTCTCTTCTTGCCAAGTCCCTAGAGAGTAAGCTGAGCAATATAAGGGCTCAATTTATTTGATTTGTGACTGTCAAGGATCACTGCCCTTTGTTGTCTGATAACCAGTGTCTTATGTATCATTGTTTCAGATTTTTTTTTTACAGCAGCAAGAGAGAAATAAAAGAACAATAGATCTACAAAACAATCAGAAAATAACTAGCAAATTGGCAATAGTAAGTATGTCAATATCAATAATTACCTTGAATGTTAATGAATTAAATTCTGCAATCAAAAGACATAAAGTGGCTGAGTGAATTAAAAAACAAGACTCAATTATATTTTGTCCACAAGAGACCCACTTCACCTTTAAGGACATACATAGAATGAAAGTGAAGAGATGGAAAAAGATATTCCACACAAATGGAAACCAAAAGAGAGCAGGAGTAGATATAGATACATAAGATAAAATAGACTTTAACTAAAAAAATGATAAAATCGGACAAAGAAAGTCATTACATAATGAAAGAGGACTAATTCATTAGAGGATTTAACAACTATAAATATATACGCTTCTGGTATATAGAAGCATATAGCTATATAGAAGCAAGGTATATAGAAGTACCTAAACACATAAAGCAAATATTAATAGATCTGAAGAGATAAATTGTAATACAATAATAGTAGGAGACTTTAATACCTCACTGTCAGCAATAGATAGATCATCTAGAGAGAAAATCAATATGAAAATATTGGACTTAAACTACACTTTTGGTCAAATGGACCTAACTGACACATACAGAACATTCCATCCAACAGCAGCAGAATGCACATTTTTCTGAAGTGCACATAAAACATTCTTCAAGATAGCTACTATGTTAGGTCACAAAACAAGTTGTAAAAATGTAAAAAAATTGAAATCATATCAAATATATTTTCTGACCACAATGCTATAAAACTAGAAACCAGTAACAGGGGAATTTTGAAAGATTCACAAATATATGAAAATTAAATAACATGCTTCTGAACGACCAATGGGTCAAGGAAGAAATTAGAAGAGAAATTTTAAAATATTTTGAAACACAAAAATTGACACACAACATACCAAATCTTCTAGGACAGAACAAAATCGGTTCCAAGAGAAAACTTTATAGCAGTAAGTAATTACATCCAAAAGAGGAAAGATTTCTAATAAACGACCTAACATTATATCTTAAGGAACTAGAAAAAGAACAAACTAAGCCCAAAAAGTTTGTAAGAGGAAGGAAATAGCAAGGATCAGAGTAGAAATAAATGAAATAGAGACTAGATAAACAATAGAAAAGTTCCACAAAACTGAGTTGTTTTTTCTAAAAAGATAAACAAAATTGATCAACTTTCACCTTTTTATTTTTACAGAAGCAAGAGAGAAATAAAAGAATAATAGATCTACAAAACAAAGAAAAGACTCACATAAATAAAGAAGACATTGCAACTGATACCGCAGAAGGAATCATGAACCTATTAGGAACAATTACATGCCAACAAATTAGATAACCTAGAAAAAATGGATAAATTTCTAGACAAATTCAATTGACCAAGACTAAACTATGAAGAAGTAGAAAATCTGCACAGACTAATAATGAGTAAGAATATTGAATAAATGATATAATGTCTCCCATTAAAGAAAAGCCCAGAAAATGATGGCTTCACTGTTAAATTCTACCAAATATTTAAAGAATTAGCACCAAATATTCTCAATTTTTCCCAAAAATTGAAGAAGAGAGAATACTTTCAAATTTATTTTTCACAGCCAATATTACCCTATTATCAAAGCCAGACAAGAACACCACAGGAAAAGAAATTACAGACAATATCCTTGAGGAACATAGATGCAAAAATTCTCAATAAAATACTAGTAAACAAAATTCAAGAGCACATTAAAAAGACAATTCATGATAATCAAATGGGACTTATCCCTGGGATGCAAGGATTGTTTGGCTTATGCAAATCTATAAATGTGATACCACATTAACAAAT
This sequence comes from Pan troglodytes, assembly GCF_028858775.2. NCBI lineage: Eukaryota > Metazoa > Chordata > Mammalia > Primates > Hominidae > Pan > Pan troglodytes. The sequence goes on from NC_086015.1 coordinate 155,946,563, forward strand.
AAAGGGCAAAAAAAAAATCATCTCAATAAATGCAGAAAAAATAGCACAATTCAACATCCTTTTATGATTAAAAGCTCTCAAAAAATTAGCTATAGAAGAAATGTACTTCAATGCAATAAAAGCCATATATGAAAAGCCCACAGCTAACATGATACTCAATGGTGAAAAGTTGAAAACGTTTCTTCCAAGATCAGGAACAAGACAAGGATGCCCACTCTTGCCATTTCTATTCAACATAGTACTGGGAGTGGTAGCCAGAGCAATTAGACAAGAGAAATAAATGAAACGTATCCAAATTAGAAAGGAGGAAGTTAAATTGTCCCTGTTTGCAAGTGAAATAACCTGATATATGGAAAATCCTAAGGACTCCACCAAAAAGCTGTTCAAACTAATAAAAGAATTCAGTAAAGTGTCAGGCTGCAAAATTAACATGAAAAATCTGTAGCACTTCTATACACTAGCAATAAACTATCTAAAAAGTAAAATCATGAAAACAATCCCATTTATAGTAGTTACACATGCATGCACATGAAAGCACACACACACACAAACAAGGAACAGGAAAAGGATGCCCATTCTTGCCATTTCTATTCAACATAGTACTGGAAGTAGTAGCCAGAGCAATTAGACAAGAGAAATGAATGAAACGTATCCAAATTAGACAGGAAAAAGTTAAATTGTCCCTGTTTGCAGGTGAAATAACCTGAAATATAGAAAATACTAAAGACTCCACCAAAAAGCTGTTTGAACCAATAATAGAATTCAGTAAAGTGGCAGGATGCAAAATTAACATACAAAATCAGTAGCACTTCTATACACTAGCAATAAACTATCTAAAAAGTAAATCATGAAAACAATCCCATTTATAGTAGCTACACATGCATGCACATGCAAGCGCACACACACACAAACACCTGGGTATAAATTTAGCCAAAGAGGTGAAAAACATATAAACTGAAAACTATAAGACATTGAAAGAAATTGAAGAAGATAAATAAATGCAAAGATATACCATGTTCATGGATTAGAAAAATTATTATTGTTAAAATGTGTATACTACTGAAAGCAATCTACAGATTCAATGCAATCTCTATCAGAATTACAATGACATTTTTCATATAAATAGAAAAAACAATTATAAAATTTTTATGGAACCACAAAAGGCCTTGAACAATCAAAAAATCTTGAGCAAAAAGAATAAAGATTGAGGCAACACACTATCTCACTTCAAAATATCCTACAAAGCTGTAGTAATCAAAAGATCATAGTATTAGCATTAAAAACAGACACATAGACCAGTGCAACAGAATAGAGAGCCCAGAAACAAACCCACACATTTACAGTCAATTGACTTTTCAACAAAGGAGCCAAGAACATACAATAGGGAAAGGACAATCTCTTCAATAAATGATGTTGAGACAATTGGATATCCACATGCAGAAGAATGAATTTAGACCATCACCTCACACCATATACAAAAATCATGTAAAAATGGTCTAAAGACTTAAAGATAAGACCTGAAACTGTACAACTACTAGATAAAAGCATATGGACAAAACTCTACAACATTGGTCTGAGCAATAATTTTTTGGATATGACCTCAAAACTGTAGGCAAAAATAGACAAATGGGATTACAGGAAGTTAAAAAGTTTCTGCATGGCAAAGGAAACAAGCAACAGAGAAAAAGATAACCTATGAAATGGAAGAAAATATATGCAAACCATACATCTGATAAGGAGTTAATATCCAAAATATATAAAAAACTGAAATAATATAAGGAAGACAAGTGGCCTGATTTAAGAATAGGAAAAGGACCTGAAGATATTTTTCAAAAGAGGACATACAAATGGCTATCATGAATATGAATAAATGCTCAACATCACTCATCATCAAGAAAATGCAAACTAAAACTACAATGAGATATCACCTCTCACTTGTTAGAATGGCTATTATCAAATAGACAAAATATAACTAGTACTGGTGAGAATGTGGAGAATAGGTGACTCTCTCACAGTGTTGGTGAGACTATGTACACCAGACTATGTAACTGAAATTACTTCAGCCACATTGGAAAGCAATATGAAGGTTCCTTTAAAAATTAGAAATAGAATAACCATATGATCCAGCAATCCCTCCACTGGGTATGTATGAAATTAAATCATGAATCAAAAAGGAAACCAAATCAGTATGTATAGCTACACTGTCATGTTCTTTGCAGCATTATTCACAATAGCCAAGGTAAAGAATCAAACTAAAAATGTCCATCAAGAGATGAATGAATAAAGAAAATATAGTATATATACAGAATAAAATACTGTTCAACCCTAAAAATCAAGGAAATCCTGTTTTGACAAGATGTATGAATCTAGAAGACATTATGTTAAGTGAAATAAGCCAGATACAGAACGACAAATATCACATGATCTCATTTACAGGTGGAATCTTAAAAAGTTAAACTTATAGAAGCAGAAAGTAGAATGGTGGTTACCAGGGACCGAGTTTTGGGGTGGTTGGAAAGATGCTGGTCAAAGAATATAAAATTTCAGATAGACAGGAGGAATAAGTTCAAGAGCTCTTTTATGCAATGTAGTGACTATAGTTAATAACAATGTACTGTATTCTTGGAAAATTAGTAAAAGAACAGATTTTAAGTGTTCTTACCATAAAAAATGATATATAAGTTAATGTTTAGGTTGCTCTGTCTATGGAGTAGCCATTCTTTTGTTTCTTCACTTCTCTAATAAACTTGCTTTCACTTAAAAAAAAGTTAATGCTTATGTTAATTAGATCAATGTAACCATTCTGCAATGTATGCATATTTCAAAGCATCATGTTGTAAATGACAAATATATATACTTTGTATTTGTCAATTTAAAAAAATAATTAATTAATTTAAAAAAGGAGAAACTGGCAGGACATCCAGAATCCTTCCTTTGTTTGTGTACTAGACCAAATTCCCAGCAGAATTGTAGAGATTTAATAAAGGATATCTGAATAAAGTTGGAGGTGGAACTACTGTACTAAACATAGGGATGTTAAGAAAACTGGAAGTATTTGGGAGTACTGGGGATAATTGGGATTTTTGTACTCTTAACTAACCTCACTGCTGCTTTCTCTCATCTGTGCCAAAGCACTAGCCAGCCTTTACATCATTTTTATGTGTAAAAATTATGTACTGCTGAAATAATAGTGGATATTTATTAAGTTTTTATTATTACATGACTTTTTATATTAAAGGTAATAACTACTTCATTATTTTAAAATATGCTTACCTATTTATCACTGATTCTTTTTTGAAAATGTTCTCACAGATATGTCAAACATTAGGCAACACTATTCCAAAGGCTCAATTACTTCAAATCATCTATCAAACCCCTGGTGTTCCATTTTTGTTTTGTTTGCTTGTTCTAATTGAAGATCTGGCTCTGACAGATCTTTACTTCTTGCTTCAATCTAGACTATTAGGTTTTTAGGGTTAAGTCACAGTAGTCATGCTGGAATGTCCCTTTTTTCCTCTCTTGTATAGAAGACAAAGTTTCTCAAATCCCCTGTCTCCCTTGTTCCTGATTTACTACTTCATTTTTCATGAATTATATATCGTGGTAGCTTCCAAGGAAAGAGTAATAGGAAGCATGTTTTTGTGAATTATTGCAGATCTGAAAATGTCTTTATTCAATCCTCACATTTCAGTGATACTATACTTTGCTTGGGTATAAAATTATAGGCTGAAAATAATTTTCAATCAGAATTTTTAATACTATTGTTATACTATCTTTTGGTTTTTTGTGTTAGTAGTCTAATATTTATGTTGTGAGTTTTAAAAAATCTGCCCTTTAAACCCCGGTCTCCTGAAACTTCATGATAATATGCCTTTGAATATTATATTATTTCATTAATTTTTTCTGGGAATTCAATGGGAACTTTTAACTTAAAGACATAAGCCCTTACACTTTGGAGATATTTTTGATCATATCTTGATCATTTTCTTTCCTCTTTTTATACTCTCTTTCTCTCTCTAAAATTTGTACTTGTTGGATGTTGAACCACCTACATTAATCTATATTTATAATTTCTTTGTTCTTATTTTCCACATACTTTATAGATTTTCCTGACTTCTAATGATTTATTTTTTACTGTAATTTACTCTATTTTGCAGTGCCCTTTTTTCTCTGATTGCTTTTTAAAAATAGTTCCCTCTTCTTGTTTTATATATGTATTATTTGACCTGTTCATATGTTTTAATTGGGTCCCATTTTCATAAATATTTTAGTCACTCTTTGTCATGAGAAATGATTTCGTATCACATACATTACCTCTTCAGGAAACATCTGTATATACTATCAAAGTACAAAACACTTATTAGAAGCTCTGGGTGGTGGGGGAGATGCTTGAGGTGTAGGACAAGGTCCAACTAGTTGACTTTACTTAGAGTGAACTCCTATACATCTCAAGCAACTCCTAAATCTCTAGAGGTCTATATCTGGGGCCTTTCAAAAACAATTTTTACACAGATTATCCTCCAATTTTCTTCAGGAAAAATTAAACATGGCAATAAGTATTCTTGAAACAGAGCAGAGGAAAGGGCTGTGGGTAGTATAGGGGATGTGTGTAGAACAATTTAATCACCTTGTTCTACCCTAAACCAATTTCTTGGTGTTCACTGCTTCCTGAATCAACTTCTCCAGAGACTAGACTTTTCTCTTAGTGTGTATTTGTGGAGGGGTAAAGAAATTCTCAAACAGTCTCTGAGTGTTCAGTCTTAAACTGACTTCTGCTTTCCAGGTAACCTGTTTCCCCACAATCAGAGACTCTCAGGGGATTTGTGAGGTAAGAAAGCCCACTTGCCATTAGAAGCCCCTCTGTGTGATGAATTAGTTTTTGTCATTTTCTGCTTTGCTATGTCTGTTACCTCTCCTCCATCTTATTCCACTTTCTAAAATATTACTGTAAGGATTTTTCTGATGTTATATTTTCTGTTTTTCTCTTTGTTCTCATTAATTAACAAAATTTCTATTTTTAATTAATTTTTGTGGTGTTTGGGAAGGAAAGGATGTGATTACCTATGATCAGACCATTACATTTAACCGAGTCAGCAAATACATTTTTAAATATTTCTAGATATGTGTTAATTTCTTATCATTCTGTTTTCTCACCATAGATACTAAATGAACATGATGCAAAATGAACAACACATAAGTTTCTGAGAGAAAAGTCCTCATGCTGAGAGAGCTAAGAAATCCTTAGTAACACGGGGTTCTGAGTGAAGAATTACTAAAGGAGATTCTAGAAATCCTTGGTAGAATCTGAACTGTCAAAGGACTAAATTGAACAATTACTGCTCTCCCACTATTGCAAAGCCATTTCCTATAGTTGCTGCCACAAGCTAGAACTTCATCCTGGGCATGATTCAACCCCTAATTTGCAAATTTATAACAGCTCTTGGCTACTAAGCATGGTTTTCTTCTATAGACCATACTTCAATAAAATACTGTTACAAATAACAGATGGACAATGCATTCATTTGTAGATGGTTCCTTGTAATAATAATTTATTAACTTTTTTCTTTCTTAGGGCAGAAGTAGCAAACATTAAACTAAATTGCCTATAGCATAAATGGAAGGAACTTTTTAAGCAGGTGGGAATTTATTTAGACTCCTTCATTTAATGTGGCATAAAAAAGCAAAGCTAATAAAATGTGGGAAACTATTTTCATCATCAACGAACTTGTTAGTTTTGCATTTTTTCTTAGTTGAGTAAAAAATACAGGTCATTGACTATTTTGTTTATGAAAGCAAAATAAGGCATCAATCTTCATGCTTTCCATATTATCCTACCAGAGTGATCCTACCAGAGAAAAATTAATATATATGACTCATGGTTTATATAATGATTAACAAGGTAATAGAAATGATATTTATGTCTACATTTGTGACCCGAGAGAAAAGTCTATCCTAATAGACTAAAGCTATATTATGAAACTACTTACAAGGAATTCAATTCTGGTGGATTTTGTTTATTAGATTCAAATGTACTAGATTATAAAACAATAACATAATTAAGGCTATACTGATTTTATCTATAAAACCCACAGAAAGAGGAAGGGCAAAGTAGGGAAGAAGTAAAGTCATGTACAAATGGCAGCAAAAATGTTTTAATTAGGAAATATAAAGGAACACAAAAATGTGACTATCACTAAGTGATTGTTAGCTAAGGTTTCAACTAGAGGCCCATTGCCCATAGGAGGAAGCCTATCACAGCACACAAAATTCCGAGGCCCTCCATCGTCAGCTTCTGCTCTGGCAGACACTATGCCAGCATGATGCTTATTGCACCTCCTTTTTCCTTGCTAAGAAAGCCTTGACTTAACAGAACAAGGTTCCTTGATCTTAGGAAATCTAGATTTTTCATCTGAGGTGGGCATGTTATCCAGGTAGAAGAGGAAGTTTTCTGGAGAGTTTCTGGAAGAGAATTTTTATCCCTGATTAGAAAAATACTGTAAGAGAAAGGGTATTTTTCTGTGCCACGCAACCTCTTACTTCCTACATTTACCTTGGGGTTAGGATGACATGATTGGAGCTGCTACAGCCATGTTGATCCCATGAGGGGAAGGCCTCGAAAATGGCTTTTATTCTTGATGTAATTAAGCTACTGATCAGATTCAATAACTGCTTACCATAAAACTTCTTCTTAGAAAAGTAAATTGTTAATTATTTAAGCCTATGTTGTTTGCGTTCTTGTTTGCAGCCATTAGCAATCCTCACTGACATGCCTGCCTCTCCTCCTTTGCCACGGTGCTCTGCTGCACTTGTCACCACTCTATACTCTAGCTATACAGGCCAATGCGCATTTCCTAAGATGCATCTTCTGTCTCATACCTCTCTCTACCTGGGTCTAGCAGCTCCTGTCCGAATGCCCTTTCCCTTCTGTTACCCTATGAACTTCCACTCACCTTCATTTAATGAGTTTCCACTTTACAACATTTTTTCTAGGAAAGTTTTCCTGTCACAAAATTCTCTCTTCCACCTCTCATCTTTTGTTTCACCCACTACAATCTGAACAGAAATATATTTTTTATTGTTTTCTATGTTTAGGCCATACTCATTTTTTGGAGTCAAATATACAGATCTCATTTCTACGTTAGAGCCAGACTCTTGCTAGCAATGTCCTGGCCCAGTATCACTGCATGATTAGTTACTTTGTGTCCTTCAGGTTTTAGTGTACATCCTCTACAATGAACTTTAAATTCAGAGAGGGCAAAATCAGGTTCCTCTGATTCAAAGTTGCATCCTTAACACATCTGAAAGAGTGTTGAATTGAGTAGGTTCATAATAAATATTTGAAAATGAATGAACAGAATTTCATACTTTAAATGGGAAGCCCTTCAATGTCAGATGTGGCATTCTAGTTCTCTATGTAGATTACAAAATCTGGCTAAGTACACTTATACCCTTTGGGTGAAAAACATGAATGTTCCATAAATGCTGAATGAAAGAATGACAAGATGAATGACTGACATACCAATTTTACTTTTTATTCTTCTCTCTGGTGAAAAGCACATGCTTATTTCCAGGAAAGAATTTGCTTCTGAATATTAGGAGTGGCAACCTTTGTGAGGTCAATTCTCTGTAAGTAGATTATCTTTGTAAATCTGGACTTGAGTTTGAATAACCTTAAAAGCACACATTAAGTTTAAGTATTCCTAGGAAGACTAGGAAGACTTTGTTCCAAGCATCTATATATTGGAAACCTGAGAGATCAGGCCATTGATTCTTTTGTATTTTGATGGGAGTATCTATGAAAACATTACTCTTGCAAATATTTCTCTCCATAATAGAGACGGATGCATCATTAAAAAGTTAATGGTTAGTCTTTAGTCAGTAGAATTTTAGAGTAAAAACATGGAAGTAATAATTAGAAGTTTGGTTTAAGTTCAACATAAATCTAACTCTCTTTACAAAGTTATCAACATGAATAATGTTCAAAATGTCTATATGTTAAATAAGAAAGATTGAAAATGTATACAAATCAAACATAAGAGCAAGAAAGGAAAACAGAACCTCTAACATTTGTAGGGATAGAGGAACTGAAAGAAAAATGTTCTGAGGATTTTTCAGCGTTTTTCTTTTTACACAACTTTCTCTAATTGTATTGATATACTGCATTCTATCAATCAATCTGGATCTACTTTTTGTCAAATACTTTCAAGGGAATTGAAACAACAACCACTGTTATAAACATTTCCTCCTCCATTCACCTTTGAAAATGCCTCTTTGAAACATCACGCTGTAATCATTAAATAATCTACTTCAAAATGCATATATGTTTCAAGACAGAAACTTGAATCAAATGCAATTTCCATTACTTAGAAAAATAAGATTTATACTGGTGAAATGTTTAGACTAAATACATAATATTTTTAAAATACCAAAGCATCTGTTATAATAGATGTTTTAGAAGATTGAGAAATGGAAAGTTACTTCAGGGTAGCACTATCTCATGAATAAGGGTAGATTTGAGACAAACTTTAGAATATTGAGAGGACTGAGCAAAAACTAGGTGAACACTATGTGAAATACATGTGTTATGAGAATGAAAATGCTCAAAGCCTGATACTAATGAAACCATATTACACATTGAAATAGATCACTGCAGAAGAGAAAGGGATTTATTTTATTACTGGTGTTAGGATATGGAAATGCTGTCTGATTTCAATGTCACCTTTGCTGACAGTAGTGAATCAGGTCATTAGAGAATTATGTCCATGGCCTGTTTGTTGAGGCTCCTGGGGTCTGGCTAGTGAGATCAGATTAGAAGATGCAATAGATTTTACAAGGTCATTTAGTATTACCTCCGTCTTTTTTGGCTTTAAATCTATCTATCTATCTATCTATCTATCTATCTATCATCTATCTATCTATATACTGTATTCTTGAAGAGGTTTCTTGAGGATTCATCTGATGATTATGTATCATTATGACAAAGAAAGCATGAAATGACTTCTTTAAGTCATTTCTATCCACTTATAAGTTCATAGCCAATTGAAGAGAAGACTAAGTCCCTCATATTAAAAGTTCTGTGGTGCTACTCTCTGAGCTGCTGGAGAAAAAGTGTGCAACGAGTGAAAACACACTTCTTCAGATCACATCAGACAGGTCAAGAGCATTACAGGATCATTAACTTGGATCTGTTATTGTATTTAGTACATAAATTCTTTTAGCTCATTACTAAGTGTTACGCCATGTGCAAATGGGGAGGGGAAAGTCCAAAATTCATTCTGGAGAAAAATATTAAAAATAAAATGAAAACATATGTAAGCACATGGAAAGGGATTTGTAGTTAACGATGAAAATCTGCATTTATTAATTTTCGGGTCTGCATTGTATTGTTTCTAGTTCTAAGTATTGTAGCTTAGAGGCCATGCAAGAAACTTGAAACTAGGAAAATGGGAGAATTATGTATCATATTTTTGTTGGCATTTCTGATTAACCTTTCAAGTTTTGTTTATATTACAAATAACACCCATATTCACTGTAATACATTTTCTGTATTAAATGTTGGGCAAAGACATTCATATCCCAAGCATTTATAAACATATGATTATGTTCCATAAAATTAGATCATTTTAAAAATAAGTGACACATATTTTCTTACAAGATATTTTATTAACTTTATGTTTTTACTCATCAGGTAAGATGAATTTGAATTGCTACAATATAAATTTTATACCAGAAACTTGTACTTAGGAACATATGTGGTTCATGCGGTCTGTATTTCATTTACTTTGATCACAAAATCATCTTTTAACAGAGAATTTACAAATTCAGTTGCATAATGATGACTTTTATTAAAGATTGAGAAGTTGAAATTTATCCACAGTAAACCATAGACAGCTTTTCATACCCTTTTATACTTATTAAAATTACATGAAAAATTAATCCTTCTAAGTCTTTATTGGAGTGCCTGTTTCTTTTCTTGGAATTAAATAATAATATTCTCCAATGCTTGCTAAGATATTTTAAAGTAAACATAGTGCTTATTTCTGTAGATTAAAGACATTATGTTTTCCTGTCATGGGAGAAATTGTGATCAGAAATGTGGAAAGTCAAAAATGTCCTATTTCTTGTTCCTGTCCCTTGGTCCCTCATACCTAACCATATCCTATTGCTTTTTTCTCCCTCATTTTCCCCATCTTCTGCCACTTTGGCCATTAGGATGAAGGAGCAAAAGTAAAAAAGAAAGCAATAATATAGGAATAGGTCAAGAGAGGAAAAGCTAAAAGAGAACTTGGATAACTTTTCCTCTCTTTTGAAGTGGAAGTGAAGTAATGCAATGCATGAAGCACTTATTTAGTGTCTTCCATATATAAGAGAATAAGAAAAAAGATCTGAAAGTGTCAAAAATAGGGTATAAATCTCCACTCTCCACTTGTCTCCTCTCTTACCTCCCCAAACATACTTCACAAACAACATTCCATATCTCTGTTTACAGAAATAGAATTGAGTCAAATTAAATTCTACTGACACACAAAAGGCAGTCTTAGGAAAACTGAAGCAATGAGGTCTAATTTTCGCAAGCTCTGGCTTGATTTTGTTTGTGTCCCCTCCTCTCATCTGGTTCTTTTCCAACAAGACTGAAATTTCACAAAAGGCCTAGATGTCCCTCAGCTACACTTTCTCAGGCTTACCCTTTCCACAACTCCCCAGATAAAATTTATCTGTAGGCCATCTACTAATGTTCTGTCTGACAGGAGTGAATAAATGAATGAGTTACTGTATGTTAATCTGTTCTGTGCTTGAGAAGAGATTTAGTGTGGAAATGTGTTAAACCAAGGAAGTGGCTAAAATAATGATACCACAATGAGAATTTAAAGCACTAAGGTTGACCAAATGTAAGAAAAGATTTGACTTTGAGGAACCTCTCAAATCCGAAAGTATTGGACGATACACACTCTGTCACAGATGCCTGACTAGTGCTATAGCTTGGGGAGCTTTTGTCCTCTACAACAGGGGACTGCAAACTATTATTCGTGGACCAAATCTACCCAGCTGCCTGTTTTCGTAGATAACATAGTATAAGAACACAGTCAAATCCATTCTTCAGTGTTTCTGTGCCACAGTGGCAGAGTTTCAGCAAAGATCATATGATTCACAAAGCTTCAAATACTTACTGTCTGGCCCTTTCAAGAAAAAGTTTGCTGACCTCTACTCTATAGGAATAATAACATGGAAAAGAGGGGCAAGTCTTCTATCTTATTTCTATTTCTTTCTTTTTCTTTTCCTTTTCCCCCCCAATTTTTTTTCTTCAATTATAGAACAGAGCAATTCAAACTTTCAGTTTGACTACTTAGCAAAAGCTAAAACTAATGAATCACGGTTATCTTAAGACATCTTCAATTTCTGCTGCTTTTACACTGTAGACATAATTGAATGAGTGGTTGTAGTGATTGTCTTGCTTTGGTTATATAACTCCAAATCAATTCCTATTTAGCTTCCTTTAATTACTTCTAATGACTGCTGATTTATCACACAAGGAATTTACCTCTAACACAGTACAGAAAAATGCATATTGTCTTCTTATCTTACACTGCTAATGCATCATGTGCATAAAGGAGGCACAGATGTTTAGAGATTATAAATATTTTTGTGATAATATAGACGTAACACAAAACCTAGGCCATCACTCTTTGATGGAACTTTAGAATTACAAAGTGCTGGGCGTGGTGGCTCATGCTTATAATCCCAACACTTTGGAAAGCCAAGACAGGAGAATGCTTGAGCTCAGGAGTTCGAGAACAGTCTGGCAACATAGCGTGACCTTGTCTACAAATAACAAAAAAGTTAGCATGGTGGTGTCTGTGGTCCCAGCTATTTGGAAGGGTGAGGTGGGAGGATTGCTTGAGCCCAGGAAGTCGAGGTTGCAGTGAACTGTGATCTCGCCACTGCAATCCAGCCTGGGAAAGATTCTGTCCCTGCTAAAAAAAAAGCACACTAAGATACCATTGCATTCTTCCAAAATAAAACTAGTATAAGAAAAAACTATAAAGTAGCCAATATTTTTAAAATATGGATTTTTGTAGTGCCTTAGTAGCCCATCCCCCCACGTTTGCATTACCCAAAGCATGCTTCCCAGAGTTCTAAGTAAGTAGGTTAAGAGAGAAAAAAATAAGGAGGTCAAATAAGCTTAGGAAAGACAAAGTTAAATGGATATCCTTACCGTACAACTTCTCAGAAGTTTTAATGTAAAATGTTCATTATTAATTGCAAAGAGAGGATAGAGTATGCTTTGTTTCTTAATTTACTTATTTACCCATTTTTTTCAATAAATGTTTTCTGAGTGCCTATTCTCTGCCAATCAGTTTTCTAGGTATCTGAATAGAGCATTTCAAAAAGTTCAAAGGTTACGAAGAGTTGGAGGACATCACGTAAATTTAGAAAGTTTTAGAAAGAATTCATGAAGGGAAAGGACTGAAAAACGAGTGGAATTATGGTATGTGGAATTGACTAAAGGAGCTGCATTCCAGTAACTAGAAATATGACTACGGATATACATAAATGGGGGTTAATATACACTTATTGGATTTAAATGAATTACATGGAATGTGACGATTGCAATAGTATGATGAAATCTTCTGCTTTGAGAACAGCACCTTGCATATGTTGTTAGTTTGTACACACACGTTCTTGCATGCTCGCATACACACAACAATATACTGAAATAGACTTCATTATTAATCTGCTAAATATTAATCAAACTATTAACTGAGTTTTATTGCTTCTGAGGGATTTTTCAAATTTTACTTTTATTTAAGGGTTTTTCTTCAGCATTTGTTTGACTTGTCAGTGTCATTATTGTTCTGAAGTCACACCTTCTAGTTTCGCTTTTACTTGTTTTAAGGGCATCAAACAAGCAAAATAAAATGTGATAATTTTATTCTCAAATGTTGTTTAATTTAATACATAAATGGTGATGCTCGGATGTTTTTTGTGGTCTTTCTGTTGTTAGCCTCATAATTTATTCAAATTGACTGAGGAGCAAAGTGATCTATTTAATTTACTGTTCTATTTAAAAAAGAGTTGCTTTGCCGTATATTAATCTGACCTGGTGAAGAATTTGCATAGGATCAAAATGAAATGTATGTAATGTTGAACTATATTTAACATATTTATAACTCCACTGGGATCACTCCAAACACATAACCAACTGCCATATCAACATACTTCCTTGGATTCTAACAGGCATCTCAAACTTAACATGTCCAAAACTGAGATTTTGATCTTTCCCCAAAATCTGCTCCTCCCAGTTTTCTCTTCTCACATTTCCTACCAATTCATCAGTGAATTTTATGGACTCAACTTTAACACATTCTACCTTGGGTTGTTTTCACAACCTCCTCTGCTACCAAATGGTGGGCCAAAACCTCATCATGTGTCTTCTAGATTATTGCAGAATCCTCCTACATAATCTCCCTAATGTTTTTAGTCTCATCACAGCTACCACAGTGATTTTGTTAAAGTTAGATTATGTGACTTCCTACTCAGAGCTGGCCACAGGCAACTGCATTTAATGTGAATTAAAAACCTGAATTCTCAGTGATGTAGAATGGCCTGCACCTAATTGTTACATCCCTGTCTTCCTCTCTCGGTATGTTCCCTTAATCACTCTGCTCCAGCCACTCTGGCCACCTCGAGGTTCCACCATTACATCTGACCAGACCTGCTTTCTCCACTTCGGATTGCTATTCAAATATTAACGTCACAGAGAAACATTTCCTAATAACCCTTTTAAAAATGTCAAGAACCGTATTCCTCTTCCTCATTTTAGTTTCCCCACTGCCATTCATCACTTTCTAATATACTATATATTTTACTTATTTATTTTGTTTATAGCTTTTTTCCCTCCAGTAGATTTTAAACTCCATGAGAGTTCAAATCTTATGGATACAGAAGTAGATATAGTATCTACTTCATAAAATAATTATAGGATTAAAACAATTAGCATATATATATAAGGTGCCCTGTACAGTGCCTGGCTGGCTTACTGTAGCTAATTTATACATTGAAGTTTTCATTACAGAATGGAAAAGCATGCAGTCATATGGGTCTGCCAAAATCTTGCAGTCAAATGGGCCAGTATGTGGAGCTAGCTCTGCCATTTACTACCTGCTTGGGAATCTTGGTTTGTAGTCCAATGCTGTATACTCAGACAGAGCCCAGAATAGTGCCTGGTACACACAGTGACACTTAACATATATCAAATAAATGAATAAAAACACTTTTTTGATAACTCAAAATTTACTTGTGGATTTTTTAGTATCTGAGGGATTGCTATTACGAGCATGAGTTCTATCATGCCAAACTTACATAGTCTGAACTGATTTTAAAACATGCAATGAAATTACTGCTTTTTTTTGAAAAACAAATTCCTGATTTTAAGTGACAAATATAATTCAAAAATATCTTCTATGTAAAAAGCCAATAAAAATGTGTTTGAATTATGTCAGCTTTCAATAATAGTGATAATAATATGTATAATTTTTATACTTACAAGGCATTGCTTATATTTTACCTTATTTTAAACTTTCCCCAACTCAGCATACAGGAGTTATTATCCCTGTGTTGCAGAAAAGATGGACGAAGGAATTTCTACAAAGTCAGACATATAGTAAGTGGCAGAGCTAGCTTCAAATACAGGCCCATTTTAAATGGGTTAAATGCCCCAATTAAAAGACACAGACTGGCAAATTGGATAAAGAGTCAAGACCCATCAGTGTGCTGTATTCAAGAGACTCATCTCAGTGCAAAGACACCCATAGGTTCAAAATAAAGGGAAGAAGCAAAATTTATCAAGCAAATAGAAAGCAGAAAAAAGCAGGGGTTGCAATCCTAGTTTCTGACAGGACAGATTTTAAACCAATAAAGATCGAAAAAAGACAAAGAAGGGGATTACATAATGGTAAAGGGATCAATTCAACAGGAAGAGCTAACTATTCTAAATATATGTGCACCCAATACAGGAGCATCCAGATTCATAAAACAAGTTCTTAGAGACCTATAAAGAGACTTATACTGCCACATAATAATAGTAGGGGACATTGGGCTGGGCATAGTGGCTTACGCCTGTAATCCCAGCACTTTGGGAGGCCGAGGCGGGCAGATCACGAGGTCAGAAGTTTGAGACCAGCCTGGCCAACATGGTGAAACCTTGTCTCTACTAAAAATACAAAAATTAGCCTAGCATGGTGGTGCAAGCCTGTAATCCTAGCTACTCAGGAGGCTGAGGCAGGAGAATTGCTTGAACCCAGGAGGCGGAGAATGCAGTGAGCAGAGATCATGCCACTGCACTCCAGCCTGAGCAACAGAGTGAGAATGTGTCTAAAAAAAAAAAAATAGTGGGGGACTTTATCATCCCCCTGTCAATATTAGACAGATCAACAAGATAGAAAATTAACAAAGATATTCAGGACTTGAACTCAGCTCTGGATCACGTGGACCTAATAGACATCTACAAAACTCTTCACCCCAAATCAACAGAATATACATTCTTCTCAGTGCCACATGGCACTTACTTTAAAGTCAACCACTTAATTGGAAGTAAAACACTTCTCAGCAAATGCAAAAGAGCTGAAATCATAACAAAGAATCTCTCAGACCACAGTGCAATCAAATTAGAACTCAAGATTAAGAAACTCACTCAAAACCACACAACTACATGGAAATTGAACAACCTGCTCCTGAATGACTCCTGGATAAATAATGAAATTAAGGCAGAAATCAAGAAGTTTTTGAAACCAATGAGAACAAATAGACAACGTACCAGAATCTCTGGCACTCAGCTAAAGCAGTATTAAGAGGGAAATTTATAGCACTAAGTAGCCGCACTGGAAAGCTAGAAAAATGTCAAATTGACACCCTAACATCACAGCTAAAAGAACAAGAAAAGCAAGAGCAAAGGAATCCAAAAACTAGCAGAAGATAAGAAATAATGAAGATCAGAGCAGAACTGAAGGAGATAGAACACAAAAAACCCTTCAAAAAAAATCAATGAATCCAGGAGCTGGCTAAAAAAATTAATAAAATAGATAGACCAATAGCTGGACTAATAAAGAAGAAAAGAGAGAAGAATCAAATAGACATAATAAAAAATGATAAAGGGGATATCACCACTGACCCCACAGAAATACAAACTACCATCAGAGAATACTATAAATACCTCTGTGCAAATAAACTAGAAAATCTAGAAGAAATGGATAAATTCCTGGACACATACACCCTCACAAGACTAAACTAGGAAGAAGTCAAACCCTTAAATAGACCATTAACGACTCTGAAATTGAGTCAGTAATAAATAACCTACCAACCAAAAAAAGACCAGGACCAAACAGATTCACAGCCAAATTCTAAGAGAGGTACAAAAAGCAGCTGGTAACATTCCTTCTGAAATTATTCCAAACAACTGAAAAGGAGGGAGGGACTCCTCCATAACTCCTTTTCTGAGGCCAGCATCATCCTGATACAAAAACCTGGCAGAGACAAAACAACAACAATAAAAAACTTTAGGCTAATATCTCTGATGAATATTGATGTGAAAATCCTCAATATAATACTGGCAAACCGAATCCAGCAGCACATTAAAAAGCTTATCCACCATGATCAATCGGCTTCATCCCTGGGATGCAAGGCTGGTTCAACATAAACAAAGCAATAAACATAACCCACCACATAAACAGAAACAATAACAAAAACCACATGATTATCTCAATAGATGCAGAAAAGGCCTTCGAAAAAATTAAAATCCCTTCATGTTAAAAACTCTGAATAAACTAAGTATTGATGAAACATATCTCAAAATAATAAGAGCTATTTATGACAAACCCACAGCCAATATCATACTGAATGGGCAAAAGTTAGAAGCATTCCCATTAAAAACCAGCACAAGACAAGGATGCCCTCTCTCACCACTCCTGTTCAACATGGTATTGGAAGTCCTGGCCAGAGCAATCAGGCAAGAGAAAGAAATAAGGATATTCAAATAGGAAGAGAGGAAGTCAAATTGTCTGTTTGCAGACAACATGATCCTATATTTAGAAAACCCCATCATCTCAGCCCAAATGTTCCTTAAGCTGGTAAGCAACTTCAGCAAAGTCTCAGAATACAAAATCAATGCGCAAAAATCACATGCATTCCTATATACCAACAATAGACAGGCAGAGAGCCAAATCATGAATGAACTCCCATTCACAATTGCTACAAAGAGAATAAAATACCTAGGAATACATCTAAAAAGGGACATGAAGAACCTTTTCAAGGAGAACTACAAATCGCTGCTCAAGGAAATAAGAGAGGACACAAACAAATGTAAAACATTCCATCTTTATGGATAAGAAGAATCAATATCATGAAAATGGCCATACTGCTCAAAGTAATTTATAGATTCAATGCTATTACCATCAAACTACCATTGACATTCTTTACAGAATTCAAAAAACTACTTTAAAATTCATATGGAACCAAAAAAGGGCCTGTATAGCCAAGACAACCCTAAACAAAACAAAACAAAAAAGCTGTAGGCATCATGCTACCTGACTTCAAACCATACTACAAGGCTACAGTAACCGAAATAGCATGGTACTGGTGTCAAAATAGACATACACACCAATGGAACAGAATAGAGACCTCAGAAATAAGACTACACATCTACAACCATCTGATTTTATACAAACCTGACAAAAACAAGCACTGGGGAAAGGATTTCTTATTTTACAAATGGTGCTGGGAAAACTGGCTAGCCATATGCAGAAAACTGAAACTGGACCCTTTCCTTACACCTTATACAAAAATTAACTCAAGATGGATTAAAGACTTAAATGTAAAACCCAAAACCATAAAATCCCTAGAAGAAAATCTATGCAAGACCATTCAGAACATAGGTATGAGCAAAAATTTTATGATGAAATTGCCAAAAGCAACTGCAACAAAAGCCAAAATTGACAAATGGGATCTAATTAAACTAAAGAGCTTCTGCATAGTGAAAAAAACTATCATCAGAGTGAACAGGCAACCTACAGAATAGGAGAAAATTTTTGCAATCTACCCATCTAACAAAGGTCTAATATCCAGAATTTACAAGGAACTTAAACAAATTTAGAAGAAAAAAAACAAACCCCATCAAAAAGTGGGCAAAGGATATGAACAGTCATTTCTCAAAAGAAGACATTTATGCGGCAAACAGACATGAAAAAAAGCTCAACATCACTGATCATTAGAGAAATGCAAATCAAAACCACACTCAGATGCCATCTCACACCAGTTAGAATGGCGATGATTAAAAAGTCAAGAAGCAACAGATGCTGGCGAAGCTGTGGAGAAATAGGAATGCTTTTACACTGTTGGTGGGAATGTAAATTAGTTCATCCATTGTGAAAGACAGTGTGGCAATTCCTCAAGGATCTAGAAGCAGAAATACCATTTGACCCAGCAGTCCCATTACTGGGTATATACCCAAAAGAATATAAATCATTCTATTGTAAAGATACATGCACACGTATGTTTCCTGCAGCACTATTCACAACAGCAAAAACATGGAACCAACCCAAATGCCCATCAATGATAGACTGAATAAAGAAAATATGGTACATAGACACCATGGAATACTATGCAGCCATAAAAAGGAATGAGATCATGTCCTTTGCAGGGACATGGATGAAGCTGGAAGCCATCATCCTCAGCAAACTAACACAGGAACAGAAAACCAAACACTGCATGTTCTCACTTATAAGTAGGAGGTGAACAATGAGAACACATGGACACAGGAAGAGGAACAACATACACTGCAGCCTGTCCACAGAGGGGAGGGGAGGGAGAGCATCAGGATAAATACCTAATGCACGTGGGGCTTAGTACCCAGACTACGGGTTGATAGGTGCAGCAAACCACCATGGCACATGTTTACCTATGTAACAAACCTGCACCTTCTGCACATGTATCTCAGAACTTTAAGTAAAACAAACAAAAACTCAAATGCAGGATTTGGATTTGCCTGCAAAATCTGCATGCTTTTCCATTCACTCTCCCATAATGAAAACTTCAACATATGGATTATTTACCGTAAGCCAAGCACTATACTAGGCACAGTATATACATATGCTAATTGTTTTTATCCCATAAGTATTTTATGAAGTAGACATTATATCCTTATTCTATAGCATGGTGGTTACCAGTACAGACTTTGGAGCCAGACTACCTGGGCCAAATTCCAGCTTCACTACTCATTAGCTATGACCTTGGACAAACATTTCTGGGCCTCGGGTTTGTCTAAAGATAAGTATTCTAAATTTGGGCGGGGGTGAGGGTGGGGGAAACCTGTCCTTTCTGGTTGTTTGAATTCCAGGTAAAAATAGGCTTTGCCTATTTTAGGGCATGATATTGCTATAGTTTGGGTAAATCTAGCCACAGTGTTTATTCATTCATATTTATCAACTTTGTGCTGTACACAGTATATAAAATAACCTTAAGTATTTCAGCAAATGATTTGGGTATTAATGCCAGTTTAAAACTGTGCTGAAATAAATTTAAGGGGAAAAAAAAGAAAACCTCTCTCATGTAGCCAGATGAACCTGGCAGGGAATCTGAATAATATTATTATCCAACCACATCATTTAAAAAACCTGCTCAGGCCACATGGTTGGCTTTGCTGCTGTGATTATGGAAACAAGTTTTTCACTTTCTCCTCCTCTTCCTCTTCTTCCAACTGGCCTGCATTTTCAGTTTAAAGAAGTGGCACAGTAGTATTCTTGGGATCTTAGAGAGAATATTGAAAATTTAATTCACAGTATCTTTTAAAGCAATAAGAAAATAAACATCTGTTAATATTTATTAATTTATTTCAATTTATTGTTTTTTATTTATTAATATAGATGACACTGGTATTCTTACTGGATCCTTATGTCAGAAAGTAATTGTCATATATGCAAGGCATCCTAAGGGAAGACGGGTGTATCATCATGCCGAAGGTTGGAAAATGTTCCCCCACCTGTTCTCTTTCTGCCTATAATAATGAATTTGTCTTTGTGTGCCTGATAACATGGATTTGCAGGTTATATTATCTAGTTTAAACTAAATTCACTCTTACCAAATGGACAAGTGGCTTAAGAAGCTTCCAGCAAGGAAGCTGCAGATGTTAAGATAATACTAATAATGAAAGCAAAAGCAAAGTACAAGAACATGGCAGAACAAACATTTCTTCTACTCTGTGTACAAGTGCTTTCTCAGTCATATTGTGAAATAAGAATGATGACCTAATGGCATGTGTCAAGATGTCAGAAATTATCAAGAACATTGAAACAGGAATATTGACCAACCATTGTTAATGGAAAAAAAAAACTCATCCTAAGTGTATGCATTGTTTTTTACACCAGTTAATGATGATAAGTGCACACTTGATTGGCAGACACTTTAACTCTGAGCATCCAGAAGCTATTTCTCATGACAACTCAAAGTGGGTTTTTTTGGTATAATTAAAAATAAAATAAATAATGATTTAAAATAAGCTTATCTCACCCTTTAAAAATTCCATATTTGTGCATGGTTTATAATGCACATTTTCCATAGAATGGGACGTGTCTATAATTTATAAATAAAATTTAAAATCCCATATGTTAAGGGTATCATGCTAAAAATGTGTTTAGGGATGGGAGTTAGCAAGTTTGGAAGACACCCTGGGGTAAATGGTAATTTTAGGCAAGTAATAGATAAATTGTATATAAGTTTTCTTTTTTTTAATACTCATCATGACTTTAGCTGATACAAAAGAAGCCTTGTTTGGCATGTATTTTTTCTAGGTTTCTCCAGATGCTCAGAATAAGTTTTTAATAAGCTCAGGAAAATATAGTTAACCAGTTGAAAAATTATCAAACAGCTAATGCTCTTTTTGTTAGGAATTAGTCTCCTCATAAATCCTTTAAAGGCCTATTTCTTTTCTTCACATATGAATGAATGTAATTGTACATTTTGTTATAAATAAAGGCACTAGAGAACTTTAGCGGGCTGAGTTTTCCATTAGCTCTTTTCCAATTCTCTCAGCCCTGCAGAGAAACCCAAGGTTCATTATGAAAAGAGTGATTTGCCACTAATCAGCAGTTCCAATGGCAATGAAGACATATTTGTGTGTTCTAAGGCAGCTTAATTAGACTGTACTCTGAGATTTGCCTCACAAACCAAGCTAATAAGATTATTTTGAAACATGTGTTGAACTACCAGACCTCATTTATTGAAAATTAGTTAGAACAATTTATATTATAGGATAAATAATCAGTAATTTACCAAAGCTACTCAAAGAATCTTCTTTTAGCATGGCCATTGCAGAGGTCAAGATGTGGTAAAATATATGAGAAAAACTGCATAGAGATATTAATAACATATCCTAAACAAGTCCATCCCCCAGTAGTGTTGTCTGGGGTCTGAAATAGCAGTGACAAAGGCTTTTTACTGTAGTTTTTTCATATATATATATATATATATATATATATATATATATGTATCTGTTGCAGGAGCACAGTCTAAAACGTCTAGGAAACTAAGATTTATTTGCTGTGCTATCTTGGGTAAGTTATTTAAATTACCACGCTTAAGTTTCTTTATCTTTGAGATGAAGACAATAATGATATTTTTCTATAATATAGTTGTAAAGATTATTAAATGAAATAATGCAAATAAATGTCTTATCAAGTAAATGGTTAGCTGTGAGTTTATGTTTAATAATTGAAAATTATGTCATTATAAATAATTTTAATGGTACACATAACCAGTTACAAAGAGTGATGTCATACTTAGTATCAGGCCTTAATTGTGAAACATCACAGATCTAAAGATTTTAATATGTGGTGACATCAATGTGAATACATGTCTTTTACCCTCTATCAGGAGACATTAGTTTAAACAAATAATGAATAATTTAAAAGTAAAACTTTTTACCAATCAATGTAATATTTCCCTTAATTTTTTCTAAAATTGACCAATGACTGAAATAGTTTATACCAGGAAGATGGTCATGTGTAGAAAACTTCTCTCTAATACATGAAATTAGAATAACTGATCTAAATTATCAAAATGAAAACTGCCTTCAAACTCAGCTATCATGTCTCGCCTGTTCATTTTTGTTTGTGTTTCCTAAACCAATGTTATGGTAAAAGAAATGAAGCTGAAGAAGTAAGGACGTAGACGTAGAGCCTAATTTTTGTTGTTTAAATAATGTATCGTCTCTTGAGTCATAGACGGTGATCAAAATTAATAATAACCATCCTGGCTAACATGGTGAAACCCCGTCTCCACTAAAAATACAAAAAAAATTAGCCAGGCGTGGTGGCGGGCGCCTGTAGTCCCAGCTTCTCGGGAGGCTGAGGCAGGAGAATGCCATGAACCCGGAAGATGGAACTTGCAGTGAGCCGGGATCGCGCCACTGCACTCCAGCCTGGGCGACAGAGTGAAGACTCCATCTCAAAAAAAAAAAAAAATTGATAATTAACATCAAAATCTAAAATATCATTGAAGAACAGTATTTCTGGAAATGTAGATAATCCCTTGAAAGTTCAAGTAAATCCGATTCAACCAAGATACCTCAACAACCTCCTGGGTCCTGGCCATTTGACTGTCTTTGGGCAATATTTTAAAGCTGGTGATGCTGGGAGCAGCAGCTCAGTTAGCCAGGATGGAGGGTCTAGTGGCAACATCTTTGTAAACCTTTTGGTCTTGTCACTGATGTTTCTAGTCTGTGTGTGGTGTGTGTGTGTGTGTGTGCGTGTGTGTTCAATTACTATTTCTTTATATTCCTTATTTTTCTTCTGTTGAAAATAAGAGCCAGTACTTTGAAGGTATAAGTTTCAGGTAAGAACCACATCTCCTTACAAATCACAGGGAAGACACTCACCTTGAAATGCCACATCAGTAGAGGACAATGGAACAAAGCTCTGCACATACCTTTCTTCTAGACTTTTATTTCCATGCAGAATGATTATCTTTGTTGATATCTGTTTAGGAAATCTGGAATTCTAAAAGATCAAGTACAGTCGTTTCCCAGGAACACTACTAACAGAAAGTACAACAGTATTCCTACTAAAATTCAGCTTTCTTTCTCTTGGTCTATAAGTTTACAGAAAAGGAGAATGGAGCCAGCCCAGTAGTGCCATGCCAAGGTGAAGCTCAGATAAGCCCCTCAGTAATGCCTTTGCACATTTTCACATTCTTCTTAACTCCAGCCTAGCAATGATTTTCTAGCCAAGTTTTGTGGCACCAGTTCCTCCCTTCTTTAGTGTACCTTAGATAAAGCCAACTCTGTTAATAGTTTTCATTCCCTGTAATGAACATAAAAACTTAGGTTTTAGCTGCCCAACCCTTAAATCCATCATATTTTGATCACATGACCATCTTCCTGGAATTTCTCATTATGTGAGTTTTAGCAGTTGGTTGGATGCTGTCTTCCTAGAAAATATATGGAAAAATAATCCCTCTTCTCTTCCCTGGACAGCTATGGAACAGGTGAGTGACCTGCAAGCCATATGTTTCTACTCAGCACTCTGAATCTTAAGCAAGTGATATAAAAAAAGGAGAGGCCATTTAGAAATTATACACCGGAATGTTGTAGTTCAGTGGCCAGCATTGAGTAAACAGCAGCAGCAATTCTGGAGTGCCAGCATCTTCCTAATTACACAGTCTTGCTTGTTTGTTTGTTTTTGGTATTTAGGTGGTAATTCTTTTTTTTTTCCTTTTTTTTTTTAATTTTTGAGACGGGCAGGCTTGAGTGCAGCAGCACGATCTCTGTTCACTGCAACCTCTGCCTCCCATGTTCAAGTGATCCTCCTGCCTCAGCCTGTCCAGTAGCTAGGATTGTAGGCCTGTGCCACCATGCCCAGCTAATTTTTGTATTTTTAGTAGAGACAAGGTTTCACCATGGTGGCCAGGCTGTTATCGAACTCCTGACCTCAAGTGATCCACCTGCCTTGGCCTCCCAAAGTGCTGGGATTGCAGGTGTGAGTCCTGATGCCTGGCCTAGTTGGTCATTCTTTTTGTCCAGCCCTTCTTGATTCCAGGCCACTTTTGAGCCTGTTTCTAACATTACCATCCATTCTGTGAGGATGTGGGACATTTTTTCCACAATTTCCTTTGTGACTTAATTCTAACCCACCAGAATTTGACCTTTACTTTTCTTTCTAGACTTATCTCTAATTACACCCCTCAACAAAAACCATATTCCTGTCAACCTGCTTGTCATTCTCTGAAAACATTCTATGAGAAGCAGTTGTTCTCTCTTCCTCTGCCACGCCATCTCTTGACACATCTTCCATTCTTCATGTCCCCATGTGAATCTAATCATCTCCAATTTGGAATTACTCTTTCCCTTACTAATGGGAAGGCAGCATCATATAGTAAAAGAGAGTCATTGATTGGGACCCTGTCAATTCCTCTCTACTGTGCTTTATAGTCTCTATTGGATTTTATAGTTCATCTTTCTTCCAGAGAAATATTTTAATTTATTTAAGGTAGAACAGTTCAAAAGCAACATATGCATTCATCCAAATGATATTATTCCCTGCTATTCTAGGGATAACATAAGGAAAGAATTATTGAAACAATAACATTTAACATGTTAAATTTAAATTTTATAATGTGAAAAGTAACTCACAGTAAGCACTCATTAAGTAGCTAAGGTTTGTTGAGAAAAGTAGTTGTATTAGTCCATTCTCATGCTGCTATGAAGAAATACCTGAGACTGGGTAATTTATAAAGAAAAAAGGTTTAATTGGCTCACAGTTCCGCATGGCTGGGGAGGCCTCAGGAAACTTACAATCATGGCAGAAGGCACCTCTTCAGGGGCGGCAGTAGAAAGAATGAGTGCCAAGTGAAGGGGGAAGCCCCTTATAAAACCATCAGATCTCATGAGAATTCACTCACTCATGAGAACAGCATGGAGGAAACCACCTCTGTGATTCAATTATCTCCACCTTGTCCCACCCTTGACATGTAAGGATTATTACAATTCAAGGTGAGATTTGGGTAGGGACACAGAGCCAAACCTTATCAGTAGCAAAAAGAGGCGAGGCTTTTAGCTAGAATCATTTTCTGTTGTTTTGCAACCAGACACCCTGATGTGAATTTCTGCTTAAGGTTCTGCTTAAAAATTACCCAGCTTTGTATTGCATAGAGAATCAAGTAAACAGTAATCAGTTTGATTTTCAAAACTACCACATATGCCTGAAAAAATATCTAGCCATTTAAGATGGCACCACAAGATCTGACAAGGAAACTAGAAATCCAAAAACTGTTGCCAATAATTAGCATTGTCAATCTTCTCTTGCAGAACTTTTGTTATGATCCTTGAAGTTAATTGACAGCAAGCCTTGATGAACTTACGGGGAGGAGAAGATAAAAAGTAATAATAGAATAAGAAAACAGAAAAGAAGTGTGATGTAAAGTAGGTATACCAGGCTATTATTTTAAAACCTTTGATATGTCTAAGGTTCTAAAAATGCAATCTCTTGGAAAGTTGATTTTCAGCTATAAAAACTATTTTGTTAAAGAGTAGAGTTTCGGCTTTCTGTTGGGTATAGGCTAATTATGCTAGTTACCAACCCCCACCCCAATGTGGTTACTAAGTTGTACTGTGCTGGAGTGAAGCTGTATTAGGGACTTTCTCTAGAAAACTCATTTTTATATAGGACCTATTAGTATAGAGATCTGCTTCACAAATTAAATAAATAGTTGTAATCTAATAGCCCTGCTTCATCATTCTTCTCCACCCAGCAAATTCACAAAATGTAATTCCAGGAAGAGATGGGTATTGGGCATGTGTAGGGTAAGATAGAGTGATGAGTATGTGACCTAGATTATTAGATTGACTTCTACCGTGTATTTTGGTATTGATTTTGTATTATCCTTATATAGAAATCCTATATTGAAATGTTCTGGTTTTGGGAGGATATGATTATATCCCTCTTGTAAATTGCTAGGAAGGTAAATTGCTTTCTACTTAAATATTGAAGATTGAAATATGTCTCTCTGTGTGGTGAACTTAGCTGTAATGCAATGGCCTCTAACAGGTTTTAGCCACAGGACTCTTTATTTACATGGAACTGTATGCTGAAGACTTGCATGTGAAATATATAAAAGTGGAACTCTTTGTGGCAGCGTAGAATATCAGGAACCTCCATTTTGCTCCTTGTCAACCTGATGTTTTTTATACCACAATTGTCACTCCTACGTGGTCACTCCCATGAAACTCATAGGTGATCTAAGAACCGAGGGTTCCAGAAGTCTGAGTTCAAGCTAAATGTCTTAGTATTTGAATATATATATGTATTTTTTAATTAATGTATTATTATGTAACGCAACATAGGCATGTAAGCAGTGCACTATGTATACGTAAAATATTTTAATATAGACTGTTGTCAATGAAAAATCCGTATGTTTTCTACTTTTTTAAAACATATCTTTATCAAATTTGTTTTTTTTGTTTTTGTTGAAACCATCTAGATAGAACTCCTATTCTGATCATAATTCAAAGCCACTAAGAAGTTAGAAAAAGAGAGAGAGAAATCACAGGATACTGCAGTAGGAGTCTCATATCCGGGGCTGACTTACTGGCCATGTAACCTTTGGATGCATCTCCTCCTCTCTGAAGAAATGGAGCTGGGCTCAAAGTTTCCATATTTTCTAAAATTTCCTAAGGATAAGGATCACCTGTGGTACTTGCATTGCTAAAAGTACAAATTCCCACACTTACTCCAAACTCACTAAATCAGAATTTCCAGGAGAAGCCCTGGGAAGCTTGCATTTGACAGGGTCTCCAGATGATCTGCATCATTGAGAGTCTGGGAACCAATTAACTCAACATCTCAAACAACCATTCTGATTTTAAAAGCCTGTGATTCTCTGTCTTTGTAATAAATGTTTTCAGTGAGGCCGTGGAGTTTGGAATAGAGATGGTGGCAGAAAGAAAAAAAAGCTCATCTTTTAAGATAAAAATGGTGTTGAATTTAGCATTTTCCATAAAAATGTTAAAATAATTTAAAAATATGGAAGAGTTATAAGTTAGTTTTTTGGTTTTTTTTTTGTTTTTTTGTTTTTTTTTCTAGATGGAGTCTCGCTCTGTCGCCCAGGCTGGAGTGCAGTGGCGCGATCTCGGCTCACCGCAAGCTCCGCCTCCTGGGTTCACGCCATTCTCTTGCCTCAGCCTCCCGAGTAGCTGGGACTACAGGCGCCCACCACCACGCCCCGCTAATTTTTTGTATTTTTGGTAGAGACGGGGTTTCACCATGTTAGCCAGAATGGTCTTGATCTCCTGACCTCGTGATCCGCCTGCCTCGGCCTTCCAAAGTGCTGGGATTACAGGCGTGAGCCACCGCGCCCGGCCTATAAGTTAGATTTTATCTTCAAGCTTCTTCTTTCAATTGGTGATTCCCTGTATTTTTTCTGGGTCCGTATTCTGTTTGGGGTGTTGTGGGGACTAAAAAATAGATTGCTATCTGGCTTTAAAAAGAATCTGTTCAAATTAGTATCTTCAGAGGCATCCATTGGCTTCTCTGGAACTTAGCTATCGGTCAGATGTTAACAATAAGATGTCATTCGTTCTTGGTACCACGGTTGCCTCAAGGCTGGCTGCTGCTTTTCTTGTTTCTCCTCTGCCACTCCTGAGAGCATACAGATTCTTCTACAGCTCCCGGGGACCAGGAAATCTCTGTGAACTTGTCTAAAGTCCCATGTGACTAGACATAACGTACAGTTATTTTCTTTTTGGAGTCTTGCCCTCTTCTTGTATATCCACCCCACAAGTAATGCACAGATTCCTTTTACTCATGAATCCCACAAAAATTGCCTGGGATTTTTATTAAACAGCTATGTTAGAATGTTGCTTTGTATTTAATTCAGTTTTAAAAGCAACCTAGCTGAAATATAGATGCAATGTGCTACAGTAACATTTATTTGTAATATGTAATAGACGTAAGCACATACTTTTCTCTATCTAAATCTTAATTGCAGCAAATATTTAAGTATCTCTTTTTAAGAATAATAACTGTTTTCCCCCATGTTAACCTGAATTGCTAATTTGTTAAATAGACTCTCTAAAACTTTATTCCAAATACTTCAAGGATTTCTTCATAGCTTAAATATAACAGACTATTATATTATATGCCGGTGGTGAGTAATCTAAGGCTTAATCAGGTGGTTTATCTGAAAATATTTTTTGAAATGACTTCAGGATAGAGAAATTAATTTCACACATAAATTGAATATACAAGTATCTGTTTCAAAAACCATTTAAATATTGTTATTGTCCCCCTATAAAAATGTCAGTAACATTCTGAAAAATTCAAAAATATTGCATCATTTGTTCCACGGCTTGCTTTTTGAGTTTATGACTTTACTTACGTTATTTGTCTTCTTATTGAAATTTATTTTGTCTCCCATGACATTGGAAGCAATTACTTTAATCTGTTTTATTTCTTAGAGAAATTCCTGATGTTTTTCTTGAAATGTTGACTTTTATTTAATATCTTACAGCTTGTTTGTGATACTAGAGACATCACATTTTTAACTGAACTAAACATAATGAAAGCAACTAAATGCCGTATAGCATAAATCAATAGTTTCCATTTTCTGCTTTTCAGTTCTTCCCACATGGTTAAATAAACGTACTTCAAACAACAGCATGTATTCTATTTTTTAACACTATATTATAATATAAATCCTTTTTTGTATTGCTACTTGGTCTTTACGACCATCTTTTTAATAATTATGTAATATGCTGACAGTTGTTTTGCCCTAATTTAATCAGTTCCCAAATTGCTAGGCATTTAGCAAAATCCATTTTTAAAAATATTATAAAGAACCATATATATAAAACCTTCACATACATACATTTTAGCCGGAACTAAAGAGGATGATACTACCGGGCTAAAGAGTGCTAATGTTTTTTTACAGCTTGAGCCATCTGTAAATGACTTTACAATTAAACCACCAATTTCGAAGTGTAACAATTTTAACGTATACTAACAAGAATACTTCTGATAAATTTCATAGTTATAAAATGATGTTTTGCTCTTTTAATCTTCATTTACTTGATAACTATTCATAGTAAGCAACTAGTAGTATCTCCTACTGTGTGAATTAATATTGGTTTCCTTTTATACTTAGCGTAGATATTGCTATAGAAATTCTGATGTAGAGAGGTAAAATACAGGACAAAATTAAATGCACATTAAAACAACCATGAGGAAGTGAATAAATATTATTATATTATTATATATGAATTTTTCTTTACTTTAAACTCATTCTTATATTTGAAATCTTTCCTATATAATTTTCTAGTCAAAATTTAAAAAATGATTTTTTATATAATTTCCTCTTATTTGAAAATCATCCATGGAATTTTCTATTTATAGTACTCTGTCCTAAGTGTTGAGAAAAGTTAAGGTGATAAAGTTGGTACAATTAGTATAATTATGATGCTATTGAGGATAGATACTATGGCTGACCATCACGTTAAAAGTCAGCATTTTAGTTTTGCCTTTATGCTTACTTTTAACAAACGCTTTACCTCACAAATTGCCTTTCAATATCAGAGAGTTAAGCTGTCAAATGTCAGAATTAGATTGGCTTGACTGCCTAATTAAATACAGATTCATCTGGAAAAGTGTTCTCTTGCTCTCACATTTCAGTCTAATATCTGCTCAAATTCATCATGACCCCGACGTGGCCTCAACTTTAGAGCAAGGACAAACAGACAAAAATACCAACCCTCTCCTGTGTCATTGCTTAGTCAATTCTTTACCAGAAAAAAGCAATGATATATATGTGAAGACAAACGTGAAGGCAGACGGGGCACCCCAAGATGGGAGAGGCCTATACTGACATAACTCAATAATAGGGAGTCAGAATACATGCATGTCTCACTCTCTCAATGATCCCCACTATTTTTCAGAACTGTCACAATGCATTGAGAAGGAGATGAAAGTGGTTGAAAGTGGTGACTGCCAGTTTTTAACATTCTTCCCTAATGACATCATGCAGAAAATGGGAGGCAGCTGGAACTGAGAGGAAAGAATGATTTAAGTCAGAAAATGTGAGCTCTAGCTCCAACCCTGCTCCTCACTCACTGCATGGTGTCAGAGAAGCCCCTCCACTCTTTAGAATGAAGTTTCTTTCACTGAAAAATGAAGGAGTTGATCTTCATGAGCTACAAGATGACTCATGATTCTAAATTTCTGAGATTCTCTGATCACCAATAGATGAAAATTTCATTTCTTGAGTGCTTTGGCTAGCTTTATGATATTGTGAAAAATTGCAGCAAGGCTGAGATGCATCTATGAACACAATAAGCTCAGCTGGTTCTCTCTCAAGCAGTGAAAGAGGCAGTGCATTATCAATTGGCCTGAAGAAAAATCTATCATCTACATGATGTATGTAAAGGGTAAAGATTAGGAACAAGCTGGGAGATGAGAAATACTTTTAGGAATGGCAAAAATAAAGTCATCTAATAGATAAGATATTGAGTTGTATGCCACCATTAGTAAAGATTGTTCCTGAGAAGGCCATACTCGGACAATGCAGTGACCACACTCAGACATGGCCAAGGACTATTCTCTTTCTGTTAAACTACTAATGGTAGAGAGGGCACCACACAAAGATGGAACTTCTACTGTGTGTCTTCTTTACTAGGCGCTGGGCTAACCACCTCTCAAAGGTCAAGTCAATTATTATATTTTAAATTTTTCAAAATAAGCAGGTTATTTGCGTGTAGGTAAGAAAACTAGCAAAAACTTAAGTGTCTAGCTTGAAACATCTTATTTCAACATTTTATTGAAAAGAACAAAGTAGAAAC
This sequence comes from Pan troglodytes, assembly GCF_028858775.2. Classification (NCBI taxonomy): domain Eukaryota; kingdom Metazoa; phylum Chordata; class Mammalia; order Primates; family Hominidae; genus Pan; species Pan troglodytes. Next base: position 155,977,431 of record NC_086015.1, read on the forward strand.
CACCCAAGCATATATTTTTCTCACTTTTCAGTGAGTCAGAGTTGGAGGGGAAGGAGACAATAATGTGTTTGACTTATAAGTAATGACTAATCAAGAGCTATGCAATTGCTAATTTTGTATCGTTCTTGAGAAAAATAAGGTATTTTTACATTTATTACACAATAAATCTATTCAGTTTTCTTTAAATACAATGAGTGAAGGTTAGATATTTTTATATTTTAAAATGATTAAATAATCAATGTTTATAATACATGAAATTATAAACCACAGGCAGATTAGCAAATGGTAGGCAAATCTTATGCTACATTTACTCTGTCCTTATTTACATACAATTGACCTCTACTGGGCCTTTTTTTTCTATTAGAGGCTATTCCAGTGAAACATAGACTTTGAAAGAATTTTTTAAAATGCATATAGCATAAAATGCAAAGAAAAATATCCACTAAAGGCCTAGGGCCTACTGGGATCATAATACATAGATTCCACAGCATTAAAAGATTATGTTATAATAATGATAATGGTATGGAGTAATTCAGTAAACAAATGTTCTACATTTCATATGGAACAATTAGTTGGTAACTTTGCTCTATTGAACTGTATACTGGACCCCACTTCTTAGGATCTGTATGAATGCAGATAACTTATTCCTTCTTTCTGTGCCTTAAGTTTTTATTTTTGTAGAACAAGTTTCATAGTTGAAATATATAGGGTTTTTATGAGGATTAGACGAAATCGACACGGAAAGTCTCACAATTGACACATATAAAGAATTTAATTAACAATGCCTTTAAAATAAAATGAAAAAAGCCCACATCAGCTAGAGGTCTTCAAAATCTCAGCTTGGTCTTGTACCTACATTATAACCCAGGAGAAATTACTTTAGCTCTTTGACTTTAGATTTCTTATATGTAGAATGAGTTAAAGATATTTAGCTTGCAGCATTGTTTCAAGCATTAGTGATAGTACATGTGAAGCACTAGCTTGACATTCAATAAATGCACTTTGTAGGTGTCAGCAAAATATTACACATGTATAAATTCATGAAAATGAAAATGTGCAATTATAAAAATTATTAAAAATCTGTTTAGATTTTTACACTCTGGGATTTAAAAACGCTTTAAATATTAGTGCTTCATGTTAATATTTATGGTTATTTCTATTATTTATCTTTATGAATGAGGTAAGATTTTTATAACATCATTAAAATGTAATAATTCAGTATGGAAACAATCTCTGCAGTTGGAAAGGAAATAGATGAGGGTTAGACTTAATGATTTTCCCCCCAAAATTTTCTTATATACCTATTAATGAATCTTTAAAAACAAATAGATGAAAACAAAGTGAAGAAGAGTTTAGTGACTAATATTTATTTGTATTTGCTAAACAATATTAGCATACTGTTTCCACGTGAGAGAAGGTTGGGGCTTTTGGTGTTTGCTGTTGGCTTGGCAAGTGGCTGGGACTCTATCCACGGAGACAAAGTATATCATCTCATATGCTACTCTATACACCTGGCTTGGTGTTTCAGTGTATTATCTTTGAATTGCACTTAATGATATTATAAATTTCCAAGCAAATCCACTGGGTTATGGTGAATCCTGTTATTTTCATCTTAGGGAGAGACTACTCAGATCTGCTATTTTCCTGGAAATAGATACCAATAAGAAATGTGATGCTCACACACCATTGTAATAAAGAGCAAAACCAATCTAAATTACAAATTTTATGTTTTACTGATTTGGTCCAACAAATTACATTTATACGTGATTCTAAATTATTTCCTATAATGATGGTTCTCAAACATTTTCAGACCAGGGACCACTTCAGCAAGAGCAAATGATGTTTTCTGCCTAGCAACAGGGGTATACAGCTCACTTCTCATTTAGAATATGGTAATTATTTCTGATATTTAGCTAGGTGCATTTGATGTCTCATTAATCCCTAACCTCAATTCTAGAGTCTTTCTCTGCTAATTGATCAAACCCAGTACACCTAATGATTTGTCCTGATATTCCACTTGGTGGTAATATTGTTTTACATATTCCCATCTCCTGCACATCTATTGTTTTGGTTTACACAATCTCCTCAGCCAGCAATTCTCTTCCTAAATATGTACTTATCAAAATGCCCCATTGCCTTGTTGGCTTCAGCTCCAGTAGGGAGCTTCCTAATTGCCCCAGCTGCAAGTGATTTTTCTGAGTGAGATCCTGGGACACTTTCCTTTGAAAGAGTCTGTATTACACGGGTATTCCATTTATGTGTGTACACATCTTATCTTCCCCATTGTAAGCCATTGGGGAGTTGCAACAATGTCATATATGTTTTTTCCTAGCACAATCCCAGCATATATATGACAATCAATATATAAATGTTAAATTAATGAATCCCTCAAAATGACATTGTATTAGTCTGTTCTCACATTGCTATAAAGAACTGCCTGAGACTGGGTAATTTATAAAGAACAGAGGTTTAACTGACTCACAGTTCCACAGGCTATACAGGAGGCAGGGCTGGAGAAGCTCAGGAAACTTACAATCATGGCTGAAGGTGAAGGGGAAGCAAGCACACATTCACATGGCCAGGAGGAGGGAGAGCAAAGGGGGAAGTGCTACACACTTTTAAACAATCAGATCTCATGAGAACTCATTTACTATCACAAGAATAGCAAGGGGAAAATCCGCCCCCATGATTCAATCACCTCCCTCCAGGTCCCTCCCCCAACACTGGAGATTACAATTCAGTGATTTGAGTGGGGACACAGAGCCAAACCATTGCAGACATTTTTAAAAGAATCACTTTTCTCTTGATACATTTTGATTCCTCTGAAGGGATTCATTGGAATATCCCCTGGGGAGAGAAACATTTTCAAATATTCCTTACCAATGTCTTAGATCCTAATAAAATCACTTACGTAATATACTGCTTCCCCCATTCTACTGCTATTTTTGAGCTATGTGAAGACAAAAGTAAAATTACTCTTAGACTCTTTATTATAATATTAAATCAAATTAAAATCTAATTAGAAATGTATTTTCTCACACTAGAAGGAAGCATATAAATCATCACTGATCTAGGAAAGTTTCCACCAACAATGGTGTCATTATCTAAAATGGGAAATTTGGGAAGAGTTTTTCTTTTGGAGGAGGAAAGATGATGAATTTTGTAATTAGACAAATTGTTTTATATTTTAATAAGAAATTCAATTGTTAATTATCTGTAGGTCATGTTTAGAAACTTTGTACAATTTACATACTTGCCATGGCCATAGGAAGAGTTTATTTTACAAACAGTACTATGAAATGATGGGCATTATCACGCTGTATCTCATAGTGACAGAAATGACTATTGATTTTTTTGCTCTATGTTAGCTCTTGTAATGCCTGTGAAACAATGGAATGATTGAAGAGACCATTAGCCTTGTTCTTTTGCTTTTTAATGAAAGCACTTGATAACTTCATTTACTTTCCTATACTCTATTTTAGATCACTGCCTCTTCCTTGTTTTTTCCCTCTTCAGTTCATCATTCTGAGTTACCATTTACTTATTTGGGGCTGAATGCGTTTGGCTAGGTTATCTTGCTTGGCTTCACGTGTCATGTTAAGAAAGTCATCTAAGGTCTGTATTATTTAAAGAACAACCAAATTACACTTGAGACAGAGTTGGAAAGGTACTTCGCCCCCGCCCACACTAATGCATTTTTTTCATAACCACTAACTACAAGACCTTGCAGGACCACCCCTGCCCTGGTGCCATACCAGCTGATCAGACCTTGCAAACTGTATGAAGAAACTAAGATAAGTAGCATTCCACCATAAATCTTACTCAAGGGAATTAACCCTATTGCCTGCATGCACACAAGGTGTATACCCACGATGCTAGTCTGAAAATGTCATTTGCTCTTGCTGAAGTGGTCCCTGGTCTGAAAATGTTTGAGAACCACCATTATAGAAGATAATTCAGAATAATTTATAAACATAATTTGTTGGATCAAATCAGTAAAATATAAGACCAGGAGAATGACTCATCCTGACCCCTTACCTCTTTATAATACTAAAGTCTCCACCCAAGGAGGGGTTTATCTACCATTTTTAATCACGTGACATATAAAGAACATTTCTACACTGACTTGTGCAACAGAAACCCCTCCCTAATCATGCTTAGATACTTTTCCTTTAACATGGGCCCTTTTCCCTCCCCAAATAAAAGATCCTGAGTGACTCCTCTCAGGGAGCCAGATGGGGAACTCTTGCTCCTGTACGGTATCTCTTGTACTTGAGCATAAGTCCTCAATAAAGCCTTGCCTAGGGAACTTGCTTAGCCCTGTGTCAATTTCTGTTGCATGGGAGCCCAAGAACCTTGGTCAGTAACAGCTTTCTTCGTGAATGCAGCAGGACCACAGGATGTGGGTAGCATTTTCTCTCCTGGAGGAGGAGACTTGAGAGCCAGCAGGACTGCTGGCTGCGACCTCTTCATGACAGAGTAGTGACCGTCTGCATTTCTGATTCAGTGTCACGGCAACTGGGGAGTCCCTCTAGCCTGCCCGGGACTCTTCAGGCTCTCTTGCCCACAATTCTTCTCTTTTCTTTTCTATCTCCTTTGTTCTTTCTGGTGCTCTTTTTCCCTTTCTCACTTCCTCTTATTTTAACTGGCTTGGCCTTAGTAGACATCCATGAGGGAGAGATTGAAATTGTCAGCTTGGTTTTTCCTGGTTTGAGCCACTTTAACAGACATCCATGAGGGACAGATTGAAATGGTCAGTTTCCCAAGGCTGATCAACCCAGTATACAGCAGGTTGCAAGTGTGCATTGCACCCTTCCCCTGGCTTCCATGTGGTGGAAAAACTCTTTCAGGCATCCTGGCTCTTGATTCAGCAACTCTGTTTAAAGCCCCTTGCTACTTCACTCCCCTGTGTGGCACTTGGTGAGGAAAGGAGGTATGTGACCTTTTTTGTCCTTTGTTGGAGCATGCAGTTCTGTCATTCTGCATACAGTCTTTGTGAGAAGAGAAGAGATAGTACTTGGATTCAATTTCTGAGCAATCCTTGTCCTGACCCACTTTCTCTTTTTGTTTGTCTAATGCATCACTTTATTCATTGTCACTTGGTTACTGCAGACTATGGGCTTCAACTCAGTAGGATCTCGACCAGGTATGAAGTTGAGGAGATAGAGAGGACTATCCAAGCCTGTACTCAGTTTTGAGTGGGAATTGACTCACTCTCCTCCCTTGACACTTTGACCTTCTTGCATGACTTATAGCACTGTGCTGTGTGGTACCTGGAGTGATCTCTCTTTGCAATCACTTGGTCTCAGAGCCTACATCCAAGCCCTGGCCCTTTAATGGAAGGACATAGGAGGTATAGGCTGTCTCTTAAAAGGCTCCACCCTAAAGCCAATAATTCAGTTAAGAAATTTACACCTTTAAGGAAGCCTCCATGTCTCAGAATGTCTGTTTTTCCTGGCAGTTTGACTGAACTTTTACTTACACCATTTTTCCTTGGTTTAAATAAAATATGAATTCCCTATTTTGTTTCACCTAAGAATTATCTCTTTAAAAATGCAAATTTGGAACAGCTTGGCTGACAATTGTTTAGGGAAGGGAACAGGTAATCAAGAGACTGATGGTCTAAAATGAGAAAGAGAAACTTAAAAACTGGTAAATGAAAAATTATATAACAATCAGATCTGTTTCTATCTGTGTATTTATATGTGACATGTGTGTAATGTTTCATTACCAAAATATATGAAAGAGCTCTAATTAATTTGCTTAAAGAAAAACAAGTGCTTAAATAAAATATTTTATAAGAAGAAAAACTTTAACTAATATGCCTTTTAGTTCATATTACTTTAATAATCTTTAATAAATAAAGACAGTTTAAAGATTATTAGTAAAATAAGATAAAAACTTTTTATGTCAAAATTTAGACATTTGGTCTAAATTAGACAGGTCAGATACTGTCTTTATTAGATGCTTTAAGATCATGAACTGCTTTTATGACTTTTTATAAATGTTCAACTTGCCTGCTTTAGAGCTATTAGATTCCACAAGGCCTGGGGACATGTGGAGATAGCCATGCCTCCTAGCAATGTGGGAAAGCATCAGACATTATCTGTGGTTGTGTCCTGTGTGCTAGATTCTGTACCTGGTATATAATAAAAAATATTTAATTGCTTCCCTTTTAGAGAAATAAAAGTTATATGTTTTTGATTAAAAGGCATGGGAATGTGGCTTTTTTTTAAAAAGTAAGTAATTTCATCCAGTTTAGAGGGTTTGAAGATGTTTTAAGTTAAAAAAAGATAAGATAAAGCTGAAGGTTTAAGCAAGTTATAGAAGGCTTGTGAAAGATTAACCTTGTAAAAGAAATTCTGCGTGTGAGCAAGTTGGCTCAAATTAAAAGGGTACTATTTAGTTTTTCCGTAATTAAACATTAACATAAAAACACACTGATGTAGGGCCAGAATGTGGGCCCATGTGTCAGAATTACAGGGTTTTCTTGGAGCATATTTTTTCCTCTCTACCTGATTTCTCCAAAATCTGGAAACTATTTGTGAGTATTCTTAACTTATGGCAGTATAGTTATTTGCATAAGTGTAATAAGAATCTCCTTTCTTTTGTAACAGGACACAATTGGAGACACTGATTGTTTCACCAAGGCTTTATCTGAAATGCCATGTTTTCAGACTGTTTTCAAAAATTGGAGTTGACTTATAGAGCCAATAAAAACTCCTTGGAGAAACTGGCCTCATGTCTTATCTATCCAGTCCCTGTACAAGATTCCTGTGGTAAGTAAAGAATGTCACTTTCTTACAGTTCCAAGAGCCCCAAGTTATCTTACGACCTTGAGAGGAGAGGAATCACCCAATTCATCCAGCAAATGCAGGCACAGATAAATCTGTGGCTGGGCTCATGGCTTTTAAAAAGTCTAACTGAGGCCAGGCAAGGTGGATCACGCTTGTAATCTCAGCACTTTGGGAGGCTGAGGCAGGTGAATCACTTGAGGTCAGGAGTTCAAGACTAGCCTGGCCAACATGGTGAAACCCTGTCTCTACTAAAAATACAAAAATTAGCTGGGTGTGGTGGTTCACACCTGTAATCCCAGGATGCTGAGGCAGGAGAATCACTTGAACCCAGGAGGCGGAGGTTGCAGTGAGCCAAGATCGCACACTGCACTCTAGCCTGGATAACAAAGCGAGACTCTATCTCAAACAAACAAACAAACAAACAAACAAACTGAGATTCCTTATGGGAAAAAAAAAGGTCCAAGATTCCTTATGGAACAAAGTTTCAGCAAAGCCAATTTAAAAAAAAGAGCACTATATACAAATGTGGCACTATATATACAAATTGTGGCACTATATACAAATAATCAGGCCAAATATAATAAGACTAAAACTAATTTTGTAAATAAATTGGTCCTACCATGATTTGTCTTTGGTAAAAATGAGAGACTGGAGACAGAAATATTATGTTTCAAGAAAAATTCAAAAAAACTATAGTATACCTATTTTTAGATTCTAGTCTTGTTCACTGTTTTGAGGTTTTTGATTATTATTTTTGACAATTTGTACTGAATCTTGTATTCCTTCTGGGCTGAAAGTCTCCTAACTTATGTTTTCATATTTTTCTAGTCTATAACCCCTTGGGGCTCCAGAGCCTCCAATTCCCACACCACCACCACATCTCAGGTTACATATTGGGTCAAATTCATACATCTTCCAGGACAACTCCAACTCCTACTCTGCTTTTTAAAATGTGAAATACCCACCTAGGATCAACAGTTAAGCCCACCTTTAAATTTATGCAAAGCCTTTGACCCTAGAAAGGAACGGCTGTTACCAATATGTAAAAATGTGTGGGGTTGGAGACATGCAATAGACCCTTATATTAATATTACCCAATCATCCCAAAATGTCACACATAAGATGAGTGCACTCCGATGCTAGATTTTTGTGTGTGCATGGGATGGCAAAGAATAGGTGTCCCCATGTCTAAGCAATGAAACTAACAATGGGTTATATCTTATGGAAACTTCAGTGGTCTGTTTTTGTGTTCACAAAAACACTAAAGTCAATCATTGGACGAGCTCCTTCAAATTATTCACTGGGGTAGCAAGAGATTTACCAGGAGGTATCCCAGATGAAGACAAACTTTTTGGGGCTATTCATTGCTTTCCTGGTGGGGAGTAGCAGCTCATCAATGGGTATTGAGGAATATTTCAAAGACCATATTCATATTAGCTAATGAAACTGCCAATTCTTTAACTGATTTTGAAGAATCACTCAATTCACTAGCCCAGGTAGTTTTAGATAATAGAATAGCTCTACATTACATGTAGAACAAGGTGGGGGTTGCATGCTAACTAATTCCTCTTGCTGCGCATATATAAATGCATTTTCACAAATTGAAATTAGAGTAGAAAAAAATAAGACAGAAAGTTACTTAGTTGCAACATACTCTAGATCAACACACTCTGATATTTCAGATGGCAGGAGACTGGTTTTCTAGCCTATTCACTTGGATTCCAGATGGCATCTGATTTCTTCTTACGGGCATGTTAAACTGGGCTTAAGGATGTTTACTAATTATCACTGATGCTATTTGATTTTTTAAATAATTATTTATGTTATTCCACAGGGGTGAGGACTATTAAACTTTGTGCCTCTCAGGCTTGAAATCCCCTAGTCAAGCTAATGGTGGAACAACCAATACTATCCCAGGAGGATCTGAGTCCCTGTATATCATTAGACCAGTCAGTGAGAGATTTTTACAGCCTCCAAAGTTAGGCAGGGATGACAACCCCGATCAGCAGGAAATAGCTCCAGAAGATGAGAACTCTAGCCCCTTCTCCTTAAGAAAAAGGAAGATAAAATCTCTCAGGTGATTGGTTGTGGAGGGGCGGGGGTGGGAATGCGACAGAGTAGGGATGAGACTTGGGCCTCAACACCCACTAATGCATTTTTTTTTCATATCTGCTGACTACCAGACCTTGCTGTACCACCTCCATTAGTGCCATACCTGCTCACCAGACCTTGCAAACTATATGAAGAAACTAAGATAGGCAGCCACCATAAATCCACCATAAATCTTATTCAGAGGAGTTAACCCTATTACAGGCAAGACCAGCAGAATGACTGATCCTGACCTTTTGCCTCATTATAATGTGCCTGGAGTTGGTTCCTTCCAGTGGGTTCTTGGTCTCGCTGATTTCAAGAATGAAGCTGCAGACCTTCGAGGTGAGTGTTACAGCTCTTAAAGGTGGCACGGACCCAAAGAGTGAGCAGCAGCAAGATTTACTGTGAAGAGCGAAAGAAGAAAGCTTCCACAGCGTGGAAGGGGACCCGAGCGGGTTGCCGCTGCTGGCTGGGGTGGCCAGCTTTTTTTTTTTTTTTTTTTTTTATACTTTAAGTTCTAGGGTACATGTGCACAATGTGCAGGTTTGTTACATATATTTACATGTGCCATGTTGGTGTGCTGCACCCATTAACTCATCATTTACATTAGGTATTTCTCCTAATGCTATCCCTCCCCCCTCCCCCGACCCCATGACAGGCCCCGGTGTGTGATGTTCCCCACCCTGTGTCCAAGTGTTCTCATTGTTCAATTCCCACCTATGAGTGAGAACACGCAGTGTTTGGTTTTCTGTCCTTGCGGTAGTTTGCTCAGAATGATGGTTTCCATCCTCATCTGGGGTGGCCAGCTTTTATTTCCTTATTTGTTCCCACACACAACCTGCTGATTGGTCCATTTTACAGAGTGCTGATTGGTCCACTTTACAGAGTGCTGATTGATCCATTTTACAGAGCACTTATTGGTCCATTTTACAGTGTGCTGATTGGTCCATTTTACAAACCTCTAGCTAGCCACAGAGAGCTGATTGGTGCGTTTTACAATCCTCTAACTAGACAGAAAAGTTATCCCATTCCCCACTTGACCCAGAAAGTCCAGCTGGCTTCACCTCTCAATAATACTAAAATCCCCACTCAAGGAGGAGCTTTCTGCCACTTTTTAGTCATGTGATGTATGAAAAAGTATGTTTCTACACTACATTTGCACAGCTGAAACCGCCTCCCTAATCATGCTGACATAGCTTTCCTTTAACATTGACTCCTTTCCCTTGCCAAATAAAGGATCACAAGCTGGTGAACTCTCCCTCCTGTACAGTCTCCCTGGTGCTCAAACATAAGCCCCCAATAAAAGCTTTGTCTGGGAAATTTGCTTGGCCTTGTGTCAGTTTCTACTGCGTAGGAGCCTAAGAACTTGTGGCTGGTAACAGATTCAATGAGTATTTTTGTAATTGGAGGATAGGTTTTCAATAAGTAAGCATCATAGGAAAATTCTTATATCTAAAAAAATTTTCTTATGTGGGTAAAGTTTAACATTAAGGACTCAGACCCTCGAATTGGCATAAAGAGAATTTTAAACTAAAGACATCTGAGATTCAACAGATGCAGACGGAAGTCTTTTCAAGCTTCCCTTATCTTACTAAAAGCAGAAACTTCTGGGAATGACGCTAAAGGGAGTTTTATAGCCATGAAGATAAAAATGGAAAAGACAACTCACACATGCATAAACAAGCATCTCAAAGTTTATTTTCTCCTGTTTGTTCACTTAGGAATCTTTTGTTCTTTCCATAGAAGACTTTTCTCTTGACCCCCTCACCCCTGTTAAGTTAGGTATATAAACCTCTAACTCTAGCCATTTAGTCAGCTGCTGCTTTTGTGCATTAGCATATGCATATAAATAAATTTTAGGGTTTTTTTTTTTTTGTTAATGTGTCTATTGTCAGTTAAAGTCACAGGTCACCATTTACAGAATTTAAAAGGATAGAGGAAAAGTTTTCCTTCCTGACAACATTCTATCCATAATGAGTTTAAATATAATGGCTATTTCTGGGAGAAATTATAGTAAGAAAAGTGTTTATATGATGTATCACTAGAGATACACATGATCACTATTAAGGCTGATATTTTGAAAATATTATCTCCTACATTTTAAAAGTTTATGGTCACTGGCCAGGTGCAGTGGCTCATGCCTGTAATCCTAGCACTTTGGGAGGCCGAGGTAGGTGGATCACTTGACTTCAGGAGCTCAAGGCCAGCCTGGGCTACATGGTAAAACTATTTCTCTACAAAAAATATTAGAATTAGCCAGGCTTGGTGGCTTGTGCCTATAGTTCCCGCTACCTGGGGGGCTGAAGCGGGAGGATTGCTTAAACCCAGGAGGCGGAAGTTGCAGTGAGCCGAGATTGTACCACTGCACTCCAGCCTGGGCAACAGAGCGAGACTCTGTAAATTAAAAAAAAAAAAGAAAGAAAAAAAAAGTTTATGGGTTTATAGTTCCTTAAAGCTTGGTGGATTTCTTTGTTAAATATTTTGGTTAACAAATTAGAGAGGAATTAAAAGGGGTAAGTATCAAATTTTAAAAGTGTGAAAAATATATGAAATTAAAAGTTTTTAAAACATCAAAATACCAAGCTAAAAACAACTATACTAACTATGAGCTACTCAATATGCTGTAGGTACAAGTTTACATGGATTAAAGCAGAAGAGTAGCATTGTGAAATGGAAAGATCATGAGTTTAGAATTCAAAAAAACTTGTATTAAATTTTGGCTTTGCCTCTTCTATATAGCACCAATGGTGATATTAAGTAATTATTAAAAATTTCACCAACTGAATAGATATGATAACCTGAATTTGCTCTCCTCATTTGTGTAACGGGGGGATAACAATAATTTCCTTTAAGAGTTATTCTCGTGCTAGCAATAAGAGATCATGCATACATTGAAAAGATATAGCAGAGTACTTGATGTTAAATTAATAGTTGCTCTTATATTGCATCATTATTATCAAGAATCAATGACAAGACATATATTTGAAAATACATTTCCTTGTTAACTTCTTCAATTTTTCTTCTACTATGCACATGTTTGATGATGGAGATCACCTACCACATGATAAATGTGGATTCCTTCCAAAATTATGTTAATTAAAAAGTCAGTACAGTAATTTTGATAGTAAAAAGAATATTTAATGCTTAATATTTAATATAATCAAATGATTAGGATAGTATCAATGACTTTTAAGGTATTTAAATATTGGTTAATATGATAATGTAAATTAGGAAATTAGAAGAAATGCCATTGTCTTTTTCTTATGATATAGTTTTGGGCAACTTGCTTTTCCAGCACACACAGTGTTAGATAGCATTTTTGCTTTGGAGAATTTATATTTCTACTTTCATTCCTTGTTTTATTCTTCAATGGATCACTTTTGAGCCATTGACCTTTTCTGGTAAACAAGATATATGTCATGAAATGCCACAGTAATAGTAAAATGCACATCTAACATATATTAAAAATATAAAATATTTTAAAAACATTAAACAATAGTTCCTAGAGACATGAAAATATTTTAGCTAGTGAAACTCCCTTGCTCCTCCCCACTTTAACCAAGCACTAGAAGAGTAGAATGAACCAATGCTATCCATGTAATGTTACAATGACTTTAAACCTGGCCCACAAATGTGTGATCTTTGACTTGATACTACTGGGCCACATGTGTTTTAAATGTGGATTATTTGCCAACATACATATTGAAAGAGGTTGCCTAGAAATCCAGATTTATGGCTACTCTTTGAAAACAAATACACACACACACACCTGCACATGCATGTCTATTATACATATAATAAATTAAGGTCAAATATGTAATACAGATATACATAAAATATTACATGTATATATGTTATATAATATGTAGATATATTATAAATATATATTTTCTATATTAAAATATATGATATGATATAATATATCTTGAATTCCTACATGGCAACAATTAGCTGGATTCCTTAACATCTTCCCTCTTTACAGAAAATGTACTCCCTAGGTCTTCATAGTTCCCTCCCTCCCTATTTCTCTCTGATACTGAAAAACAAATTATAGACAACCTGCTTATTCATACACATGACCTGCCTCGTCCTTGCAGGAATTTTAATTTTAATTCTCTGTAACATATGCGTACTTTTAAAGAATGAAATAGTTATAACAATAGTAGCTTATGAAAATAATTTCACATTCCAAATTTCTGAAATGCATATAAATTAAATTGCTTATTACTTCACTTTCTAAAACAACCCAAGTATCTCTAGACCACCTGGTCACTTGATGGGGATCACTACTGGTCTATGAACCCACTTTGAGAAACACTGGTTTATAGGATAAAGTACTAACTCCTTAGCATTGCATTAAAAAACAAATATCATCTGATCCTTCCCTTTCTTTACAACCTTGACTCATAAAACCTAACTCTCACCAAAATATTTTTCTCAACCATAAGGTAAGATTCATAACTGTTAGAATTTGTATGCTCAATAATAAATCCTTTTGCTTAGGCTTTCCTTTGTTCAGCATATTTGCTCACTTCTTTGTCTATCTGGCAAGATAATTTTGGCTTATATGTCAGCCTTCCTACCTTATCTGTCAACTTAACAGGAACATTCTTGTTTGTCTTTTTATGTCCAGCATTTTTATAGTTCCTGGAACAAATTCAATAGGTAGTTTACAATATGTTTACGCAATGAATGCAAGAATGAATTATGTTGCTCTGAAACATTTGAATCAAAACCCAAACCAACAATTGAAATCAAAACCTAATCAACAGCTGTGGTGATTTGTAGAAAAGACAATTCATATTCTGAGTGTTTATTCTAAGATGGTAACCCAAGAAAGAACATGGTGTTTAAGGGCATGTATGAGTTAGGGACCGTTTATTTCAAGATAACTCTCATACTGAAGGATTTTCTTTTCTTGTCTCATCATTGAGGGTGGGAGCTCCATTGCCAAATTAATGAAAGACATTCTGCTCAGGTTGGTCTCATACTCCTGACCCCAAGTGATCCTCCTGTCTCAGCCTCCCAAAGTGCTAAGATTACATGTGTGAGCTACCATGCCCAGCCTAATTTTGCTTTTTAAAGCAATGGATTTGAATGGAAAGCAAATGAAAAGAACCTAGTTTCTTTATTGCTTATCTATTAAGCTCTCTATTTCTCATCTGTTTTCCCCAACAGAGTGGGAGCTATCCATAAAATGGGCAACAATCAACAATAACAACAGAAGTATGTCTTCCATGTGTTTAATACTTTCTGGGAACATGAAGCAGTTGAACTGTGAAGAGTCCTAAGTCTTTCTCTTGCATCCCTCCTTTTACTCTTCCCTGGCTTCTTGCCAGAACTGGAGTCATGTGGAATCTCCGTGGCTCCTGAAGTTTCTCATTTTCAACACCAGGTGGTAAATCCTGGGCATCCTTCTTTGAAGGCATTTGTAAACCAAGAGGAAGTGAGAGGAGGATCCTGTTGAAGGCTGGAATGAAAGTCTTTAGGTTCCAGAGCAGCTTTTAGTTTGAAGGAAATTTAGTCACCCCTTCAAATGTCATCAGGAGTAGATTCCATGTGATGGCAACTCACTGTAAGTAGTTGTACTCTGCTTTCAGTAACTTTAACAACATTCATCTGGGAGATAGTTAATTCAAGCTTTGGTTATGCTGACAGCAAAATTAATCTTCCAAGGAGATGTACTATATAGACATTGAAGATGAGATATCAGATTCAGTGTAAACATCTCTGTCAGTGAAAAGAGCTGGAGTTATAGCCAGGCAAATGCGTTAGAAATTACTTCATTAGGACATATCATAGAAGTAGATGAATTGAGAAAAAAAGTGTCTACTTCAAGCAAATTATGCAATTTTTAAATGAAGGCTAGAAAAAATAAGCATACTTTAATTTATCACAATTATGGACAGTAGTGAAGAATCCATATACTTGCTCCAATCAGTAAATGGCTGCATTGCTTAATCTCATCAATAATGAAAGTGCTATAGTCGGTGCTCTGAGAAACAATTCTTAACATAAGGCACCAGTTGGTCTGGGAATAGCACAGTTTAAAAACCAATAAAAACTAATCTCAAACTGTGACATCGTATTATCCTGCCATGAGATACATTTTATCAGAGGGAGCAAACAAATATCTATAGAATTTATTTTGAAACATATATTTATGTCATTTGTCTCTTCAAATTATGCCAGGATCAAATAAGCTGAGTGAAGTATTACTGGATGTGAACTAAATTATGGTATAACAAATAAGATCATATTTCCCCAAACATGTAATCTATCACTGAGCTATTTGGTACAGTACACTACACTTAAAAGAGATACATTCTCCAAGATCTATACATTAAAAAGAACTCTAATGGTAACTGATACACACAAAAGTGGGTGGCTGTAAAGGAAAAAAAAACTAACCAAAAGTTTTCCAATATTTTAAAGTCACATAGTTTAAACATGTTGAAATATAGAAACTTAACCAGGCAGTTACATTATTCTGGTATCTTTTTAGTGCGGATTTTGGTTGCACTTAGGAACAGATGCATCACTACAGGGTGAATTTAAATATGTACTTTATAGCTGAGAAAAAAAGATCAGATTCAGTGGTATTTTCAATGGAAATATGAAAGAATCATAATTGCCACTAAAATGTCTACAGGTAACCCTTCTTAGTTAATACATCAATGCACCTCAGCACATTTTATGGAATCTTAGGCTGTGTGGAAAACAGTTAATGAAACTTTAACCTAGTAACTGTGGGGGCCAATGCCCTTGACCCCCTAAAACTCGCTGAAAAATTACTGATATGAGGCACATTGATTAACAGAATAAAAACTTACAAATTTGCTTAACATGTATACATGGGAGCCTTCAGCATAAAGACCCAAAGATACAGAAAAAATTGTCCATTTTTTTCAGCTTTTATTTTAGAATTGGGGGTACACGTGCAGGTTTATTGCAAACATATATTGCATGATGTTGAGACTTGTAGTATGAATGAATCCATCACGTAGGTAGTGAGCATAGTTCCCAATAGTTTTTCAGCCCTTGCTCCCCTCTCTCCCTGCCTAGTAGTACCCAATGTTTATTGTTCCCATCTTTGTGTCCATGTGTACCTAATATGTAGCTACAACTTGTAAGTGAAAACATGCAGTTTTCTGTTTCTGCATTAGTTCACTTAGTATAATGGCCTCCAGCTGCATCCATGCTGCTGCAGAGGACATTATTTCATTCTTTTTTATGGCTGTGTAGTATTCTGTGGTGTATATGTACCACATTTGCTTTATCCAGTCCACCACTGATAGGCACTTGGCTTGATTCCATGTCTTTGCTATTGTGAACAGAGCTGAGATGAACACACAGGGTAAGTGTCTTTTCAGTAGAATGACATATTTTCCTTTGAAAGTGGGATTGCTGAGTTGAATGATAGTTCAACTCTTAGTTCTTTGAGAAACCTTCAAACTGGTTCCCACAGTGGCTGCACTAACTTACATTCCCATCAACAGTGCCCAAGTGTTCCTTTTTCTCTGCAGGCTCACCAACATCTGTTTTTTTTTTTTACTTAAAAAAAAAAAGCCATCCTGACTGCTGTGAGATGACCTCTCATTGTGGTTTTCATCTGCCAAATTGTCCGTTTTTATGCTTAGGTTCAACGCAGTATGGATAGCTGTGTAGAAATATAACTGAACTAAAAGAATATGATCGAATATTAATAGACTGAGTGGGCAAATCCAGCAAGGCCTGTCATTCTTGATTCTTCTTCACCTCTCTGAGCATGTATTCCTTCCTTCTGGGTGTGGGGCAGGGCCTTCTCTGGAATGGGGTCTTATGACCTGCAGTCAAACAAGGTAGGTTGAGTAATTTCTTTGTAGCCCATTTTTACACAGCTTGAACAGAGGGACAGAATAATATTTTTAGGTTTTATGGCTGGCTCTGGGGAAAAGGACTTCTGGTTTCTATCACCTACCTTTGGGAAGAGGGATTCTAGCTAACCTGGCGGGAAGGGGGAGAATGGGATTGAGAGACAGGGAGACAGGAGATCAGAGAAAAACTTTTGCTTCTGAGGCTCCTGCGGAGACCTTCGTTTGGGGGCATTGTTTTCTAATCCCCAACACAATCCAGTTCCATTAAAATTTGTTTTTGTACTTGTCTTTTCAACAAACAAAACTCTATTGAAAATAAAGTAAACACAATGGAAAGAAAGCAAACAGCTCTTGATGATCAACTTTCATGACCTTTAAGATGTAAAAGAAACTTTTAAAAAGAACTCTACTTAATGTAGAGAGATATTATCTTTATCTTTGACGGGAAGGAAATGACATAGTAGTCTCTATCTTCCATGGTGAGTAGCTGAGGAGATAAGGTATGTAAAGTTCTGTGGGTCTATAAAATGCTGTAGAAATGTTACTTGTTAAAGAGCCAGGAAATCTACAGAATATATTCAGCTTTCCTGTGATTCTAGTTTCCATGAATTATTTTCCTGTTTTTTTCCTTCTTTCTCCTGAATTGTCCCTGAATAAATTAAATAGCCTTACAAAGCTTCCTGATCCTAAGGAATCCTTAACATGCTAACATGTGGGGGACCACAAATTTAACACAATACAGCAACATGGATGCCTGTCTAGCTCTGTTCTAGTCTTCCTCATGGGCCCTCAATTCAGTTTACATATAGTCTAATACATAAGACAACTTGACTTCTTTGTTCATTCAGTAAAACCTTTCTTCAGGGACTGCTATGTGTGAGACACTCTCCTAGGGGCAGGGAATTTAAAATGGACCAATGAAGAGCAATCTGCTATCATGGTGCTTATTTTCTGATGGTCAGCTTGTTACTTTTGTTGTTGTTGTTGTTGTTGTTTGAGACGGGGTCTCCCTCTGTCGCCTCTGTCACCCAGGCTGGAGTGCAGTGGCATGATCTCGGCTCACTGCAGCCTTGACCTCCCAGGTTCAAGTGATCCTCCCACCTCAGCCTCCTGAGTAGCTGGGACCACAGGTGTGCACCATCATGCCGGCTATTTTTTTTTTTACTTTTTGTAGAAATGAGGTCTACCTATGTTGTCCAGGCTGGGCTCTAACCCCTGGGTTCAAGTAATCCTCCCTCCTGGGCCTGCCAAAGTGCTAGAATTATATGCGTGAGCCACCTTGCCTTGTCAGGTACTTATTCTTACACCTTTTAGGAAATATTAAGTCTTAGATAAAATACTCAGTTTCTTAGATGACTTCTCCTTCTCTGCTTCTTTCCCTAAAATTACTTTCTGGTATGGTATATGAGTAGAGGGTATGTGCCTACATGGCCTCATGATGGAGGTAAAGATTCGATGTTTTCACACGTTGACTTCTGGTATCTAGTGTGATGTCCCTTGTCTACTCAGTGAGAACAATGGATAAGTCAGCAGGCAGTTACAATACAGTGCGGTTAGCAATGTGATAGGGACATTATGACATGGTTACCACATCGCACAACTCCAGCAACACCATTGCCATAGACCGTGATGTAAATAATGCTCCCCTGAGTGTTTCAGTGCATGATTTCAGCACTTATATGTGGAAAGCCTGAGAAAAGCACAAAAGTGGACCATTCAGACTTGGAAATTAAAAGAAACAATATATATGGTCGCCCCTTGGTATCTACAGTGGGGGATGGTGGGGCAGGATTGGTTCCCAGACTCCTGCAGATCCTCGAGTCTTTTATAGAAAATGGCATAATATTTGCATAAATATAGCCTATGCATATCTTCCTGTATACCTTAAGTCATCTCTAGATTCGTTATAATACCTAATTCAATGTAAATGCTTTTTTAAATAGTTGTTTTACTGTGTTGCTTAAAAATTTGTTTTTTATTGTTGTGTTGTAATTTTTCTATTGTCTTCCTGAATATTTTCAGTCTGCAGTTGGTTGAATCCATGGGTGTGGAACCTTGAATTCAGAGGGCTAACTGTATAGTGAGACCTAAAGATATTGGCAGAAATTGGCTGTATGAAGGTGGAGGAGGGTGAGTATATAAGAATCAGTTGAGCAAAGACCCAGAGGCCAGAGAAAACATATCTTACAAAAGAATTAAAAGAAGTTCACTTTAGTTGGGGTGTTGAGCAGGAAAGTAAAAACAATGAGAATGTGTTGAACATCTTCCAACAGTTCCCACTTGTCCTTGGCCATTCCCAGAGATATGAACCAGAGACTAGGAGCAAGGACGGGGAGGAAAGATGAGTTCATTCTTTCACATGTTAAGTTTTAGGTGGATGAGTTGGTGGTCATCCAAGTAGAAATGCATAAGAAACTATTGTTATACACAGTTCTAACATCCAAAAGAACAATCTGGTAGGGAGATAGAGTAAGACAAAGGGGATAAATTTATGAATGTTGGCTAAAACCATGATACAGAAACAATTTTCCAAGGAGAAGAAGGTTGTCTTTTTTTTTTTTTTTGACAAATCTTACTTTATCAAATAAAATGTCACACATGGTTGAAGAACACTCAACTAGTAAGTCAAATATAGTCAGATGTTAAAGATTAGTCTTCAAATATTATAGCCAGTGATGCCACGATTGCCTATGATCTCTCCAGTGTAAATCCACACCCACACCTCAGTGGCTACCAAACCAGCGCAGCTTCTTTAACTGAGCTGCCTGGAGCTACCAGTTTGAGCACTATTGCCTATTTTTTCCAGGCTCTGAATTGCTCTAGGGATCTCAGCAGAGGTTGGAGGAACAAGCTCCACCCTGGCATAGTATCAAGGGCTTCAAATCAAGGCTTCAAGTAAGTCACATCAGTGTTCACCAGCACCAGGGCCTTCTCCACAATGTTACAGACAAATTGGGATGGAAAATCTGTTGCCCTAAACAGCTGGCTGAATCTGTTTGTCTTTTGGATCAAAGTATTCCAACAATTTGATAAAAGCTACTAAAAAATATAAATATACAAAACATATTTTGTAAATGGGGTATTATGTATTTCTGAAAGTGGGAGGAATCGATGGTAGTTTCCACTCACCCACCTTCGTTACATACATGTATAATAAAGCAACATACAACATTAAATTGTGTGTTTTAGACATTTTATAAATGGTATTATGCTGTTCTTATTACTCTGTGCCTTGGTTTTTCTCACTGATTTAATCACTTAAACACACATGAATCTAATTCATTTATTTACCTGCATTATGATATTCCATGTAAAAATAAGACACCTCTCATTTAATCTCTTGTTGATAGACATTTACATTATGTCTAATATACCGTTTGTATTAAGAAGCTACAATGAGCATCCCTGTATTTGGTTCTTTGTGCACTTGTGCAAGAGTTTATCCAAAATATATACAGTAGTCCCTTCTTATCTGTGGGTAATACATTCCAAGAACCCCAGTGGATGTCTGAAACCTTGAATACTACTTAACTCTATATATACTACTTATGGTATTTCCTATGTATACATACCTAGGATAAAATTTCTTTTATAAATTAGGCACAGTAAGAGATCAACAATAATAACTAATAATAGAACAATCATAGCAATATGCTGTAATAAAAGTGTATTTTTATACACTTATACTGTCTCTCTCAAAATATCTCATTGTACTGTGCTTGGCTATATTTGGTCTGCAGTTGACTGGAGGTAACTGAAACTGTAGAAAGTGAATCCAAGGGTAAGAGGAGACTACTGTACTTAGCAGCTGCTAAGTCAAACAATTTTTAAAACATATTATGTATGTCTAAATTGCCTTCCTAAGTTATTCAACCAACTTATCCTCCAATCAATATTATGTGAGATTTACTCCACATTCTCTTCAACACTTGGCATTATCAGGCTTCCACATTTTTGCCAGTCTAATGAATATGAAATGCTGTTATTATTGTCTTAACTTGAATGTTTCCATTCATTTCTGAGCATTTTTTTCTTTTGTTTGTTGGTCACTTAGATACCCTAGTCTCTAAATTTTATATGCTTTGCCCATTTATTGATTTGGTGCTTTGTATTTTTCTTATTGATTGGCCTAAACTCTTTATATATTATAAATAATAATCCCATTCCTTATACATCAAGCAAACATATCTTTCCATTCCATGCTTATCTTTTATTTTATAACTTTGTTAAAGCAAATCAATTTTTGTTTTATGTTACTGTTTTTTAAAGTCCTTCCTAAGAAATCTTTCCTATAACAAAAGATCATAAATATATTCTCCTAAGTTTTCTTTTAGATACTATATTTTTTGTTGTTGTTGCGATAGAGTCTCATTCTGTCACCCAGGCTGGAGGGCAGTGGTGTGATCTCAGCTCACTGCAACATCTGCCTCCTGAGCTCAAGTGGTTATCCTGCCTCAGCCTCCTGAGTAGGTGGGATTAGAGGCGCACGCCACCACGCCCAGCTAATTTTATATTTTTAGTAGAGACAGGGCTTCGCCATGTTGGCCAGGGTGGTCTTGAACTCCTAACCTTAGGTAATTTGCCTGCCTCAGCCTCCCAAACTGCTGGCATTACAGGTGTAAGCCACCGTGCCCAGCCACTTTTACATACTATTAAATTTTTGCTTTTAAGTTTGGGTCTTTAGCCACCTGGAATTTCTTTGTGAGTTGAAGAGTAAGTTTTTTTTCCATAATAAGAACAAAAGTTTAAATATTTTAAAACAATCTGGCTATGTATTATAATGCCATTTCTGTCACATGGCAAGCTTCCATATATGCAGGGCTCTCCATTATGTTCCATTGTTGTTTTTATTTATCCCTCTGTCACTACCATGCTTGTAATTATTATAACTTTATGATAAGCTTTGATATTATATATAGGGCTTATTGTTGCAAATTCTTCCTTCTCTTCCAAAATATACTGGTTATTCTTGGCCTTTTGTATTTTCATGCCACTCTGTGATTATCTCATTAAATTTCATGAAATTCCTACTGGGGCAGAGTACATTGAATTTATATACGAATGTGGTATAACTATATTATTTATTTAATTTAAAACCTTTTGAATAAATACACATTTGAAAAACAAGAAGTGCTCTATTTTACTGGTCTGTGCTATCATTCTGGCGGAGGGGATAGATCATTTATTTTTATACTAATAGCACAATAACCAGCAGATGCAGAATAAATGTTCCTTGATTAACTAATTGAAAGAATGTATAAAGTAATAAATATAAACTTCTTTATGATCTTGTTAATAGTGGAGCTAAGTTATATCTATAATAAATGATTTATAGTGAATAAGGATGGCTTATTTCCTGGATTCCTAAATCCATTATGACAGACCTCCACTATAACTGCTGTAACAAGAAAATACTTTTGAAAATTGAATTTATAAGCGGGTTTAAATTTCTTTCTAAAGAAGCCTTTGATACACAGGGCGTGAATCTTAGAAACAACTTGCATTTTCAACCATGGAACATCTTTTATTGAATACCCCTTAAGTTGCAGGTATACGCTGCTGGGTCCTGGAGTTACAGCAGTGAACAAAAAGAACAAAAGTCTATGCTTTCATGGGGCCTGCATTCCAGAGGGTATAGAGACTAAAAGCATAATAAATACCTCAATCACATTTTATGTTAGAGGTACTGTGCACCATGAGAAAAAATAAAGCAGAGGAAAGGAAAGGAAAAGTTGGTGGTGAGGGGTTTGCAATTTTATGTAGGATAAAGGTAAGGCTCAATGAGTAGCTGACAATGGCTTGAAGGAGGGAACAGAGCAAGATGTAAAAACATCTGGAGATAGTGTTTCAGGTAGAAGGAGTAGGCAATGCAAAGTCAGAGGAGGACCTTGTCTAGCCAGTCTGAAGAATAACAAGGAGCACAGCATCATTAAGGTGGAGTGATGGGGGAAGATCAGCAGGTAAGGACACAGTATAGGACTTTCTAGGCCACTGTGAGGATTCTGGCTTTCAGCTTCTGGGTTGCACAAACCTGTCTTCTATGAAAATTGTTTTTGCATGATTATCATTCTAAAGAAGGTTTTTAAGTTGTTGCTCACTAGATTATTGCTGTTTTAGAAAAGTTTGCTCACATTTTCTGTAAGATAATTTTGAAAACTGTATCATTATACATGTTTTTAAGTTGACTTCCAAAATTTTCATAAGTATTTTAAATAATTGCAAAGAATATGACTTCTGGTATACTGAAAATATTTGAGATCAATTGTTACGTTACTCTTTCAAATGTAGTGGACTTCTAATGCCTTAGCAATTTGTAACTATTATCATCTCTTTAAATGATACATGAATAACTCTCTAATGGTTGAAAACGTTACACGACTTCTTAACCTTGCATTGCTATTTCATGCCACATCCCCCAGAGAATTTTATCTTTATATAGCATACATTTATGCTTTAAAGTATTTTACTGACCATCTTAGCATATTTTGCTATATCAAGAAAGATATATAAATGTTCAAACTTAAGATTTTATTATTATTATGATCTTCATTAATATTCCTGTGATCATAATGCCCCAACTATTAAAATGTGTTTTCAGGACTAAGTTGCATTCATTATAGTAATAATATATAATTAATCAAGGCAACATAAATAAGAAATAAAAATTCTCATACAGTGATAGTTAACATAAAGTATAGTTTTATTGCAAATTATTTTGAGATATTTGGAGTACTTCTTAAAATGAGACAGGTTCAGCATAAATTTTATTCCTATTTCTTCTCAATTTTTTTTGATAAAGAAGGCAAATTGTGAAAATTTTATTTATGTAAATTAAGGGAATAAAAGGATTTTGTTAGAGCAGTGTTCCTCAACTCTTGGAATTCCTTCAGACTTATATGCCAAAATCACATTGTGCCACATTAAATAATTTTTATGATCTTTCGGTGGGCAATTTATTTGAATTCTACTTCAAGTTTGTTGGAAGCAAAAACTTGGTGCAAAAATTACATTGCAAATGGATTATTTATTTATTTATTATTATATTTCAAGTTCTGGGGTACATGTGCAGAATGTGCAGGTTTGTTACATAGGTATACACATGCCATGATGGTTTGCTGCACTCATCAACCCGTCATCTACATTAGGTATTTCTCCTAATGTTATCCCTCTCTTGGCCCCCCACCCCATGACAGGCCCCAGTGTGTGATGTTTCCCTCCCTGTGTCTGTGTTCTCACTGTTCAACTCCCACTTATGAGTGAGAACATGCAGTGTTTGGTTTTCTGTTCTTGTGTTAGTTTGCTGAGAAAGATGATTTCAAGTTTCATCCATTTCCCTGCAAAGGACATGAGCTCATCCTTTTTTATGGCTACGTGTTGTATATGTGCCACATTTTCTTTATCCAGTCTTTATCCAGTCTATCCAGTCTATCATTCTTTATCCAGTCTATCATTTCTTTATCCAGTCTATCATTGGTGGACATATGGGTTGGTTCCAAGTCTTTGCTATTGTGAACAGTGCTGCAATACGTGTGTATGTGTCTTTATAGTAGAATGATTTATAATCCTTTGGGTGTATACCCAGTAATGGGATACAAGTGGATTTTTAAAACTCATTCTTTGAGGTAATTTATTTTCTCAGCCCAACACCAATATATGAAAATATTCTTTTGTTAGGTGTGTCAGAGATTTTTTATTTCATGGAACAATGCACCATGTTAAGATTCATGATAGATGAGAAGGACAATGATAAGGAGGGCAATTGAAGTGAGAGAAGGACAATTGTAAAGGAAAAAGGGAAAAAATAACATTCCTACTTCAGGAATGTTCACAGCCAGATCAAATTGAGAACAAAGTTTCACATGGAAGTTGAAAATTTGGAATTTGATTTTCCTCAAAATATCTGTGGGTTTGCTTAGTACCTGAGAAAGTTTTTGTGCCTCTAGAGTTATGCATAGTCCAGACGAAGACAACTGCATTGAATCATTTTTTTTTCCTCACCATTGAGATAAGAACACAAAGCCAATCATGCCAATTTGATTATTCTAGAGGTGGGAAAAACTTTTGCTTTAAAGTGATAGAAAAACAGTGTGGAAAAGTAACAGTAGAGTCAAGGAAATAATCAAGGTTATTTATTTTTATTGTAAATATTGGCACAGCATTTCATAAATACAAATCTAATAAATTTGTATTTTCTGGTGACCAAACTATCTAACAAATCACACTGGAAGTTATGCTACCAATGTGAAGTTATTTTTTATCTTGAAATCAAATAAACATTTTTTTCAGAAACCTGTTAATAAAAAAGATGGCATACTTTCCCCAATATCCAACTGATTTTTAAATATTACCTTTTAGCACAATTATAAAAGTAGAAAATATTATCTTAAGTATATTCACCAGGCTTCAAGAAATAAAGATAGAAGAAAATGTGATGCTTTTCTAGGAGAACAAAACATTAGAAACATTTCCTAATAGGCAGAAATAGAAACTGAAGGTACCTTAAATATAGACAACCATTTGTTCTCTAATACTTCCTTAGTTTAAACAAAAATGCTCCAGCCAATGTGGAAGCTGTGTAAAAGCACTTTGATATCCCCAGCTAAGAAGGCATTAGAATACATTATAACTCTTAAAAACCATTTTAAAATTTCAATGAGCAAACTTAAATCATACTCCCTTCTCTTTGCTTCTTGTAGGAAAAAATATATATCTATATTCACTAAGTCTGAATTCCTTGTTTTGAAATATTACTGGGTTAACTCACTCAGGTAGACACCTTTCACACCCTAATCCCAGTAATAATTGTGTCTTTCCTCATTCCTATGGGGGAATTACTGCTTGCAGTGATGTATAGCTTGTTGGCATATGTCTGCATGTTACTAAAAACTTTCTGAGTTCACATATACTGTATAATGTCCTGGTGGAAAAAGTGTGAACATGTGCTGTGGAAGGTGTTACATAGTCTACTTGAGTAGTAACAAGTTCCTATTTATTACAAATATTCCTGAGAAGACCTATAAGAATCTTTCAAAACCTGATGCCCACTGTTTTAAAAGCTCTACACCTTGGGAGGCTGACGCAGGCAAATCATGAGGTCAGGAGTTCCAGACCAGCCTGGCCAACATGGTGAAACTCTGTCTCTACTAAAAATACAAAAAAATAACTGGATATGGTGGCGGGCACCTGTAATCCCAGCTACTAGGGAGGCTGCAGCAAGATTGTCGCTTGAACGCAGGAGGCAGAGGTTGCAATGAGCCAAGATTGCGCCACGGCACTCCAGCCCGGGCAATAGTGTGAGACTCTACCTAAAAAAAAGAAAAAAGAAAAAAGAAAAAAAGCTCTACATCAAGCTAGGCTAAGCCAATCACCTATCTGTGAATCTTGACTGTGAAATGTGTGAAAGGACAGAGAAGGAAATGGAAGCAGAAGATGATGGGAAAGCATATGTCCCACTGTTTGCCAGGATCCTGCAGCTCTAACAACCATCTCCCTTTTTCTCCTTTTCCACCACTTACCATGTTTTTCTAGGAGAATCACCACATGATCCAGGAATTCCAAAGTCCCGCTGAATTATCTTTACACTACTAACAAATACTGAGGTTTACATAGTAACTTTATTTTTAAAGTTATTAAAAACAAAACAAATTTAGATCAAGCAACTTTGTTTTGCAACTACTTAAGAAATGGTAACTTCTGAAGCATGTTTTCAAATTTTATAGTATCCATTTGCTTAAACAGAGTATTGTCATAAAATCACAATGACTCCATAATAAATGCTTCTGTAATAAAGCTCAAACCTCCAACTTGGATTACAAGGCCCTTTAGGTTTTGAGGTTTCGATTTCTGAATAACTCTCCAATACTCAATGCCATTTTCCCTCACCCTCACAACTTTCCAGACACACTAACCTCTTTTTAATTCTTCATCTTTGCCAAGATGTTTCCATATCAGGACATTCTTACTCTCTTATCCAGGAATGATGATTAACCAGTTTTTCAGATAAATCCAACCTTTTTAAAGTTTTCGCTCAGATGATAGACCTACAGCTTTGGAGAACTTTTCAGACCATCACTTCTAAAAGAGTATTCCCAAACTACTCTCTATTTAAGTACTCTAATTATTTCCTTTATAGAAATGATCACAACCTGAATTAGTTCATTAATTTGTTCATATGTTTATTATCTTTCTTTGAGTGGACAAGGACCTCCTCTGTATACTCAGAGGAGTATACTCAGGATGTATACATAAAATAATGCCTGACCCAAGTAAAATAATCCCTGACCCAACAAAGGTAGTCAAAACCATTGTTGCATGACTGCAGGAAAAGTAAAGTGATTAGACCAAAATTAGAGAAGAATATTTGGTGCAAAACATACAGATTTATCCAAATGAGATCGTGTGTTTTCAAAGCACTTACAAACGTGTTTTATTTTTATTTAAATCTGTTTTCTTACACTGGAATATCCATTTCCTAACCCGCAGAGTTCATGCACCTGTTTAGTTGGGATAGTGGCTGTGTGTTGGGTGGCATAATGGACACAGCCTAAGACATACTACCTGACCCAGCAGTATAAAAGGGATCTATTTGAATGGTCCTATATTTCCACTGGAAAATACGTACCCCTCTCACCCCTTTCTCAGTTGATTCTGACATCTATTTTTTCACCTACATCATAAAAATATTGAATCACAGATGGCCTTATAGGAAGAGTGTTGACGTCTTCAGGAAGAACTTTGGTCTGGCATATGATTTATCCACCCCAGGTTGGGTGGGAAAAATCAATACCCAGTTGTGTAGCTTTGCTGTTGCTGAGTTGCTTTAAAAAATGTAATAGGCTTAAGTTAACAAAATAAGATTTCAGATCCACCCTTTTTTATTCCACAAAGTAGACAAAATTCATGACAAAATACGGACTGATGGTCAAATCTTCCCCATAGCTGTTAATAATGAGAAGGACATTATTATAAAAGATGAATGATTTTGCTGACCTGTTTCCCTCTCTGTTGGGTAATATAAGTATCTCTCACTCCTGCTGATAAAAACAGTTAATCTCTTGTGAAAGTCTCAGCATTTTTCCATACAAGCAGCTCTTTTACAAAAACTGCTCAAATAATTAGAGACCTTAGGAATAAGAAACTATTAAGTCAAAAATTATGCTCCTTAAATAAATGTTTCCTATGTAGGTTTCATTAAATTTTCACCAAAGACTAATAACTTAATTTGAGCTTCTCTTTATATAATTTTGGAACATTGTACTCTTTTATGAGAAAATGCTAGTAAGTTGTTTTCATTTTTATTTTTAAATGAATGGTGTTAGTTATTTTAGAAAATAACATCTTTATTCATTAAAGGCTTAGGGCACCTTATGAAATAATAGAAGGAGCACTATTTTGGGTCTATAATAGATGGATCTCTGAATGCCATATTACCTCATTGTTAAGTTTCAGGTTTGGAAATTTATGTAGCTTTAGTATATTTTAGGGCTGCTAAACAAAATTGGCCTCCTCACAGTGTTTCCAATAAAGGACCCCCTCCAAAAACCTAAAAAATTAACCATATACATTTTTCTTGTGAACTCCTTAAAGTTTTGAAATGTATATGTTAGTGGCACAGAAAGATATTTTTTCACTATTTATTTGATAATTGTAATTATTTTGATTACCAGTGTTCAAAGTTTCAGTTTTCCTTTTTTTTTACATAAGCATCAAAGATGAGAAAGGGAAAAATATAGGGATTTATACTTTTAAAGTTAACTTTTTAAACATGATACATACTAACTTTAATTTTATGATTAGTAACACATGCCAACATAAATAGACATAGACTACTGTTAACATGACAGCAAAGCCATGGCTCAATTTCTTTTAAAAACTGCTCACTGCAACGATTTTCATATAATTTCTTCATGCCTGTACATAAGACAGATAGGAATATGCAAATATATAAATCACAAGGATGCAGAAGTCTTCAACGTGTTACCAGTATTAGCATCTGGCCTGGATTGCAGAATTCATCTCTGGCACCATTTATTAAGATAAATTTTATTATCTAGTTTCTTACTTTATACTTAAAATCCTGAATCATGTTCAAAACTTGCAGGTTTTTGCAGTCACTAAATGTTTGTAATAAATCTCTTAAAATACATTAAATTATTTAAAATAATGACTAAATTTATTTTAAACATATTTATATGTGCTGGGTTAGGTGATATTAAACAACTTTTATTGGGTTTGTAGCACTCTGTTTTACTAGAAACTGTATATAGCCAATTGAAGCCTCCCTGAAGGCAGCATACAGAGTGATTATTCCCTGAATAGTTCACTGTTATTAACTGACATGCCAGTTCCTTCAAAGCACTTGACTAAAATTACTTATGAAAAAATTTCCAGGTGATGGAATGAACATAATGTTAAAAGTGCCCACAGTTTTTGGTGCTGCACACTGTTCTTCACACATTTAATCGTGACAGTAACCCTGGATAATAGCCATTATCTCCCATTTTATGGATAAGGAAACTGAAGATTAGATAGGTATAGAATGTTGTCAGGGTCTCACAGTCGATACTAGTCAAAGTCAAGATTTAAACCCACACTTTTTTATTCTCACTCACAGTATAGTCCTTTCTCCCTCATAATTTATTAAATTCCTCTGTTTAAACATATCAGTAAAAGATGGTGGAAGGATAGGGTAGATGCTTTAATTCCAAGCCCCAGAAACCTGTCCCATGTTTTTTCTGAGAGTTTGAAAACTAGGAAAGAATATTATAGTTTGACTGCATATTGGGAGTGAAAGGGAAAGCAATTAATCCAATCATAAAAAGGAGGTGCACTGAGCAAACAATTTAAGAAGAGTTTTTTCATAACTTTGAAGGCTTAAAAGCATAGCAGTTGGGCAATATATTTTATGAAATACCTGTTATTTAATATGAGGCCGTAATTGAAGCTAATTTAGTCTTTCAGGTATGTTTTAGAATACAAAACATGCTCATTATCCACTGACTTATTTTACAGCTATGTTATTGTACATGACCAACAATCTTGTTTGATTCACTTTTTAAAGAGGTAAATGAAGCACAATTATGTCTTCAAGCAACAAAAAAGATACCAATACTATAATTTAAAGTGACATCTAATGTCCAATCTGTCCTTAGAATAGATAATTTTATGCCACACAAAGTTTAAGTCATAATTGGATCGCTATCTTTTTATTATTCACTTGTATTTTCTATATAATTCTTGATAATTTGGCCATTGACATTAAATTATAACTAGAAGCACAAAGTGGACTCTTGCTTTGGAAATATAATTACAAAAGACAAGCAACCAAAAGCAAAAACAGCCTCTAAGATGCAATAGTAATGTATATTTGTTATTTGTCTTCCCAACGTTTGTTGGGTCTCTATTTCTTCTTCTTTCAGCTTTGACGCTTGAATGGTATATGATAGGCTAGAATAATGATCCCCAAAAGAAACCCAGATCCCACTCTCTGGAACTTGTGACTGCTATTTTATATGGCATAAGTAATTTTTCAAGTGTGATTAAGCAAAGGATCTTGACATAGGGAGATAATCCTGCATTACCTGGACAGTTTTGACATGTAAATTTCAAGGTTCCTTATATGAGGGAGGATAACTGTAGAAGAAGGCAACGTGACCACTAAAGCAAGATGTTACACTGTTGGCTTTAAAGACAGACAAAGGGGCCAAGAGCCAAAGAATGTATCTATAGAAGTTAGAAAGGCAAGTAAACGGATTCTCGCCCAGAGCCTCCAGGTAGAGCACAGCCTTGACACCTTAATTTTGACCTGGTAAGACTGGTTTCAGACTTCTGACTTCCAGAAATGTAAGAGAATAAATGTATGTTTTATTAGCCCACAAAGTTTGTGGTGATGTTTTAGAGCAGCCATAGGAAATTAATACAGATGGGGTTCAGGGGTGGAACCAGTGACCTATTTCTGTTTTTCTTTTTTTTTTTTTCTTTTTTCTTTTTCTTTTTCTATTTATTTATTTATTTATTTATTTATTTTGAGAACAAGTCTTTCACTGTCACCCAGGCTGGAGTGCAATGGTGCAATCTCGGCTCACTGCATCCCCTGCCTCCTGGTTCAAGCGATTCTTCTGCCTCAGCCTCCCAAGTAGCTGGGATTACACACCCAGCTAATTTTCTGTATTTTTAGTAGAGACGGGGTTTCACTATGTTGGCCAGGCTGGTGTCAACCTCCTGACCTCGTGATCCGCCCCTCCTCAGCCTCCCAAAGTGCTGGGATTACAGGCGTGAGCCACCATGCCCGGCCCACCAGTGACCTATTTCTAAGCTAATCAATATATCCCATTTTTCTACCCACAATCAGACAGTTCAAAATGGCTTAAGTTACCCAATCAGAGGTAAAAGCAGGAATGCTGAAAAGAGATAAGGGAGTTGTCCCATTAGGCTGAATCTTAGAGGATGTGAAAGCTGGAAAGCTGAAGCCATCTACTGTTCACAGGGGAAAACCTGCATAAGTGTAAAGCCAAATGGAGACCTGGAGAAGATGTGAGTGCAGAGAGCAAAAGACAGAAAGCAAAAAGAGTAGAGGAGTGCAAAGGAGGAGAATTTGCTAAGTGCTGACAGTATTTGATATCTCAAGTACCTCAAGATATATCTTAAATCACCCTGCCCCCTGCACTTCTGTTAAGTGAACGAATCAGTTTCCTATTTTCATAAACCAGGTTGGATGCCTTTTCTGTCATTTGCAAGTGAAAGGGCTACATGTGAACCCATCTTTAGGTTTGAGTTTTAATTTTTTTTTTTTTAAGTAACAAAGGTCAGTACAATTGTATGACTGATAGCATGTTTACTTTACTATGTAAACATCATTGGAGACTGTATGAACAGGCACACTTCAAATATTTAAAAGATAAGATTATAAGCAATAAATATTAGAGCTGGCCACATAATCATCAGGGAGTAGACTGGGAAGACAAACCCTAAGGGAGGAGGTTAATTTACTTGGGCAGGATTCCAGTCCTATTTACTTAGGGACTCTTTTGCCAAATTCTAGTAGGGGTCCTCATACCTAATGTATCAGGACACATTATCCAATCCTAAACTACTTTATATTATGAATAAAATATTGCTTTAACTGATCTTTGTCTTTTTAAATATTAAACAGCTGTTTAGACATTTCTTTTGGTGCTGTTTAGTTACCACTATGTTTCAGTCCCAGAGTAAATAGAGAAGATTATCTCCCCACCACCAACTCCTTTCACTTGCCACCAGCATAGAACATTTGTTTTCTGTGAAAAGAACCAATATTGCATTAAAAAATTAAAAGTCCATAGTTTGAAATAGACTTTGGTATCTGTAAAGTTACTATGGTGAGGTAAATTACTTGAGTGAAAGTATTGGATAAGTTCCACATTAGCTAAAAGATAGGACAGACAATTTGCAGATTGTACTTGCCGTTTTTGTAGGACATAGTCTTGTTAGGACTTTCTTTATTATCTTCAAGAGACAATTGTTCTAAGTAAAAATAGTAATAATGGCATAATAGAAATGTCCAGGATATAAATATGATTGTCTTAAAGTTTTGCCTGAAAATATGAGTATCAGATAAATCAATCACTCATAGACAGCCCTTAATTTTCTCAGATGATTTGATTTTCTGATGTAGTAGCTGATTTGCAGAATGTATGATACCTAGTATTAGTAAATAACAACACCAATTCCTCCCATAAAAAGTTCAATTAAGTGCTCTGTTCTAAGTCTTCCATTTGAGGCTATTTCTATTGGTAAAAAGTTAATAATGTGACAATCTATATATTTTGTTGTTAAATATAACTCCATATTGATTTGATATAATATCTAGATATATAATCCATGACTGATGACTACTTGGAGCCATCTTCTGAAGAAAGGGAGGAAGCTGTTGAAAACAGACCAATGGCCAACCAGCGATTCAGTCAAAGATGGTCACTATAATTTTACCAGTTTCAATGCCTTTGTAAATGTAGAAGAATATATTTTTACTGAAGTACAGTCATTCTGGCAGAAAAGATGGTTAGGAGTAGTTAGGAGCGGCTTATCAATTAGGACTAATTTATACCGTGAAAATATTAAACCTAGCTTGTTTTTGACACCACATGCTTAAGTGACTTGTTCTCTCTCTCTCATTAGCCTATAGATGTCAATGCTTCCACTGAACACAGAAAAATAATATGCTGTTTCTCATATCTACCTAACGGTGACCACTAGACTATCAAATACCAGAACTATAATTTACTGGCTTCATTACCAGCTTCTTCCTGAGATGTTAACTTGTCAGTACCTGGAGACCTTGTCTAAATTTCGTGATTTCTTTCACTTGGGACTTATAAGTGCAGTTTCATTATTCCTTTCTCTCTAATAAAAGTTTATGTTATAAATACAAACTTTAAATGATAAATGGAGAATCTCTGAATCACCAAAGAAATTTTTATAAAGACACAGTCTGTAAAATCTAATTCCCACATGACCCAGATACAACAAAGTACAAAACTTTTCATGTATTGGCTAGGCACGGTGGCTCACGCCTGTAATCCCAGCACTTTGAGAGGCTGAGGAGGAAGGATCACTTGAGGTCAGGAGATCGAGACCAGCCTGGCCAACATGGTGAAACCCCATCTCTACTAAAAATATAAAAATTAGCCGGGCATGGTGGTGCACGCCTGTAATCCCAGATACTTGGGAAGCTGAGGCATGAGAATCCCTTGAACCCGGGAGGCCAAGGTTACAGTGATCCAAGATCACAACACTGCACTGCAGCCTGGGCAATAGAGTGAGACTCTGTCTAAAAAAAACAAAACAAACAAACACACACACACACAAAACATGTTTTATGTATTAAGTAAGTAGATGAGTTAAGAAAACATGGTATGTGATTAAAATAGCAGTGAACCACATTCCAATGGCATATATACTTATTGCTTGGGATTTATGAGGGATTGGTTGCAGGACCCACCCCCTATACCAACATCCACTGATGCTCAAGTCCCTTATGGTGTAGTATTTGCATGTGACTCATGCACATTGTCCTGTATACTTTAAATCATCTCTCGGTTACTTATAATACCTACTATAATGCCCACACATCACTTCTTTAGTGTGGATTCAATGTAGCATACTTGGTGTGGCAAATTCAAGTTTTGCTTTTTAAAGTTTTGTGGTATGTTTTTCCAAACAGTTTCAATTCTTGGTTGGTTGAATCCATTAATGCAGCACCCATGGATATAGAGGGCTGACTGTATTTTTCAGTTATAGACACAACCTTAGAAGTATTTTATGCAGAACTGATAAAGAATCCGTAGCACTACAATGATTCATAATAACAAAATGGACTTCATCCTTAAGAAATATCCAAATGAGTCGCTTCTAATTTAAATTTTTATAGCTAAATTAATTCAAAACCTTATTTCACGAATTTAATTTTCTACAATAAAGTAAAAAAATAGATAAATCACTTATCAAGAGAAAAAATAAGCTTTCTAAAACCTATGCCCTAGATTAAATACATATCCATTACAGTCTCTTACATAGTTTCTATTTATATGACCAAAGTTGACATTCATGATGACTGACCCTGAATCACTGTTGAGTATTGAATAATCAGAAATAAAATTATTTTCTTTACACAGCATACTAATGTTGTTCTTAAAAATTCACTAAAGTCTTCGATTTTAAAAATGCAATCTATACTTTATTATTATTATTTTTTAAAAGAGCCACTCATGCAAGCAAGTACAACAAACACACAGTGCTAAAAGACATAGTCGAAAAAGCAATTCCTTGATCAAGTCCATCGAACTTTTCATTCTTCTTCCCAGAAACAAAACAAAACAAAAAAACACTTTCAATGTTTTAAGTTCTTTCTTCAGGTTTGCTTTCTTGTAATATTCAGTAATGCTCCTAGGGTTGTTTGTTTGTTTTTGTTTTTAATTACATGCCTTATTTATTGGCTTCTTTTAGGTATTGAGGATTTACCTCTTTTGCACCACCCCAAATCATGTCCTTTTCCCTATCGTCACAAACTAAATAAACCATATTTTAAATTCTCAGTCTAGCTTTACTTCATTATATGTATGCAATTATTGTTCACTGTATTTCCAACCCTATCATGTTCAAGTTTTCAACTAGGAATTAATAACAGCCTTTTTAAAAAAGGCTTAACTTACTATGTATTTATGGCAAATTATTTTCCCTAACCTCCAAATATTTAGTAGTAATTTTTTCAAAAATTTGCTTATCAGATAATATGTTAGTTTTACTGGCTTTTCATCTAGACCATCCTCTGCATTCATCTATCCTTCTTGGTCTAAATTAGACTGATTTCTTACTGGGTCTGGTACTTTCTGGTAATTCTAACCTTTTTTACCGGTCTCCTGGGATCACCTCTTTCCTGGATCCCATGTCTTCCTCTGTCTCAGCTTATTCTCTAATTTTGCTGTAATTACATCTTTTGGTAGCTTCTAAGGAAAAACTCATGAAAGATTTATTTTTGAGACATTGTATTTTTGAAAATATTCTCTCATTACATTTTGTTTTCATTTTTGTTGTTGTTGGTGGCGGTGGGTTTTTTGGGGGGCTTTTGTTTGTTTGTTTGTTTGTTTGTTTGTTTGTTTGTTTGTTTTTGAGAAGGAGTTTCACTCTTGTCGCTCAGGCTAGAGTACAATGGTGCGATCTCGGCTCATTGCTACCTCCACCTTCCAGGTTCAAGCGATTCTCCTGCCTCAGCCTCCCAAGTAGCTGGGGTTACAGGTGCATGCTACCAAGCCCGGCTAATTTTTGTATTTTTAGTAGAAATGGGATTTCACCACGTTGGCCAGGCTGGTGTCGAACTCCTGACCTCAGGTGATCCACCTGTCTTGGCCTCCCAAAGTGCTGAGATTACAGGCATGAGCCATAGTGCCCAGCTTCTCTCCTTACATTTGAATGATAGCTTAGCTGGGCATAGAATTTTAGGTTCAAAAAGCATTTTCCTTCAGAACTTTAAGGCATTGCTTCTCTTTCTTCTAACAATCAGTGCTGCTACTGACAATGCCAATGACACTTAATTTTATTTCTCTGCATGTATATTTTTCCCCATCTTTGGAAACTCTTAGAAAATCCTCTTTGAACCTTGTTTTCTGAACTTTTGCAAGGATGTGACTTGATTTTTTTTAATGTCCTGTGCCAATCATTTCTTAGTCTTTTGTACTCTAAGAGTTCATGTTTTTAAATTTCCTCACCTCTACTTTCTCTGTTGTCTCTTGAACACTTATCATTTGAATGTTGGAACTCCTGGTTTGAATTCAAATTCTTTTCTTTTACATGCTACTTCATAACACTGTGTCTTTTTCTACCTAGATGATATTTCTTTTAATAAATATTCCAATATGCCTATGGAAAAATTTTAACTGTATACTATTATACATAAGATAACCAGTAGATTTTTATTATTATATCACTTTTTATGATATCATATTTCTTTTGTTGTCATAATGTCTTCTTACTCACTGAAGCTATTATAGTTTTATTTTTCTGTTATGCTTTTCTTTGATTACTTCCCCTTGTCCCTTTCAGTTTTTTATGTTTGTTTTTGGGGGTTCATCTGTTTCAATTTACCCTTTCTGAATGAAGGCCTTCCTCAAATGACTGGAGACTCTTGGCTATGTATTTAGATTTGAAACTGAGGAATGCCAGTATCTGGAAAGGCATCTTTTGAGTAAAGAATGGGGTTGAAAGGAGAGCCCTTTGGATCACTGGAGAAGAATCAGTGAATCGTCTGCTTAGGGTGGGAGTTGGAGATGTGAGGGAAGGGATGGAGGGTATATGTGCTGCCTGCTAGTGTGCTTACAAAGAGGCCAAAGATCCGTCAGCTCATGTTAGTTTCTTACCAGATCTTCATGGTTTCAGACCTGATGTCACCACAGTCTTCTATTTAACCTCAGGTCTCCTGGTTCAGAGTTTCAGAGTTGGGTAAGTA
Organism: Pan troglodytes; assembly: GCF_028858775.2. Lineage (NCBI taxonomy): Eukaryota > Metazoa > Chordata > Mammalia > Primates > Hominidae > Pan > Pan troglodytes. Next base: position 156,014,153 of record NC_086015.1, read on the forward strand.
GAGAGTAAGTAGAGAGAGGAGGAGTGGTCGAGAGAAATAATTTCCTTCCTGTGAAGAGTGAAGGTGGAGACCTGGAGTTCCAAACCAAACCTAGGTTTCTCTTCCTTCACCATGTATATAGTCTTTCAACCAATCTTCCTGTTCTCACACCCTCTTTTGGCACCTGGCATTTCCAAATGATGACCCTTTTACATGCAAATTCATTCACTTCCTGTGGAAGTTCTCAACTTCAAGATATAGCTCTCTTTTTTTCTGACACATCAATTAACACCACTCTCCAAAATTTGCTTAAATCTTTCATACCTTAATGTCTCATCCCCTGCTTCTTTTCACCCCTTATGCGTTAATATTATTTTTTGGCCTTATTACTATTTTAACAGTATATTGGAAACTAAGGTGGTCTCCATAATATGTAAAGGGAATACTCAAAAACAATTTTGGGTTAATTGTCCTCAAATTTTTTCAATAGACTTTATTTTTAGAGTAGTTTTACCTTTACAGCAATATTGAACGTAAAATACAGATAGCTCTCATTTACTCCCTGTCCCCCACATACACACAACTTCCTCCACTATCAACATCCTGCACCAAAACGGTACATTTGCTATCTTTGACGAACCTACACTGACACATCGTTATCACTTTAAGCCCATAATTTACATTAGAGTTTACTCGTGGTGTAGTACTTTCTATAGATTTGGAAAAATTTATAATGACACATATCTACATTATAGTATCATACCAGATATATTCACTGTCCTAAAAGTCCCCTGCACTCTGCCTATTCATCCCTCCCTCCCCACTAACCCCTGGTAAGCACTGATCTTTTTTACTGGATCCATAAGTCTTCCTTTTCCAGACTGGCATTTAGTTGGAGTTAAACAGTGTGTAGTCTTTTCAGATTGGCTTCTTTTACTTATTGCTATTCATTTAATGATCCTCTATGTCTTTTTATAGCTTGATAACTCACTTATTGTTAGAGTCAAATAATATTTCATTGTCTGAATGTACCAGAGTTTATCCATTCACCGAATGAAAGACATCTTGGTGCTTCCAAGTTTTGGCAATTATGAATAAAGTTGCCATAAACAATCGTGCAATATTTTGCATGGACATAAGTTTTCAACTCATTGGGGTAAATACCAAGGAATGCAATCACTGGATCTTACAGTAAGAGTATGTTTAGTTGTATAAGAAACTGCTAAGCTGTTTTCTAAAGTGGCTGTACTGTTTTGCATTCCCACCAGCAAGGAATAAGACTTCTGTTGTTCCATGTCCTCTCTAGCATTGGTGTTGCCAGTGATTTGGGTATTGGCCATTCTACTAGATGTGTAGTGGTATCTCATTGTTTTAACATGCAATTCCCTAATGATATATGATGTTGAACATCTTTTTATATGCTTATTTGCCATCTGAATATCTTTTTTGATAAGAAATCTATTCAGATATTTTGCCCATTTTGTAATTGGGTTGTTTGCTTTCCTATTGTTGAGTTTTAAGAGTTATTTTTATATTTTGGGTAACAGTTTTTAATCAAATATGCCTTTTGCAAATACTTTCTCCCAGATTCATCCTGTCTTCTTATTCTTTTGACTGAGTCTTTTGCATAACTGAAATTTTATATTTTAATAAAGTCCATATCAATTATATTTTAATAAAGTCATCATATCATGGATTGTGCCTTTGTAAGAAGTTATTACTATGCCCAAAGTTGTCTAAATTTTCTCTAATGTTATCTTTTAAAAGTTTTATTGTTTTGCATTTTACATTTAGGTCTATGATCCATTTACAGTTAATTTTTATGAAGGGTGTAAGATCCATGTCTAGATTCATTTTTTTCATATGGGTATCCAGTTGTTTCATCAGCATTTGTTGAAAAGACTGTCTTTTCTCTATTGTATTGCCTTGGCTCCTTTGTCAGAGATCAGTTGATTACATTTCTGTGAGTCTATTTCTGGGCTCTCGCTCTCTCTCTTTTTTCAGACATGCAGTGGTGCAATTATGGCTCACTGCAGCCTTGACCTACTGGGCTCAAGTAATCCTCACACCTCAGCCTCCCAAGTGGCTGGGACCACAGGCATGCACCACCACACCAAGCTAATTTTTGTAGTTTTTGCAGAGTTATGGTTTTGTAAGGTTTCCCAGGCTGGTCTTAAACTCCTGAGTTCAAGGAATCCATCTACCTTGGCCTCCCAAAGTGCCAGGATTATGGATGTTGAGCCCCTGCAACTGGCCCTGGGCTCTCTATTCTATTCCATTGATTTGTCCATTTTTTTACCAATACTACACTATCTTAATTAATATAGCACTATAGCTTTATAGTAAGTGCTAATGTTGGGTAGTGTCATACCTCTGACTTTGTTTTCATCTTACAATATTGAGTCAGCTATTCTAGATCATTTACTTCTCCATATAAACTTTAGAATTAGTTTGTTAATATCCTCAAAATTACTTGCTGAGGTTTTGATTGTGATAGCATTGAATTTATAGATCAAGTTAGTAAGAACTGACATCTTGACAACACTTACCTGTCTATTTATGGGCAAGGAATTTCTCTCCATTTATTTAGTTCTTTTAAAAAAATTGTTTTTTATCAGTTTTATAGTTTTCCTCATAGAGATCTTGCACGTTTTTTGTTAGATTTATACTTAAGTATTTTGTTTTTGGGTAGTGCTAAGGTAAAAGGTCTTGTGTTTTTAATTTCAAACTTTACTTCTTCTTTATACAGGAAAGCAATTAATTTTTGTATGTTAACTTTGTATCCTGCAACCTTGCTTTAGTTCAAGGAATTTTTTGTTGATTCTTTCGGATTTTCTACCCAGATCATCGTGTTACCTGCGAACAAAGACTTTTATTTTTTGCTGCCCAATATGTATTACCACCCCCGCCCTCCTCACCGCCACCTTTTTTTCTTGGTTTATTGCATTTGCTAGGACTTCCAGTATAATGTTGAAAATGATCGGCGAGATGGACAGCTTTGCCTTGTTCCTGATCTTAGTGTAAAAGCTTCAAGTTTCTTACCGCTAAGTATGATGTTAACTGTAAATATTTTGTAGATGTTCTCTATTAATTTAAGGAAATTCTCCTCTATTTCTAGTTGGCTGAGAGGTTTTTTTTTTAATCAAGAATCAGTGTTGGATTTTGTCAAATGCTCTTTCTGCATCTATTGATATGATCATGAGATTTTTTCTTCTTTAACCTATTCATGTTCAGGATTACATTAACTAATTTTATATATAGAACCAGCCTTTCATACCTGGTTCAAATCCTGGGATAAATCCCACTTAGTCGTGGTGGGATTGTTGGATTTTATTTACTAATATTTTGTTGAGGATATTTGCATTTATGTTCATGAGAGATACTTGTCCGTGGTTTTCTTTCTTTTTTGAGATGAAGTCTCACCGTGTCTCCCAGGTTAGAGTGCAGTGGTGCGATCTCAGCTCACTGCAACCTCCACCTCCCGGGTTCAAGCAATTCTCCTGTCTCAGCCTCCTGAGTAGCTGGGATTACAGGCACAGGCCACCACGCCTGGCTAGTTTTTGCATGTTTAGTAGAGACGGGATTTCACCATGTTGGCCAGGCTGATCTCAAACTCCTGACCTGAGGTGATCAGCCCACCTCGACCTCCTAAAGTGCTGGAATTACAGGCAAGAGCCACCATGCCCAGCCTGTGGTTTTCTTTCTTATAATGTCTTTGGTTCTAGTATTTGAGTAATGCTGGCCTCAGAGAATGAGCTAGAAAATAAGTACTCCTTTTGCTTCTGTCTTCTGGAAAAGATTGTAAAAAATTGGTATAATTTCTTCTTTTTTTAAAAAAAAATTAACATCCACTGAAGAATAGAGTTTTCAAATCTCCATGGATAATAGGAAGTACATGGCAAAATAAATAAATAAATAAATAAATAAATAAATAAATAAATAACAATTCAGAAATTCATTTTCATTCTACTAGGATGTTGAGGGGAAAAAGTGGAGGAGTTATCATTTAGCATACAGAGTAATGCAAGCTAGTAAATATTAAATCTGTTATTTTCCTCCTCTTCTTCCTCACTTCAGAGGTTCTCCTGTTTATAAGGTAGGAGATGTCGCGTTAGTTAAGGTGGGAGAAGAGACAGTTTAAGCACTTTAAAAAAATCTCATGAAAATAAAATCTTGAAATACTATAGGAAAGTTTTAAAATATATATGTATAAACAGTTTATTTTTATCCTTGAATATAAAGCATCACATATAAGTATACACACACACACACACACACACAAACACACACACACACACTCCCACTGCATTAGGTCTTCAGTTTGAAGGACAAATAAAATTGAAAAGATAGAGAGGACAGTGAAGAGAATAAATGTCAAGAAGAAAGATTGAGAGGCTACAGTATTACAGAATATGTGGAAATAAAAGTCTATTGCCTCGACAGAAGAATAGGGTTTGGAAAGGAAGTATTGGACTATTATAAAGAGCCTCAAACAATCTTAGTGTAAATAAAATGGGGAGAAAATGTAAGTTTTTTGAGCACTAAAAAAACATGATAAAAGTTTCAATTTAGAAAAAAGAAAGATAATAAAAAATATTTTTGCTGTGCTGCCTGCAGACCCATATTATCTACTTCCTTATAATAGTGTTTCAAAGGCTATTCTAAGTAGCCTATAATAAAATTATAATCCAGATTTCATGGTATTAAGTATTTATATAGTAAATGGTAAAAACAAGTACTTAAGGAACACTTTTATCATAGATATTATATAAAGAGTATATAATTGACTGGGTATAGAATCTCAAATATCTAAATAGTTTCCTTGCAAAGTACAAGGTTTTGAAACAACACTTCCTTAAATTTATATAGCATATGTTTTTCCAAGTAGCTCAAAGTACGAGTCCATTACCCAGTTCTCAAAATATCCCAAGAGATGGGTAGATAGAGAAATTAATACTCCCAATTTGCAGAGAAAGAAACTGCATAGAAAGGCTAAGTGTTAATTATCAGGCTGTGAGGGAGCAAAGGCTAGAATCCAGGAATGATTCTACTTTTTTCTTTTTTTTCGAGACGGAGTCTTGCTCTGTTGCCCAGGCTGGAGTGCAGTGGTGCGATCTCGGCTCACTGCAAGCTCCGCCTCATGGGTTCACGCCAATCTCCTGCCTCAGCCTCCCCAGCAGCTGGGACTACAGGTGCCCGCCACCATGCCCGGCTAATTTTTTTGTCTTTTTGTTTTTTCTTTTTTTTTAGTAGAGACGGGGTTTCACCGTGTTAGCCAGGATGGTCTCCATCTCCTGACCTCGTGATCCGCCCGTCCTGGCCTCCCAAAGTGCTAGGATTACAGGCGTGGGTGAGCCACCGCGCCCGGCCTGATTCCACTTTTTACAGCCTTGTGATATTTGTGTACCAAGGGTTTTGAGTTCTAGATAATATTTGTTGTATCATTCCTGCAAAGTAATCTAAATTTACATAGAGAATACCTTATCTTAGCTGTTAGTTAAGTTAGCTGTCTCTACTTAAAAAATAATTTAGTAGGAGAAAAGGCAGGTGTTAAGAACTGTATTAGAAGCTCAAGTTGCCGAGTTTGGAAAAGCAAAATGTAAGGGTTACTGGGTAAGAATGCAGAATTATTAGATCATTGTTGGCACACTCCACTGAAGATAAAAGGAAAACTTCAATCATTTTCACAGAGGTTTACACTAACTATCAAGTCCTGATGTTTTTAACTGCTGCAAAGCACAAAAATATGCAGCACTGAGATTTCATCATTGAGTAAAAGCACACATCACATGGAAAGCACTGAGTTGCTTACACTAGCTAGACTAGGAAACAGTCATTCATCTCAGATGCCTTTGTGCCCCTAAGGGAAATACACCAGAGAGAGCCCCTTCTTGAGGCCCCTTCTAGTATTCTTAACTTAGTACTATCACAAGAAAGCCATTGGAGTAACCCTAATATTTTCAATACCTTGAGCCTAATGGATCCCATTTACTCATAATCCAGAATTTAGCAAATGAAATAGTGTTTGAGTTTTAATGTTTACTTTCCACAGGTAATATTTTATCTTACATATTTAGGGTCACAAGCGCATTTAAAAGTACTAGTTGTATTTGCATTTATTACTCTACCCTTAACCAACAATTTGCATGGCTCTGAAAATCAATTTCTTACATTTTCTTTTCCCTTCAATTCTTTCTTTCTGTTTTCTGTGATGTGGTGTACTCATCCTTTCTACAATGTGGTTTTTCCCACTTGGCACGTCCTCCTGTCTCCCTCACTCATTTATAGGCTTCTACATTTCTGCTCTCCCAGAAGGACTTTATCCCCATGATTAGGACCTTCTGATCCTTTCTTTTCCTTCTAATAATACCCAGTAAATTTTTATTTAAACCTCCATCTTGCCTGCTCCTCCCAGCTCCCTTCCTGTGACTCTTCTAGTTAATAATCTCAGCCATCTGGCTCCCAAATCTTTTTCTGTAATCTGTTTCGGTATTAGGAGGTACTTTATCCTTACATGCTTCTTTTGGAGAACTGCCATGTTTTCATATATTGGTTTTAATTAGGAGTTTGAGTTATTATTTTTTTTACAAAACTTTCTACGTGGTATCTCTGCTTTGCCCTAGTTTTATTTCCTATAGCTAATGAGTTTTTTAATACCCTCATTGTCAAATTCAGCAGCTTTTAATTTTATTGATTTACTTTGACATTTATTCGTATTTCACTTGCCATATATTCCTTTTTAAGTTTATGATCCTTGCCTTTGTCTCAATGCCTTTATTTTCTCCTGTTTCCTTTTTTTTTCTGTTTTCCATTTCTATAAAACCCTAACTCTTCAGCAGATAACTACCTTTTCATTATCTGTGAAGATTAAATTGGAAAAAAATGTAAAGTGCTGTGGACTTGGCACAGTAAGTGCTCACTAAATATTTGCTGTTATTTTTATAATCATCTTGGCAATGGCTGTGAATAACCACTATAACCTAAACCACTTAGCTTAGCTCACCCTATTTTCAAAAACACCTATTTTTTATTTTTCATTATGTCTACTTTCCTGTTTCCGATTTTCAGTTTCTCTTTGGATCTTCCTTATATTTTCCAATAAAGAATTTTTTTGGTCTTGTTGTTGTGTTTAATGACTCTTATTACAACTTCTTACTGATGTATTTTTGAATACTTGTTCCTTGTGTTATTTACTGTCTTTATGTTTTCATCTTTGTTCTTTTAATGGATTCACACTATAATCTCTTTCATTTTTGTATCTTACATGCTGTCTTTTATGTTTGATTTTTTAAAGTTTCATTTAGAACTATGTAAAAATGCTACATATTTATGCCATCTACCATTTCAATTCCTTTCCATCCAATAACTTCTGAGCAGAGAATGTTGGGATATAAAGATTTTGCAGTCACTTAAGGGTTAAGAGCTTTATCTTTGTTACTGGAAAGAAAATGATGGTTTACCTAATTCAGATTCTTGATCTAAACTTAATTGCTGCACCATGATATCTCTTAAGGAAATCTAGCTCTCTTCCTCCCTTTACACTGCTTCCCTGTGTTTTGGGTATCAAGCTTTCCGCTGTTGTGTCAGTCTTTCCTGTTTAGGATTGCCAGTACACTCTAGTTTTCATTCGTTTACCTTCTTAATATTATTTGTATCCTGTCATCCTTTAGAAAAAGGTAAGATATGTATCTATACTGACAGGAAGGCAGAATGCAACCATATATGTAACCCGATTTATGATATACACATAAATATATATTCACATGAATATAATTAAAGGAGAAAAATCTCTTGGACTATACCCTAGAGCACCTTGAGTTAACAACTTGAGTAGGTGTTAACACTGATTGCTCTAGGGTGTGGAAGCTTGCAACTGTTTTTCTGTATGTGTGTATGTGCGTGCATGTGTGCACATGTGTGTTTGACATCTCTGCAGTATTTACAAAAATCCTATTCCTGGGTAATTAGTTGAGTCATTTTTGTTAGAAATGAAATACACTTTAAAAGTGATTGGTAAGCCTCTTTATTTCATCATACTTGTCATTCTAACAGGCTCACATAAGCCAAAATTATAAGAAACAGTTTGTTCAAGCAGTCTGCAAAAGGAATGTAGCTGATGCCATTAAATTAGAAACACTTTCCTCTCTAAAAATGCCATCACATCATTCCTTTCCAGAATGAGGAAGTCTGATAACAATTAAATTCTTTCTTTCTTTGGTGCTGTGACCCTGGCAGTAAGCCACAGCTTTCCCAATCAAATTTGAGATGTTCCACATGATAATCAATAGTCCTCCAGCTTCCCTTACCAAAGAGCCACACAAGTCTCCCTTCCTTCATTTTCAATCCTGCTTCTCTCTGTCACACACACACATACATACACACACACGTGTACGCATACATGTGTGCTTTTCATTTCAGGGTGCTATAGTTGTATAATCAGTCTTTTGAGGCCTTAAGTTATTGCATGTTTTATCTTTAGGTTCTGCTTTATCCAGACTTGTAGGAAGTTTATCAGTTCTTAAAGGTTTCTTTAAGGCCCAACTTTTCTTTTACCACTTACTCCTTTTTTTTTTGGCCTCCCCTCATTGCCCAAAAATTTACAGCTCATTTCCTTAATATATCTCCTTATATATCACCATATACCATATTCCTCATACAACAATTTCCTCATAGAACCTTTTTACACATAATATATTTAATGTTGTATATTTACATCTTCATAATGATATATTTCTCCTACAGTCTTTCCTTCTACAAGGAAAATGGAATGGGTTCCCTTCTCTCTCTCATATTCTAACTCTAAGTACTTCTAATCAAAATGGTCTTTTCCGAGGTAGGGAGAGTTTGTCTTCTTTCCTTCAAAAGGAAAAAAAGTCCCAGCTGATTTACAGACCTACCTCTTATTTATCCTACCTGCTGTGTCTGTTTCCCTTTTCCTTTTCCCACCATGGCCTGAGTGGCAACTGTTTTATTTCCCCATCTGCTCTTGAGATGCCTATTCCATGTCCTTCCCTTCTCTTAGAGCCCCACATCCTTTTCCTGCATTTATTTTGAGCAGATGTTACCAGGAGCAGATGTCACCCGTTCTTTCATTTCCCCTTTCATTGATTATAACATGCTCTTGGGTGAATACTATAAAGGTGACCTTCCTCCCCAGTAAAACTATACAGAATTTTTCCTTTCCTTTTTGTTAACTAAGAACACCAACCTTATCCTTCATTCCTAAACTACCTTCCCTTACTTCCTGCACACTCAGTTTATGACTTTGTAAAGTCTAAGTTGGGTATACCTCCGAGTGACCCCACTCTGGTGACAATCTTTGCCTGTCTCTAATGAAAATAATTCAGTCAGTAGTCAAGCTCAGCTCCCCCTTGCCACGACTGTCCTTCACACATACATTTTAAAAACCAAACCCTCATCAATCTGCCATGTTGTTGGGTGATGCTAACCTTGCATGGTATCTTACTAATGTCTCTGACAGCCGATATTTCATGCCTGAAGAGAATAAACATAGCCTTTACCCAGGACTGGTTAACACAATCACCACAAACTTTTTCCAGCCTTGCTTTCCACTTTCTCCTGAGGCACTCATTCTGTAAACCAAATGCGATTTCTCTGCTGCTCTGAAGCTCATGTCAAACTCCTTATTTCCAGGGACTCAAATTACTGTAAATATGTCCCTTTGGTTACCTTCAACTGAATTAATAGAGTCCCAGTAGCAATTACATGACCTGTGGCTGGTTTTTGTGAGGGAAGCAGAACCTCATAACTTATCTTTCATTGAAGAAAGCCTTCCACTTTCCCAGCAGAAATGCCAAGGTTATTTTCTTTCTTTCTATCATACTTTTCTCCTTACACCTTCAGCTAAGGCAAAATGGATGATACAATAGTATTTTTTGGACTTCTCCCTCCTTAGTTCATTCATTCTGCCCAGTTTCTTCATTTTCTCTGGAGACCTCTACTTGAGTGTACTCCTTGGCAGTTAATTTTCACCAATCTCTCCACTAAAGCAAGGTGGAAGAATGCAGCAGGCTCCCAGGGCCTGTGTTCATCTCTCTGGGAGCACTGTTTTTCCCAGCAGTCCCTGCATGGTCACAGGTACAACTCTCCTGGAATTTGCCTGGAGATTTGCCTGCCACAGTTGCATTTCTTGAAACTCTTCTTTTTCTCCTCTCCCCTCCAACCCACCAATCACATCCATGGTCACATTGCTTTCTACACCAGAGATGGTAATTATCTCATTAGTTGATCCTCTCTGCTCCAATATCACCTAAGTAGCTAGTAGCTTGCCATTCTTTTTTTTTTTTTTTTTTTTCCCCCTTGAGGTCTGTCACTCAGACCCTGGAGGAAGGCAGGAAGGCTCTGATCACGTGGCCCATCCCCTTCTCCTCCAGGCCAAAGTGAACTGAACCATACTATTCAGATTTTCCTCAGGAATCTATCATTGAATATAAGGCCAGGCTTTGAGTATCCACATTGAGTCATGTCCATACAGAAAGAGAGAGAACTGGTCAACAGAGAAAAGGAAAGAGAGGGGAGGAAAAAGAAAAGGAGGTAAGGAAAGAAAAGTAAGTAGTTGAACAGAGAAAGGCAGAGAACAGGGATCCTTTGTCTGTGGAGTAGACAGAGTAGGCAAAATTCTTGATTTTCAATTTCCTATGCCCACTTCCTTGTGAGCTCGTACTGTTTTATTTACCCAGTAAAGTCACTATATTTGCTGACGCTGGTTTTGATGGATTTGGTTTCTTATATCCAAATGCCTCCTTATCAAGATACACCCGTTAATGTAAAAACAACGAGTCTATTATAAATAATAATGATGATAACCATAATAATTATAGCTACCATTTATTTTGCACTTACTATTTGCTAGGCACAGTCCTAAACACTTTACATACAAGAACACATTCTCACAGCTATATTGTCATATAAGGATTATTTGATAGAAACATTAACGCAAGACAAGTTTGGCAATGTATCTTAGTTATACAGCTTGTAAGTGGCCCTAGCTGACCTTTGAACCCAGTTCTGTCTCTTCTCCAAGCCTGTGGGTTTAACCATGTGCCATGAACTAATCCATAAAAAGCACTCTAAACAGTGCCTGGCACATGTATGTCACAATTCAAGTTTCCTAAACCCTTCAGGCATGTTAGCCCTGGACAGAAGCAGCTATAGCATTTTTAAATTGGCATACAAAGCAATGTCAGGCAAGATCACATAAAACCTTGCTACTCAGAATGTAGTGGCTGGATGAGGAGCTTGGATGTCAAAGGCAACTTGTTAGAAATGCAAACGCTTTGGCCCCATCTCATACTTAAAACTGTGTTTTAGGAAAATCCCCTGGGTGATCTGAATGCACATTCAAGTGCGTTCACATGAGTGAGACTCAAAGTAGATGTTTCCAGTGAGGAAATTAGTATTTTACTTAGGTAGTTATTATCACTATGAGGATCTGTAAGATAAATATTTAGCTGCGGTATCAGGTGTCTAGAACTAAGGCTGAAAAATGAAGAAAAACAAAACTAATTTGAGATACTGAGGTTCTGCTAAACTCTATCATTGAAAACATAAGTATATCAAGAAGTAACTGATTATTGTTTGCCTGAAGCATTACCTAGTCTCTGTGTTGGTTCTTTTCTAACTACAAATAACTGTTTATATATTGATTTTATTTTATAAACAATGTATGGGACTATTTCTTCTTACTAGGTTGACTCATTTGGTGCTGTCTTTGGCTACCCAGATATCTTTCCATAAGAATGTCTAAATTTTGGCTTGTTATAAGAAGACTGTCTGGAATTAACTTATTTTGCCAGCTTTTCCACAAGAATTTCAACTAAAAGTAGCACCAGAATAATTTATAAAAACGGATACAATTAATGCTCATCTTTTTAAAGTTAGTTTATATTTTCGGTGCTACTGGTGAAAATTTGTCACCAACTCTTTGGAGAAACAAATTCCAAAATCTGAAAGGTGACACCAACTGCAATTAACTTTAATCTTGAAAAGTGTGAAACACTCAGGACATAATTGAGATCAACATCCCAGGAGTAAACTGATGGAAGATGTGACTTACATAAGAAAAACAGGGGTATTTCTTTATTCTTACACATGATTTTCATTTGCTTACTTGGAATTAAGCTTATGTATTCAAAATACAGATGTACCAAAAATCAGTAATTGACATATGATAGATGTAATAATGACAAATAACTCTCAAATAATGTCATATTTTTATTCTTGGTGGTATCATAGGAACTCCGTATGGTTTCATAATTATGGTATAAGACCAAAGATTTAAGCAACTGGCTCTAAAGATACTTGTGTACCCCCAGGCTTTATAAATATTTATTTCTCTGTTTTCTTAAAATGCTAAGTATATAAGGAAATTGTAGAACAGCTGGCATGTAATACAGGATTTCTAGTCTGTTATTAGTAAATGTTCTAAGACACGCCTTTAATAAAACAGAGATGTCAAAGACAAAGACAGCAAAGGAAATTTTTATCAGACAAGGATGATTAGAGAAAGTTCTACAAGACAGGATGGACTAAAGTTTTTTACTCTGTATTTTAACAAAAATGCTTTTTGAAAGTATTGTAAAGTGCTCAGGACTAGGGACTAGGGCTTCATGTAGATAAGATAAGAGAAGTAAATATTTTAAAAGGAAGTATAAGAAAGGAGTTCCCTTGAATACTTATTCTTAACTTTGGAAGCTAGAAACTTTCTAAGGATGGAAGAAGGTTTAGGTGGCCTGGGATCTGACAGGTACTTGTAAGTGAAAAGGCACATATAGAGAACTTAGCTCAATGACATATGATTCAATAGGGACATTGGCCACATGACTGCATAGCTTGCATCATCTCACCACCGTCCAGGCACCTCCCAACACACCCAGATTTAAACCTAAATAATAGAAAAGCTATGCTCAGTGATATTTCCGAAACCTTCTTCCTATGCCTGTGCAAGTATCTTGCTTTCTCTTCCTCTGTCCCCCAAATACTGTTCAGGCACTATTTCTCCTCCTGTACTTCCCTCTTCCTCCTCCCTCTCCCACTTCTTACTCTTCTTCTTCATTTCACTGTCTGCTTTTATTATTATTATTATTATTATTATTTATTATTATTATTTCCTCTCCCCTCTCCCCGCTGGCCTCCTGTTTCTTGCTCTCTTGCTCTCTTCTCCCTTTTTCCTCACTCAACTTCAGATCAATCCTGCTGGGTATATTCTGTGTCCTATACCCCTGCTGTGATTCTTAATGAAATAAATTTCAGGAAGCCTACTGATTGGATCCATGACAAGAGTATAATTTATAGGAGCAGCTGGGCCCTCCTTGGCACAGGACAATCCTAATTTTTTCTCTGTATACTCTCTTTCCAATTCTGCTCCATCTTAGCCTTCTCCTTCTCCTACTTCATTGGAGAACATCAGCTGGGAATTCCTTACACTTCTCCTATTTCTTTCTCTTATTTTCTTCTTGGGGAAGGAAAGGGTCTCCTCCCTTTCCTAAAGTGAATCTCAGAAGTTCAATTTAGAAGGATATCCTAATGATATCCTTCTAAAGGATATGAGATGAACCTTTATCTCATAAATCAGGGTCTCATCGTCTCTCCTCCGTAAATCCTAACAGCTGTCTTACCTATCAGCTCCCAACTTCCTTCATATTGCTACCAGAATTAGGTTTAGCATTTGCGGTATGATATTTATTTAGTCAAATCTGATGGTTTTTTGGTCTCTACTCAGATGGGAGATTTCATATTTTATGTTTATGAGAAGTTTCTTTTTCCCTTTTCTGCCTGTGGCCCTCAATTGGAATTTTTCCAATGATTTTCCCATTCTTAATGATTGTTGGATTTTCTGTGGCTTAAAGAAAAATAAAATAGAGATTTTCTAAATATGGTAATAAAAATCTTTGTAAACATAATAAGGGCAACCTTTTTGTTTATGAGTCTAAAACTCAACAGATCTGATGTCCCAGTGATTTTCTCTCTCAGGTTATATGTAAATCGCTGGCTATTTTTAAGAAGCCTATGTAGAGAAGTGGAATATTTAGAAGCTTCTGAAATACTCTTTGACTATCAATAACTTCAATATCTGGCTTAGAATTTTCTCTCCTGAGGGAAGGCTTCTGGGAGTAACGCTTTCTAAACGCAATCTGTGCTGGCCACTAAAAGTTAACGTTTCTATCAGTGCCCCGTATTTGCTTTTTTTCATCATGGGATAGTGGCCGAATGCATAGACTTCCGTGACAAACAGCCTACATTTAAATCCCAGTGTCTACTGTGTGACTATGGGTGAATTACTTAACCTCCCTGTACCTTAGTTTCATCACTTATAAAATGGGAATGCAATGGCCAAATATCATCATGCATATTTTAAGGGTGAAAAGAGATAATTCTTTTTACATGTACACAGTACTTGAGTGTACAGGAAAGGCCTATTATTATTGCTATTGTATATTTGCTATTATGGTTAGCTATATATATTATTTACATTTCCAACTAAATTGTAAATCTCTTGAAGTCAGGTTCTTACATTGTTACTTAAATATAAGGGCATAAGAAGGGCAGCCTTTTTGTTTATGAGTCCAAGACTGCCATTAAAAGTAATGGCAGGCCGGGCGCGGTGGCTCATGCACGCCTGTAATCCCAGGACTTTGGGAGGCTGAGGCGGGCGGATCATGAGGTCAGGAGATCAAGACCATCCTGGCTAACTAACACTGTGAAAACCCCGTCTCTACTGAAAATACAAAAAAATTAGTCGGGCATGGTGGTGGGCGCCTGTAGTCCCACGCCAGGCAGGAGAATGGCATGAACTTGGGATGTGGAGCTTGCAGTGAGCTGAGATTGCGCCACTGCACTCCAGCCTGGGCGACAGAGTGAGACTCCGTCTCAAAAAAAAAAAAAAAAAAATTAACATGGAATGCTTAGGGATGTCACTTAAATATGTAAGAATTTTTTATCATATCTTTAAGCCATCTATAATTGGTGTTCAAATGTGAATAATGATTCTTAGATTTTTTCTTCATTAATAATAGTTGAATGTTTTACAAATAGAAAGTTATAGTAATTACTGAATATATGTAACTTATTCCCACAAGGCAAAATTTTGATTTAAAGCATAACTGAAACATAACTGTGTAGTTAAATATGTTGAATGCAAAAGCAAGGCTTACAAAGTTTATTTATTTATTTATTTATTTATTTATTTATTTATTTATTTATTTTTGAGACGGAGTCTCACTCTGTCGCCCAGGCTGGAGTGCAGTGGCTGGATCTCGGCTCACTGCAAGCTCCGCCTCCCGGGTTCACACCATTCTTCTGCCTCAGCCTCCCGAGTAGCTGGGACTACAGGTGCCCGCCACCACACCCGGCTAATTTTTTGTATTTTTAGTACAGAGGGGGTTTCACCGTGTTAGCCAGGATGGTCTCCATCTCCTGACCTCGTGATCTGCCCACCTCAGCCTCCTAAAGTGCTGGGATTACAGGCGTGAGCCACAGAGCCCGGCCCAAAATTTATTTTTTAACATCATTTTTTAAAAAGTCTGTGGTGCACTTAAAACAACTATCCCCCAATTCCTAGTAAGGTGTCAGTTTTCTGCAAGTACTTAATGGTATCTGGACTAAGTGTACATTTCAAAACACTCACATTATGAGTTAATGCATTTGCAACAAACTTCTGAGTGAAGTTAGATATTGCCTAGGTTGCAAATAAAAAATGCAAGGGAGTGAGGACTTAAGACCTATTGAGTACCCCAGGAACTCTTAATGGTTTTCTTTGCTTCCTTTTCTCTCTTAATAGACAATCATCCCACCTAGTACCATACTAATCAAACAATACACAAATGTTTCATGTTAAGGCTCAGAATCATAGACTCATATAATTAGGAGATTGGAAGGAAACACAAAAAGTAAGACTTTTCAAGACAACCTCATTCACACTCTTTACTTGAATTATTTACTCTTGTTTTATTATTAATTTTTATGCTGTTCAATTGACTACAATTCAAAACCCAGTGTATTCATACCATGTGCTAAGATATGCTCCTTCCTATATGTGTTCCTCTAAAGAACCATCTGGATCTTGTGGGGGATATTTTCCTTTGTGGTATCAAAGCCAGGAGCTCGTGGTTTTCCTTTATTTTTTAAGGGAACACTATCATGTAGCATCTGGGACCAGAAAGAAATCTTGATGTTATATATTTTACAGATATTTTCTTTTTGGATTTTTTTTCCTCTAAGAGAAAAGCTTTTGTTAATGTGTCATGTAAAAATACATTAATTAGTAACTTGTCAAGAAGTGCTAGATTCCATTCCTGTGCAGGTCCATTTATATATGTTCCTGAACAGCTAATATTTCATTTAGTTTCCAATTAAACTTGCTCAAATACATTTTTGAAGTGCATTGCTTAAAATTTACATTCAAGGCAAGAAAACGAGTTTGTCAGTAAATGTAGTAATTAAGGAAGTCCCAAGTCTGTATTTTTAAGATACTAGAGGTAATTGTAACTAATCACTTTAACTTAAAGAAATAGAATTGGAAATACCCCCCTCCCCCCGCCACCCCCTACCAAAACCATACCTTAGTCACTTTGGAATTATAACCGTCTTTTACGTCTATCAATATAAATGTATTGCATTTGGCATTCAAATTTCTTTCAAAGGGATAAATTTCGAATTTTTTTTTTTCATTGTAGCTTCTGATCTTTAAATGTACTGAACAGGAGGATTTGGGGAGCTTGTCTTGTCTGATAGGTGTTAAGTATCTATGACGACAAATTTGTGCTGAAGCAATGTGCAATATGGACTAGTAATATCTTTACAAGACTATTTTGGAAATTCTCACGTTGATGTTATTAATGACGTGGGTTTATTAGCATTTGGGTAATTAAGAAAAAACAGTACTAGAATTAAAAAAAAAAAAAAAAGTAAGAAGGGCGAAACAGAGTTCTCCACTCCTCTCCCAACCCTCATTCCTTTGGAGGCTCGCGCCCTCTTGGAATAGCAGGTTCCTGCATGTGCCAGAAATCCGGTCCCGGCAAAGCTAGGCGCTCTGCAATGCCAGGCGTTCCCAGCTAGGGACTCCTGGCTGCTTGGAGCTTGAAAACACCTGGCGTGGTTCTCGAGGGCCCTAGAGGCTTCTGCCACGGACTGGTCGGCTCTGGGGTTGTAGGCAGAAGGCTCTAAGCGGTCGGAAGGGTTTCCTGTGTGTCAGCAACTTCACTTTGCCGAGATAGCTGGCGGAAGAGGGAAGGAGCGCTCGCGGGCCAATCGCCTGCCAGCAGCCACCTTGGAGCGCACCCCTCTCCCTCGCCGCCGACTCCGGTAGCAGCGTGCCGGCAGAGGCTGAACACACTCGGCCTCGGCGGAGACCTGCTCCGCAGAAGACGCCTCCTGCTTCCCACTGCGCCCTAGAGGACGCGGGCTGGCTGCTGGGCGAGCTCGGCGGAGGCACGCCCCTCGCCTCCCCGCGGAGTGCGGACTCGCCCCGGTGCCCAAACTCCGCCCACCCTCTCGGGAGCTCAGCTCTCCCGCCTAACCCCGGCACACCGGACAGAGCTGGGCCTGGGGAAGGGGTTCCTGAACTGCGCGGACGCCGAACGGGACGCGCTGCAGAAGCGCACGAGTCTGCGGCCACGCGCGCTCCGATGGCTGCCAGGAGCTGAGCTCAGGGTGGGCGGAGGAAGCGGTTAGACGCCCCGAAACTGAGCTGCACGTTTCTAAGGTAGGGAGGAGGAAGATGCCCCCAATTAAGTTGATCTTTGAGCCAAGGAGGTTGGGGAGCACCCTCCCCAAGCTAGAGCCCTGCAGAGCGAGTTTCCCTTGACCTCGCTGCGCCTCTGGCGCGCTCTGCAGCGCGGACCCGCGGCCCCTCGGGAAAGCGCAGTCGGAAAGTTATCCGCGGCGGTGCCCTGCGCGCCCTGTTGTGTAAGCTCGGCGTTGCCAGCGGACGGAGAAGTTGCTGGCTTGCCCGATAGCCCAGTTCGGTGGCGGCCCGGGGCGGATTTCATGGCCTGCGGCGAACGCGGGGCCAGAGCTGGCGTGGGCGAGCCCCTGCGCGCCCCCTCCCGCGGGGATCCAGTTCGCCTGCTCCCTTCCGCTCGCTGGCTTTTCCGATGCTTGCTGCGCCCCTGGCCGCCGCTGCCCTCTCGCCGCCTCCTACCCCTCGAAGCCGCCGCCTAAGTCGAGGAGGAGAGAATGACCGAGGTGCTGTGGCCGGCTGTCCCCAACGGGACGGACGCTGCCTTCCTGGCCGGTCCGGGTTCGTCCTGGGGGAACAGCACGGTCGCCTCCACTGCCGCCGTCTCCTCGTCGTTCAAATGCGCCTTGACCAAGACGGGCTTCCAGTTTTACTACCTGCCGGCTGTCTACATCTTGGTATTCATCATCGGCTTCCTGGGCAACAGCGTGGCCATCTGGATGTTCGTCTTCCACATGAAGCCCTGGAGCGGCATCTCCGTGTACATGTTCAACTTGGCTCTGGCCGACTTCTTGTACGTGCTGACTCTGCCAGCCCTGATCTTCTACTACTTCAATAAAACAGACTGGATCTTCGGGGATGCCATGTGTAAACTGCAGAGGTTCATCTTTCATGTGAACCTCTATGGCAGCATCTTGTTTCTGACATGCATCAGTGCCCACCGGTACAGCGGTGTGGTGTACCCCCTCAAGTCCCTGGGCCGGCTCAAAAAGAAGAACGCGATCTATATCAGCGTGCTGGTGTGGCTCATTGTGGTGGTGGCGATCTCCCCCATCCTCTTCTACTCAGGTACCGGGGTCCGCAAAAACAAAACCATCACCTGTTACGACACCACCTCAGACGAGTACCTGCGAAGTTATTTCATCTACAGCATGTGCACGACCGTGGCCATGTTCTGTGTCCCCTTGGTGCTGATTCTGGGCTGTTACGGATTAATTGTGAGAGCTTTGATTTACAAAGATCTGGACAACTCTCCTCTGAGGAGAAAATCGATTTACCTGGTGATCATTGTACTGACTGTTTTTGCTGTGTCTTACATCCCTTTCCATGTGATGAAAACGATGAACTTGAGGGCCCGGCTTGATTTTCAGACCCCAGCAATGTGTGCTTTCAATGACAGGGTTTATGCCACGTATCAGGTGACAAGAGGTCTAGCAAGTCTCAACAGTTGTGTGGACCCCATTCTCTATTTCTTGGCGGGAGATACTTTCAGAAGGAGACTCTCCCGAGCCACAAGGAAAGCTTCTAGAAGAAGTGAGGCAAATTTGCAATCCAAGAGTGAAGACATGACCCTCAATATTTTACCTGAGTTCAAGCAGAATGGAGATACAAGCCTCTGAAGGCACAAGAATCTCCAAACACCTCTCTGTTGTAATATGGTAGGATGCTTCACAGAATCAAGTACTTTTCCCCTCTTTAACTTGCTAGTTTAGGAAAAAATCAAACCAAGAAAATAGTGAGTTAAAAAAATAATAGAAATGCCCACATCCACACTTAGCTTGTTTGGGTTTGCTTTCAAAGTCTCTCTTCCTTCTGACTAGAAGTATGTATAATAAAACAATACTACCTAGTTAAACATTTACTTTCTCTTTTGCCTTTAAAATGTGCAAGCTTTTCTGTTTAAAGTGTGTGTGCACATGAGTACTGGGGCTGTTTTTGATATTAGTAATTTCTCTAAGAAAACTAGCCCCCTGCAACTTGAGTTTGTGGTTTATCTAGCCTTTATTGTTTTTTTAAAATCCACAGTAGGAATAAAAAATCTACATTCTCAGAAATATCTAGCATGGTATATAACAAAACACTAAACTCATCAGTTCATCCGGCATCAGATCAATGGATCTCTGAGCGGGGTGTTTTTTTCAGTGTCTTATAAGCATAGATGATAGTTGACTGAGTTTCTTTAGGGCATTGAATAGACAAGTAAAGCTAATGAACTTAAAAGCCTGAAAAGTGATTGTTTTCCAGTTATTTCTGGAAAAGGTCTCATTATATATTGGGTGCTAAATGTTTGATGGGGAAAGCCTGCATATATTATCGTACTGGTAAAATGCATTCAAAATAATTAAAGTGCATGTATTTTCCTTGTAAACACCATGAGCTCTCTTAGACATCTTGTGATAAAGAGCATTTACTTGCCCCACTGCTGTGCAATGCCTTAGGACTTTGTTTGTGTTCCAGGACAAGTGTTCACTCACATCTGTAAAAACAATTTTAAGAATTGCAAATAAATTACAGACCAGAGATTGAGTAAAGTCAAATAACTGTTAGTAAGTTGAAGGATATTGGACAGGAGGACAGTATTTCAGAAAAGGAGAGGTTGACAGTCATCCACAAGGCATAGCCTCCAAGTATACTCTCAAATGTATGAAGCAACTGGGGTGGGCAGAAGACATTTTAGAATGAGGGCTTTAGTTTAAATTAAAATCATGGTGGAGAAGACTCTTGCTTCCTCCAAGTGTTTGAAAACACAAAGTGCGATATGAAAAGAAGAAACAGAATTTGTTTAGGTTGCATTGATAGAATGGGAAGCTATAATCTTTGAATAAACCTTACATCTCAATATTTAAAGAAAAAACATATATATGGAGAGGGAAATATAGAGAATTAAAGTACCTAGATACCATAGCACTGAAAAGTAAAGTACTAATCAAACTACTAATAGAGAGAAGACTATTGGTCAGTGTTTTCTATTATATTTGTTCTCTGCCAGGTGTTAATGAAAAATTTGTAAAATGCTTCAACAATGTTAATAATTTTAATGAATATTGCTGCATGTCTAGTCCTTGAAATGGTCAAATTCTATATAATGAGAATAATAAGGTGAGATAATGCAATTGACAATCCCAAACAAATAAATCCAGTGTCAAAGGAATTTTTAGTTTTGGAAGCTATCCCTCATAAAGTCAACATCAGAGTTTGCAACTGATGGTGGCATAACTTGTTTGAAAGCACTTTACAAGTACAGCCACATGGGGCTGGATGTTAAGGCAAGAAAGAAACTTAGTGCCCTGTGGACCATAATGACAGGAAATTCAGGTCTTGATTTCAGTTCTTGCAATGCCTATGTAGATTGAGGATTTGTGAGACCTTCAAAGTAGCTTCACTTTACCCAATCTCTGGCCACTAAGATCAATGAAGAAAAGCTGTATTTAACCTTCCAAAGCAGTGATTCTTTTTACATGTTCAGTTTTAATGCATAGGATTATAGAAACCAAATCAAGAAGAAACCTACTACACCTCCTTATTTTGAGGAAAGAGAGGGTTAGCAAAGTTCTCACTTCATCAGGCTCAAATAACATCCGTTTTAGATTCCTACAAGACAAAATCTAAAATATGTCATTACTTTATTGACCTTGTTAAACAAGATCAATATCATTAAACTGACCAAGATGGAAATTACAGGACTTGTACCAGACTTGAACTTGTAGCCTAATGATACACATTTTTACAATATTTCTTCACCATTTACTTTAGTTTTCTTTCTTTTAGGTCTCAGGATGCTCAGCTTAATTTAGAGTATGTGTTAAGTACATTGTTTCAGCGTCCAGAGAATTTTGTGAGTGTGGATCCAGTGAGGAGGTGAACAGTAACTAGAAATGCTTGTTTACTACTTGGCATGTTTTTTCCAAAGTGTTTCTTCTTTAGCTTCATACATCACATATGGACACTGATGACATGTGAATGCATGCCACATAGTAACAAGAATGATCTTGCCAACTCCTTCCAGGCCAAAAGAAGCCTCTGGGAAGGTGTGCCAATGGTGAAAACGTACAGAGGGTCAGGATGAAGCAGTGATCTCTATTGGCTGAAAAACTGATCAGGTCATATGATGATTGAAGTATGTTTATAGTAAGGGCAGAAATGTGTTGGCATTTGGATAAAAAAACTGCTAACGTTATAGAACTTATTACCTAACAAAATTTCACACCACAAAAAATATTTTAATGGCAAATTCAAGGTGTTTTATTGCTTACAAATCAGCATCTTTGACTCTTTGAACATCAATTTGTGTTTACATTGAAATGACAAAAAGACAAACTAAGAAGAAATACAGCATGCAAGTCGGAATTCAGAGTTAAAACCATGATGTTGCCGCACAGCCAGCTATGTGACTGTTGACCCTTTCAAGAACACACATGGATTTAAAAGTTGGATGACATCCATTGTTGGGGCCTTGGGGGATATAGTAAAGCATGAAAACTAAACAGCCAGGAGCCTGTGAAATCTGCTACTGTATTTTCCAGGACTTCATTCCACTCCTTGGCTAAAAAATCTTGTAAGTTTCACAGATTATGATGTGGACCTGTCATCTGTAAATTGTCTCAATCTACTCAGACAAGACACTAAACTGTCTTTGGATACTATAGATGTCAGTGCTTATAGCAGCTGGAATTTGGCTAGTGACAATGTTTAAAGATGTAATACTAGTTAGTATCTATTGAAGCTTAAACTTTGCTGGTCAGGTTGTAGCTATTGTAATAGTATTTATTGAAGAAGCTCACAGTCCTTCAGTTGTACAGACTGAAAAACTTTCATGAAAGATCCAACATACTAATGTAAATTATATTTATTACAATGTATAATATTAATGTGTCAAACTGGTGTATTTTACAAAATATATAATGCATACATAAATAAGAGTTGTATATTACAGTGCTTTTCAAATATCAGTATCTTGGAATATTTAAGTCTTCACATTTTTTGGTCTAAAATATGAAAATGTTTCATGATACAAGTGATTAATTTTCCGTAGTAGTGCTTTTGCATGTTTGCCTTTTTATTTAAGTTTTTTTCTATATAGACACAATTTGGTGTCAGACTATCATAAGATCGATAGTGAATATAAAATATCTTAGCCAAATGGGGTCTGTATTGTCTACATTTTATATATTAAATAAAAGTTTTTGTTGTCTTTTCAGGAGGTTTAGAGTATTGTCACTAAATACGGTCAAAGCTTCCCTTTCCAAATGCAAAAGTCTTGTCCTACATTTAAAGTTGATCTGTCATGTTTTAGCAGTCAAGTGGGATGGGCATTATATAAACAACATTACAATGTAAGGAAAATCTTTAAGGAGATGGGGAGAGAAAAAGGCAGCTGGTATAATCAGTTACTGCTGCTTAGTTCTACTTAATTTTTTGTGTTGCTTCTTCTTAAGGTGAGATAGCATAATCTTAATTGTTTTGAGATGGAATTTTAAAGTAACACACTACCAGCGAGTTCAACACTGCTATTGATTTTAATCTGTTTTTTTTTGTTTAGTTGATAACTTAAATTCCAAGTTTTATAGTGATAATTGTATATTATTTGGCTGCTGAATTCTGTTACAGTTTTTTTATTCTGTTGTACATTGTATTATACACATAATCACAAATTAATATGAAGGTGAATATATGTTACATATCAAAATTTGTGAATTTGAATTATAGTATGTTTTAGTGCTATTGCAAAAAAAGTTTATTTTTATATTATCTGTGATTTTAATATAGATGATTGAACTAGATTTCTTTTTGAGTGATAGTGCCATTGAATGAGCAGTATGGAAACAGTGTTACTTGATATTTTGAGCTTTCTCAGGTTTATCTAAATCAGTGGTAGCTTAACAAAACCCAGACTAATTGTGTGTAATTGTATTTTTAATAAAAGGAAAGTACATTTCCTATAATAGCATAGTACTGTTTGCATGTAAGAGTATGCAAAACCTTGTGTGTGTGTGTGTGTGTGTGTGTGTGTCTTAGTGTGTGTAAGGCATGGCAGCCAACTTTGTATCTGCTATTTTTAGTACGAGCAGAGCTTCATAATTGTGGTCACTAGAACTGTACTTACCATGGACAATTAAAACTGAAAAAGACTCAATAAAACTATGAAACATGGTTTGATGGCTTCTATGTTATTACAGTGTTAATACAAATTTTGCCAAACTTTAACAAATAATGTACAGACTGAGAAGTACTGTAAAACACATTGAACTAATTCAGGTGTTTTTAAAGGTGAAGACTGGGCTCTAAAAACTACAGTGTTAAAGGTAGAATCCTGGTGCAAGATAGGTAAAATTATCAATATTTGATATTCAATTGCCAATAGGAATGTGAGCTAATTTTTTATTGTAAAATACTTCATGCTACCTTAATGTGTGCTTCTCATACTGGTGTTCTGTGTTTAAAATGTTGGCTGTAATTTTTTCTCATCTAATTTTTAATCAGGGTAACCACGCTAATAATTCTTTGTGGATTCTATTTATTAGCATACATCACCTGCTTTTTCCAGGTTTGTTAAAAAATGTATTGTGCCGCAGTGAAAACAGTGTACAATGAAATGGGAGCATGCTTAAAGCATTACCTTTTTTTTTTTACCTCAGTTGAGAAGGTAAGTGCACAATGGTCCTGTGTTGGGTTTTCTGGTTGTGTGCTGAGATAGGTGCTCTATAAGGGAAACCTGTGGGTAGAAAATACAGATTTCTTGCAGCCTTTAAGACGTGTGTCAGTCAGTATTAACTCCTTAATTAGATGTACTATGCAGACTTTGCCTTTTGGGAATCCTCATTTATTAACATCAGCTTGAGTAGAGTTTTCTGTGGGCATATATGTATGTATGTGTGTGTGTATGTGTCTTAGTACATACATAGAAATTATATAGGAGATAATTATCTTTCTGACTTAATAATTTACCCTAAAGCTTTGAGCATCTTTTGATTTTTGAAATCACCGAGGGATTAAAGTCAGAGACCCTTTTCTCTCTACAAGTTAATATCCATTTTGATTCCCTCTCCTATTTTAATGATCTGAAAAGTTTATTTTCTTTCTTTAGGAGATTTTAGAATTTTTCCCCAAAATATGGTCAGATCAAATACAAAAAGCTTGTCCTAAATTCAAAGTAGATCTATTATGGCTTAGAAGTCTGATAGGATGGGGCATTACAGACAAAGCAGATGTCACTAGAAATCCATGTTAATGTTAACACTGTGCATACTTGGTTAATCCTGCAAGGTTATATTGCCTTGGGCTGGACCCTGGGGACTGACATCCCCAGTCAGCATGGCTGCTGGGACTGACAGTTCTAACAGCAGCTGTGGATGGAGTCAGGCCTCTGGGCTGAGTAGCTGACAGAACTGCAACTCTTTGGGAATGGAAGTGGGTAGGGGACAGGGGATGGGAGGCAAGTGGAGGCTGTTGGTACTTCAAAGAGGGGGAAAAATGCACTGCCTTTCCTGATTACCTGATAGGGAGAAATCACAACTGTGCAAAGTTGGAAAATGCATGAAGAAGACAGACTAAAAAAGATAGAGACCTTGGAAATGATCCAAATCCATCACCTTGGTTTATAGGTGAGACTAAAATATTCACATTCAAAAGTGGAGCTAGTAAAGAATGTGGCGTTCTCATTTCTAAAACATTCCTCTCGTATCCCAAGACTTTTCAAACTGTAGGTCTTGACTCATGAAAGTGTCATGGAATAAATATGATGGGTTATGATTGACACTAATGAAATAGAGTAGATCAGAGGCCATAACTCAGTAAGTAATTGTGGTTTTAATTTCAGACACACATACTAACACAACACAATGCATATACATACATTTACCTGTATTCGTGGCATGGGTCGCAGTGGACATTTCATTTTCTATTGTTGACATCATCAGAAAAGTTTGAAAATTCACTGCTACTCAGTAAAAAAGTGGCATAGAGTTAAAGGAATAGAGGATAAGAGGTGGTTTTTCAAAATTATTTTAACATAAATGCAAAGATAATTATATTACTTGCACTTGTTCTTTTTTCTTTTAACGTTATTTTCTTCTGAATATCCCTTTCTGAAGTCCCAAAGAAATTAAAGCATCCTTTTAGCCTACATCTAAGAATGACTATTTGTAGTTAATATAATTGAACCCCAGCTTTATGTAAACTTTGATAGCTTAACCTTCGTACTGTTTCCTCTGGTTTGAAGAGTTAACAGCAAAAGAGCAAACCTTCACTGTTTGACAGCATCAGCTTTGCAGTCAAAAAAACCTTAGCCTTGAGCCCACCTCTGCCACTTACTACTTGTGTACCCTGGGCAAGTTATTTAAACCTTGTTTGTTGTGTGTTCCTCAACCATAAAGTGGGCATTATAAGATGCAGTTCATAGGATATTGGAAGAATAGGCAAAGCATACAAAGTATGCCATTCTTGAGGCTGCTAAGGATTTTGCCACTCCATTAGCTATTTTATTGTTATTCTTATTGTTGTTCTATAATTTCTATTGTCTTCTTCCACACCATGGAGGCTTTGTGGGATTGAGAGATTGAGTGCATTTAATATTGTTCTTTTGGATACTCCATTGAATGTCTGAGGTCCGAATAACAGGCAAGTATTCAACTTTTTGATGCTTTGCACTGTGATATGCACTCTATGGGACAAAGACACAGAAGACAAAGTATGTATAATTAAAAATATATTACAAGAAGGTCTTCTGACCTCTTCATCTGGGCCTTACCTCTCTAGTTCATGGTTTATTTTCAGTTACTGCAGTCCAGAGTCTGGTCTTCACTTTTGCAGATTCAGAAACTTGATCTTAGCAGTTCACCTACAGTTTACCAACTCCAGAGGACTGACTCATACCAAGCAAACTGACAAGAGAATCATTTACCAACTAGATTGCCAATTTATGAGTATACAATGACTATATCTCAGTCCCAATAACATCTGTTTGTTCAAGGAGGATATAATTATGGATCATAACTTACAATTAGAATAAGAAGGTGATATTCTTGAAGAGAAATTCCAGTAAGATAGAGCAGCTGAAAGAATTGCCTATCCCAGGAGATACTGGCCTTGATAATAAGCATCTACCCTATACTCTGCCTGCCCGGAACAGTTAAGCAGCACATGGATTAAAATTTCCACATTTTGTTTACTTTCTTTTAAAACTAGTCACTACCATTCTTCTTTGCATGCAAATGATGTTTTAATAATATCTCCCACCTGAGAGTATGGAAGGAGTATGGTGGTAAAGAGGGCTGCAATGTGTGCTAGGGTAGAGAGAGAGATACTTAAAAGATATCCAATTGGAAAAGTGCAGTAAGTCATTGCAAATGACATTCCAGCATTCAGGGCAGAGTTGTAGCATGAGATTAAAGTTTGAAAATCATCCACAGGCAAACAATAGCTATTAACCAAGGAAATAGAAGCAATTATCTGGGGAGTCCATGTAGACAGAGAAGAAAAAAGGGGCAGCAAGGGAGGAGGGAGCAGTGTGCTATAAGCAACACCACCAACAAGGATGCGATGGACAGACAGAATGGGATTGTCGTAGATGATCCAGGACTGAGACTGAGGAAATCAGTCTCAGAACAGAATTTAGGAAGAGGTAATTCTGTGTCACCTGTTACAAAAAGGACAAAAAAGAGTCTGCTGGATTTATACATTAGAAAGCATTGGTGTTTTGGAGAGCATATTTAATAAAAATAGTAATTGTTACTGATCACTGAAGAAGTGTTTTAGTAGGAGGATTATAGGTTAGTCGCTAGAGGCAGAGAGATTAGAAATAGAAAAAGGGATAAAGAGGAATTGCTCAAAGCAAAAAAGCTCCACTTGAAAATTGGTGTATATGATGATGTCAAAAGGACAAAGGAGAAGGGGTAGTTGAGGAAAAGGGTAGCTGTGGGTATTGAAGTTAAGTGGTGGCAAAGGCCATCAGAGTAGAGGAGAGCTGTAATTGTGAGGCTGAGACATTGTTTGGATCATGGAGTGGCAGAAAGACTGGTTTTGTAGAGGAAATTAATTTGAAGTTTGGTGAATGAGAGCACTGAGTAAGGGGGAAGCTAGCAAGAACTAGTTGGCAGTGTCAAAAAAAAAGATTTACATGGCAGTGGAAGAAGAATGTCAAGAAACAGTGGGGAGTTGGAAGAATGCCTGTTCCTTTTCTGGTGTGCAAGAATAGCAAAATAGCAAACATGGTGTCTATTGAAAGAAGGAGTGAGGGGAATATATTTTAATTTTGACTTTTATTTTAGATACAGAGCATACATGTGCAGATTTGTTACATGGGAATATTGTGTGATGCTGAGATTTGGGATATGGATCCCTTCACCTAGGTAGTAAGCATGGTACCCAATAGGTAGTTTTTCAACCCACGCCCCCTTCCCTTCCTCTCCTCTCTAGTAGCCTGATATGGTTTGGCTGTGTCCCCACCCAAATCTCATCTTGAATTTCCACATGTTGTGGGAGAGACCTGGTGAAAGGTAATTGAATCATGGGGGTGAGTGTTTCCTATGTTGTTCTCCTGATATTGAATAAGTCTCACAAGATCTGATGGTTTTAAAAATGGGATTTCTCCTGTACAAGCTCTCTTGTCTGCCACCATGTGAGCTGTGGCTCTCACCTTCTGCCATGATTGTGAGGTCTCCCCAGCCACATGGTACTGTAAGTCCAATAATCCTCTTTTTTTTTGTAAATTGCCCAGTCTCTGGTATGTCTTTATCAGCGGTGTGCAAACAGACTAATAGAGTAAATTTGTACCAGTAGAGTGAGATATTGCTGAAAAGATACCTGAAAATGTGGAAGCGACTTTGGAACTGGGTAACAGGCAGAGGTTGGAACAGTTTGGAGGACTCAGAAGAAGACAGGAAAATGTGAGAAAGTTTGGAACTCCCTAGAGACTTGTTGAATGGCTTTGATCAAAATGTTGATAATGATATGGACAACGAACTCCAGGTTGAGGTGGGTCTCACAGGGAGATGAGAAACTTGTTGGGAACTGGAGCAAAGGTGACTCTTGTTAAGTTTTAGCAAAGAGACTGGTGGCATTTTACCCCTGCTCTAGAGATATGTGGAATTTTGAACTTGAGAGAGATGATATAGGGATCTGGCAGAAGAAATGTCTAAGCAGCAAAGCATTCAAGAGGCTATTTTGTGCTGTTAACGGCATTCAGTTTTATAAGGGAAGCAGGGCATAGAAGTTTGGAGAATTTGCAACTTCACAATGCAATAGAAAAGAAAATCCCATTTTCTGAGGAGAAATTCAAACCAGCTCTAGCAATTTGCATAATAAACAATTAGCCAAATGTTAATCCCCAAGACAATGGGGAAAATGTCTCCAGGGCATGTCAGAGGTCTTCACAGCAGCCCCTCCCATCACAGGCTCAGAGGCCTAGGAGGAAAAAGTGGTTTCATGGGCCATGCCCAGGGTCTCTCTGCCATGTGCAACCTAGGGACTTGTTACCCTGTGTCCCAGCCACTCCAGCCATGGCTGAAAGGGCCCAATGCAGAGCTTGGGCCATGGCTTCAGAGGGTGCAAGGCCCAAGCCTTGGCAGCTTCCATGTGGTGTTTAGCCTGTGAGTGCACAGAAATCAACAACTGGGGTTTGGGAACCTCTGCCTAGATTTCAGAAGATGTGTGGAAACACCTGGATGTCCAGGCAGAAGGTTGCTGCAGGGGTGGGGCCCTCATGGAAAACCTCTGCTAGGGCAGTGTGGAAGGGAAATGTGGGGTCAGATCCCCCACACAGAGTGCCTACTGGGGCACCACATAGTGGAGCTGTCAGAAGAGGGCCACTGTCCTCCAGACCCCAGAATGGTAGATCCACTGACAGCTTCCACTGTGCACCTGGAAAGGCTGCAGACACTCAACACCAGCCCACGAAAGCAGCCAGGAGGGAAGCTGTACCCTGCAAAGCCACAGGGACGGAGCTGCCCAAGACTGTGAGAATTCACCTTTTGCTTTTGCATCAGCATGATCTGGATGCGGGACATGGAGTCAAAGGAGAGAATTTTGGAGCTTTTAGATTTAACTGCTCTGCTGGATTTCAGACTTGTATGGGGCCTGTAGCCCCTTTGTTTTGGCCAATTTCTCCCATTTGGAATGGCTGTATTTACCCAATACCTATACCCCCATTGTATCTAGGAAGTAACTAACTTGCTTTTGATTTTACAGGCTCATAGGCAGAAGCGACTTGTCTTGTCTTGGACGAGACTTTGGACTGTGGACATTTGAGTTAATGCTGAAATGGGTTAAGACTTTGGGGGACTGTTGGGAAGGCATGATTAGTTTTGAGATGTGAGGACATGAGATTTGGGAGGGGCCAGGGGCAGAATGATATGGTTTGGCTGTGTCCCCACCCAAATCTCATCCTAAATTCCCACATGGTGTGGGAGGAACCTGGTGGGAGATAATGGAATCATGGGTGTGGGTCTTTCCCATGCTGTTCTTGTGATAGTGAATATGTCTCATGAGATCTGGTGGTTTTAAAAATGGGAGTTCCCTGCACAAACTTTCCCTTTGCCTGCTGTCATCCATGTAAGACATGACTTGCTCCTCCTTGACTTCTGCCATGATTGTGACGCCTCCACAGCCATGTGGAACTTTAAGTCCTTAAACCTCTTTTTCTTTACAATTTACCCAGTCCCAGTTATGTCTTTATCAGCAGTGTGAAAACTGACAAATACATAGTTCACAGCATCTATTATTCTCATATTTATGTCTATGTGTGCTCAATGTTTAGCTCCTGCATATAAGTGAGAACATGCAGCATTTGGTTTTCTGTTCCTGCATTAATTTGCTTAGGATTATGGCCTCCAGCTGCATCCATGTTACTGCAAAGGGCATGATTTCATTCTCTTTTATGGCTGTGTAGTATTCCATGGTGTATGTGTATCACACTTTCTTTATTCAGTCTACCATTGATGGGCACCTACATTGATTCCATATCTTTATTGTGTATATTGTCGTGATGAAGATATGAGTGTAGGTGTCTTTTTGGTAGAATGACTTATTTTCCTTTGGGTAGATACCCAGTAATGGGATTGCTGGGTCGAATGATAGCTTTGTTTCAAGTTCTGAGATAAATATTTACTGGGGAGTTGTCAGCAGATTTTTGTAAAGAAAGGTTGGGGTTACAGAAGTTTCCTTTGGAAAGAATTGTGTCTTCAGAATGCATACAAAGAAAGGGTAAGATGTAGGGTCAAAAGATAAGTTTAGAAGTAGGAGGGGAGCTGAATGAACTGAGTGCAGAAGAAAAGATCAGAGTTTGCTTACAAGCAAATTTGTACCAAAGATGTTATACTGTTATGGAAATTAAAAAGGCAAGTTTTAGAAAGATCCCAGGGTGGAAATAATTGACATTTTAATAGGAACTTTGGCAATAAATTTTTCTATAATTCAGGTAGATTGTCTGTCCTTAGATGGAGTCAGGGATAGGGAAATAGGTTGGCTTCAGGTAGTGATTTAGAGCTTTGGCAATAGTTTTAAAACATGGCTGTAAATTCATTGTCATTCTCCCCATTAAGTGTTAGGGTCTACAGTCCATCCCATTGAATCTGAGAGGGCTTGTGACTGTTTTGGCCAACAGCATATGGCAGAAGTGATGTGTTGTGATTTCTGATACTAGATCATAGCCACATACAACAAGGACCATATAGCCTTGTTGGTTGAAACATTGTCTTTTGGACCTCTGAGCAACCACATAAGAAGCTGACTACCTTGAAACCGTATGCTGGAAAAACAACATGGAGAGATGAATTATTTGGTAAGGCCATGAAAAGAAGTGTATATATATATGTGTGTGTGTGTGTGTGTGTGTGACAGAGAGAGAGAAGCCATGTTCATAGCTTCTTCTTGATAAAATTTACTCTCTACTATTCTCCATTGGTGAATTGTTTTGTGTCAAATTAAGTGCTGCTTGAACTAGGGTACACTAAGGAAGTATATTCATGGAGAAAATTGTTACACTTTGGATGTAAAGGTGGAAGAGGATTTAATATTTAAGGATAAGAAAGGAAGAAACTCCAGGTTTGGTTTTTTGGGAAGTGGGAAAGAGAAGGAAAAAAAGAGCAAATCTAGTGGAATGAGGATGGACTTGGGAGGAAGAACGGGAGAAAGCAGGCTCACTGTGGTTTAGTGGATGAAAGAAAGTAAGTATAACGAGGCAGAATAAAACCACACTGTAAAGGAATAAACAGAGAGGTTTGCATTCATTGCAGTAGGCAATAAAAAGCCATGAAAAGTTTTACATCAGAGGAATGACAGTTTGGAGATCTGGCAAGGGGAACAAGGAGACCTGCTAAGACACTGATGCTCTAAGCATGACATTCAAAGAATGATGGTGGTGGTAAAGTAAGAGGCAGAAACATAAAATATTTTGAAGAAGGAATAATCAGCAGTGGTGTCTACACACAATGGAGAGCAGGAAAGGAAAATTCAAGAATAACTGAGGTTCCACCTGGAGAATCAAGAATAATTGTAGTGACTCTTCAAGAAATAGGGTGCTGGAAAGCGGAGCAGGAGAATATTTAAAAAGCATGAAAATAGTGTATGAGCCTCTCCAGCCCCTGTGTAAGAAATATCACTCTATTTTTTATAGCTCAACTTAATTATTTTGAGCCTCTTTTTTGCTAAACTAGCAGAAATTTAATTTCGCTTTATTCAATTCCCCTGCCCTTCTCCTTGAAGTTGTGACTGGAGTCCATAACGGTGAAGTTGTTGAAATGAGGGAAGCTGGTCCACATTGTCATTTCTCAGTGCTGGCAGCATGTGAGGTGGACTATCTCTATGCAGTGTACTGCTTAGTCACCCCTGTCACTATTCACAGAAATCCCTTCATTTCTGCTGGGTGGACTCTATGCCCCTCTTAGGCTAACAGGATTTTACTGTTGGGGCATGAGATGGGCATGGGGTACCCTGTGAGTTCTCCTAGAACGTCCCCTTAGATCCCACACAGTCCTTTCTATTTTGGAGGTTTTATGTCTCCCTGGATCACACACAGGAGAAAGGGCTCAGAGTACCCAAACATATTATTCTTGTTATCTCCCCATAGCCCAGGGTGTGGCTCAGGTAAGGGTCAAGGCATGGGCCTCTTTGTATTTCCATAAATGGGCAAGTTAAGTTTGAAGAGATGATGGGGCCCATTTCCAAAAAGGAAATGTCCTATGGACAAGTCAGAAAAGAATGAAAGATAAACTTCTACTTCTGGGAAGATGGATTAGATATACTTTTCCCCATATCTGCTTCTAAGTACAACTGAAAACCCTCAACGCTTTATATGAAATAAACACAGGAAGATTCTGGCTGATGGAAAGAAGAAAGCAAATCAATTATGGATCTCAAGAACTAAGGAATGACATGATGGTAAGTTCCTTGAGTTTTCTTTTTGCCTCATAAATCTCAGATTTGGAACTGAAGAAACCAGCAACCTGAACATGCCAATGGGCACAGACAGAAAAAGCCCCAAGAAACCCTGCTTTTGAACGAAAGGAACCGGGAAGGAGCAGCATATCAAACAGGAAACTTTTCAATAACTGCTCTACTCCAGCCAAACAACTCAGAAAGAAACGTTACCCCATGTTCCCAGAGGTCAAGTGGAGATCCTAGATTTCCATCCTCACCAGGCTATAATGAGGTGCCTAACACAGCTGCCAGGGTAGTATCAGAAAAGGACAAGTAGAAACCTTTGGATTTTAATGCCTGTTGGGCTGTGAAAGCCTAACCGCCCACCCCCACCTTTCTTTTCAGCATCAGTGGAAAGCGAGCAGAGAGTTGTGACTTCTCCTACCCCTCGGTGGGAAAGAGGCCACTCCTGTGATGTCAGTAGATGGCCTGGGGGGAATAGTAACAAGACACTCCAATCCATTTCAGCCAGTGAGGAATCAGTGGAGGCCTGCTAGGGAGCTGGAACTTTCATCCCTACCACCAGTAATGAGGAGCCCTCCTAGTGGGTGTCAAAGAGGCTGAGTAGAGAACTGAAACTATGGCTCCCACCTAGGAGTATTGAGGTGTCACCCTCTCTTTTTTTTCTGCTAGAGCAGTGTCAAAGGAAGTTGGCTAAAACAGAGTTTAAATAAGACTCAGATTCTTAAAACATAATATCCAAAATGTTTAGGATTCAATAGAAAATCATGCATCATACCAAAAACCAGGAAGATTTCAAACTAAGTGAAAAAAAGACAACAGATGCCAACACTGAGATGACAGGGGTGTTAGAATTATCTGACAAAGATTTTAATGCATCTATCATAAAAATATTTCAATGAACAATTACAAACACACTTGAAACAGATGAAAAAACAGTTTCAGCAAAGAAGTAGAAAATCTCAGTAAAAAATACATACATATAAAGAAGAAATAAATGGAAATTTTAGAAGTGAAAAATACAATAACCAAAATTTTTTAAAAGTCAAACTTGGCTGGGCATGGTGGCTCATGCCTGTAATCCCAGCACTTTGAGAGACTGAGGTAAGCATATCACTAGGTCAGGAGATTGAGACCATCCTGGCCAACATGATGAAACCCCGTCTCTACTAAAAATACAAAAATTAGCTGGGCATGGTGGCATGTGCCTGTAATCCCAGCTACTTGGGAGGCTGAGGCAGGAGAATCACTTGAACCAGGGAGCCAGAGGTTGCAGTAGGCCGAGATCATGCCACTGCACTCCAGCCTGGCAACAGAGCAAGACTCCGTCAAAAAAAAAAAAAAAAAAAAAAGTCTAACTTCTCAGTAGATGGACTCAACAGCAGAGTGGCAGGACAAAGGAAAGAATCAGTGAACATGAAAGTAGGACAATGAAACTACCCAATATGGAAACAACAAGTTCGAAAAAGAAATGAACAAAGCCTCAAGGACCTGTGGGATTCTAACAAAGGAACTAACATGCGTGTTGTTGGGGTTCCAGAAGAAGAGAGAGGGTAGGGCTAAAAAAGTACTTGAAGAAATAATGGCCAAAAACTTCACAAATTCAGGAAAAGACATAAATCTGTGGATTCAGAAACCCAAGACGACATCAAAAAGGAGAAGCCCAAGGAAATCTACACCAAGACTCATTAAAATCATCTTTTGAAAACTAAAGATTAAAAAAATGTGAAAAGCAGCAAAAGAGAAACACCACCTAAACTATAGGTGAAAGCAGTTTGAAAGATGGTCTATTTGTCATTAAAAACCATGGAGGCCAGAGGGAAGTGGCGCAACATTTTTCAAGTGCTGAAAGAATAATAAAACCACTAACCCAGAATCCTACATTCAGTGGCAAAAGCAGTGCTAAACCAGTGCTGAGAGGGGAATTTATAAAACTAAATTCTTAATTAGAGAAGAGGAAAAGACTCAAATCAACAATTTAATCTCTCAACAATTTAGAAAAAGAGCAAAATAAACCCAAAACAATCAAAAGGAAAAAAATAATAAAGGTATAAGCAGCAATCAATAAAAATGAAAACACATAATCAACAGAAAAAAATCGATGAAACAAAGAGATAGCTCTTTTAAAAACCACTAAAATTGAGAAATTTCTGTCAAGACTGAAAAAGAAAAATTGAAGACAATGACAATATCAAGAATGAAGCAAGTGATATAGTATAGACCCTCCTGACATCAAATAGACAATATGGGAATACAACAAACAACTTTACACACAAACATTTGATAAGTTATGTATATAAGAGGTGAAATTCCTTATGAAATAAAATTTTATAAATGAATTCCTCTGAAAATGTAAACTTAATACAACTCATCCAATATGAAATAATTTGAATAGCCCTGTAATTATTAAGAAAAGTGATTGTGTAACTTAAAAATCCCTTAAAAATAAATCTCCAAACCTAGTAGGTTTCACTGAAGAAATCAACCAAATGTTTAAAGAAAAAAATCACATCAATACTACGTAACTTTTTCCAAAAAACAGAAGAGGAGAGAACAACTCCCAATTCATTATATAAAACTAGTATTACTCTGATACCAAAACTAGACAAAGAGTATAAAACGAAGAAAAAAGTAAACTATATAAAATATCTGTAACACAAAACCTCTTAACAAAATATTAGCCAATAAAATTCAGCTATATATAAGAAGAGTTACTGTGGCCACATGGGGTTTGTTACTGGGACTCAGGCTGATTCAATGTTCAAAAATCCACTTATGTAATGATGATGTTAACAGTCTAAAAAAAGAAAATCACATGATTATGCTATTGATTCAGTGAAACCATTTGAGAAAATACAATACGCATTCATGATAAAAACACTTAGAAAAAATAAGAACAAAGGGTAACTTTCTCAACTTGATAAAGAGCATCTATTAAAAACTTACAACTTAAATTATACTCATTGGTGAAAGACTAAATGATTTTCCTTTAAGACTGGGAACAAGGCAAAAACGTCCTCTCTTACCACTCTTATTCAACGTAATTCTGAAAGTTCTGGCCAATATAAAGATAAGAAAAGCAAATAAAAAACATAAATATTGGAAAGGAAGTGACAAAACTGTCTCTCTATTTGTAGATGACATGATTGCTCATGTAGAAATTCCCAAGGAATCTTCAGAATGAAAGTCTGGGAACTACTGAGTTCAGCAAGGTCACAGAATACAAGATAAACATACAAATATCAATTGCATTTCTATATATTAACAATGAACAAATGGATGCTGAAATTTAAAATACAGTACATTTACATTAGCTCAAAAATGAAATACTAGTTGTAAGTTTATCAAAACATGTACAGGACTTACATGTTTAAACTACACAAAACTGATGAAAGAAATCAAAGTGCTAAATAAATGGAGACATACTATGTTAATGGATTGGAAGACTCAATTAAGTAAAGATGTCAATACCCTCCAAATTGATACACATGTTTAATACAATCTATCAAAATCCCAGGAAAGCTTTTTATAGATATAAACACAATTAATTAAAAATTTATACAGAATGGCAAAAGAACTAGAATAGCAGAACAATTTTGAGAAAGAAGAATAAAGTGAGAAGAATCAAGACAACACAGCAATATAGCTATAGTAATTAAGACTGTGTGGTATTGACAGAGGGATCAACAAATAAATGGAGCAGGTTAGAGATCTCTGAAATAGACCCACACAAAAATGCCCAACTGATTTTTGACAAAGAGACAAAAGCAATTAAATGGGAGAAAGATAACCTTTTATAATAAATGATGCCGAAGCAATTGGACATCTATTGCCAAAAACACAAAACAAAACAAAACAAAAATAAATCCCTAAACCATTGATCTAAAATTTTATATCTTATAGAAAAATTAACTGAAAATGAGGCATGGGCTTAAATGTAAAATATACAACTATAAAACTCTGGAAAAATCACAAAAGATCTGCAGAGCCTAGGGCTAGGATACAGTTCTAGGTGACACCAAAAGCATGATACAAAAAAAAAGAAAAAAAATGAGAAATTGAATGTCACCAATCTTAAAATGTTTTCTCCATGAAAGATCTTGTTTAAGAGGATAAAAAGACGCACTACAGCTTGGAAGAAAATATTTGCAAACCTCTTATCTGACAAAGGAATGGTATCCAGAATATTTCTAAAACTCAAAAATCAATAGTTAGGAACACAACTCGAGTAGAAAGTAAGAAAAAGACATACGGATATACAGATGGCAAATGAACACAATAAATAAGATTTATCATTACCTACAAATTAAAATCGCAATGAGATAGCACTACACATCTATCAAAAGGACTGAAATAAAAAACAGTGACAACACCAAATACTAGCGAGGATGTGGTGAAACTAGATCACTCATGCATTGATGATGGACATGTAAAATGGTACAGCCACTCTGAAAAAGTTTTTTTAACTAAATGTGAAGTCACCATATGACCTATAAATTGTCTCAGGACATTTATTCCAGAGAAATGAAAACCTATATTCACACAAACACCTGTACAAAAATGTTTATATAAGCTTTATTTGTAATAGCCAAAAACTGGAAATAACACAGGTATCTTTCAGTGGGTGATTGGTTAAATAAAGTGTGGTACAACTGTATCATGGGATTCTATTCAACAATAAAAAGAAATGAACTATTTTACTTATTTTTAATACATAATGTTTTAATAAATTTTTTAAATTTACTTTTTAGAGATGGGGTCTCACTATATTGCCCTGGCTGTCCCAAACCCCTGAACTCAAGTAATCCATCTGCCTCAATCTCCCAAATTGCTGGGATTACAAGCATAAGCCACTTCACTTAAAAGAAATGAACTATTGATACTAGCCAATGACCTGGATGAATCTCCAGAGAATTAATCTGAATGGGAAAAAAAATCTCAGGAGAATGCATATTGTATTACAAGTTGAGTATTCTTTATCTGAAATGTTTGGCAACTAAAATGTTTCCAATTTCAGATTTTTTCACATTTTGAAATAGTTGCATTTACTTACTGATTGAACATCCCAAATCCAAAAATTTGAAATCTGAAATGTTCTAATGCGATCTTTTATTGAACATCATGGTAGTGCTCAAAAAGTTCAGATTTGGGAGAACTTCAGAGTTTGTATTTTCAGATTTGGGATGCTCAGCCTATATTCTATTCATATAATATTCTTGAGATGAGAAAGTTGTAGATATGGAGAACAGATTAGTGGTTTCTAGGTATTAAAGGAGGGGGAGAAGGTGGAAAGTAGATGTAACGATACAATGACAGTATGAGGGATTCTTGGGGTGAGAGAAATGTATCTTGACTTTATCAATGTCAGTATCCTGTTTGTGATATTTTATTATAGTTTAGCAAGATGTTAACTTTAGGGGAAACTGTGTAAAAGGTACATAATATCTCTCTGTATTATTCTTTTCAACAGCATGTGACTCTACAATTGTCTCAAAAACCCTTTAAAAGTTTGTTTTTATTAAAAAGTTAAACTAAAATATTAAAAAGAGAATCAGAATAACCAAAACTGGAAATAACTCAAATATCCATCAACAGATGAGTGAAAAAACAAATTGTATAGATCTTTAAAATGGAATGCTATTTGCAACAAAAAGGAGCAATCTACTGACATACACAACATGGATGAATCTACGCTAGAAAAAGAAGCCAAACACAAATGAGTACATTGTATATTACCATTATTATGAAACAAATTCTAGACAGAGAAACTAAAAGATACTGATAGAAAATAGATGAAGAGAATAGATTAATAAACTGTGGGGGCAGGGGAGATGATGGACTGACTGCAAAACTGCATAAGGGAATTCCTGGGGTGATGGACACATTTCGTATTATGGCTGCAGTGACTGTTACAGGTGTCTATCTACATTTGTCAGTGCTCAGCAAACTGTATATTTAATGTGACTGCATTTTATTGTATCTACATTAACCCTCAATAAAGTTGATTTTAAAGAAAGAAAATAATGAGTACAATTGAGAATTTAGAGCTGATATTGTGATTTTTTTTTTCCTTTGGTCAGAAGCTATAGTGAGAGAGAAATGTGCCCAGGAATCCCTTTTGAGTAAAGTGGCAAGACTCAGAGCAAGAGAGACACTCAAGACAGGATATATTTGAAAGCGATGAGAAAGGAATGAGAAAAGCATGAGAAGTGATGAGTCCCTAAGGAGATTTGTTCAAAGGTCAAGAGTGAAAGGTAAGATCTTTGCAAATACACCAATTTCAAGGGCTAGTGAAGAAGTCCTGTGTTTTTCTAGGACCTCAGAGTGGAGAATAGTCTGAGGGAGGCTGAGGGCTAAAGCAGTTGTCCACGGGTAAGGAAGATGCAGGGAGGGCAGGGCAAGCACAAGGCCCAGTGATATGGATGTTCACAAGTGCAAGCAAATTAACTCATGGTACTTGTGAAGATAGACAGTCAGGAGCGGAGCTGGAAAAGCAAAGTCAAGGGTGCAGCTAACCCAGAGTGATGGGTCAAGAGGAAGCCAGACAGAGGGAACTAGCCAGTAGGGTGACTAAGGCCAAGGCCAAGGGAGCACACCAAAGGAGAAAGCTGACTCATGAGACACAATCAGACTAGATCATGAGAAAGCTCAGGAAGGTCAGAAAAGAGGGTGTTGTGACACAGTCCATGGCACCATATCTGTCACAGCTCAGTGGTGACACTTTGGCTGAGATTGGACTGGTTCCTTTTATGAGTCCAGCATCAACCTCTCCCCAGCTTGACCAGTCAGTCTTATAGCAGGTAGGTAGTCTGCCCACTTTACTGGGTTGTTTTGCAAGCTGCTATCTGTCAGTTTATAACTGGGTCTCCAGACCCTGGACTTTCATTATGGGATAGGACTCTGCACATCAAATGCCTGGAAGGCGCAAAGAAAGGCTAGACTTTTTGTGTCCTTCTTCTGCCTGATTTTCCCTGGTCTCTCATTCCCAAGCCAACAGGAAGAGAAGTAATTGGATTACAATGCAGAAATTTAGATACAGAGGAACCCAGTTACCAGATGGGTAGTTCAAAATGGAAACTAAGTGTATGAATGAAGCAGAAACAAGCAGTCATACCATAAGGTCAGGTAAATCTTGTCATATGAATGCTTAACAAATTGGGGGCCTATATTCTATAGTGTTTAAGACTCAGGCCCAATTAAATTCAAATCCAAACAGTTATTAACTATGAGAAATTGAGTAAGATACTTAACCTTTCTGAGCCTTGGTTTTCTCAACCCCCCAAAAATTAAAAAAAAAAAAAAAGGCATTGAGCATACCTATCTCATTGGGTTCTTGTGCGGCTATAAATGAGATTATTTGGGTAAAGCTCTTTGTAAAACTGCCTGGCACTTACTAAGCACTCAATGAATGGTCGTTAATGGTGAATACCGGAATGTGAGGATGGGAACCTAAGAAATGCCGTTGGGTAGAGGTTGCCTGAAGAGGTCAGTGGAATCAGCTGCAGTTACAGGGAAACTCGGGAGGTTTGTAGTAAAACTGAAAAGACTCAGCTGAGGAAACCAGGACCGAATGCCCAGAGAAACAAAGAAGGGAAGGGGAAAATGTGGTGTCTAAGCAACCCAGAAGGAAGTAGTGGTCAGCAGGGTTAAATGAGGAATGAGAATATGCATAGAGGGAGAGCAGGGTGGTGGACCTCACAATAAGATGATTAGACTGGAGGGGAAGGAAGCCAGAGGGCAGAGGTTCAAGAAGGAAGTATTAAAGAACACTGTGTTCTCAGGGACAGAGTAAAAGAACCAGTTGCCCTGAAAGGCCAAATGGCAAAATGTATTGATTCTAAAAGTATGATGTTGTTGAGTGTCTGTTTATATTGTCATTGCTGTTCATGTCTCAAACCCTAAAAGAGCAAGCAGCCCCTGGTTGCCAGGATGTATTACTCCTGCTACTTCCAAATCCAATTCTGGCAAGCACAGTCATTCCCCATGGTATTCCTGTTAGCATTCATACAGCACTCATTAGGATTGAAATCTTTTCAGCCTTGTCAGATTCCATTATATGGCACAACAAATCTTAACTTGTAGATTGTAGTGTTTCTTTGTACATCAACTCAGTTTTAAAATCAATTGCTAAGAAGATTATTAATCTTTTTGTGTGCTTATAGTAACGTCTTTCTCCATAATAAGACAATTATCACTTTATTGGATGTTCAGCAGTTTAAAAAAATCCTCATTGCATATTTCACAAACATTTGAAATAACATTAGTAGGTTTCTCCACTTATTTGCATATAAATTTACAAAGTATTTCAACTAGCTCATTGTCTTCTATATTTACTTCATATCAGAAATTTTCAACCATCTCTTTGTATCTGCCAGAAGAGCAAATAAATAAAAATAATGATAATTTTAAATACCACAAATATCTAGAAATCTCAAAATTGCTTTCTTTGCACAATAACAAAACATTTGGAGTAAAATGATAGTTGATCATAATTATATGTACTGTAAAACTACCTGATTATACCATTTGAACAATGTCAATTTCCCACAATACATTTAACTTCATATTATTATTATACTTTTCAATATTACATAAAATTTAGTCTGCCTTTGTCATGAAAAGTGCCCTCCAGTAATTTTCTCTTTTCAATTGTTTTTTAAGGAATATTTGACTATGACTCTCAAAACACTTCATTGCAATCCAACAACAGCAGAACGTTTTGTTCAGTACAAATTGTATTATTAAAGCGAAACAACTGCAGTTTCCAAATCTCTAACCAATAAGAAAAGCTTAAATTGTATTTTTTTAATTTTTTGCAATTATTTTTTATGTCATTTAGAAAAATCTGTCAAATTCTCTGAACACTAATGTATCTGAGGAATTCTTTGACCTTTCGAGGGAATAAAATGTGTTTTCTTAAAAATTGAAAATTATACTAGACATCTATTTGCCTAAAGATCTGTACATTTTTAACAATGATATCTAGAATTTTCTTTATTTTTCAGAATGATTCTCCTTTTAATAATTGCAAATGAATGAATAATTTAATCTACATTATAAAGAAAGAAAAATTTTGTTTTCAAAATCAGAATATGAAGTACTATATTCCAAATCCCAAAATACATATTGAGTACATGTTAGTTCAGACATGATGGGATGAGAGTGGGCACCATTGTAAATATCAAGAAAATATATTTAGGTAGCAGAATTCATAGGATTTATTGAATGTGCAGGGGATGAGGGAGAAGTCTAGGCCTCACAACTTCCAAATGTCTTGCTTGAACAATAAATGGGGTGAATTGCAAGGCCATTCACGAGGTCTGGGAAAAAAGATGGAAAATTGATGACTTTCTCTTTTGACTAATTGGGCCCAACACTGAAACTCTAATAAATATAATTTTGCATTTTTCAGCTTACTCATTTGCCTTTACTTAAAAGTACCTGGATATAAATAGAGCAACATTTAACTATGCTGAAGAAATATTGTTTAGAGGGCAATTGAAATTGTCATACAATTGCTCAATATAATTGCTGGAGTTATCTTGTTCAGAATTGTTCCACATATTCAATTTTGTCAAGCAAAGAAGTAGTATTTTATGCATGCAACAGATAGCTTTTGTGTGATGGTTATGTATTGGGCACTATTCTAAGAACTGGAGATAGAGGAGGGTTTGATGCAGACACAATTCCTGTTCTCAAAATGTTTACACTCTGCTGGAGGAATAAAAGTGATTATTAGAATTTAAATTATGAAAACAAATTAATATCAGATAGTGATAGTGCTGTGAAGAAAATAAAAGACAGTAAGGAACATAGTAAGGAGAAAATGACCTGCATGGTGAAGAAAATGTGACATTATGCCTCTCTAAAGGGTTGGCATTTGCCCTGAGCCTTG
Source organism: Pan troglodytes (assembly GCF_028858775.2). Lineage (NCBI taxonomy): Eukaryota > Metazoa > Chordata > Mammalia > Primates > Hominidae > Pan > Pan troglodytes. Next base: position 156,057,097 of record NC_086015.1, read on the forward strand.
CATGATGGGGAGCAAGCTGTTTGGAGATCTGGGAGATCTGTCCTTCCACACAGTAGACTCCAGATTTTCTATGTAGCAGCAATCTGGTTGGAAGAAGTTTGAGGGGACTTTTTTTTAAGGTAAAATTTGCGGAGAAAACACACTCCATTGATTTACAGTGTGTATTTATTTGAGGTGGGAGAAGATGATGTAAAATAGCAGGTAGCTGAGTGTACTCCCTTCACATCCATGAAGTCACGCTTTGGACTACCAGTAGTTCCAAGCAGAGAGAACAGCACAGGTAAAGGCACAAGGCAGGGATTGTCTTGGCTGTCTCAGGGGCAAGCATAAGGCCAGAAGGGCTAGAATACAGTGAAGAAATAGAGAAGTAGTAAGAGATGATCTCAAAAAGAGAGGGGAACCACCTCATGCCCAGCCTGGTAGACCATAGTAAAGGGATCTTAAACAGGATCCCCTTAAGGGGCCTTAAACAGGAAACTGAAGGAGTGGGAGAGGGGAAAGGTTCTGTTTTAAGTATTACATCATCATCTGGTACAATTGCTATTAGTAATAGTCACTGATAAAAAAAAATAGTACATTTAAAAAGAAAAGGGAAAAATATTTGTTGTTATACTTTGAATGTTTTTATGTATATATTCACCTTCTTCAGACTGTATCTGTCAGAGATGCCACGTTACTGGACATCATTAGCACCTTCAAAATGTGGGGAAAGAGCTAGTGGTCTTCGGAAGAAAAAATAAAGTATTCTCTCAAAATGGCATTTGCTAACACTGAATGCTGTATTTTATGTTCTGAAGAGATGCTCTGCTTGTCACCTCCATGTTAATAATACTCCAGATTTGGTGAACTCCTAATTGAAGATAACTAGAATAGTTAAAATAAGATAGAAAAACAAACTCTAATTAATGAAGCTATGTATTTGCCTCAAGACATCAGTTAATGCTTTTCCATTAATGGTACCAAATTTCTGATGATGAAGTACTTTATTTGGGGCAGAGTAGGAATATTAAATCTTAAAATTGTTCCTTGACTTTTACAAATAAGGAGAAATCTATCATTTGCCTTAGCAATTTCTGACCAATGTATGCAAATAGAAGTATGAATTGCCTAAGAATTTCAGGATGATTTTCTTACATTAAATTGTAAATATAAGGAAAATTGTTTTTTTAATTTACAAGTTATAGTTTCATTATTTAGCAAGTGAAAATGAGATCATTAAAAGCAAGAGTTTTTTCTCTCTTGAAAAACACAAACCTAAGAGCTGTTCAAGTTGAAAGAATTTTTGAGGGTAATGCCACATAGTTGAGTTAATTAATTGATTGACTCATTGATTGATTGATTGATTCATTCATTTGTTTATTCACTTTACAATTACACATCTACTGTTGTTTTGGATGATATCCAGAAGAAAACAACAAAATGATCATTAAATGGATGGTGTGTATAATCAAATTGTTTACAGTCTAGTTAATGAAGCAAAGCAGAAACATACACTGTTTTCAAGCATGAAAATTAATATAAGATAGCAGCAGAAGAGATACCACAAGGCTGTACAAGTGTCTGAATGCCAGACAGCACTACAGATCATTCAGGTTAGGGGGAGGCTTAAGAAGGCCGAGTTCATTTGGTTGGGCTCCCTCCAGTCTGGACATTTTCAAAAAGTGTGCAGACAGGTTTCTTCAACAGTATATACTTCACTGAAGTCAGATGAGGGTTAAAGTTTACATCTGAAGAGGAGAAAATACAGCGGTCCCAAGTAAGTTTCACCATAACAGTTTTATAACCTTAAAAGGAAATGTTTTTCCTCCTAATCAAAAAGAACTTTGATTTATTCCATGCCCTATTATTTTATCTTTAGTGAAAAAGACATTTTAAATTGCATACTTGTAAAGCTTCTGAAAGAATCCTTTCAGAAATCCATCATTAGTTTTCTCTCCTTAGCATGACTACATCCTCCCTCAATGTTCTTTGCTACAGACTCAGGAAGCACTCATAGGCAAGGATTAAAATTTATTTGAAAGAATTTTGAAAGCAATTTCTGACCAGTATGCTCATATAGAGGTATGAATTGCCTAAGATTGTCTTGATGGTTTCCTTATAAGTAATTGAGAAAATATAAGAGAAAATTAATTCTAAGATGCAGAATTTTGTAACTATAAATTTATTGTAACATTGTAATTTGGGCTTTTTTTCTCTTCTTTTTTCATTTCTCCTTTCCCTTTTCCCTTCCCCTTCCCCTGCTTCTTCTTTCTGAATAATTTAGTCCTAAAGCCATTTGGTGGAACAGAGCGAGGTCGGCATTCCTGCAGCCTGGGGGAGGTGGAGTGGCCTAGTACAGGGTGCCTGAGCCCTGGTGGGTTGAGGGGCATCTGGTAGGTTTAGGTGGGCAGGCTGGCATGAGGTGTCAGAGCCTAAGGAGGGGGAGGAGGCGTCCATAGAGATGGTTGTCTCTGCATGGCCCAATCAAGGACAATATAAACATACAAATAAATAATGATGATAGTGAAGAACTATAACCCACTGAACACTATAGGAAATCCATTCAGATACAGAAAAATGAATAAATTGAAAGTTGATAAAGAATGGGATAGAAACATAGTTTCAATGTACCAGACACAAAATTGATTACAAAAGGGAAAACTAACTTTACAGTGGAAAAGTTTTGCAGACTCTCCCTTATTTCAGTGATCAAAGTGAGCTTTAGTAATGGAATTAATCAAAATTATGTGATACCTGAGAATCAGCAACACAGCATCACTCCTGTGATATTCCTGCCAAAGATGCACAGCTCAAATCTAATTATGAAGGAACATTGGACAAATGCAAATTGAAAACATTCTACAAAACAGCTGGCCTTTATATTACAAAAATGCCAAGGTCATGATAGTCAAAGAAAGACTGAGGAGGCTGTTATCATCGAAGGAAACTAAAGAAACCTGACAAACGTATAATGTGATTCTAAGCTGGATCTTTTTGTTAGAAAGGTCATTATTGGCACAATTGGTGAAATTTAAATGGAGTTCTGAGGAGTAAATGGTACTGATGTATTTGTGATAATTTATTACCTTTTTTGTAATTTCTTGATTTTAATGATCGTAGTGTGGCTGTTTAGAAAAATATCCTTGTTGGTAAGAAATACACCCCATACTATCCAAGGGTAATGGGGTAGCAGGTTGGTAACTTGTTCTCAAATGGCTCAGGAATACAGAAGTTTATTATACAGTTACTTCCGAGTTTTCTATTTGTGATTATTTTAAAAATTATAATTTTGAATCTGCTTTTACAACCAATGACAATCCTGCAGTTTTGATTATGCAAATTGTTACTCTAAATATATTGATATTTATATAATCAAATTAGATAATCCAAGTACCATTATAAAGCATTTTGTTTGATCACCTGACAAATGATGACTGTACAAACTTATATTGGGGTTTCATTTGTATTCAGATAATCATTTTTCACATACTTTCTCCATTTTATAAAAGGGAAAAATGACTTGGTGATCAAGTGCTTTGTTAAATAGCAAACAGGATAATTTATTTAGTATTTAAATTTATTTTCAGTATTGAAGTCTAAAACGTGATTTTTTTTCAGATAGCAGCAGAATAATAGATGCACTCTCGTTATTCAAAAATAGTAAGATTTACTCATTACAGAAAGCAGAGGAGATAAGAGACACATAGTGCAACTTTGACTAATTTACTGCTCAATCCAATGTTACAAATTGCAAAATTATGCAATTTCTGCTGTAACTTCAAACGTATTCTTGTCTATTTAAGAAAACATAGAAATTTAATTAAATTAGACCCTTGATGAAAGTTCCTACCCAAATATATTTGAATCGGAATTTTAGCCCCCAAATCAGAGGCAATATTAACTAACATTTATAAAGTGCTTACGTGTGAGTCTTTTTCTGTAGCTAGAGCGATACATACCTACATGCCTACATGCATATATACATGTTTCATAATAATGTAATGTTCAAAACATCATCTGTTAGATACTATTATCATAATGCCCATTTTACAAATAAGTAAACTGAAGTCTAATAGGTTGCAGAAAGTCATACAAGTTATTAAGTGAAAGGTACACATTGTTAAGTGAAAGTATACCCGGAGTGTCCATGCTCCTGCATCTCTTTACTAACCAGCTTTCTGAGGTAGGTAAGGCTGTCTTTAGAATGTCACTGGGCCCAGAGAAGTAGCTTGGAAAATAGCAGTGGCTAAGCATTTTTGGTTTTAAGGGATGATAAAGTGAAAGACTACCTTTTTCCCTGTATCCTAAAGCCAAGAAACTGAATTATTTATTAGTATGCTACAAAAGTAAGACCAATGCACTGAACTAAGGATATGGTATGAAACCCAAGTATATCTCCCATAGAAATGTGACTCATAAAAATAAATGGTCTTACTTCCAGTATAGGATATTTAACAATATCTCCAAAGAGAGAGCAGAGCTACAGTATTATTATAAAGACTGCATTACCACTTCAGCTGAGGTCTTGCCCAACCCTTGCCATTCTATATATTTACCTAAAATGGATAGAAAACAAAGTATCTTTCAAACAGTAACTAGAAGGGCAAAAGAAACTTGGTTCAGCTATGCTAGGAAGAATCATGTGTGTACTCACATGATATCAACAACAAAAAAGCCTGAATGGAACTGCTCAATTATGAGCAATGTGAATGGAAATACCATGCAAATATACAAACATATCACAGTAAAATAAAATAAAATGTGCAAGAAAGAAGAAGAAATTAAGGAAAACTTAATTTGGTTAAAATATGGTTAAAAACCATATCTAAAGAAACTCAGAGTTGAAAGAAGTGACACAAGGACAGTGACAAGCTTTTTTATAAGTGAGGATATGAAATACCTCGTCTAAGTGGTGGTGGGAATTATGGGTTGATTGAATTTATCTGAATCTTAAATCTTTTTGGCAAAATGAAGGCACACACATTCATTTTTCTTAATCACCTTTCTGATTCACTGCCCTAGGCCAACAGTGCAGTGGCCCTGAAGCAAGGGACCCAAGATAATCTTTACCTTCCCTTACCCACATCAATAATCATAGCAATATGCATTCACTTCAATCGTGAAAGGGGGCAGCAGTTAAGAAAAACATTGATTATTCTTGGTATCTCTTCTGATCTGTCTTAGAAACTATAGGATATCAATTTAACCTAAATTAAGCTAAGAATGGTAATAGATGTTAAGTCCCATATTTTTAAATTTATATATTGTTTACCTTTTAAAGGAAAATTTCTTGGGTTATTCTTATTTTAGATATTAAATTGTTACGATAAAATTATTGTTAGGTAGATTGAAGTCCAGAATGAGCAGGGCCTGGTGGCTCACGCCTATAATTTCAGTACTTTGAGAGCCTGAGGTGGGAGGGTCGCATGAGCCCAGGAGTTTGAGACCAGCCCAGGCAACATAGAGAGACTGTCTCTACAAATTAAAAAAAAAAAAATCCAGAATAGTTCTGCTTCGCTAATCTAATCGGGGCGGCGGAGGCGGGGGGGGGAGTATTTTCCCAAATTATCTTCAATTAAAAGAAATAAATTCCATGAGATTGTATTTAGTTCCTAGTTTTACTCTTAAATTGTACAGAAATAATTATCTTATAGAATCTAATACTTTTTATTCTGTTGCATAAAAGGAAACTTAGATTTTTCCCCCTGAAAGAGGTGCCACAAACTTCTGTTAGAATTATATCTGATGCAAAATATTTTCATAGTGCCATAGTTAAATTAAGAAGCTGTGCAGTATTTCAGAAGGATGGTTTTAGAGCTTACAAAACATGAGTTACATCTGATCTGGTAAGTGAATCAGCAAGATGCTAATGAGGTTAGAGAGATGTGACTGGCCCAGTCACAAGTAAAGAGAGAGTTGGCTATATTCCAACACAGAATATGATTCTCAGATGTTGTGCAGAATTTGGGAAGTGGGTCACCTCTTTCAGCCCAACTTAGTTTGCCAGTTGGGTAATTATTACTCAAGTATAATAAAAATGACACTAAAAATTCATGAGACTCCAAAATTAAGCAATTGACAGCATCTGAGTGCTAATAGCATAGAATTACTGTAGGGATAGTACTTGCTTGGGGTAAGTGCTCTGGAGCCAGATGCCTGGGTTAGAATCCCAGCTCTGCCACTTCTTATTATTAACCCAGTCCAACCTTTCCAAGCTTTAGTTCACTTAACTGCAAAATGGAGAGGATAATAGTACCTACTACTAAACATTATATGAGTAAATTCATGTAAAGCCCTTAGAAAGGCCCTTTGCATGTAGGACTCAATAAAAGCTATGAAAACAGTATGAACAATTCTGCGTGTGGGTGCTTATATATTTGTAATATATATGAAACAACTATTTTTTAACAAAAGATTTCATAACTGACTTTTATAAGTTTATGCAAATGCAGGAAATTATGCTTTTTATTTCTATGATGAGCTCATTCCTGCACTTTGCCTCCATAGCTGGAAAAATAATTTGATCTTTAAAAATAAAACGACAAAGGAAGCTGCTGGACTGGCTGGTCTCCATTTGCTCCTCCAGATCCATTTGCTTCTGTGCTGTGCCTTGTTATGCTGTAGAAGGTTGACTTCTACTTTATCCAGCCCCAAGTCTTCCTTGTCCTCTTGTTTCTGTTGGGTTTGTCCAATGGGAAGCACTGCTAGGAGATAGTAGAGTAGGAGGCTAAAAGGATCAAAGTTTTTTTCAGCTCATTCCCTCCCTCCCAGTTCAAGCGTTGGCTGTGAATGTATTCCTCCATGGGAGGGATAGCCCCTTCAAAAGTCCAAGGCTCTTACTTTGTTCCATAAACCTTTCTCCTTTCCTCTTTTAATTTAGAGCTGTTAAAACCGTCTAGCTGTTCCTAGTGCCTGAGGAAGGGTGCTTCATGATCTCTTGTTAGATCCCTTGTCTTTTTATTAAACTCTATTCAATGATTTTTTTTTCTTTTATGGGTTCTGACTGATCCAGATGCCTTTAGTTTACTTATTTTTTTTTCTACTTTGTTAGTACTGTTAAGGCTCACCTTAACTCACCTTAAATTGTACTGTTTTTAAGTTACATATTTTAGATCATAATATACCTATTTAGAATCATTTTTAAAAATAAACTGGAAATTATCATAATGTCCAGATTGTTTAACCTCTGCTCCAATATGTAAATTCTGTGTATTGTAAGAGGTTTTTAAAATTATAGTTATATAATTTATTGGTACCACTCAAGAGTGGGGCTGGATACTAACTAAAGATCAATTCTAAATCAGATTTCCAGAAACACAGGCAAAGCCTTGAAATGGATGTATAGCAAAATCTTTTGCCCTGTCATGAAGTTTTGTTTTGTTTGTTTTGTTTTTAAAGAACTGGTTCACTCATAATTGTTGGCACTGTTATCAATGGCATATAACTATAATCTCATATATCACTATATATAGATATATGAGATCTCATATATCTTAATAATCTCATTTTATTATAAGTAACGATCATAGTAGACTCTTGGGTATCCTGCCATCTGAAAATGTTGCTTGGAAAATAGCAGTGGCTAAGCATTTTTGGTTTTAAGGGATGATAAAGTGAAAGACTACCTTTTTCCCTGTATCCTAAAGCCAAGAAACTGAATTATTTATTAGTATGCTACAAAAGTAAGACCAATGCACTGAACTAAGGATATGGTATGAAACCCAAGTATATCTCCCATAGAAATGTGACTCATAAAAATAAATGGTCTTACTTCCAGTATAGGATATTTAACAATATCTCCAAAGAGAGAGCAGAGCTACAGTATTATTATAAAGACTGCATTACCACTTCAGCTGAGGTCTTGCCCAACCCTTGCCATTCTATATATTTACCTAAAATGGATAGAAAACAAAGTATCTTTCAAACAGTAACTAGAAGGGCAAAAGAAACTTGGTTCAGCTATGCTAGGAAGAATCATGTGTGTACTCACATGATATCAACAACAAAAAAGCCTGAATGGAACTGCTCAATTATGAGCAATGTGAATGGAAATACCGCGCAAATATACAAACATATCACAGTAAAATAAAATAAAATGTGCAAGAAAGAAGAAGAAATTAAGAAAAAAATATAAATTTCAAAAGAAGGATAAATATCCCAATATAGACGAAAACATACTTCAAAGCATAAGAAAATTCATCACAATGTCACCTTAGAGAATAATAAGAACTTGAATTCAAGAACTCCAAGCTAACATGATGAACAATAAAAATCGGGGCAGTTATAGATTTAAAAAAACAAAAGAAGGCTATAAACATCATCACAGAAATAAAAAGGTAAAGTAGAAAATAGACTTCACTAAAAATCGACACACATACACACAATAGGGAATGGTTTTCACCTAAAGGAAATGGTGACTGGCTACTTAATGGTAAAATTTGAGATGATTTTTAAATATTTATATCATTTTCACTTTTCTAATATTTAAATGGTTTGTGATAAACATGTTTAAGTTTTACAAGTAAAAGACTGATTTACCTAAAAAATTAGGTGGTATATTATAGCAGACATTGTTAGTGCCCCACCCACATCCCTCCAGCCCTTCTGTGGGCTCCAGCTGACTCTCAACCCCAAGGTTCTCATTTCTCTGCTCAGGCTCCCTGGCACCCCGCCCCACTCTTGGAAATCTGCTGTACCCCACTACACACTGACAATGGTCCAGAAATGCTGGAAGGTTAACACCCACCACAGCAGCCTTAAATCCACCTGCCTTGAACTTCAGGTGGGAAGTTTCTCCATGAGATTAACTCCAGTTACCCACCCCCAGTTTCATGGGCCCACCACCATGCTTATGTCCCCTGATCATCTCAAATTATTTGCATTCCAGTCCTTGTCTTGGAATATGCTTTTAGAAAAATTAATATATACATCATATAAAAATAATACAATATAGTAATGAAAATAATAAACACTAAAATTTTGAAAGTTTGTCAAAACAATTTTGGGCAATTAATATGATTATTTTATACTTTTTGTTCACTTTAGGGTTTTACATTTTTCTATTATAAAGAAAAAATTCATAAATAAAAAGTGAAGCAAAAGATATAAACTAAAGTAAAACATTGAAACAAACATTGTCAGTGTAAAATAATAACCAATTTCTACACCTAAGCAGCACTAAGTTGGGAGTACTAAGTTGCAAGCCGTTTCCCTTGACAATGTCAATTTTACATGATGAGTCTGGAGGTCCATGCCATTCACTATTATCCTCAGGTCGGTATCTTCTTCCCTAGTTCCTTCTCTTTCCCTAACAATTGTTTTGATGCTGTTAATCTTTTGGAATTACACTGTCACATCATTGTACTATCCCATCTAATTTTCTGCCTAGACAGTACATTGTATATATCAGAAAAGTCTGTTTTCCAAAAAATAACCAATTTATATAAAAATCATAAAGTATGAGACTGATAAAAACTCAATAACACTATTTATTGCAATTTAATAATTTTATAAATTATATCCAGAAACATAATGGAATTCATTCAAGGTCAAGGAGCTAGTTAAAAACGTGAAAATTGTCAGAATTAAAATGGAGTCAATTGTGTTAAAAATCCTGACAGATGGAGCTCGGGAAAGCAATGAAGAAAGGGTTCCCATTTACGAATGCCTGACAACAGGAATTGTCAGAAAAGACTGCAAAACCACAACCTTGCACAAAGGCCATTGCAACCTTACACAAAAAAATACTTCTGCAAGGATATCTGCCCAGCAACTGCCTATCTAACTTCAAACTGGTGCCATCCTTATTATTGATCCTTGTAACCAGGAATAATTATCTCGAAATAATTGTGTACTCCTCTTCATTTTTCTTTAAAAACCATTGCCTTTCTTTACCCTCCTGAATAAGCACATAGTTTACTACGGTATGTGTATTCCCATTGCAGTACCCATGCTAAATAAATATCATTTTCTTTCAGAGTGCTTATTATTTAGATTAATAAAAGCAACGAGGACCAGAACCAAATAAGTTCTCCTTAATTTTAGCCCAATTATTTTCAAAGTAACTCCTCATTCCAAATCCCCTTCTCAACCTACTTCCCTATTCAAATGCTTGACAGACATTGATGTGAGGGTGACAGCAAACAGGCAGGCAACACAGAAAAGGCAGTAAGAGACAGAAGCAATAGATAGAGCTTAAAATGGTAAAGCTCACGATCGCTTACTCAGGATTCAATATGATTCACTGATTTCTACAGAAGGGACATGGGTGCGTCTGACGGATTGAACGGGAACATTGATGCAATGAGTAGCAAGTCTGAACAGGGCTGAACCAAATCCATCCATCCATGTCTGACCAGTTTCTCTTCTAGGTTAAGGGTTAGTTCCAGTCTTTGCCACAACTCCTCTTCCTCTTTTGTTCCAGAAAGTCAAAGCTCTACAGTTAAGAAGAAAAATACACCACTGAAACTTTCAGATGCCTTGAGACAAGATTCTTCTTCCAGAATTCTAGTATCATTCCAAGGCTGGACTCTTCAGAAGTGATTGCCTGCAAATTTAGGATGTGAAAACAAAATCACAATTCAAGGTTAGTATTTCTGAAGGATAAAGAAAAGCAAAACATTAAAATATCTCCAACTAATGAACTATTGTCTGTTTTAGTGTACTTTCATGTTTTTTTTAAAAAGAGAAGTAAAAAGAAAGAAAAATGAAATCATTTTTATTATATGATATTCAAGGTCAAACGAAGTCACAAGAGTTCATATAGGGAAAGGTACCACATGTGGCATATTATGTCTTTTAATATTTTGCTGCCTGTCACAGTCTTCTAAAGCTAAACTTTAAAGTTCTCATGTCATAAATTCTTTTTGCAAATTGTTGAATTATGTATTGTGCACATAACACAGTGCTGATCACTATGGGCAATTTAGAGATGGGTAAAATGCTATCCTTGCAAACAAAAGGTTTATAATCTATTTGGTGAAAAATATAATTAGCATAACAAAAAATCAAAATAATTCAATGCTGTTTGAGATTGACCAGGGTTGTTGGGGGAAGGATGAATAGGTAGAGCACAGTGAATTTTTAGAGTATTGAAAATACTCTGTGTGATACTATGGATACATGTCATTGTACATTTGTCTAAACCAACAGAGTGTACAACACCAAGAGTGAACCCTAATGTAAACAATGGACTTTGGGTAATTATGATGTGCCAATGTAGATTTATCAGTGGTAACAAATGCACCAGTTTGGTGGGAGATGTTAATAATGGGAGATGCTACATATATGTGGGGGCAAAAGGCATGTAGAAAACCTCTGTACCTTCTCAATTCAGTGGTGAACCTAAAACTGCTCCAAAAAGTAAAGTCTGAAGAAAAGGAAGATATTATGAATACATGCCTATTTGCTTGATATGGGGTATGTATGTATGTGGAAATAGGCTGTACACCCTTTTTACTTTTTGAGTTTTATACTATATAAATTTATTAGTAAAACTAAAACATACCAGGAAAGGAAGAGGAAAGGAAAAAAAGGAAAAAATAAATAAAAATAAATTTTAAAATGCGACTTTAAAGATTAGCTTTATTAATAAACTCAATCCTTCATGCTGGAGTAAGCCACACCATCTGATGGCACACAATGCATGGCGTCTGTTTTCTTTGTGTTTCTCTTGAGTTTGTTTGAATGCTTTGTTTTAAAATTCCAGTCTTCACTTGACTGTGTTGCCAGAATTAAGGGAAGTATTGAAAAATCTATCCTCAGCCCACAATATTAAAAGGAGAGGATTCCTTTGACATCCCCACACTGTTGGCTGTATCTGTAGGAGACACTTGAGAGAAAGGTGAATGAATGAATGAAGACCAGACCTGAGAACGCTCCAATCCATGTTTACACCCTCCAGTGGAACTTTCCTCATCTTGAGGAAGCTGTATTCGCTTTTAATGAAGCAACTACAGATATTTCTGTTTTTAGAAAAATGCCTAGTGTGAGTACAGAGGAAGAAGTGATTACTTGTAATTGAAGAGTAGAGTAAGGAAGGCTTTTTAAGGGATTCAAAGTTTGAGCTCAGGCTTGAAGAATTTCTACAGTGAGGATGGTGAGGATGTGGGAAGGACAGTCCAGGCTGAGGTGGCAGCACCAGCTAAGGCCCAGGGTATGAAAAGGACCAATTGAGGAATACCCCAAATGCCATTAAGGCTGACTCTGATGTTTCTAGTCTGGATAAATAGAGACAATAATGTGCTATTCACTAGGATTGGGACAAACGATGAATTTTTGTTTGAGGGATTATGAGTTGGGGAAATTTCAGTAGTATATTGGAGCCAGCATGAATGTCTCCCCCAACTCTGCCTTCAGTGATGTTAAGTTAGCAGCTTGAAACAGGCCATGATGAGAGTATTTACACTATATAAATTGGCAAATGCTACAGAACATCACTGGTTGGAGTGATGGTGGAACACCTCTATGACGTTTGTCAATTGGATCAGGGACTTAGGAAACAAGACAGGGATAAAGATAGGACCTTGTATTCATCTCTAAAGAAATGACTAAAGATGTAAAGAATTTTAGATTGAGAAAGATTGACTTTGAGATCGGGAGAGATTGCATTATGAGAAATGGAATAGAAACCAGAGAGATTTCTTAAGAGATATTTACTTTAAAAAGGTCAATAAAGAAGGATTCTATAAAAGAGACAGAAGAATTATGGAAGTAGGAGACACATTGGCATAGGTTAACTTATCAAGGATAAAAGACAAAAGTGTTAGTGGTGCAGAACTAATAGCCATCATCATCATCATGACAGCCCACATTTACTTCACAATTATTACCTGCCAAGGAATATACCATATATTTTATAAATTATCTAATTTAAATTTCAAATATCATAAGAAGTAAATACTATTATGCTTATTTGACATAGAAGGAAACTAAAGCTTAAATTGTTTAAGTAGCCTGTGCAAAAAGAAATAACTGATAACTGGCATAGCTGAGATGCAGACTAAGCTTTGTATCAGCCCAAACTTTATGATCTTAGAAACCAACTCAAAATAATTTCAGAGATCATTCATTGTAACAGACCACTGAAACCTCACATAGTTTTACTGTACTAGTCCATTCTCATGCTGCTGATAAAGACATACCTGAGACTGGGTAATTTATAAAGGAAAGAGGTTTGATAAACTCACAGTTCCACATGGCTGGGGAGGCCTCACAATCATGGTGGAAGGCAAAGGAAGAGCAAAGGCACATTTACATGGTGACAGGAGAGAGAGCGTGTGCAGGGGAACTGCCCTTTTATAAAACCATCCGATCTCGTGAGACAAGAACAGCATGGGAAAGACCCAACCCCCTTGATTCAATTACCTCCCACTGAGTCCCTCCCATGACACATGGGGATTATTACAATTAAAGGTGAGATTTGGGTGGAGACACAGAGCCAAACTATATCATTCTGCCCCTGGCCCCTCCCAAATCTCATGTCCCTTTCACATTTCAAAACACAATCTTTCCTTCCCAACAGTCCCCCAAAGTCTTAACTCCTTTCAGCATTAACTCAAAAGTCCACAGTCCAAAGTCTCATCTGAGATAAGGCAAGTCCCTTCTGCCTATGAGCCTGTAAACAAGTTAGTTACTTTCTAGATACAATGGGGGTACAGGCATTGGGTAAATATTCCTATTCCAAATGGAAGAAATGGCCAAAACAAAGGGGCTCTAGGCCCCATGTAAGTCCACAATCCAATATAGTAGTCATTAAACCTTAAAGTTCCAAAGTGATCTCCTTTGACTCCATGTCTCACATCCAGGTCACGCTGATGCAAGAGGTGGGTTCCCATGGTCTTGGGCAGCTCCACCCCTCTGGCTTTGCAGGGTACACCTCCCTTCCTGGGTGCTTTCATGGGCTGGTGCTGAGTGTCTGTGGCTTTTCCAGGTGCATGGTGCAAGCCGTCAGTGGATCTTCCATTTTGGGGTCTGGAGAATGGTGGACCTCTTCTCACAGCTCCACTAGGCAGAGCCCCAGTGGAGACTGTGTGTGGGGGCTCCAATCAGACATTTCCCTTCCACACTGCTCTTGTAGAGGTTTTCCATGAGGGCACTGTCCCCAGAGCAGACTTCTGCCTGAACATCCAGGCATTCCCATGTAGCCTCTAAAATCTAGGTGGAGGTTCCCAGACCTGAATTCTTGACTTCTGTGCACCCACAGGCCCAACACCCTGTGTAAGTCACCAAGGCTTGGGGTTTGCACCCTCTGAAACAATGGCCTGAGCTGTGTTGGACCTTCTTAGTCATAGCTGGAGCTGAAACAGCTGGGATGCAGGGTACCACGTTTGGAGGCTGCATAGAGCAGGGGGAACCTGGGCCCGGCCCATGAAACCATTTTTCCTTCCTAGACCTCCAGGCTTGTGATGGGAGGGGCTGCCATGAAGGTATCTGACATGCCCTGGAGACATTTTCCCCATAGCCTTGGAGATGAGCATTTTGTTCCTTGTTATTTACTGCAAATTTCTGCGGCCAGCTTGAATGTCTCCCCAGAAAATGGGTTTTTCTTTTCTACTGCATTGTCAGGCTGCAAATTTTTCAAACTTTTGTGCTCTGTCACCTCTTGAATGCTATGCCACTAAGAAATTTCTTCCACCAGGTACCCCAAATCATCTCCTTCAAGTTCAAAGTTCCACAGATCTCTAGGGCAGGGGCAAAATGCTGTCAGTCTCTTTGCATAGCAAGAGTGACTTTTACTCCAGTTTCCAACAAGTTCCTCATCTCCATCTGAGACCATCTCAGCCTGGACTTCATTGTCCATATCACTATCATCATTTTGACCATTCAACAAGTTTCTAGGAAGTTCCAAACTTTCCCACATCTTTCTGTCCTCCTTTGAGACCTCCAAACTGTTCCAATCTCTGTCTGTTACCCAGTTCCAAAGACACTTCCACATTTTCTGGTCTCTTTACAGCAGCACCCCACTCTTTCAGTACAAATTTACTGTATTAGTCCATTCTCATGCTGCTAATAAGGACATACCCAAGACTGGGTAATTTATAAAGGAAAGAAGTTTAATACATCTCCTAATTACCTCACATGGCTGAGGAGGCCTCATGATCACAGCAGAAGACGAAGGAAGAGCAAAGGCATGTCTTACATGGCAACAGGCAAGAGGGCCTGTGCAGGGGAACTGCCCTCTTATAAAAGCATCAGATCTTTTGAGACTTATTCACTATCATGAGAACAGCACAGGAAAAACCAGTCCCCATGGATCAATTACCTCCCACCAGGTCCCTCCCATGATACATGGGAATTATTACAATTGAAGGTGAGGTTTGGGTGGGGACACAGAGCTAAACCATATCATTTACTTCCTGATTTTGGCCATTTCCATAATAAAGGATATGGTAGAAAAGCACAAAACAGAGAAGTAGTTGTATCTTTATTTGTAGTTTGCAGTTCTGACCAAAAATAAATTAAGAACTTGGAAACAGAGATGACTTATATAAAACAAGCTTTTAAAGTTTTCTGTAAACATTAATTATCCAGGGTATAGTTCAGTTGTCAAAGCTAATTAAAAATTTGGATATTATCCAACACTTTATTTACAGCAGTCTTTAACATTCTTCATCTGACTGGCTTTATAGTGTCATAGAAACTACCAAGTAAGTTAGCTTAACTTAGTCATCACCACTTTTAAGAGTGAAAATGTTAAAAACATAAAGAAAAACTTTTTAGTGAATAAGCAGTTATGGAAAAAAGTTGGTATCTTAATAAGTTAGTTGAATGATTAGCTACGGTGCTCCTTTGGAGAGAGAAGAGCTTTCTTGAAATATTAATATTTTAAAACTTACACCATGTAAGATTTTTGTTATATTACTGTAAAACTTCAACCTATTACAACCTTTTCTCCTGCATTTGTTGCCCACATGTTGGCCTCTAGTTACATGTGACATAAGACAAATCTATAAAAAGTAAGACTTTTATAGTTCTTACCATGTGATAGACACTATTCTAAGAGCTTTACATATATTAAATACTTTACTGCAACATTCCTACAAGTAAGGTAGTTTTACCACCCTCATTTTACAGACGGAAAAAAAGAGGCATAGTTAAGTATATTAGACCAAGATTTCAGAAGAGATTCAAGCCCAGGCAGTCTTCTGAAGAATGCTCTCTCAGCCACTACATACAAAAACCCTTTTATAAGATGAAGCTTATTAATATAATAGCTTATATATAGATAGGTAAATCTGATTTTACAATATTCAAGTGATCCATATTCTAATGAATTTTAATTTGTAAACATAGCTAAAGTCATAAATTGGAGAAACTCAGAGGTGATTTATCTGACTACCTTTAAAAGAACTGGAAAAATATACAAAATATTTCAAGGTATGTCGATTGACGCATAATTCATTTACTTATTTAAAGTTAGTAAAATAGAGCCAAGTGTGGTGGCACATGCCTGTAATCCCAGCACTTTGGGAGACTGAGGCAGGAGGATCATTTGAGCTCAGGAGTTCAAGACTAGCCTGACCAACATGGTGAAACCCTGTCTCTACTAAAAATACACAAAAAAATTGCTGGGCATGGTGGCACACACTTGTAACTTCAGCCACTCAGGAGACTGAGGCAGGAGAATCACTTGAACCCAGGAGGCAGAGGCTGCAGTGAGCCAAGATGGTACCACTGCACTCCAGCCTGGGTGACAGAGCAAGACTCCATCTCAAGATAAATAAATAAATAAATAAATAAATAAATAAATAAATAAATAAAGTTAGTAAAATAGTTTATAAAAATTTAAAATTATTTCTAATTTTTAAAGAAAATTCTTAGACTATATTGCATATAATGTGCAAAATAACTATTATTATAATACTGTAAATGAAATATCAACCTGAACCAAATTCACTTTGTTATAGTTGTTTTTCTTTACTTTTATGGCATATTCAGTTATTTATGACCGATATAATGCTGAATTTACAGTTGAGAACGCACACCTTCAATTACAGCATTATGCCAATGGCAAAATACAATTCACTCTACAGTAATTCTCTCAATTCTAGTTTCTAGCCTTCACTCAATTGTGTTGCCAGAGTTAAAAGAACTGCAAAATCAATCCTCAGACCAAAATATTAAAAGAGAAGAAATTCTAGTCTTTCCATCATCTAAATGAAAAGGAAACAATTATTTCAGGCACCTCTATATTTGACATTGTGTTGACAACATATTGGGATGAAAGTATAACATGTTCAGTGTTCCTTTGGATGTTAGGGATTGGATAGATGCTGTCAACATTAGCTAAAGACTGTGGTAGAAGGTATGTATTTTGAAACACAGCTGCCAAGACAATTACCCACTTTCACTTTATCTAACCTAATCTGTGGCTTTGCCTGTCACACAACCATAATCACTAGAGAAAGTCACCTTTTATTGAGTAATAGTTGCTTGTGAAAATATCTTACCTTTTATAAGTATTGGCAATTGTGGCTAATTGCTAAAGCTAATGACTACTTTCTCAAAAACATCAAAATATCTTATTAATATATATTTTTGGAAGTGCAAGTGTGTTCAGTTTCTCATCTTTCACAGTGAGAAGGCGACAAATGCATTAATTCTTTTTTAAAGTAATTCCCTTCAATTTGATGTCAAGTCAACCTTAACTTTTCTGGGTAATGTAAACTGCTGCTGAAATTAGGCAGGTATGAATTTCAATCCTGATTCTATTATAGGTTGTTCAGCTGGGCTGTCTTGTGTTTTTTGCACCTGCTTGCTTTCCTTTGCATTTCAAGATGTCTCAAAGGAGGATGATGAATCAACTTATTAGGAATTCTTTAACTGAATGAGTTTCAAGAGGTTTTTTGGGTTTTGTGTGTGTGTGTGTGTAATTATGGGCTTGGGAAGTGTATAAATTACAAGCATTTAACCTTTAAAACAACTAAATCACTAAACAAAAACAGCATTTATAAGTTCAGCAATACAGGATACGGTCTGGTAGAAGAATTTTCTTACATTTAGGAAACCACTGTGTAAAACCTTAGAATTCTGAGTTAGCATCAATCTTTTTATCTTACATTATTTTGATCTCTGGAAGCCTGGTTGTCAAAAGTACCCTGTCTTAGTTTCTAACAAAGATGGACATATTTGCCTTTTCCTATCTCCACGCAAAAAGCTGGACAAATACGTAGAACTCTATCTGACCATCTGGGTTTCATTTTAACTTTTACTTTACGTTCTGGTTCTTTACCTCCTCTACCAATTATACTGAAGAAATAAAAAAAGAGAACAGTAAAATTTCTGTGAAAGAATCACTCCAGGGATCTTGGAATTTTATTGGTTATCAAGGTGAAAGGAAACTCATTCTCTGTGATATCTGAAACTACAGGACTGATAATTTAAAGCCCTTATACCAATAGTTTGTATCACATATAAAAGTCCACAGTGGAACTTGAGAGAATCCTACATGAATTTCTAACTCTTCATACACACTATCTTACTATCATAAACGTTGAAAACATGAAATAATCTGAAATGAATATGATTAGATATGTTTTTAGTAGTAGCCTACTTGAGAAATAATATTAAACCAACAAGACTTCTTTTAAAAATATGCAGTATCCCAAAGCTATAAGAGATAAACAAAATTGTTTCATTCCTGGCTCCAAACTCTTGGCTTTTTACTTCCTCTGTTATACCTGCCTCTGTAACTCTTGAATTTGGCACATTTTTAGACTCTTCTCCTGCCATTGTGTATATTGGTTCCTGATATGGTTTGGCTCTGTGTTGCCTTCCAAATCTCATGTTGAATTGTAATCCCCATGTGCTGAAGGAGGGGCTTGGTAGGAGGTGATTGAATCACAGGGGTGGACGTCCCTCTTGCTGTTCTTGTGACAGTGAGTGAGTTCTCATGAGATCTGATTGTTTAAAAGTAGGTAGAACTGGCCGGGCACAGTGGCTCACGCCTGTAATCCCAGCACTTTGGGAGGCTGAGGCAGGCGGATCATGAGGTTAACAGATCGAGACCATCCTGGCCAACATGGTGAAATCCCATCTATACTAAAAATACAAAAATTAGCTGGGCGTGGGGGCACGTGCCTGTAGTCCCAGCTACTCAGGAGGCTGAGGCATGAGAATTGTTTGAACCCTGGAGGCGGAGGTTGCAGTGAGCCAAGATCGTACCACTGCACTCCAGCCTAGTGACAGAGCAAGACTCTGTCTCAAAAAAAAAAAAAAAAAAAAAAAGTGGGTAGAACCTCTCCCTTCACTCTCCTGCTCCTGCTCCGCCATATGAAGAAGGTGCTTGCTTGCCCTCCACTTTCCGCCATGACTGTAAGTTTCCTGAGGTCTCCCCACAATGCTTCCTGTACAGCCTGTGGAACTGTGAGTCAATGAAACCTCTTTTCTTCATAAATTACTCAGTCTCAGGTAGTTTTTTATAGCAGTGTGAGAATGAACTAATACAGTTCGCCTGCCCATGATGGCTCCTTTAACCTCACTGTCTCTCCTATCCTCAAAGGCCAGTAATTGGCTTTTCTGTAAAAACAGAGGATTTGCAAAATTTCCCTTGTGCTTCACAGACATCTTCAGAAAGAAACTTGAATTTGACATGTTCAAAACTGAATCTACTGTCATCCAAATAAGCCACATCCTTCTTTTGACTTCTATATATCTGACCACACCACCAGCATTCTTTCAGTTACCCAAACTTCTTTTCCCCTTTCTCATCATAATGTCAAGCCATGTAGGCTCCACCTCAAAATTCTCACATCCCTTTTAGCTTTTCTATCCCAAGCTCAGTAACCTTTTAACCAGTTTCCCAGCCACCAACTCTTACCATTTCAATCAGGCCTGTGAACCACCGCTCAAATAATTATTTTAATAACAGATCCAATAATATTACTTCCTTGACAAGAAGTCCTCAATGTTTCTCATTGCCTACCAACTTAACGTAAATTCTCTCTCTGGCATTCAAGATCATCTAAAATATATGTGGCACTTATCTTGCTCTACACCTTACACCCTGATTTGGACCTTAAACTCTCACCATGCTCAATAGCCCAGTCTTCTCTGAACAGACCTGAACTTTGTTCCCTTGCTGTCTTCCCCCGCCACACCCCCACTAAGAATCATCCTAGTCCCTTCTGTCCAGAACAACACTTTCCAATAGAACTTTCTGTGAGAATGGAAATGATCTACAATTTTGTGCTGATGAATACAGTAGCCAGAAGCAACATGTAATAGTTAACTCTTGGACATTTGGCTGGTGCAACTGGAGAGTTAACTTCTTAATTGTATTTGATTCTAATTAATTTAAACTTTCACATGTGGCTGGTGGCTACTGGACAGTGCAAGCCTAGATGCTGTTTTCATTTCATAGAATTTTCTCCATTCTCTAGATGTCAACCATCTACTCTGATGCCGTCACTGATTTCCCTGGTTGGGATAATTTTTTTTTACTCTTATAATAATTTAACTGTGTCTTTTTCACAGCTTGTATTACTCAATAAGATAATATGAAAAAAAAGCAGCGATGACAGGCCTAGATTCTAGATGCACATTGCCATACACTAGCTGTGTAACTTTGGGCAATTTTTTCTCGTTTCTCCAAGCGTCAGTTCCATCATTGATCATTTCATCATACCTCACAAGGTGTGACGATTAAATAAGAAAAAAAAAACAAGTAAAATGCTTAGTTTGGTTTTATGATAAGTATTTGTGTGCAAATCATTGATAAATTCTTTACAATTATGAATTCAGTATCTGTTGAGCATTCAGTCATCACTTTGGATGCCAAAATAAGTAAAATACAGTCCCTGCCATCCTTTAACTCATAGACTGATGTGGCAGTGATTCTTATCTTAAGTGTCCTTCTGCATTTTGAGTCCTGAAGAGCAGAAATTGTGCTTGCTTTATCTTTAGGGCCTGCTAAGAGCTTTGAACGATATTAGGTACATAAGATACTATCAATAAATATTTGCTAAAAGAGTGTTAATCTCCTCCCCCACCCTTTTTAAAACATAGGTAGGCTTTGTTTGTACTTCTCCAATGACATCTGTTTTACTCTATCTTGTATTGCAGTTACTTGTTTGTGCATTTAATCCATCCTCTCCCTACCTCTCAAACACTAACTAATCAATATATATTTGAGAACAGTGTCTACCTCATTGCTTTTGATGTTTATATTATATAGTCATTGTGTTCCTCAGGAATTCAGAAAATGCTTTCCTCCCTTTTCCTTTTCTAGTAAATAAATGGAATTTAAAGCTAAACTGAGGTATCAAGAAATGAAAACAGGAATTTCTATTGTTCTCTGCACATGTATCCTGTGGGAAGGTTAAACAGGATTTTGACTTTACCAGTTCTTTTCCCATGCTTACTTTCAGATATTTCTCTATGAAGTAGACTATGCCCTGGATTGTGCAGTATAAAACAAATGTTTAGTTTTTTAGGTTTTTTTTCTTTTTTTAAATAACGTTCTGAACATTGTTAACACATGGCACAATATTTTAGATTCCTATGGATAGCAATGCTCCCACATTGTAGCTGCAACTTTGTGTCCCTAAGAATTAAGAATATACTTTATGTGATCTTTATATAATTTTCTATACAATAATACCTGTCTAGTGTACACCGATTATAATACTCACTTGTGGAAAGAGTTTTGGTGATATGGAGTGATTTGCCTAATCTTGTTTCATTTTTACTCTCTAAATCTTATTTTACAATTATAATTCCTATTATTTGAATGTATAGGTCATCTTTACTAGCTACAGTAAAGTCATCTTTATTACTCTAAAACACCAATTGCTTCTGAATCATGACACTCTGTTAAGGCAAAGATTTTTTTAAATTTATGATTAAAAGTTATCCTTGATTTTCCATCTCAGAACTGTAAGTTGTAAAATACAACCACCACCAAATAGTTTGCAAGTAATAAATGTCTCCTTAAATATAAAAGAAAAATGATATTAATTAAAAGTTTTTAAAAGTGAAAATTACACTTAAAAAAATAAAAATCAGAAGTCATTTTTAGCCTAAAGCCAGCAAAATATAACTATTACAAATAATTTACAATTTAAACAATAAAATTAAAAAAGAAAGACTATGAATTTGACTAAAGCTATAAAGTGTAACTGCATGAGCTCACTGTCTTTTCTAATATATCCTACTAATTAGAAGCATACGAAAAATACATCTAAACACTAAATAAAAATTTTAGCTTGAGGTTTGGGCAGTACTTACGCTCTTGAAATTATTTACCACTGCTAAGTAAGCTTTAAACTGGGTATAATTTAATAAATTTTAGGTTAAATCATTGGTGTTTTGTGAAATTCAACTAGTATTACATGATCCTGTCTGACTGAGGCTTTGCACATTCCATACACACTCTTCAGAGAAGATAATTACACACTGAGAAAGCTTTGCAATAAATCAGGTGGACTTCTGAAAGCAAATTACTATTAAGAGGTGAGGCACTTTTGTCATATTTGCTGGAATTTGCTGGAAAATCATATAGAAACATGTGATTTGTTTTATAGATTCTCAAGCTTATATTTATAATACTCTTCAACAGAGTAGATTATTTCCTTATTATCAACTGGGTGACCTTCCAGAATCTATTAGAATTTCTATAACCCCTAAACCCTCAGTCGTGTAATAGCACAAAATTAACAAAAAAAAAGTCATCAAGTGATTATTTAAATAAAAACTGTTTTTATCACTTTTGTTTTGGAATAAAAATGTTTGAAAGGGCACATTTTCACTTAGGAAATGCTTAAAGATAAACTGCTTCTTTGACATGGGAAACTAGAAACATATAAAGGATATCTTAAAATATTACATTGGCAGTTAGCAGGGAAGTGAGTTAAAAAGGAAATGAGTGGAATTTCATAAAATATACCTAACTTAAAAAAAACTATTAATCTGTTCAAATCAGTTCTTATATTGCTAGCTAGAACCTGATCTCTTTACTGAATCAATTTGTTGTTCAATAATATTAATGCCCCTTTTTTCATATTAAATATGGAATGACAATAAGAAGTCAGGGTTACTAAAGATAATGGAAATTTGATTCCCTTGAAATCTCTGCTGCTTTTTCTTTGGGGTCACCATTTATTTCTGCATTCTTTTTAAAACTCATTTTTCTGGATAAACTTAAAATTACTTAAAAGACTTAAGAACTTCCACACTGAAAGAGCTTATCTGCCCTGGTCCCCTCTTTTACAGAGAATAAAATGAAGACCTATACAGATTGAGCAACGTGATGGAAATATAGACCTTATATGTGTTACTTCCCACTCCCTTCCCACTTTTGGAGGGTTTTGTTACAAGCTTTCAGAACCTCAGTGGCTGATGGGTCTAGAGATCTGAATATTTCTTTGTTTTCTACCTCTATTTTCCTTAGCTCATAGCTATCATCTGAATATCCTTGGCTATCTACTCTTGAATTTTTTCTCTCTGAATAACGTTAGATTCTTCTATTTCTTCCATTCAACTGTGGCAAATACTAATATTTTAAGAATTAACTGCCTTGTCTCCAAGTTTACAACCAAACCTGTTATCTCTTAGATTTGAATTCCACTATATTCCAAAAACTCAGTGGCTCACAGCAATAGGCATTTGTTTCTTGTTCACACATTTGCGATTTGGTGAAGTTTGGTTGATCTAGGACGGCTGCTGTTGGTGCCACACTGCAGGTTGGGACTACAGGTCTACTCTATGGGTCTCTCATTCCTCTTGGACTAGTTACATGAGCATGTTATTTTCATGGCCTAAGGCAAAAGACTGCATCTTATTTCCAGAGCACATTTTAAGCCTCTGCTGGCTTCATGTCACCAACATCTCACTGGCCAAAACAAGTGACATACCCAAACCCATCATCGACAAGGCAGGGAAGATATTCCTCTCAAAGAGGTGAGGCCATTGGGCAGTGAGTGAACATTTGCTGAATAATAATTTCATCTGTAAACAAGTTTTAGAACTACTGCAAACTCTACTGATATAATAGTCTCTTCATCAGATGTATTCAAATAATTTTCAATAAATACTTACTGAACATTAACTGGGTGCCAACACTATTCAATCCCTTGTTTTAAGAACACTCTTCCCACATTTAAATTGGTTTTTCGGGGGTGGGAGGTCAATTTTTAGCTAATCTTTTGCCTTTCAATGTCTATAATTGTTTTTCTTTGCATAGCAGTAAAATCCCTCAAAATTCATGAAACAAACTTGCTTGTGATTTAAGTATTAACTTAATTTCCTTTCTTCTTCTTCTATTTTAACTTTTATTCTGCTATGTTCTTACTAAAAGTACACAAATTGGTTAGGTCTTTTCCATGTATTTTTTCTGTAAGACTCCAAGTGCAGCTGAAACATACTTTATGTTAAGGTCCACCTATACCACTTTACTTTAAACTTATGCTGAAATATTGCACATCAAGACCTTATGGTCATCCTAATTTGATTCAGAATGGTGCTATAAATAGGGCCAAACTATGTATTCTGGATCCAGGCTGCCTGGGTTCAAGTCCTGGCTGTGTTAATTACTCTTGAGCAAGTACTTTAACCAATCTGTGTCTCAGTTTTCTCATTGTAAACATCATAGTTATAATAGTACCTACCTTAATTTTGTAATGAAGATTAATAACTTAATTTATATAAATCTCTTAACATAATCCTTTGTAGACAATTACAATAAATATTAGCTTGGTTGTTATAAGCATTATTATTACTATTGCTATTTTTAGACTAAGATGTAGGACAAATTGTTTAAACCTTGAAGCTTCTCAGTTCGTGAAAGACTTTACCCTGATTGGAAGCTAATAATTATTAAGAATCAGACTAGGTACAGCTGTTCCTACCTGTAATCCTAGTGCTTTGGGAGGCTGAGACTGAAGGATTGCTTGAGGTCAGGAGTTCCAGATGAACCTGGGTAGCATAGCAAGGACTCCCACCTGACAACATTCTCTACTTAAAAAAAAAAAAAAAGAAAGAAATTTAATTAGCCGGAAGTGGTGGTGTGTGCTGTGGTTCCTGTAGTCCCAGCTACTTGGGAGGCTGAAGTAGGAAGATCATCTGAGCCCAGGAGTTGGAGGCTGTGGTGAGTTACATGATTTGATGCCTGCATATCTAACATCATGACCTGCCTTACACTTTTTTTTCCACGTGTTTCCAATGCATGTGGTTCTCAGAGCATAACTGCTGTTTCAGAACTCCTTGCTTTGCCCACATTGTTTTTAGCCTCAGGATCTCTAATGGCAGAAAGTTAAGAGGGAGCCCTGGAGCCCTGGATGGTCCTAAGCAGGTCACCCCTTCCTTGGCCTCCACATTTGGAGAAGTAAAAAGTAGAAGTAAAAGGAGGCCTCAGGACTTGGCATGCTTCTGGCAGGATCTCTTCTCTTCCCTTCTGGTAAGACTAATCTCATTGTGTTTTTGTCTCTGTTTATATCTTCAAACACAAAAATACCTGGATTCCTGGATAACCATTCATCTCTAGATTTTAAAATCAGTGATATACAGTGGTCAATGAGCCAACATCCTTGACTCCAGTATTTTCTATTTGTATTTCTAATATCTCCCTTTCTTGCTTATTTCAGTTTTTTGATAGTATTTACTGTCATCTGATGTACAACATAATCTATTTATTTGTCCATAAGGACAAGATTATTATCTATAGCCTGGCATATGGGATATAGACGTTTACTAAACGGATGAAGGAATGAATTTCTCCTCTGCTCCTTCCTCTTCTTTTGATTAGTTAACTCCTATTTATTCTTTAGAATTCACTTCTGGTGTCATCTCCTACAGAAAGCTTTCCCTGGTATTTCCAGGCTGAGGTTGTACACATTAGCCTCTTGTGAACTTTGGCTAACATGAGTCAGTTTTGTGGAGCCTAGACAGCATTATCTTCAAACATCATTGGCCAGAACTATCCATGCTTGGTACAGAGATGGATATCTGTCTGTCTATCTTTCTTTCTTTCTATCTTTCATCTATCTATACCTATATATTTATATCTAAATCTGGAGAAAATTCTGCATCCTTTTCCCCCTTTTCTATATGCTATATATTACCTCCTCTATTCCCTGAGGCAACCTTTCCTTTAGAATTATTACTATCCATTGTCTTGATGTGAAGTTCAGTGTGTCAGTGTAGCAGACTTTATAGAAAGGTACAGCCAGACCTCAGATTAAAACTTTGGTGTTCCAGAAGTTCCCCAGTCAGCCATTTTCTTCACTTAGATCAGACACTTTTACTTAAGTAATTTAACCTCTATATATTCACTTATTTAGATTAACTTTGAGTTCCAGAATCTGTGATTGGGAAATTTTAATTTTATTCCAGGTTGGTATTTATGAATGAGAGGCTAATGCACTGTGTGGGAGGAGAGAAGGTGGGGTATATCATTCCCATCTAAAAAATATAACAAGCAAATGACCAAAAAAAAAAAAAAAAAGACAGAAAGAAAGAAATCAGGAAGCAACCCCTGATTAATAATCCCAGGAAGATCTAGAACCAGGAATCCATTCTGGAAAGAGATGAAGTGATAAAGACAGCTAAAAAGCAAGGTCAAAAACTTGAAGACATTGCAAGATGCAATTTTGTGTCCTAAAATATATGTATTATTGGACACACACACACTCCCACTAGTGAGGTACAATTCCAGTTCCCACTCTCTTCAACCCAACCCTAAATACACACAATACTACAGAGTTTATCATTACTTCTTAATTCTGTGTGAATAAAGTTTAAATATTTATTGCCGACTATCATCCATGTTTGAAAAATCTTAGTGTAATCTTTGAAGCGTCCTTCTTGTTGTATAATTTTGAGGCGTTTTGTTAATCTATTTGTCTAGCCATCAAAGTAGCGCATTTAAAAAAATTGCATCTATGGCTTTGTTTCTATAAACAAGTCACCCATGAGTGAGCCATCTCTAGCATCTAAAGTCAAAGCAGCAGAAGCCTGTCAGTCACCAGGGCATTGGCACACTCAAATTGAGTAAATTTGAGGAGAATTTTTTTTAAAAAAAGATTACTTCAAAGGTATGAATGAGGTACAGGAAAACCATGGAGGATAGTGCAATATTCCAAAGGTAATAACATGTTGTCACCTATAGGCTTAAAAGGGTGATGAGAGGAAACAATTAATGAAACCCAGAAGGACAGTCCTGTGTAAAGAGCCACTTTGACAGTTGTGACCTTTACTAGAGGGAGTAGTTGGTCCAAGGAGTTCCCTCAATAATGAAATGAGGGGAATAAATACCCTACATCTATCTTCTTCCTGCCACCCATCTCCTACTAAGGTTCTTATTCCTCAAGCCAATTGGGTACTCATTTTACCAGTTAGATATCTAGGTTCAGATTTTCACTCTAATAAATAAAGATGCAAAGAACATCCTTGTATATATTATCTATTTCTCAGATAATAATACTTTTTTTAGGCTAGCCTAGAAAAAGTATTATTAGATGACAACATATAAATTCTTATAAAGCGTTTGACACTTTTCAGGGGATCTCTTTATCAGTGTTTAACTGTTTGGTTTTGTTGCACTATAGAAATGGAGTATAACCTGTATATATTATCTTTTTCTGTGTGGCATATGACATTTGTTGACCTACTTCTATATTTAACTGATACTGATGCTTACCACCAATCTTTTATACTCTAACTTTCTCACTGTTAAATTCTCAAATTTTAGTCATCTTTCAAATGGCTACACATATCTTCAAGTAGTTTTGCTTTTTCTTTAAGTAGTGCAAATGAGCGAATTGTTTTTGGAAGCTTTGCATATTTGAACATATCTTCGAGTACCCTGCATAAACAATAACTTGGCTAGGGACAACCACCTTCCTTCATCATGATGTAGTTGTTACTCCCTTTCCTGCTGGGATTAATTTTTTAATAGATAAGACTGGGGCGAAGCTAGTGTCTTTTCTTTCAGAGGAAACTTGCTTTTTCTGACTAGGTGCTTTCAAGACAGTTTCTTCTTGTTTTTTCAAAAATTTTTCTAATGTTTTATTAATTATTTGAGATATGAACAGTCCTGTTGCTCCATTCCAGAAAGTATTATTTAGTCATGTTTTTCATTGTTATTACTGTTTCAGTTGTTTGGATTCCTTCCTCAGGAATAAATAAAACAGATTAAAGCTTTTGCCAACTTGCAACACATTTGACAGTCAAGACTGGAACTGTTTATAAAGAGCCTGTAGCTGCA
This sequence comes from Pan troglodytes, assembly GCF_028858775.2. Taxonomy (NCBI): domain Eukaryota; kingdom Metazoa; phylum Chordata; class Mammalia; order Primates; family Hominidae; genus Pan; species Pan troglodytes. Next base: position 156,085,277 of record NC_086015.1, read on the forward strand.
CCCCAGGGCCCTCTCCCCTCCTCCACTTTGAGACCTCTTGCCCGGGCCACTCTTCCTACGCATTTGTACCCGGGTTCTGCTTCTCTGCTTTTAGGCCCGGTGACCTATGCTTCAGGGAGGCAGGTGGCTCCACGTTCTGTTGGGGGGTCTACCTTGTCTACCATCTTACTCTTGGTTCCAGTGCCCAAAGCCAAGTCTACCACCTACGATCTTTCTTATCCAGGACAAGAATTCAAACACTTCTAAGAGCCACATTTCCCAAATAGATGTTCTTTTTCTTTGTGAGGTAAATAGAATAAGTAGCTTTTAGTTATCACATGTATATGATATCTTTCCACAAAAATGCCCAAACTGTTTTGAAAAATTAATTCAGAAAGATAATCAGTTGTTTAAAAAACAATCAGATGAATTCAAACAACCAATTTTACCTACTTACTAAACAGTTGCTAACCTGGTATGTCAAATGACCCATCTAAATTAACATTTAATTTTCTTTTCTGAGATGATCATATGGTTTTGTCCTTCATTCTGTTAATGTAGTATATCACATTCAGAGATTTGCATATATTGAACCATTGTAGTATCCTTGGGGTAAATCCCACTTGCTCATGGTGAATGATCCTTTCCTTTTAGTGTGCTGTTGAATTTGATTCACTAGTATTCTGTTGAGGATTTTTGCATCTATGTTCATCAGGGATATTATCTGGTAGTATCCTTGTCTGGCTTTTTTTGCTGGCCTCATAAAATGAGTTTGAAAGTACCCCCTCTTCTTCAACTTTTTGGAAGAGTTTGAGAAGGATGGGTATTAGTTCTTCATGTGTCTGGTAGAATTTAATAGTGAAGCTATCAGGTCTTGGGCTTTGGGAGACTTTTTATTATTGATTCAGTCTCTTTTTGTGTGTGGGGCAGGGAGGGGGCTGGAGGCGGGAACCGAGTCTTGCTCTGTTGCCGAGGCCGGAGTGCAGTGGCAGAGTGCAGTGGCACAATCTCTGCTCACGATAATCTCCACCTTCAAGGCTCAAGCGATCCTCCCACTTCAGCCTCCCAAGTAGCTGGGACTACAAGCGCATGCCACCACACCCAGCTAATGTTTGTATTTTTAGTAGAGATGGGGTTTTGCCATGTTGCCTGTGCTGGTCTCCAACTCCTGGGCTCAAGCGGTCCAACTGCCTTGGCCTCCCAAAGTGCTGGGATTACAGGCATGAGCCACCACACCCGGCCTTGATTTAATCCCTTTTATTTGTTATTGGCCTGTTCAGATTTTCTATTTCTTTGTTATTCAGTCTTGGTAGGTTTTATGTGTTTAGAAATGTATCCGTCTATTCTAGATGATCTAATTTGTTGGCATATAATGGTTCATAGCATTCTTTTATGATCCTTTGTATTTCTGTGGCAAAAGTCGTATTACAGTCTCCTCTTTCGTTTCTGATTTTATTTATTTGTCTTTTTATGGCTAGAGGTTTTGTTGATTTTATTTATCAATGTTTAATTTTCAAATTGCTTTAAATGTAGCGTCATAAGCAAAAGAACTCTAGAAACTAACTCAATGGTAGATATTCTTACTAATTATTCAAACTGTGTCTCTTTAGGTACCACTGATGCAGAATTAAAGATTAATTTGTTTCTGTTCTTCCATAACTTGAACTTATAGCTTCAGATTCCTATTGTTAAAGATGTTATTTTAGTCAGTCAATGATGCTTTACATAAAGCTAGTATTTTAGGTATACTCAATTTTAGCGTGGTTACATACACAGCTTGCGTGTATGTGTATTTATGAGTACCTCTGCATGTGACTAAATGAGCTCCATCTATACTAATAATTTAAAGTTTTAAGTTTCTTGCCAAAATTCTGCAGTCATAATACCACATATCAGTATTTTTAACACTGAGTTTTCTAAAATTATAAATGAAAATCATTTGATTTATTTTATTTATCATATATAAGTAATTTTTTTAAAGTTCAGTATTTAGAATCCTAATTTCCATTGAAGTGATTACTTTCCATATATTCCATATTAGTTATTAATATATCTTATTACATAAAGAATGACTCTTGCTTTCAACAAATGTTAAACATCTATTGTTTACTATGCACTTTCTGAGATGCTGAGAAAATAGCAGTAAAATAGATGAAGTCATTTTATTCATGGAGTTTTCATTCTGGTTTATGAAGAAAGATGTATATATATATATATATAAACAAAATTTAAAATATATATACAAATTTTATTCAATAGTGAAAGTACTATGAAGAAAATAATGTAGAGACTTCTCACTAGGAAAATAAACTGTTAATCAACCAAATACTTGTGGTAGGGAAAGAATGAAGGAGTGGTGTTTAATTTTCAATCTTCTTTGCTTGTCAGTGATTTCTGGCTCAGTTATTTGATGAGCACTTGGCTGTCCAGCTTTTTCATGAGCATTACTATTACATAGCTATTCAATTTAGTATTTTGTAATAGGATTTATAGTTTTTGCAATTATTTTTGAATAGCAAAGATGATAAGATAATTGATTAAGAATAAAATTTATGGCCAGGCACAGTGGCTCATGCTTATAATCCCAGCACTTTGGGAGGCCGAGGTGGGTGGATTACGAGGTCAGGAGTTCGAGACCAGCCTGGCCAACACAATGAAATGCCGTCTCTACTAAAAATACAAAAATTAGCTGGGCATGGTGGCAAGTGCCTGTAATCCCAGCTCCTCGGGAGGCTGAGGCAGGAGAATTGCTTGAACCCTGGAGGCAGAGGTTGCAGTGAGCCGAGATCACACCACTTCACTCCAGCCTGGGCGACAGAGCTGGACTCCATCTCAAAAAAAAGAAAAAAAGAGAATAAAATTTATTTAGTAGTGTAAAAAAATAAAAGTTAGTTGACTGCAAGGAAAATGATAAGTGGGAAATAAGAGACAGTAACCAATTTACTGAGTCCTCTTATATGCCATTTGCTGGGGTTGGTATAGTAGGGGCATATAGTATATAACAGCATGGATTTCCTGCCTTCATGTTCCTCATTCTGGTGGGAAAGAAGGCATGCAAACTAACCAAATTATTAAATAGTATAATACAAATGTGGTAGGATAATTTATTGTAATATTAATTTCTGTCTAGTTTCTCATTCCTAAAAGATTGAAAGGTAACTTTTGCTCCCCACTTCAAGTATAGAACAAAGTAAAGCAGTTATGTTCTATTTACCTTTACCAGCTTTTATGTACCAGGGCCCCAAACTGTAAATTTGTAGATGTGTTAGGTTGTTATTTCATTTCTATAACGAAATACCTGAGACTGAGTAATTTATCAAGAAGAGAGGTTTAATTGGCTTGTGTTTCTGCAGGCTGTACAAGCATGGCACTACCATCTGCTCAGCTTCTGGGGAGGCCTCAGGGAGATTTTACTCATGGCAGAAGGTGAAGCAGGAGCAGGCACATCACGTGGTGAGAGCAGGAGCAAGAGAAAAGGGAGGGAGGAAGTGCCACACACTTTCAAACAATGAGATCTCATGAGAATTCACTATCATGAGGATAGCACCAAGCCATGAGGGATCCGCCCCCATGACTCAAACACCTTTCACCAGGCCCCACCCCCAACATTGGGGATTACATTCAACATGAGATTTGGGGAGGAGAAATATCTCAACCATATAATTCCACTCCTGGGCCTCCAAATCTCATTTTTTTCTTCCGTTGCAAAATATAATAATCTCTTCCAGACAGTCCCCTAAAGACTTTATTCATTCCGGCACTAACTCGAAATTCCCAAGTCCCAAGTCCAAGTCCAAAGTCTCGTATGGAGCTGAGTTCCTTCCACCCATGAGCCTGTAAAATCAAAACAAGTTATTTGCTCCCAAGATACAATGGTATTACAGGCATTAGGTATATTCCCATTCCAGAAGGGAAAAATTGTCCAAATGAAAGGAGCTATAGGCTCCATGCAAGTCTAAAACCCAGAAGGGCGGCCATTAAATCTTAAAGCTCCAAAATAATCCTTGATTCCATGTCCCATATCCTGGGCACACTGGTGCAAGGGGTGGTCTCCCAAGGCCTTGGGAAGCCCCACCCCTGTGGCTTTACAGGTTTTAGCCCCCACAGCTGCTCTCACAGGTTGGAGTTGAGTGCCTGTGGCTTTTCTAGGAACAGGGTGCAAGCTTCCAGTGGATCTACCATTCTGGGGTCTAGAGGACAGTGGCCCCTTTCTCACAGCTCCACTAGGCAGTGCCCCAGTGGGGACTCTGTGGGACCTCCAACCCTACATTTCCCATCTGTACTGCCCTAGTAGAGGTTCTGTGTGAGGGCTCTGCCCCTGCAGCAGGCTTCTGCCTGGGTACCCAGGCTTTCTCATACATTCTGTGAAATATAGGCAGAGATTGCTTGCCAAGCCTCCTTCACTTTTTCACTCTGTGCAACTACTTAACACTATATGGAAGTCACCAAGGCTTATAGCTTGCACCCTCTGAAGCAGTGGCCTGAACTGTATCTGGGATCCACTGAACTGAGGCTGGAGCTGGAGTGGCCTAGATGCAGGGAGCAGAGTCCAAAGGTTGCATAGGAGAGTGGAGGCCTGGACCTGACCTACTAAACCATTCTTTCCCCCTAGGCCTTTGGACCTGTGATGGGAGGGGCTGTCTTGGAGATCTCTGAAATGCCTTGGAGGCCCTTTGCCCATTGTCTTGGTTTTAGCACTTGCCTCCTTTCAGCCATACTAATATCTCTAGCAAGTAGCTGCTCCATAGCCCCCTTGAATTTTTATCTCAATAATGCTTTTTCTTTCTTTACCAAATGGCTAGGCTGCAATTTTTCTGAACTTTTACACTCTGCTTCCCCTTTAAATATAACTTCCAACTTTAAGTCATTTATTTACTCCCATATCTGAGTGTAGGTTGTTAGAAGCAACCATGTCACATCTTGAACACTTTGTTGCTTAGAAATTTCTTCCACCAGATACCCTAAGTCATCACTCTTAACTTTAAACTTCCATAGATCCCAAGGTCATAAACAGAATGCAGTCAAGCTCTTTGCTAAGGCATAACAAGAGTGACCTTTGTTCCGGTTTCCCATAAATTTCTCATTTGCATTAGAGACCTTGTCAGCCTCAAATTCACTGTTCATATCACTATCTGCATTTTGATCACAACCATTTAACCAGTCTCTCAAAAGTTCCAAACTTTCCTTCATCTTCCTGTCTTCTGAACCCTCCAAACTCTTCTGACTTCTGCCCATTACCCAGTTCCAAAATCGTTTCTACATTTTTAGGTATCTTTATAGCAATACCCCACGACTGGTACCAATTTTCTGTGTTCAGCCATTCTTACATGCTAAAAAGAAATACTTGAGGCCAGGCGTGGTGGCTCACGCTTGTAATCTCAGCACTTTGGGAGGCCAAGGCAGGTGGATCACAAGGTCAGGAGATCGAGACCATCCTGGCTAACACGGTGAAACCCTGTCTCTACTAAAAATACAAAAAATTAGCTGGGTATGGTGGCGGGCACCTGTAGTCCCAGCTACTCAGGAGGCTGAGGCAGGAGAATGGCATGAACCCCGGAGGTGGAGCTTGCAGTGAGCTGAGATCGTGCCACTGCACTCCAGCCTGGACAACAGAGCGAGACTCCGTCTCAAAAAAAAAAAAAAAATACTTGAGACTGGGTAATTTGTAAAGAAAAGAAGTTTAATTGGCTCATGTTTCCACAGGCCATACAAGCACGGCACCAGCATTTATTTTCTGTTAGGCCATTCTTGCATTAGTATAAAGAAATATCTGATTCTGGGTGATTTACAAAGAAAAGAGGTTTAATTGGCTCACAGTTCTGCAGGCTGTCCAAGCATGGCACCAGCATCTGCCTGGCTTCTGGGGAGACTTCAGAGAGCTTTTGCTCATGGTAGAAGGTGAAGTAGGACCAGGTATGTTGCATGGCAAGAGCAGGAACAAGGGGAGGGGGAAGTGCCACACACTTTCAAACAACCAGATCTCATGAGAATTCACTATCACAAAGACAGCACCAAGTCCTGAGGGATCTGCCATCATGACCCAAACACCTCTCATCAGGCCCACCTTCAACACTGGGAATTACATTTCAACATGGGATTTGTGTGTGACAAATATCCAAACCATATCAGTAGGCAAATAAAAAAATCACCATCTAGAGTTTTGTTTGCAAATCAAAGAGGGAAGTGGAGGATTACTACTGACAGTACCAATAGACACTAGAGTTCTCAGTGAGACCATGGAGAGTGAGCATCCAAAGTCCTGGCCTTGAAGGTCATACAAATCTGAGCAAAGTAAAACCACTCACCCTCTAATGGCACATCAGGCTCGGGCTGGACATTGCATATCTCACAGGCAAATATGATGAACTGAAGTCTATAGGTTCGTCCTCAGATTTCTTCTATGGATATCAGCCTTCTTAGATCCTTATCCAAACCTAAAGTGGGTAGAGTAAGAATAGTCTCCTGATAATTGATACTAGGTTTCTCATTCCTCAAGAAGAACTCAAAGTCAGATTTAGCATGATTTTTAAAAATAATAATATTAAAGGAAGAGAAAAAATTTTGGACCCAGTAAGGTAAGACAAATTCAGACCATGCTACACATATTGTATATAAACATGTAAAGAGAGTGTTCAGATGCTACTCAGGGCAGGAGCTCCAGACTCCCACTAGGAGTTTCAGAATTCGGGAAGAAAACTATGAAGCAGTGTTTTTCAATTCAGCTGTGGCTGCACAATAGAATTCCCTTAAGAACCTTTATACTTTCAATGCCTAGCCATATCTCAGACTAATTAAATCAGAATCTTTGGGCATGGGACCCAGGCTTCAGTATTGTTTTATTTTTAAGGCTCTCTAGGCACTGTACAGCCAAAACAAGATCCACTGACTTCGAAAAATATACTGAGCTATGTGGCAGTTAATAATCAGGCTACGGGTCAGAAGGAGGCAGTGGTAGTGTAGTCACTCCAGGAAGATGAAATTGTGCAAAGGATGAGGTATGAGGCTAAAGAAGACGTGTTTGAGGGACTGTAAATTCAGTCAGTGGAGTGTACTGTACGTTTCTGGAGAAGTAGGGGGAAGTGTTGGAGATGTAGCTAGTCAGGCTTAGCAGAATATTTGGTATGTCCTTGTCGCTATGCTAAGAAGCTTGGCTTTTATTCCTGAGTGTCCATTCAAAGATAATAATCTGGTTACTGGAAAGTTGCCAAATTAGATTTGCATATGAAAAGGTGCATTTTGGCAGCAGCTTGGAAAATGAACTGGAGAGAAAGGCAGACAAGACTGATGGCAGGGAGGACAGTTAGCATTCTAGATAAAAGATAATAAGGCCATGCCTGGGGAATGGATCACAAAGGGGTCTGATAGCTATTAAGAAGATTAAATTGATAGGATTTGGAAAGTGGCGACTGTGAAATGTATCTCTCAGATCTCCTGCACTGTAAGTAAATTAATCAGTGGATCCAGCATCTATTCCACTAGTTCCACCACTTCGTTCATAATGAGGCCATGATTCCCATGGGCTGCTTCCAGCCAATGAATGAGCATGGCTGAGAGAGCTAGTGCAGGCCATTCTTGTAGGATACAAGACTCCCCTGGAATACAGGACTCCTGTAACTAAAGACTTTGGCTTGAGTACTCCCCAGTGGCCTAATTCTTCCTACCCAGTCTTTCTTCTTTCCTGCCATAGACTGAATGTTTCTGCCCCCAACTGCAAAATGTATATGTTGATGTCCTATTCTACAATATAATAGGTATTTGGAAGTGGGGTTTGGAGGAGGTGATTTGGTCATGAAGACAGAGCCCTCATAAATAGGATCAGTGTCCTTATAAAAGAGAACCCCAGAGAGATCCCTTGCCCCTTCTGTCATACAAGGATGCAGTGAGAAGACAGCCATCTATCTATGAACCAGGAAGAACCAATCTGCTGATTCCTTGTTCTTGAACTCTTCAGTCTCCAGAACTATAAGAAATAAATGTATATTGTGTATAAGTCACCTAGTCTTATTCTGTTATAGCAGCCCAGACAGACTAAGACACTTCCCCCTTACCTTCAGTTGCCAGAGGTGCATGACAGGCTAAAGCCTCTTCCTATATACTCTTCTTCCTTTCCCTTCATCCTTCACAGGTGTTTCCCTTGAATAATTTCTTGTACATCTCCACCCATCCTAGTGTCAATGTCTGCTTGTTAAAGGATCCAAACTAACATAGTACTAATTAGGTTTAGGAAATAAGGACAAGAAAGATTCTAGGAGAAAAAAAAGATTCTAAGAGAACTCTTAGGTTGTTGTGGGGAAAATTCATGAATTCTCATGACAATTACAAGAAGTACAATGAAAGGCTGCGAAAGACAAGGTCACCTTTGTACATATCATCTTTTTAGGATTCTTAGGCATTCTGGTACAGATTCCAATAGGGAATTGCATATTATGAATACAGAATTTATACGAGAGTTCAGAGATACAGGTATAAATTTGAGAAACAGCATATAGAAGTGGTAGTTTGTGCTGAGGCCATGAGTGAGACGTCAAGGATATTGGTTGCTGTGCGGAGTGCTTCAGAGGGTGGGGCATAGTGGCTCACACCTGTAATCCCAGCACTTTGGGAGGCAGAGGTGGGAGGATCACCTGAGGTCAGCAGCTTGAGACCAGCCTGGCCAACATGGTGAAACCCCATCTCTAAAAAAAATACAAAAATTAGCCAAGCGTGGTAGCACATGCCTGTAATCCCAGCTGCTCGGGAGGCTGAGGCAAAAGAATCACCTGAAACCGGGAGGTGGAGGTTGCAGTGAGCTGAGATCATGCCACTGCACTCCAGCCTGGGCAACAGAGTGAGACTCTGTCAAAAAAACAAAAACAAAACACAAAAAACAAAACCCTAGAGGAGTGCTTCAAGTATAAAACTGGGAAAATTATAGAGGATACAATTAAAGAGGCTGAGAAATGGCTGGAAATATGGGGGAAATACACATGCAAAACACATATAATTCCCTTCATAGGACAATGAAGGGAAAGGTGTTAGTAAAGACCAGGCCAGTACTCCTGAGAGCCAGTATGTTAGGAAATAAAATAATTCTTTGGGCATCAAGTATGTTTGGTAGGCCAAGTAAGGGTTGTTTAAGTAAAGTAGTTGTGGACTATACCCAAGTACAAAATGTTTAAGAGGGGATGGAAAGTGAGGAAGCTAGACATTGAGAGCAGATTATTTGAAGAACTATGGTCTGGAGGTATGAGAAGAGAAAGGTGCTAGCTGGAGGTTCTAAAGAAGTGTTTCTTTTTCTTTTTGAGATGGAAGAGACTTGAGTGGGTTCATAGGCAAGCAACAAGGAGCCAGGACTTAGAATTAGAGATGGAGATAGATGGTCTGGAATTTTTCTGAAGAGATAGGAAGAGATTAGACTAAGAACACAAGTGGTAGGGTTTACCACCAGTGAGTGAGGTCATGGCTTCCCTTCCTCTGAGCCAGGCGGTAGTGGAGACAGATACCTAAGTTTTTAGGTAAAAAGGGAAAAGTAAGGCTGATTCTATATGGCAGTTTCAATTTCCTCTATGAAGGATAAGGCTGGGAGGGAGGTGGTACTGAAATAGAAAGGGCTCAAATGCTTTTTGAAAAGGAGGAGATTTAAAATGGAGATGTGGTCCGAGAATGGAAAATTGAAGTTTAGGATTTCAGAGTTTCCTAATGATGAAAATGGAAGAGCACACAGTAAGTCAGTAGATAAAGAAAGCAGGAGGCATTCATTAATGGCTTGTTCACATGGCCACGAAGCCTCTTTAAGATTCTGAAATCAGCATGGAGGAATCAGCATGGAGGAAAACCTTGAGGCAGACCTAAAGCCCTCAGTGATTGTGAGATTGTGACCAAGCTGAAGAAGAAGAGTAAGACAGGGCTCAAACTGATGGTAGGAGTCTCAAACATAAGTTTCTGCTGGAGGATAAGCAAATAATTGCCTGCCAACAGCAGTGGGCAGCTGGGAGAGTACAATCCTCTTCTGCATACTTTGGAAAATTCAGACATTAAGAAGAAATGGCAAAGCTTCCTTGAGAGGATTGCAAAGAAAGTTGTGCTTTTTAGGCAGAGCCAGGTTTCAGTTAATAATGATTATGATAATAATAACAATGTTTTTTGACACTTACTTTCTAGGTACTGCTCCAAGTTTTTTTTGTTTGTTCATTTATGAGATGGAGTCTTGCTGTGTTGCCCAGGCTGGAGTGCAGTGGTGCGATCTCACGTCACTGCAACCTCCGCCTCCTGGGTTCAAGCAAGTCTCCTGCCTCAGCCTCACAAACAGCTGGGACTACAGACATGTGCCACCTTGCTTTCCATTATACCTTCTGCAGTTTACTTAATTCATCCATATAAAAATACTTGGAGCATTTTTATATTTTTTAACTTATTTATGGCAAGCAGGCAGAGAAGAGGGTCTGTGAAGAAGCTGAGAATGTAAAGGGGTTGTCTCTGATGAATTAAGTAAACTCCGGAAGGTATAATGGAAAGAATGACAAGGTTAGCAATGGAAGGCAAGAGAAACAAGAGAGCATTGTGATAATTACAGTATTAGTTGTCTTGAGCACTTCACCATGGAAAGGGTTTTCCATGGCCAAATAGGGGAATCCTATTTTCTCACAAACACCACTGGTGTACTCCCAAGGAGAGTATATATATATATATAAAACAAGGACCAAGAAAATAACTAAAATGATATCATTTATAACTAACTTAGTATAAAAATACTTGGAGCATTTTTATATTTATTAACTTATTTATGGCAAGCAGGCAGAGAAGGTGGTCTTTGAAGAAGCTGAGAATGTAAAGCGGTTGTCTCTGATGAATTAAGTAAACTCCAGAAGGTGTAATGGAAAGAATGACAAGGTTAGCAATGGAAGGCAAGAGAAACAAGAGAGCATTGTGATAATTGCAATATTAGTTGTCCTGAGCACTTCACCATGGAAAGGGTTTTCCATGGCCAAATAGAGGAATCCTATTTTCTCACAAACGCCACTGGAGGACTCCCAAGGAGAGTATATATAGATAACAAGGACCAAGAAAATAACTAAAATGACATCATTTATAACTAACTTAGGTTTCGTCAGTAAATTACTAAAGCTTATGTGCAACCACTACTATTTCTGAAACAGGATGAATAAATGAGCCATAATGGCTCATTTTTGACTAAGGTTTAAAACCCAGACTAAAAGGAAACCAAGGCCATCTACTTAAGTCTTTCCCTTAGGCATACACTGTCTTCTCTTTAAAAATGTATTACAAACTTGGAGCCCAAGAGCCAAATATGGGTTGTGTTTTAATCTGTAAACTATTTTTTATTTGAATTAATTCTCAAACTTAAGAAACAGGGGCTTTTGCATATGAAAGAAAAGAAGGATAGAAAGAAGGAAAGAAGTTCAAATATAGCAAAAATTGGCTATGTTGAGTAGGAGCTAGGGTGGCCAATTTTCATCTCATTTTTTCCTGGGAGTTTTCCAGTTTTAGCGCCGAGAGTCCTACTTCCTGAAAAACCCCTCAGTTATAGGCAAACCAGGATGGTTGGACATCTTAGGAGCAGGTACTCTTTTTAGATTGACACATTGTGCTTTGGGGTTCACCAGAATTGCCACCAAGCCAGCATTAATTATCTGGGTAGCCCTTGTGGGTCTCTGAGTTTTCTAGATTTTGGCCTATCACTTGAGGGGCTTATTAACAACTAATTTAGTCCTCCCACTCCAAGGCAATACCCACCAGCATGGAAGTGACTGACCTACTTAAAGAATCTTAGGGGAACACAGAAAAAAAAAGAAATCCACATAGGTGAATGCTTATAGAAGGTGAACACTCATAGGCCAACCACAAAGTTTGTCAGCTTCTATCCCATGCATTCTTTGTGCTCTAAGGCCCAAGCTCAATAATAGCTTACTTTGATTCCTTGGTTTCTTGTGAGTGGACCTAGTTAGACACTTAGCCTTGGTTTCCCTATTGTGGTTGGAATCTACTTATATATATCTGGACTGGTTGAGTCTGGTGGCAGTGAGAAAGAAAAAAATGAGAGACACAGATGCAATTAATTGGTTTTCCTTCGAAAGTTTTCCTTCAAAATCTGAGTCTGAAGAATCAGCTTGAAGAGAGAGGACCCAGGGACTATGGTGCTGAGGCTGCCATAGATTGCAGCTCAGTATGTTGTTGCTGTTGGTGTTGGTCTGACTGCACAGTGCTCCAAGACCTGCCACAAAAGATGCCAGCCTTGGCTTATGAGCCTCAAAAAGAACAGAAAATATGATATGTTAATGTTCCAGGAACACCCAGTCCTGGGTAGTCCAAGAAATTCATGGAAGCTACAAACTCTGTATCTTGACTGATCAGTGATTTCGTCCCAGTCAATTACCATTTTTAAAACATATAAATAAATACTGCACAATGACCTATTATATAGCAAATATCATATATCCAGAATCGTTTGATGTGAAAATCTGGGCTGTTATTAAATACATTAAATGTTACAGTATTTCAATTGAACAGAGGTCCTCCAGAGTTAAGAAATGTGTGATATTTTAAAGATACCTCAGAACTTTCTCTGAAGTATAAGTGTGAGTGCTACTTATTAATAATAAAGTCATCAATTTTATAAGTAATAATTCAGATTAAACAACAGTTGCTACAGGTAAAGTCAAAATATCAAGGGGAGTGGTAATGAAATATTAATAGTAGTGTGCAAATGTTGGCATGGCTAGGTAATTGCTGTAATACACCCTCCTGCTTCCCTAATTCAAAGATCTTGAGAAAGCAGGCTTGGCTGTGTTTATTACCCATAGCCCTCCAGCTGTCAGCAAGTCTCCCTGGGCACTTCCAAGACACCTGCCACTTTGGCACCAATGCTGAAGCACTAGACATCGATTTTTTTGTTAGGAAAGAAACTGAGATGCCATAGTTTTATAGAGGATTTATTAAGGCTAAGCAGGTGGTTTACTCTATCAAGGGAACACATGAGAGGATAATATAGGAAAACAGAATGAATAGTCAGACTTATTCCATAAAAAGGAAAATTTTTCTTTCTTTCTTTCTTTCTTTTTCTTTTTCTTTTCTTTTCTTTTTTTTTTTTTTTTTGAGATGGAGCCTCACTCTGTCACACAGGCTGGAGTGCAGTGGTGCAATCTCAGCTCACTGCAACCTCCACCTCCCAGGTTCAGGTGATTCTCCTACCTCAGCCTCCCAAGTAGCTGGGACTACAGGCATGTACCACCATGCCCAGCTAATTTTTTGCATTTTTAATATAGATGGGGTTTCACCATGTTGGCTAGGTTGGTCTGGAACTCCTGACCTCAGGTGATTCACCCGCCTCGGCCTCCCAAAGTGCTGGGATTACAGGTGTAAGCCACTGCACCCAGCCCCATATCTTTCTTAAAGCAGATTATCACCTAAGCAAATGACAGGTAATATATTAATATTTGTTGAATTAATATATTAAATAAATTATTAAACCTTTGGTCAAGTTTTAAGTTTCTGGAACCAATATGGCTTTAATAATTAAACTAGTTTGAGGGATGAAAAAGCTAGAGTTGGTAGAGCTGTCTTATTGGAACAATTAGTTTTCTGCTTTCTGTCATAACAAAAAGTCTAGTCACTAAGTTTATTGTTCTTATAATATATTCAAAGTACACACTTTTCTCTTTAATATTAATTTGCTAATTTAATATCTAGTATTGGTTGTGCTTTTCTTCAGTATTTCCTCATTTCTTATAATGCCAATATTGTTAATGGGCGATGAAGACTACATGAAATAGCATCAAAATGACACTAACTAGTAGAATAAATAGAAAATGGAGTAGATGAGACTCAATAGAAATTACCTTAATAAATAGAATGTCACCTTAATAAATAGGAAGTAAATCTAGGAAGAATAGCACTGAGAAAAGAGTCTAGGATTAAGTGACTGGGAAAAATATAGTTTAATCAGTGGTACTAAAATATATCTGTCCAATCCATGTCCCATTCTTGCTGGCAGCAACAGGCCCTTCCACTTGCACTGGTGGCACTTAGGAGGTCTGGTGTCCCTTGGCCCTCCATCCAGTGGCAGAAGGTAACTCAGGGCCACTATCTTCAGGCCCACCATCCAATACAGAGAGCCATCCAGACTCAGTGATTTCCAGCTCTCCACCCAACAGCAGGATAAAACCTAGGCCAGGCATTTCCTGGCTCTCTACCCAATGACAGAAGGCAATCAAATCCTGTGTTTTCTTGCCCTCCACCTGGCAACAGAAAATGATCTAGGATAGCCTTCCACTCAACAGCAAAAGGCAACCCAGAACCCACAGCTCCAGGTACTCCTGGCCCTGCACCCAGTGATAGAAGGCATCCCAGACAGGTGCTTTTGTCTCCCAGTGGCACTGTTGAGATAGAGTAGAAAGCCTGCCAGAACTGGATGGCTACAGGATGGGCCAGGAGTATTGCTCTCCATCTCTGAGGCCAATATGGAAAGGAATCAGATTTTGGAGATTGATGAAAACTATTTTAAAGCAGCCACCATAAAATTGTTTCAATGAGAAATCAAAACTCCCTGGAAACAAATGAAAAATAAAAAATCTTGCAAAGAAATCAAATTAAATATATAAAAAAGACTCAAATGGAAATTATATAACTGAAAAATACAAAAAAACAAAAACAAAAATCTCACTGCATAGGCTCCATAGTAGAATGGAGATGACAGTAGAAAGAATCAGTCAACTTTAGGACAAATCAATAAAACATTTTCAATTTGAACAACAGAGAACAAATAGATTTGAAAAAACATATTAACAGAGCCTCAGATAATAGGGGACAATAATAAAAAAATCTAAATTGTTATTATCTGAGTCTGAGGGAGAAGACAGAAAAAGTAGGGTTGAAAAAGTAATTGATGAAATAATAACTGAAAACTTACCAAATTTGATAGAAGACATGAACTTAAAGATTCAACGAGCTGACCTAATCTTAAATAGGATGAATGAAAGAAATGCATGCGGGCCAGGTGCAGTGGCTCACATCTGTAATCCCAGCGCTTTGGGAGGCCAAGGCAGGTGGATTACCTCAGGTTAGGAGTTTGAGACCAGTCTGGCCAACATGGTGAAACCCCATCTCTACTAAAAATACAAAATTAGCCAGGTGTGGTGGTGCACACCTGTAATCCCAGCTACTCTGGAAGCTGAGGCAGGAGAATTGCTTGAACCCAGGAGGCAGAGGTTGCAGTGAGCCGAGATTGAGCCACTGCACTCCAGCCTGGGTGGCAGAGCAAGACTCTGTCTCAAAAAAACAAAAAAAAAATACAAAAAGAAAAAGAAATCCATGTAAAGACACATCATAATTAAACTTTTGAAAACTAGGACAAAGCAGTCTTAAAATCAACCATAGACAAGTAATGCATTAGATATAGGGAAGCACCAACTTAAATGACAGTAAATTTCTCGTCAGAACCCATGGAGTCAGAAGAAAGTGGCCCAAATTTTTGTGCTGAATGAAAAGAACTCACAACCTGGAGGGTTTTTTTAAATCTATCTTTCAGAAATAAAGACATTCTCAAAGAAGATAAAGAATTCATAAGACATGACTGTATTCTTCTTTCTCCTCATGAATTTCTTAAATTACATCTGTTGCGTGGAGCAAAAATTTTAATGCCATTTGTCACAGTGTTCACTGTGCATATAAATGCTTGAAACAATTATACAGTGATGCAGTGCATAACAACATTTTGGTCAATGATGAACCAGATATATAACAGTGGTCCCATAAGATTATAATACAGCTGGAAACTTCCTATGACCTACTGACACTGCAGCTGTTGTAACATCATAGTGCAACACATTACTCATGAGTTTGTGGTGATGCTGGTATTGACAAACCTGCTGCACTGCCAGTTATATGAAAGTAGAGCCCATACAATTATGTACGATACATAATACTTGATAATGATAATATATGACTGTGTTACCACTTTCTGTATTTAATATGCTATACATTTTATCTTTATTTTTAGAGTGTAGTTCCTCTACTTATTAAAAAACAATAGTTAACTGTAAAACAGCCTCAGGTAGTTCTTTCAGGAGGTATTCCAAAAGAAGGCATTATTATCATGACAGCTCCAGGCCAGGCATATTTTGGAGACTGAGGCGGGTGGATCACCTGAGGTCAGGAGCTCAAGACCAGCCTGATTAACATGGTGAAACCCCATCTCTACTAAAAATACAAAAATTACCCAGGTGTGGTGGCACATGCCTGTAATCCCAGCTACTTGGGAGGCTGAGGCAGGAGAATCTCTTGAGCCTGGGAGGCAGAGGTTGCTTGGACTCCAGCCTGGGCAACAGGAGCAAAACTCTGTCTCAAAAAAAGAGAAGAAGAAGAAGAAGAGGAAGAAGAAGAAGAAAGAAGAAAGAAGAAAGAAGAAGCAGAAGCAGAAGCAGAAGCAAAAGAAGAAGAAGAAGAAGAAGAAGAAGAAGAAGAAGAAGACGGCTCCATGCTTGTCATTGTCTCTGAAGACCTTCCTGTGGCACAAGATATGGAGTTGGAAGACATTGATATTGATTACCTTGACCTTGTGTAGACCTAGGAAAAACATGTGTGTTTGTGTCTTGGCTTTTAAATTTAAGTTTTTCTTTTTTGTAGGGATGGGGCCTCACTAAGGTACCCAGGCTGGTCTTGAACTCCTAGTCTCAAGTAATCCTCCTGCCTCAGCCTCCCAAATTAGCTTTTAACATAAATTTTAAAAAGTGAAAAAAAAAGAAAAGAAAAGAAAAGAAAAAGCTTACCGAATGATATAAAGAAAAAATATTTTTGCATAGCTGTACAATGTGTATTTTAAGCAAAGTCTATTATTTAAAAAGTCAAAAAGTTTAAAAATTTTAAAGTTTATAAGGTTTATAAGGTAAAATGTTACAGTAAGCTAAGGTTAATTTATTATTGAAGAAAAAATAATTGTTATAAATTTAGTGTAGCCTAAATGTACAGTGTTAATAAAGTCTTACAGTAGTTTAAAGAATGTCCTAGGCCTTCACATTCAATCATCACTCACTCACTGACTCACCTATAGCAACTTTCAATCCTGGAAGTTCCATTCGTGGTAAATGCCATATACACGTGTGCCATTTAAAAATCATTTATGCTATATTTTTACTGTACCTTTCCTATGCTTAAGTATGGTTAGATATACAAATACCACTATGTTAAAATTGTCATCAGTATTCAGTACATTAACACACTGTACAGGGTTGTAGCCCAGGAGCAACGGGCTATACCATATATCCTAGGTGTGTAGTAGGCTGTGCCATCTAGGTTTGTGTAAGTACACTCTATAATGTTCACACAAGATGAAATCACCTAGTGATTCATTTCTTATAATTTTTCTCTGTTATTAAGTGACACGACTGTATTTAATAAATGGAGAGGGTAAAGTGTTTAAATGAGAGTAAACTTTTAGTGCTTCACTAGAAGTGGTAAAATTTTGATACCAGTACATCATGATAAGCTATGTATGTATATTGTAATATGTACATGAACCACCGAGAAAACTCTACAAGTGATATTCTCAAAAACATAAATAAAACAAGAAAGAATTCTAAAACTTTTAAAAATAATCCATGGTAAGACAAGAAGAGAGAAACAAAGGAACACAAACCAGAGGAAACAGAAAACAAATAATAAAATGCCAGATTTAAGCCCTATAATATCAATAATTAAGTGTAAATTGACTAAATTGATTGAAACTAATTGAAAGAGATTGGAAGACTGAATTTAAAAAAATAACCCAACTATACAATGTCTACAAAAACTCATTTCAAACATAACAAGGTAAGTTGGTTGAAACTAAAAGAATGAAAAAGATATTATGCCACCATTAATAAAAAATAGAGAGACTATATTAACACCAAACAAAGTAGATCTCAGAGTGAAGAAAATTACACAGAGTGAAAGAAGGAGATCAACTGTGGGATCAATCCACCAGGAAAACATAGCACTAAACAGAGCTTGCCTGTGGAGCATTAATCAACGTAGACCATATTCTGGGTCATAAACCAAACCTCAACCAATTTAAATAAATAAAATCATAAGGAGCACATTATCTGACAATAATAGAATCAAACTAGACATGAATAACAGAAAGACAATGGAAAAATCTTCAAACACTTGGAAATTAAACAATGTGCTTCTACACAATCCACAGATCAAAGAGAAAGTCCCAAAGTAAATTTAAAAATACATAGAACTGGCCGGGCGCAGTGGCTCATGTCTGTAATCCCAGCACTTTGGGAGGCTGAAGGGGGCGGATCATGAGGTCAGGAGTTCGAGACCAGCATGGCCAAAATGGTGAAACCCCATCTCTACTAAAGATACAAAAAATTAGCCAGGCGTGGTGGCTCACGCCTGTAATCCCAGCTACTCAGGAGGCTGAGGCAGGAGAATCACTTGAGCCTGGGAGGCAGAGGTTGTAGTGAGCTGAGATCGTGCCACTGCACTCCAGCCTGGACGACAGAATGAGACTCCGTCTCAAAAAAAAAAAAAAAAAAAAACATAGACCTGAATGAAAATGAGTGTAGAAAATATCAAAATTTGTTGGATGCAGCTAAATCAGTGCTGAGAGGGAAATATATAGCATTAAATCCTTACTCTAAAAAAGAAGAAAGCTATCCAGACAACTCAAGTATCTATTCTCTAGAGTAAAATACGTTTATGATTTAAAATGACTTCTAGGCTTATTTTCACAGAGTGAGCAACAAAGTTCTAGGCTGGCAAATTTTGTATTCAGTTGAAACAGATTCAAAGAACAGTGAGAGATTAAAACAAAAATTTGTCAAGATTGAAATCCTGATGTCATGTTTATCCAGCTGGGTAACTACGTGGTAACTTTATTTTAAAATCCATCATAGGTACTTTACAGATAATTTTCAAAAATGTGGATTAGTATATAAAAATCACTTAGCTCCAATCCCTAAATATAATTGCTTTGGAAATTTATTCTTCTGAATTTTTCGTGTGTATGTATTTTTATTTATCTATTAATTGAAATGTTTATGTCTGTGGAAGTTTCTATGCTATCTATGCTATTTTATGAGCTACTTTTTCTCCTTTAAAATATGATATGAATAGTTTTCTATGTTATTAGGCCTAGGCATTCCTCCATAACAGATTTATGATGATGTAATATTTATTTAATGAAGACTAATATTTAGCTAGCTTCTTATTATGAACATTTTAGTTCTTTCCAGTTTTTGTTTTTGTTGTTTTTATAACCATCACACTATCCTGAACATCATTATGACTATATCTTGAATCAGAGACAAGATGATTTCTTTGGTTAAATTCCTAGATATAAAAGTTCTTCTCTTTCTTTTTTTTTTTTAATTTTTAAATTTTTTTTTATTATACTTTAAGTTTTAGGGTACATGTGCATATTGTGCAGGTTAGTTACATATGTATACATGTGCCATGCTGGTGCGCTGCACCCACTAACTTGTCATCTAGCATTAGGTATATCTTTCTTATTTCAACAAATGCTCTGAAATGCCATAGCCAAAACCTTATTTTTTATATCTATTGTCCTTGAGTTTAATAATTAACTTTTATAAGAAAAGTAATAAGTTTTCATTCTGCCTTAGAGTATAGGTACCAAATAACTGAATATGTGTTTTGGATATAACCTAAGGTTCAGATAAAAATAAATAATATGACCATTTTCAAAGGTATGAAACCAGCCAGTTTTCACAACACATGATCAACCTGTTGTCTACAGTGGCTTCTGGGGATTTTTAAGAGATTTAATAAATATTCTAAATAAATCAACAATAGCATATTCAGACTTGTACCCTTTAAGGATAGTTGAAGAAACCAGAAGGTAGTGAGAATATGTAATTTGATTGTTCAAATATGTGCAAAAGATTGTTCTAATATGTGAAAAATCTTTCTAAAACCAAGGAATTTTTTAAATTGCTATAATTAAAGTGAGTTTTCAAAGGGATTAGGTGAAGGAATATTTTAACTTGGAGTCTTCAAGTAATTTAATAAAAAGTTGATTTTTTCCCTAAATAATACAGGAAATTGCCTTGTTTCTTAGTTATAAACATTTTCTCAATAAATAGTGCTGGGATAACTGGCTAGTCATATGCAAAAGAATGAAACTAGACCCCTACCTCTAACCATATACCCAAATTAACTCAAGGTGGAGTAAAGATTTAGATGTAAGAACTCAAACTATAAAAATCCTATAAGAAAACTTAGGAAATGCCCTTCTTGCCGTAGGTTTTGGCAAAGAATTTATAGCTAAATCTCTAAAAGCAATTGCAACAAAAAATTTGACAAATGGGACCTAATTAAACTAAAGAGCTTCTGCACAGCAGAGGAAATCCCCAACGTAGTAAATAGAGGGCCTACAGAATGGGAGAAAATGTCTGCAAACTATGCATCTGACAGAGGGCTAATAATATCCAGAATCTATAAGGAACTTAATGAATTAATAAGCAAAAAACCAAAACACCGAATTAAAAATGGGCAAAGAAAATGACAGACACTTCTCAAAAGAAGAAAACAAAGCAGCCAACAAACATTTGAAAAAATGCTCATCACTAATCATCAGAGAAATGCAAATCACAATGAAATACCATCTCACACAAGTTAGAATGGCAATTATTAACAAATCAGAAAACAACAGATACTAGCGAGGCTGCAGAGAAAATGGAATACTTACATGCTATTGGTAGGCATGAAAACTAGTTCAGCCACTGTGGAAAGCAGTTTGGATATTTCTCAAAGAACTTAAAATAGAACTACCGATTGACCTAGCAATCCCATTACTGGGTATAGACCCAAAGGAAAATAATTCATTCTGTCAAACAGATACATGCACTCATATGTTCGTGCAGCACTATTCACAATCGTAAAAACATGGAATCAATCTAGGTGCCCATTAACAGTGGATTACATAAGAAAATGTGGCACATATACACAATGGAATACTACACAGCCATGAAAAGAATGAAATCATGTCCTTTGCAGCAACATGGATGCAGCTGGAGGCCATTATCCTAAGTAAACTAACACAAGAAGAGAAAACCAAAAACTACATGTTTTCACTTGTAAGTGGAAGCTAAGCATTGAATACGCTTGAACATAAAGATGAGAGCAATAGACACTGGGGACTCCTAGACAGGGGAGGGAAGGAGGCGAATGTGGGTTAAAGAACCACCTGTTCTGTACTATACTTACTGCCTGGGTGGTGTGATCAGTGGGACTTCAAGCCTCAGTGTCATGCAATTTACCCATGTAACAAACCTGTACATTTACCTTTTAATCTATAATAACAGTTGAAATTATTTTTAAAATTCTTATAACACTTTTTTTTATCCTTCTCTGTTAAAAGTTCATTTTCCATATATAAGTTAATGGGGGGATTAATAGAAGAAAGGACTCCATTGTTACAGATAGTATCTTCTGGAATTCTTTTAAGTAATCATATTTGCAAACTAAGAATTGCAAGGTCTAGAGAAAGGTTGACTATATATTAGTGAAACTGAAAAGGTTTGAAGATGGTAACAGATAATTTTAAAAGATTGGTCAGTAACAAATACCAGCTAAAATAAAACCCAATATTGTAGGCCTAAATAGGTGTGATTGAAAGTCTATGATAACAAATAAAATGTTTTTTTAACTTTTATATAATCAACAGACTTTAAAACCCAGCTGAAAAGTGTTTTAAGAAGCATTTAACTACACTGTATTTCAATACAAATAAACTGTACAAACCTCTGTTTTCCAGTTCAAATTCACACACTTACTAAATATGGGGCACCATGATTAAAACTTTATGTATTTTATATCACTTTATTCTCACAACAGTGCTATAGTGTAGGTACTTCTCTTATTCTTTTTTTTTTTTTTTTTTTTTTTTTTGAGATGGAGTCTTGCTCTGTCTCCCAGGCTGGAGTGCAGTGGCGCAATCTCAGCTTACTGCAACCTCTGCCTCCCGAGTTCAAGCAATTCTCCCGCCTCAGGTTCCCAAGTAGCTGGGATTACAGGCGCGCACCACCATGCCCAGCTAATTTTTGTATATTCTTTTTAGTAGAGACGGGGTTTCACCATGTTGGCCAGGCTGGTCTTGAACTCCTGACTTTGTGATCCACCTGCCTCGGCCTCCTAAAGTGCTGGGATTACAGGCGTGAGCCACCACGCCCAGCCTTCTTATTCTTTTATTACAACAGAAGAAACTGATGCTCAGAGAATTTGCATGACATGCTCGGAATCACATTGTTACTAAAGTAATCAATCAAAAGCAGACAGGCCATTTCCAGAGCATAAACTTATTCATCTCTTGGAAGAGCTAACACTCTTGATTTGTAAAATAATCTACAATTTTATTGAGTGTTCATCAACCCTTTACTATGTAATAACATCTAGTTCTAATGAGTAATAATTAAGGAATTATAAAAGTAAGTTTTCAAGTATAGATGAAAGTGATTTGTTTTTAATTTAGGGAAGGGAAAAATGGTGCTAAGTAATAGCACTGGAAATCAATAAAACATTATTCAAAGAATATTACTTCTATTCTCAATAAGAACTAAAGAAAGTAGAGTTAATCCTGCAGTCTGTGAGTTTATCTTTAAATGTGAGAGAAAGAGAAATCTTAATTATCAAAATATTCCTCACATTAATCTTGGAAAGTGATTTAGAGTACACCTCAGTGAGCCACTGAGCCAGCACCCAGCTCTTCTGACCGTGCCCAGGATTATCTACATTTTGTCATGCTATAATTTGAAGTTGAAATACATGATTTCTCAAGGTCCCCCCATCATGCCCAAATTGTACAATCTATTACTTGTATAAACATACAGAGTATCTGCCAGCTTTAATAAGACGTAGGGAAATAATACACACACACACACACACACAGAGCTGTTTAGAGTATGGCATCAGACTGCTCTTCTGTTCTTGTTATCTAGAAATAGCAGAGGGACCTTGGGTGCCCCTGACTATTCTCAAACAGGCATGCCCAGTAGAGTTGAACTTGGCTGCCACACACAGTGATTCAGCAATTTAACAACAGAGAATGTGAGAGAGAGAGAGAAGGAGGATTTTTCATATTGGGTTTGGATAAGGCACATATTTTGTTGTGCACAAATAAGGAGAGATCTAGAGTTGTTAATTTTGTTAGTTATTATAAAACTCTAATAATTTGTATAACTGGCTGGTTTATGACCAAAAATGTTATTTGCCTAATGAGCATTTAGAACATGGAAACTGATTTTGAAGCTTGTACCAGAAATAGGATAAAATAAAAATAAAATAAAATGATGTTTACAGAAATGTATCTGTATTACATGGCTAAAGATATGGGAAGTTTTTTTCTAGTTATGAGACATGTGTTCTACTTAAATTGAATAGACATCTAGGAGAGAGAGATTGAAAATTTTATTAATCTCATTTTACAAAAGAGGAAGGGGAGGCAACAGAACATTAAAGGATTGTTTCTCAAGCTGCATAGCAGGATGCAACATCTGAATGGCATTGCCCCCAAAATCAGCCTATGCCCACCTCAGTCCATTTGCACTGCAATAATGAAATACCACAGACTGCGTAATTTATCAACAATAGATATTTATTCCTCACAGTTCTAGACACCAGGAAATCCAAGATCGAGGAGCTAACAAGTTTCGTGTCTGGTAAGGGCTGCTTTCTGCTTCCAAGATGGCTCCTTGTTGCTGTGTTCTCTGGAGCGGATGAATACTGTCCTCACGTGGCAGGAAGCAGAAGGTAGAAGGGCAAAACGGGGCTGAACTCACTCCCTCAATCCCTTTTATAATGGTACTAATCCCATCCAGAAGGCAGAGCTGTCATGGCCTAATCACCTCCATAAAGGCCCAACCTCTTAATTCAGTTACCCTGGGGATTAAGTTTCAACATGAATTTGGGGACACAAACATTGAAACCATAGCAATGCCTCACTCAACAATAATGTTTTATGAAAATGTAGTATCAACTCTTCCTCAAATTGGCAGGTTTAAAAAAGCTAACCTTAACGTGAACTCTATCAATCTTCCTATCAAATAATTAGATGTGGGAGTGAATGGCCCCGTGAAGAAATGACAGCAAATAACCTTTTCCAAACCAACATTTTTTTTTTTCCAAGAAAACTTTGGCCTACTGTTTGTGGCTGCTTGGGTATGTGACTTTTTTAGATAAATAATTAGAAAAAAAGAAAAGGTGCAACCCTCCAAAAGGAAACTTGAAATCATTAGTAAAGAGAGAAAAAGACTTTCAAAGCCTAATTCTAAATTCCTTTCTGAGGTTCATATGAGCACTTTAGCTCTAGAACAATGTTTCCAGAAACACAATCTATCAATAATGACATTTATAGGTCAATTACTATTACCTGGGGAATTTGGTCTACTCTTATTTTACAGTATATCTGCCAAAGGAAAATCATATATGGCATGTTTTGACTTGGCTCTAGGCTTTCTCAAAGCTTTCATTTCTTTTTCAGCTGCAACTGTGAAACTTACCTGTTACTCTTTGGCCCAGAGCCAGTTCGTCACTAAATCTACAGAGCACTGTGTTTCTTTCTGTATTCCAGCCTGCCTCCTATTTCAATCTTTGGCACAAACAACAGAGTGCTAATAGTGAAGCCACAAAATATTAAGATGAGATTATTTGGGATGGGGCAGGGAGAGGGAAAATATGGAACTTTTTAGAGCCTGGAACAGACCAATCATGCGGAAAACACTTGGCTGTGGAAGGTACTTCCATTCCACCACTATGATGACAAGCCACTGTCTTCACAGTCGCTGAGAAAACTTGGCCAATAGATTTGGAAGGCCCACTTGGGGCCTCTATTTCATTATTCATTCACTTATTCCTTTATTCATCTATTCCCCCAGTAACTCATTTGGTAAGCCATTTAAGAAAAATTTTATTTTGAAAATTATACAAGAGTCCTTCTAAAAATTTAACAAACATTCAAATTACCAGGAAATCTTGGAAATCTTGTTGAAATGCAGTTTCTCGTTCACATTCTGCATTTCCACTAAGTTCTCAGGTGATGCAGATGCTGCTCCTCCAAGGGAATGAGAAATATACTTCATTTTCCTTTTTCTTAGATCAGCGGTTTTCAAACTTGTTAGAAAAATGCAAACTCTTGGGCCCAACCGAGACCTACTGAATCTTGGAGTGGGATCCAGTAATCCACATATTACCAAGTCCTACAGGTGAATGTTATGCTTGCTCAAGTTTCAGAACCACTGAGTCTAGACCTATAGCTCCCAAAACCTGGCTACATACTAGAATCACTTGGAGAGCTCATGGGTTAAGTCGTGTTCTGCAAAAAGATGTGTTGAAGTCCAAATCCCTGATAACTATGAATGTGACCTTATTTGAAAATAGAGATTTTGTAGATCTAATCAGGTTAAGATGAGGTCATACTGGGTAAGGATGCCCCATAGCCAATGACTGGTGTCCTTTTAAGAAGAGTGAGATTGGAGGCACGTAGACACAGGGAAGAAGGCCACATGACAAAAAGGCAGAAATTGGAACAGTGCAGCTATAGGCCAGATAATTCCAAGGATTGCTGGCAACCACCAGAAGCTAAAAAAGAAGCATGAAACAGATTATTTTCTACAGCATTCAGAGGAAACATGTTCCTACCAAAACCTTGATTTCAGAATTCTCACCTCCAGAACTGTAAAAGAATAAATGTCTGCAGTTTTAAACCACCACGTTTGTGGTACTTTGTCATGGTAGTCCAGGAAACTAATACAGAGCTTTGAAAAAAAAAAAAAAAAAAAAACACCACACACACACACACACACACACACACACACACCCACCCACACAATGCCTCCTCACCAAACAATTAAATCAGAATCTCTGGGGGAGGGATCTCTACATGGGAATTTTAAAGTCTCCCTCAAGGTCAGGATTTAGATCCACAGCTCTGGATATTTTTAAACATAAATAGACTGTTTGTACTTTATTTTCCAATAAGTCAAAAACACTACAAACAGTGGAATATCAGTGTAAACTTATCCATAAGTTTCATGAGCATCAAAATCAGTAATACAGATAAGAAGTATACTGTCAGTATTTCTCAGAGTTTAGTTAGAAAAACACTGGTATTAGAATCACCTGCAGTCCACTAATAAAGTGGGTTGCTGGGGTCCATCTCAAACCTAATGACCAGAATCTCATGGGCTGAGGCCTGAGTAAGCACAAGTTATCAAGCTCCCTTAAGGTGACCCTTATGCATACTAAAGTTTGAAAGCCAACTGTATAGGGATGATCTAGCAGGTTTG
The DNA here is from genome assembly GCF_028858775.2 of Pan troglodytes. Taxonomy (NCBI): domain Eukaryota; kingdom Metazoa; phylum Chordata; class Mammalia; order Primates; family Hominidae; genus Pan; species Pan troglodytes. The sequence continues at coordinate 156,111,541 of NC_086015.1, forward strand.
AGCCACTGGGGAGGGTCTTTCTGAAGATGAGAAAACTGAATGAATGTAGGAAGAGAACACACCTGAGCAATGGCAGCAGTAGAAACTGTTGAGAAACAGCGGCTGGGGCAAAGGGGGCTCCTTTCTGGAAGCTGGTGGATGTCAGGCAGGGCTTGTGAGAGAGTATAGAGAACTCTGAAAGCCAGAGTGACAAAACACAACTGAAGAAACAGCATCAGCATTGTCTGGGAGTTTAGTAGAAATCCAGAATCCTGGGTCTTCCATAGCTCTACTGAATCAGACACTGGGTTTTATCAAGATCCCCAGGTGATTTGAGTGTACATTAAAATTTGAGAAGCACTGCTCCAGTAGCAGTAAGAAACCTGCAGGAAGTTCCTGAGTGACAAAGTAATATGATAAAATTATGGAATGGCAAACTTAGCTCAGTGGGGATATTTTAGAGCAAAATGGAATGCTCACAGTGCTTTCCAACAAAAATTTCTGTAATGATGGAACTGTCCTACATCTGTGCTGTTCAATACAGTAGCTGCCAACCACATGTGGCTATTGAGCACTTGTGATGTCGCTAGTGTGATGGAGAAATGAAACGTTTTATTTTATCTTAATTAAGTTAAAATGACATTTAACTAGTCACATGTGGTTAGTGGTTACTGTATTGGACAGCACAGACTCAGAGGCTACAGACATGAAGACTGTGGTGGTCAGAGGGTGCGGTGGTCAGAGGGTGCTCCAGTTGCACCTGTGGGTATGACATTGTTGCATGCTATCATTCTCACACCATTATTTTTACGTGTGCCCAGAAAAGCATAGGCAATCCAATTTTCTGCTGAATGAATAAATGAACACATGAATTAATGATTGTTTACTTTTGCCTCCAATCAACTTTCAATTATAAAGGATCGAATTATCCTGTCTAGTGCTTATGTAGTGGCTTGTGCTTATTGCTGATTTTTCTTTCATTTCCATTTTTGTTATTTGCATTGCCTGTCTTGTCAATAATATCACTTTCCGAAAGGCCAATAGAGACAATAAAACACAAACTGAAAGGGATCTAACTGGTAAAGAAAAGAGACACCATAATTTACCTGAAATTTTTGTTTGGGTTTGTTCAGTCAATTTCAAATGTCTGGTGCTCCCCAAAGTCATTGTCTTTTTCCTTCTCGAATAATTTATTTAGGGACAGAGTGACAGAAAAGATGTGAGTGACATGCCCTTGATTATTATTAGTGGTGTTTGTGTCGCATCCAATACAGGATTGAGAATGGAAGAACACATGGCTGTGAGCCCCAGCAGGCTATACATCTTGCTCTGTCTTTAACCAACTCTGTTTACCTCCCTTCTTAATCCATGACCTTAATCCATGCCTCTCACCTACTCCATGCTCCGGAAATCAAAACACACCTCTGAGCCTCTTTGAAGCTTTATGTGTACTTCGTATTCAAATTCTACCTCTTGCAACTCTGGGACACCTGAGCTTATTCTCTGAGTGCTTCTTTCTCTTTTTACTTTCCACTTCTTATGTCTTCCTTCTTCATTATTAGTCATCAGTTTACTGACTCCTTTCTTCTTGAACCCTCTCCCCAGTTTTTATTAGCGTGGAGAGACCTTCTCACTTTCTAGGCAGGCTCTGGCCAGGTGCGAAGACTTTAAGAGTAAGATCAGATGGATTTTTTTTTTTTTTTTTTGAGACGGAGTCTTGCTCTGTCGCCCAGGTTCACTGCGATCTCAGCTCACTGCAAGTTCCGCCTCCCCGGTTCACGCCATTTTCCTGCCTCAGCCTCGCGAGTAGCTGGGACTACAGGCGCCCGCCACCACGCCCAGCTAATTTTTTTTGTTTTTAATAGAGACAGGTTTTCACCATGTTAGCCAGTATGGTCTCGATCTCCTGACCTCATGATCCGCCCACCTCGGCCTCTCAAAGTGCTGGGATTACAGGCTTGAGCCACCGTGCCCGGCCCAGACAGAATTTTTTCTGAAGCATCAGCATAATTAGATAGATCCCTGACGTTGCTATTTTAATTTTATTTTCCTGATACCTCAGTTCTTTTTGTAGAGATGGGGTCTCATTATGTTTCCAGGCTAGTCTCAAATTCCTGGCCTCAAGTGACCCTCCTGCCTCGGCCTCCCAAAGGCTGGGATTACAGGCATAAACCTCCATGCCCAACCATGAAGTTGCTATTTTTAAAGATATTTAATTGAAAACACAGTTTTAATAAATGTATTTATTCAAAAAGAGTTATTCGTCATCAAAACACAGCCTCTGCTTGCAAAGAACCCAAAATCTGCTAGGAAGAGAAAGAATACAAAGAAATAACTTTAGTACAGTATTATTCTTTCAAAATAGAATGATTTGGGCACAAAATCATTCAGAAAGAGCAGGGAAAACTTCATCAAAAAGATAACTTTTGACCAGAGTCTTAAAAGGTAAGTAAACATTCTCCAGGTAGATGGGAGTGAGGCATGAAAAAAGTGTGTTGTTATCTGAGAAATTCAATTCCACATGGCTAGAACAAAGGGTATGAGAAACTACCCTTAACTGCGAAATCTGTAGGCAGCAGATAGCTAATAGAATACCTTAAACATGGTGCTAAGGAATTGTGACTTTATCCAACTGGTGATGAGGAACCAGAGAAGAGTTTCAATGAAGATTAATAATTAGATCTTTATGTGTAAATATAGATATAGAGAGGATAATACTGGAGTCAAGAAGATAAGTTAATATGTTGTTACAACAGTCTGGGTAAGAGGTGATGAGGTCTAAAATTGAGAATAGAGCAATGGGAATGTAGAAAGAAAAATCTGAGATAATTTAGGGGTGATAAAATTGAGTAAATTTCAAATGAGCTTTCCTTTTCTTAAAAAGTAATTTTCTAACAAATTGCTGCACTGGCACCACAGAGCTGGAGATCAGATAGGGCAGGATGACTTTGGACTTTGAAATCAGAGAAGCCTGGACTTGAGACCCAAATCCATCACCTCCAAGGTGAGTGACTCACAGCCAGATACTTTACTTAACTCACCCCTTAGTGAACTGGAGGTAATTCCTGCCTTGCAAGATTATTGGATTACTTAAATAAAGTATAAAAAATGCCTAGCACATGGGGGTAGCCAGTTAACATCAGCTACCTTTCTGCCCTCTTTTCCAACTTTAAAATACATGACAGTAAAACCTTTAATATAAAAAAAAGACTTTTTTTAAATTGGCAGACTGGGAGTCTACAATATACATTTTAAAATAAGCAATCACTTTATTTTCTGACAGGATTAGGCCTAGTGTACCACTCTAATAAATTTTTCAAGTAACAGATATGTTAAATGCAACAAAACTGTAGTGTGTCTGGAGTTGACATATTCTGATCAATGTACTTACTGTTTAAGACATCAGATTCAATAAAGCATTCCAATGCCACTCCCATTGCTGACTGAGTTTCTGATAGTAACTGAAAATCTCCAAAGTGGATATAATTATTTCTAGGCAAATGCTGTGCAGAAAGTTGTTCTCCCACTTCTGAGAATCTTTCAGAAACAATTTTAATTGGGATGTTCAGAGAGTCTAGGGAAATAATAATAATAATTTTGAATCAAATCTGCCCCTCTATGTAAGATAAGCAATTATCAAATACATTAATAGAGACAATCAAAAAGAAAGATGTAGGCTGGGTGTGGTGGCTCAAGCCTGTAATCCCAACATTTTGGGAGGCTGAGGCGGGCAGATCACCTGAGGTCTGGAGTTTGAGACCAGCCTGACCAACATGGAGAAACCTCGTCTCTACTAAAGATACAAAATTAGCTGGGCATGGTGGTGCATGCCTGTAATCCCAGCTACTCATTAGGCTGAGGCAGGAGAATCGCTTGAACCCAGGAGGTGGAGGTTGTGGTTAGCTGAGATCGTGCCATTGCACTCCAGCTAGGGCAACAAGAGTGAAACTCAGGAAGGAAGGAAGGAAGGAAGGAAGGAAGGAAGGAAGGAAGGAAGGAAGGAAGGTAGGGAGGGAGGGGAGAAAGGGAGAAAGGGAGAGAGAGAGAAAGAGAGAGGGAGAGAGGAAGAAAGAGAGAAAGAAAGAAAGAGAAAGAAAGAAAGGAAAGAAAGAAAAGAGAAAGGAAAGGGAAGAAAGAAAGAGAAACAGAGAGAGAAAGAAAGAAAGAAAGAAAGAAAGAAAAAGAAAAGAAAGAGGGAGGGAGGGAAGGAAGGAAGGAAAGAAAGAGGTAGAGCTCAGCATGGTGGTCCACGTCTGTAATCCCAGCACTTTGGGAGGCTGAGGCAGGAGGATTGCTTGAGCCCAGAAGTTTGAGACCAGCCTGGGCAACATAGCAAGGCACTGTGTCTGCAAAAAATAAAGAAAATTAGCCAAGCGTGGTGATGCATGCCTGTAGTCCCAGCTACTCAGGAGGCTGAGGTGGGAGAATTACCTGGGCCTGGGAGTTTGAGGCTGCAGTAAGCCATGATCTGCACACCAGCCTGGGTGACAGAGTGAAACCCTATCCCCTCCACAGTCCACCAAAAAGGAAGATGTAGTAACAATGATTGCTGTAATCCTCATAAAAATCATTTTGATTAAAAATTTCTACACCAGGCCAAGTGTGGTGGCTCACGCCTGTAATCCCAGCCCTTTGGGGGGCCGAGGTGGGCAGATCACTTGAGGTCACAAGTTTGAGAGCAGCCTGGCCAACATAGCGAAACCCCATCTCTACTAAAAATACAAAAATTAGCCGGTCATGGTGGCACACACCTGTGGTCCCAGCTACTTGGGAGGCTGAGGCATGAGAATTTCTTGAACCCGGGAGGCAGAGGTTGCAGTGAGCCAAGATCACACCACTGCACACCAGCCTGGGCAACAGAGCAAGACTCTGCCTCAAGAAAAAAAAAAAAATAATAATAATATATATATATATATACACACACACACACACACACACACACACACACACCAGACCAACCTGCCAAGAAACTATTTAAATTAGAAGACTAATAGAAAGATTTTGTTTTCATAATGTTTGTTTAAGTTTTGTACTGTGAAAAATAAAGTAGAGATATCTCTTGAAAGTTAAAACGTAATTCCGTAACTAAATTTTCAGAAAAAAAAAAAGACTAAAACAACAACAAACGAAAATCTATCAGAATTTTATATTTTAGTGCACTTACTTATCAGAATCTTATCTTTTAATACAAAAATTCACTTGCAAAACAATAAAAATAAGAAAGTTTGGCCTTCAAAGAGACCACTGACACGTAATCAGAAATTGCCAAACTACATCCAAAGTTTTACCAAAGACAATAACCTATAGGAATTTTTAAATCATGACTCTAACATTTTTTTATTAACCACTCAGTGCCTGGTACTCTGATGATTACTATAAATGCATTATCATTTATAATACATAAATCCCGTAAGGCTGGGGCTTTGTTTTAGGAGGGAACAGTGAGCCTTAGTGTTTAAATAACTTACTTAAACTTACTTGAACCTTAGACAGTTTAAATAACTTACTTAAACTTACACAGCTAAAAATGAGATTATATGACTCCTACAGCTAGAAAGGCATTTAAGTAATTTGCTCAAACATACACAGCATTTGAACCCATGGCTATCCAGCTTGAAATTCCTGCTGTTTTGTATTACACTGGGTAGTCTTTGAAAGCCTCAGTATTATCACCCACAGAAGGGGAATGAGGCCTATTTCTAGGTGTATTCTTCAGGATTCCAACAGGAAATAAGTACACTCAAACTAGGCAATTGGAGATTCTAATAAAGGAACTATTTATCAGAGTGTGAGCAGGCATATGGGAAAAGGAACAGAACCCTGTGCTACCAATAAGGAAGAGCCCTTCTACCCTTGACCTTAAATGGAAAGGAAAGGAAAAAGATTACTGGAAATAGAAAGATAATTGTAAAGAGTATTTCTGGCCAGGAGCTGAAACGTTCCATAGGAAAAAAACAGCTGGAAGTATTGATATTACCATCACTCCCCTCTCAACCTGTGATCCTCTGTGATTGTCTCATGCCCATTGAAAAGTAGATGAACGGCCAGGCGCGGTGGCTCACGCTTGTAATCCCAGCACTTAGGAGGCCTAGGAGGGCGGATCATGAAGTCAGGAGTTTGAGACCAGCCTGACCAACATGGTGAAACCCCGTCTCTACTAAAAATACAAAAATTAGCCAGGTGTGGTGGCGCGTGCCTGTAATCCCAGCTACTCAGGAGCCTGAGGCAGGAGAATCACTTGAACCAGGGCCACAGAGCTTGCAGTGAGCGGAGATCATGCCACTGCACTCCAGCCTGGATGACACAGCAAGACTCTGTCTCAAAAAAAAAAAAAAAAAAAAAGTGGATGAGTAGATGGACATTTTTCAAGTAAGACATGCAAGCTGCCAACAACTACATGAAAAAATACTCAACTGAGGTGATTGGTCAGTTGAGTATGAGGTGATTTCTCAGTTGAGTATGAGGTGATTTTTCAGTTGAGTATGAGGTGATTTCTGGTTGAGAATGAGGTGATTTCTCAGTTGAGAATGAGGTGATTTCTCAGTTGAGTATGAGGTGATTTCTCAGTTGAGTATGAGGTGATTTCTCAGTTGAGTATGAGGTGATTTTTCAGTTGAGTATGAGGTGATTTTTCAGTTGAGTATGAGGTGATTTCTCAGTTGAGTATAGGTGATTTCTCAGTTGAGGTGATTTCTGAGGTGATTTCTCATGTTGAATTGCAAATTCAAAGGAGCAGCTTCAATCAAAAGGCGGGGCTTCTCCCGCCTTTCTCCCCCCATCAGCGGGAGAAGTAGATTGAAGCCAGTTGATTAGGGTGTTTAGCTGTTAACTAAATTTTCATGGATTTGAATTCCACCAATCTAGCAAAAATAAAGATGCCAATTAAAACCACAATGAGATACTATCTTAGTGTGGTCAGAATGGCTATTACTAAGAAGAAAAAAACAACAAATATTGGTGGGAATAAAGAGGAAAGGGAACACTTATACACTGTTAGTGGGGGTGTAAATTAGTATAATCTCTATGGAAAACAGTATGGAGATTTCTCAAAGAACTAAAAATAAAATTCTCCTTCAGTATAACAATCCCACTACTGGATATCTACCCAAAGGAAAAGAAGTCACTATATAGGCCAGGTGCAGTGGCTCACACTTGTAATCCCAGCCCTTTGGGAGGCCAAGGCGGGCAGATCACAAGGTTGGGAGTTCAAGACCAGCCTGGCCAACATGGTGAAACCCCGTCTCTACTAAAAATACAAAAATTAGCTGGGTGTGGTGGTGCGTGCCTGTAGTCCCAGCTACTTTAGAGGCTGAGGCAGGAGAATCGCTTGAACCTGGGAGGCGGAGGTTGCAGTGAGCCGAGATCACACCACTGCACTCTGCACTCCAGCCTGGGTGACAGAGCAAGATTCTATGTCCAAAAAAAAAAAAAAAAAAAAAGAAGTCACTATATAAAAGACACCTGCACTCATATATTTATCACAGCAGTATTCACAATAGCAAAGTCGTGGAATTAACCTGTGTCCATCAAAAGATAATTGGATTTTAAAATGTAGTGTGTGTATACACACACACACACATGCACACACACCACAAAATACTACTCAGCCATAAAAAAGAATGAAATTATGTCTTTTGCAGCAACATAAGTGGAACTGGAGGCCATTATCCATAGTGAAATGATTCAGGAACAGAAAATTAAAAACTTCATGTTCTCAATTATAAGTAGAAGCTAAACAATGGGTACACGGGGTCATACAGAGTGGAAAAAAAGACACTGGTGACTTCAAATGGTGGGAGAATGGGAGGCAGGCTGAGGGATGAACCAACAACTATTGGGTGCAATGAATACTATTCAGGTGATAGGTACACTGAAAGCCCACATTTCACCACTCCACAATATATCCATGTAACACAAATGCACTTGTACCTCTAAATCTGTAAAAATAAAAAATTTTTTAATATAAATAAAAGGCTTAACTGAGAAAAAAGAATTTCATTCCTTTTATAGCCCAATAATCTGTAATTCTCTGAATATATCCCATTTTGTTTGTTTATTCATTAGTTGATAGACAGTTGGATCATTTTCATCTTTTGGTTATTCTGAACAGTACTGCTATAAATATTTTTGTACAAGTTTTTATTTGGGTACTCATTTTCAATTCTTTTGGGTTTATACCTAGAATAGAATTCTTGGTTATACAAAATTGCATGTGGTAGTCCTAAATTATCAGATTTTTCTTTCTACATTCCCATTGCTCTATTCTCAATTTTAGACCTCATCATCTCTTACCCAGAGTGTTGTAACAAAGTAATTTGTCTTCTTGACTCCAGCATTATCCTCTCCATATCTATACTTAAACATAAAGATCTAATTATTAATCCCCATTGCAACTCCTCTCTGGCTCCTCATCACCAATTGGATAAAGTCACAATTCCTTAGCACCATGTTTAAGGTATTCTATTAGCTACCTGCTGCCTACAGATTTAGCAGTTAAGGGTAATTTCTCATACCCTTTGTTCCAGGCATGTGGAATTACTTGAATTACTTGAATTGTTGAGAAACTACCCAGTATTTTTTCCAGTGAGGGTAGCATTTTACATTTCCACCAGCAATGTATGAGGGCTCCAATTTCTCTACATCTCTATCATGCTTGTTATTTTCCTGTTTTTATTACTGTTATTATCCAGTTCACTTTTAAATAATATTATTGTTAATATTATTAGACTAACACCCTGGTAAAGATTTATAAAACATTGGTCCTCTGTTTACCTCAGTATTTTCCATATTGGTCTCTCTGTTAGCCTAGACACAGTCATTTGTCATGCCTCATATATACATTTGTTGAACAAATCACTAAATATTTTTGAGCATTTACTACGTGCCAGATTCTGACTAGGCACTAGGGATAGAGGAATGAAGAGGGCAGGATTACCCTCAAGTTACTTATCAAAGAATAGAAGAGACAGACATTTATTAGTTTCCTGTCACTGCCATAGCAAATTACCATACAGTGGCTTAAAACAACACAAATTTATTATCTTAAAGTTCTCTAGGTTAGAAGTCCAACATAGGTCTCACTAGGCTAAAAATCAACATGCTGTCAGGGCCACTTTTGTTTCTGGAGACCTTGGGAAAGAATCCGTTTCCTTGTGTTTTCCAGCTTTGAAGGGACCTGCTTCCCTTGGCCAGTGGGCCCTTCCTTCATCTACAAAGCCAGCATCATAGCCTCTCTCCAACTCGGCTTCCATTGTCACATCTTTCTCTTAACCACAGCCAAGAAAAACTCTCCCCTTGAAAGGATTCATGTGATGAATTTGAGACTATCTAGATAGTCCCCACATCTAATGGCCCTTAATTTAATCACGTCTACAAAGTCCTTTTTGCCATGTAATGGGATACATTCCAGTATATTCTGTAACAGTTCCAGAGATTAAAGCACAGACATCTTTGGGGGTATTACTCTGCCTTGCATATACATGTAAATAAATAATAAAAACAGCCAACATTAAAAAAGAAAAAAACAAGAGAAATACCAACACCTCCCCCTCTGTAAGAGGTGGACCTTAACTACACCTACCACCCCCACTTGTATGTGGGCTGTGCTTAGTGAATTAATTCAGGAATGGAAAAGAAACTTTAGAACTGCATAGAACTCTCTTGGCCCAGGGATCAAGGTACACATCACTAGTGATAAGTCATGTTGATAGAACATACCCTTGATATGATGTGATGAGAAGAGTACTTTAACACTGAATCATTCTTCTCCTCAAACCCATAACTCTAGTCTGAACGTGAGGAAAAACATCAGACAAACTCAATGGAAAGACAATCTACAAAGCACTTTACTAGTACTCCTCAAAATTGTCATGGTCATGAAAAACAAGGAAAGTTGAAGAAACTGTCACAGACCAAAGGAGACTATGAAGACACGATGACTAAATGTAATGTGGTATCCTGGGTGTGGCCTTGGAATAAAACAGGACATCACTTTAAAAAGTGTGAAATCCTAACAGCATGTGGAGTTTAGTTAATATTCATGTACCATTGTTGGTTTCTTGATTGTAACAAACGTAGTGTGACAATGCAGGATGTTAACAGTAAGAGAAACTGGCTGAGGATATGTAGGAACTCAGTACTTTCTTTGCAACATTACTATAAATATAAAGCTATTCTAAAATTAAAATTTATTAAGCCTTTTAAAAAGCTGATAGAAAAAAACAAAAACAACAACAAACATCAATTTCTGGGCTCCACTCTAAGTCATTTAAATTGGAATCTTTGTGAATGCTCATCAACTGTTTTTAATGTACAGCTTGCTTGAAAACCATCGTCCTGCTTGAACGTTCCCAATACAGCTTCTCTAATATCTCTTCACTATTTCTCTAATAATCCACTACTCTCTCCCTCACACGATATACAGCAGCCACTCTGCCCTGCTTGCTATTGCCCAAATGTGCCAGGAATATTTGAGTTTCACAACCTTTACAATTATTGTTCCCACTCACTAGAACACAACTTCACTTAAATAACAGTATTGCTTGCTCTCTTGCTTACTTAAGATCTGTATAAAAACAAAAACAAAAGCAAAAAAAAATTGTCACTTTATTATAGGATTCCCCAGGACCACCTTTCTAAAAATAGCAACCACTTCACCACCAGAGCTAACTTATTCCCTGTTTACCTTATTCTGTTTTACTTTTCTTCATAGGATTTAAGATTGCCTGGCATTTTATTACACGTTACGTGCTGATTTTGTGCCCTACTAAAAGCTAAGCTCCATGATAATTGGGACTTTGTTTTGTTTATTGTTGTATCCTCACTGTGCCTGGGAACTTTACGTCCTGTGCCTGGAACACTGATTGTCATGTATTGGATGTTCAATAAATGTTTGTGGAATGCTTGAATGAATTCATGAATGAATGAGGAAAACTGACAAGGAAATCAGTGTGATGCTGCCACAAAAAAAAAAAAAAAAAAAAAATGCTATGATACATGGAAGCAAGGGTGCTTGGGAATGGGTCTCGATAGGCAACCAGCGCAGCCTGGGGAAGTTCCTGGAAGATCTGTCAGAGGACATGTTCCTGAAGGAAGTTGTAAAGGGTAAAAGATTGTTGCTTAAGAAAACTGCACTGAGGCTAGAATTTCAGACAGGGAAGGCATTAGAACAAAGACCTCAGAAGGTCTAGGAGTTGCATAGTTCAGTAGGACTGGGGTGTGGAGAAGAGCAAGCTGGGGTTTATGCCTCAAGGTGAGGTGAGGCTCAAATGGAAGGCTATGAAGAAGCATATAGGCCCCCTATGATCAATTCCACATGGAATTGGTCATGAGGAGTTGGCCTAGATTATCTTGGCTAATAGCAAGTGCTCAATAAATGCTTGTTGAATGAATAGCCAATAATCATAAGAAATAATATGTGGTCCATTTCTCATACTGAAAATGTTCATTGATACCAGTCTCTAAACATAGATCCTTTCTATACCTCTCCGCATATAGATTATTTACATTGACATATTTGATGGTAAAATATTTTGGTTAAAAAAAGTTTTTAAAAATAATTTAAAGTGGCTTTTAAAAACTTCTTCCTCTTGTTCTTATAGCTTCTCTGTCTGCATTTGCAGCAGTTTAAATAAATAGATATTTAAATTTTGTTGCCAATTTAAATTTTAGTATAGAAAAGGAGAAAAAATCTTATTAAGAGTAAAGTCGTATTCATTTCTATGCCACTCAAGTTATATTAAACTTTAAGTTTGGATTGAAGAATGTAAAATAAAAATGACTCAAAAATGAAATAGATTGAAGCAACCCTGCTTAGAAAAAATCTTGAAATATATTTGATGTGTGTTTAATTAATAAAATTAAAAATGAAAATGACCCAAGTATGAGATAATTTGAAATAAACCTGTTTCTAATTATTTCTTCATGTTCTAGGCAAGTGAGGTAGACTCTCTTCTCGGCAGTTCCAGGCATAAAATTCATTCATTATCAATTATTTTGCTATTTATCTAGCAAATAGTTCTTGAACCTCCAGGCCTTGGATTAAGTACTTGGGACAGTGCATATGATGACGAGAAAAACTAACATGCCCCTTGCCTTTCTTCAGCTTACAAGTGGGGACAACACACAAATATAAATGTTTATAGTAAAAAACATTACAAAGGAGAGTTTCATGGCCCTCTGAGAGTGTATATAATAGTGAGATTTGAACCAGTAAAGGCAGGGTTTCCAGGGGATGTAAATACTGAGATGTGATCTAAAGAAGGAGTAGGAGGAAGCCAAGGAGAGCCGGGTATCACAGAAGCCATAGGAGATAGCAGGTCATGAAGAGAATGGGCAGCAGAGTCAAATGATGCTAAGAGGACAAGAAAAGTGAAGACCGAAAATGTTCAATGGATTTAGTAATATGGTAACTTTAACAAGAAAGAACCTGGTAGCGTATTAAAACAGAAGCCAGATCAGATAGTCTGAGGCATAAGTGGAGGAAAGGAACTAGAGACAGGGCATGTATCCAATCCTTTCGCAAAGTTTGACTCTAAAAGGGAAGAAAAGTAGGTAAATTAGAGAAACTCATGGGGCTGGGAGTGGTTGTTTTGTTTTTTGATTCTTGTTCATGGAAGAAGCTTGAAATTGTTTAAAGGCCTACAGAGAGATCAAGGTGGAGTGCCTGAATATAGAATAGAGAGTAGGCACCAAGCATGCAATGGGAAGCTGGGAGAGGATGGTCCTGTTTATATTAGAAGTGGAGGGAGGAAAAGAAGCTGGAGCAGATAGTCATATATTTAGGGTCAGGAATAAGAAATTCCTATCTTACGGTTTCTATTCACTATGTAAAGCATGAGATAGGGTTACCAGCTAAGAGAAGGGATGATTAGGGTTATGGTGATTATTGGAGGTTTGAAGATAGTGGAGAAGATTTGAAATGATGGCTGGATGGATGAGAGCGAGTTAATAAAAGAAACGTAGTAGGATTGCCCATAATTGAAGACTTATTTGAAGTCGGCACTCATGGATTTCTAACAGGCCACATCTTCATGTTGTGAAATAAAATGTTATTTTTATCCTCCCACCACTAAAAATATATGAGTTCTATTGTGCAGTACCTGGTTCAAGGCTCTCTCTTCAGCCTCAAGTTTTTAGGAGTTTCATCCTGAGATTCTCCTGTTCTCACTTTAGAGTACACTTTTCCTAGGAATTTCAGTCAGGTGTATAATTTGCATTACCTTCTACAACAGAGGTGTCCCTTGACTTGATGTCACTAATGCCCACTTATCTGTTTCGGCTTAAAAAGTGTTTTGTAAAAATCTTAAATGAGTTAGAGATTAGGAGAGCTCAAATTAAGATCCGGGTTTCAAGTACTGGACCCACAGTCCCACATCAATAGTCCATTGCACCTGAGCAGCAGCTGTCCTCTGAGAAGGGCGTGCTCCCTGCTGCTCGTCCCAGCCCCCACCATTCTTTATTATCCATTTCACTCATTTACTTTGTCCAGCAACTGTACCCTGTAAACATTTGACTTCATAATTCTTAATAAGCAAATCTGTGACTCCCAAAGTTTTAATTTCAGCTCCAATATCTTTCTTGTACTCCAGATATCAGTAACCAACTGTTGATTGGATGGTCTTTAGGTGATCAAAACTCAGTATCTACAGAAGTAAATGATCTCCCAAATAATTTGCTGTGCTCCCACAGTGTAGATCCTGGCTTTAGTACCTCCATTCACCCTGTTTACTAACAAAACACCTGTGAGTACACTTTCCAAATACTTAGTTTGTATTCAATTCCCTCTTTCATCTCCATTTCTTTAGACATTCATCATATGTTACTAATATGGTTTGGCTGCATCCCACCCCCACCCCCGCAGCAAATCTCCTCTTGAATTAATTGTAGTTCCCATAGTCCCCACGTGTTGTGGGAGGGACCCGGTAGGAGGTAACTGAATCATGGGGGTGGTTACCTCCATGCTGTTCTCCTGATAGTGAGTTCTCGTCAGATCTGATGGCATTATAAGGGGCTTTTCCCCCACTTCACTCTGCACTTCTCCTTGCTGCCACCATGTGAAGAAGAATGTGTTTGCTTCCCCTTCCACCATGATTTTAAATTTCCTGAGGCCTCCACAGCCATGCTTAACTGTGAATCAATTAAACCTCTTTCCTTTATAAATTACCCAGTCTCGGGTATGTCTTTATTAGCAGTTGGGAACGGAATAATACAGTTACCTACATGGGATATTAAATAACCCTCAATCCACAACCTCCACTTTTTCCTCTCTTCGAGTACTTCCTCTAGATAGCCACAAGATTAATCTTTTAAAGCACAATGTCTTTTCTGGCACACTAGCTTGATTTACAGCAAACTTCTCATAATTTTTTCAATATGCTGGCATGTTTCACATGTGCATCTTGCCAATTGCTGCTCCCTAATCCTGGAATGCCTTCAGTTTCTTTGATCCTGGTGAATCTCTATTTATCCTCCAAGACACGGCTCAAGTGTCCCCTGTTCCTGGAACTCTTGATGCTAGAAAAGTAACTTAGGCAGAGCCAAATGGTATAGCCTTTACCATAGTGCTCTGGAGGGGTTGGCTTTTATACAGGACTCCCAACTAGACCAGGAGCTTGAGGGTAGAGATGGCAGTTTTGTAGTCCAGTTATCCTTAGTACTTAGTTCCTGGTCACAATTGACACTAAATCAGAATTTTAAAAAATCAATGCCAAAATTCACATAAATAATGAGATCATATTGGAGAAAGGTTTCCTAACTTTAAAAGAAAGATTATTGATCTACCAGAAGCTTTTTAACCTCCAGATTCACTCTACAAGAATTAATTCTAAGACTCCAACCAAAAGGATGCAACATGCTTTAAAAACATTTCTTTGTGGTGTGTGTGTGATTGCATTTGTATGCTGTCAATAAATGAGAAAGATGGCTTTTCAAATTAGAAAGAATGAGCTACTTTCCCAGCACTTTGGGAGGCTGAGGTGGGTGGATCACGAGGTCAGGAGATTGAGACCATCCTGGCTAACATGGTGAAACCCCGTCTCTACTAAAAAATACAAAAAATTAGTTGGGCGTGGTGGCGGGCGCCTGTAGTCCCAGCTACTCGGGAGGCTGAGGCAGGAGAATGGCGTGAACTCAGGAGGCAGAGCTTGCCGAGATCGTGCCACTGCACTCCAGCCTGGGCAACAGAGTGAGACTCCATCTCAGAAAAAAGAAAAGAAAAGAAAAGAAAAGAAAAGAAAGAACGAGCTACTTGATAAATGATGCAGGCTCGTTTGACTATTTTGTTAAATTAACGTAGACCTCTATATCATACTATGCACCAAGTTAAATGTAAAAAATAAGTCCATAAATAAAAGAAAGAATGCATTTAGAACATTTATGTAAAATTAGTGAAGGATTAGCCATTCTGAAAGCAGAAAACCAAGTAAATAATGGATAATCTGAAAATGTAAAAATATACAAAATTTCTGTTATTAACCAAAACTTCAAAACAATTAAATAACAAACAGAAGAAAATACATGCCATCCATAAAAAGTATTTGTTTGTAGTTTTACTATATAAAACAGGCAATTTAATCAATAGAAAAAAATGAAAACACAAATTGAAAGCTGAGGTCTCTGCTACTTTAAACACATTGGCATAAATAAAACACACCTCAGAAACCTTTCTTATATACTACATGATTTTCTACTATGTTCTCAATTTGTGTTTTGCCAACTATCTGATTTTATAGATAGGTAAAGTGCTATAGTAGGTACTGATATATCTTTGCTATTAGTTTTTATTTCTATGTTTTAAGTGGCTTTATCTAAAGCAAAGTGACTATGGGTACCTTTTGAAAAGCATGTAAAATTAAAGATAGGGAATGACTTCCTCTTCTGGACGCCTATGTTCACTGATGACAGGAGACAAGAAGAAAGGAAATGGCACTCTTTTTGCTTCAGTTCCTACATGACTAATATTTAATCCACAGAGACTTGGGGAAGATTAATGATATAGTTATAAGTACCTTTCTGGATATCCTTTCTCTTAAATATTTCTAGAGCTTCTGTTCTACCTGGAGCAATAATTATGAATGACAGAGAAGGGCATACTTAGAAGATGTGATGATATAATAAGGTTGAAAGGGGGGTAAAAGTGAAAAGCATAAATAAAGTAATGAACACATAGGATAAAAGAAGGACAGACTCATTAGAAAGGGTCAACTAGAAATATAAGGGACTGGCTCTCCCATTCTTGCATAATTCTCCAGGCTAACACCAGGGCACTGCTGATAGCTCAGGATTTGGATTACAGTTGTTTTGCTTCACGCAGTCCACATTTCTCAGAACAGAGTGTTTACTCTATGGAGGCAATTGGGAAACCTCAAGTATTAGGATATTTAGGTCTGTTGCTTTTCTTTCCATATTCCTTGAGAGAACAGATTTCAGATTGGGGTTATATGAGTGAGAGAGGAACAAGAACCAAAAACTATCTAAAGAAATAAATCATAAAACCCAAGTTATGATTTTTTAAAATTTAATTTATTGCTTAGATTAATCTGTTTAGAATCCTTCTTAATATCCTAGAATTCAATCAAGTGCATTTTTTATAACTTCCCATGGATATTAAGCCTCTCTGATTATAATGTGATATTTATAATACTAGCTTCAGATTAACAGGCAAAGCTTTAGGGAAAAGAAATGTATATAGAAGGCCGGGTACAGTGGCTCATGCCTGTAATCCTAGCATTTTGGGAGGCCAAGGTGGGTGGATGGCTTGAGCCCAGAGGTTTGAGACATGACTGGGCAACATGGTGAAACCCCATCTCTACCAAAAATACAAAAATTAGCTGGTGTGGTGGTGGTGGGTGCCTGTCGTCCTAGCTACTCATGAGGGAGACTGAAGTGGGAGGATCGCCTGAGCCCAAGAGGTCAAGGCTGAGGTGAGCCATGATTGTGCCATTGTACCTCACCCTGGGTAAGAGAGTGAGACCCTGTCCGTAAATGAATAAATAAAATAAGTAATAAAAAAAGTATATGAAAGGGGTGTGTAAAGTAGGCACCCACTGTAGCTTTGGACTGTGCCCAGTAGTATGGAAGTAAGGAATTATATTTATTTGTTTATAGAATACTCTAACCCATTATTTCCAAATAATTATCATGTTTTTATTCTTGGACTTGAATTTCTACATGTTGGACTTCAAATAATACTGAAGATTATCCTGTTTTAAAAATTACTCACCTTAAAAGAATAATATATTCCTTTGTGACTAATTTGTGAAATTTTACATACTTTTAACCATTTAGAATCTAACAACAAACATGGAATTAGAAAAAATAAAATGCCATTGAGCGTTGAATGCCACTGTGAAGCAAACACTTCTCAGAAAACCAAAAAAAGCACTTTACTCTGAAGAAGAGATGAAGATTTCAGAGTGGAAAATCTCAGATGTAAGAAGTCAAAAAATTAGAAACACTGACACGTGAGAAGAGAAACAAATGCCAATGGAGAGTAAGACCACAACATTCTGAAAGTCTGACACAACTACAGAAGCAGAGTAGGCTGGGTCCATTTAGTCTAGGAACAAATTTTTTAGTGCTTTGCACCTCAATAAAGTCCTACGTCATTACCAAGGACAACATCTATGATGGTCTTCAGTCATCCTCTAAGAGAGAGAAGAGAGGAGTGATTATGTTCAGCATCCTCTACTGGCAAAGCATTGTAGTATGTCCTATATTTCAGAAAATACTTCTGATGCAAAAAGGGTATGCTTCAGTTATCTGGAAAATTCATCTATATGAGCCAGTTTCCTGGCAGTGCTGAATAAATGAAGCGTCATGTAATATAACTGTTGAAGAGCTATATAGATTTTGCAAAACCCTGCAAGTTATCCATTTAGAATAAATGGCTCATAAGTAGGTACCCAATCTTACATCTTCTCTGAGTTTTACGATTGCTACTGTTTTAATTTTAGGCTTGGAAGATTTCACAGAAGAAACCTTAATGGAATCTCCCCCAAAACATTGCTCAGGTTTAAAGAATAGCCCTTGAGATCAACTTTGCCCAAAGCTGTAAAATGGATCAGTGCATGCCATTTTCTCAGGTGTGTGCAGGAACCTGACTTTCAAAAAACCTTATCTGGTAAACACTAATAATCTTCAGCGGCTCAGAGTGGTTGGACTCAGAGTGTCTTTTTCAAATAGTGAGGATAGCTTAGATACAGTTTAATTACTCTTTAATCACCATATCAACCCTTAAAAAGGCTAACGTGGCATGCATTTTGCATCCTTCTGAGAAACTGCTGTGCTTGTATTTTTGTTTCTCCATGACACAGGAAAGCAGCTGGAAGTCAGGGAGCTGATGCATCAAGGGGGAACCAGATTAACTCCCATCTCTAAGAATTTTAGTTGCCCTTTGGTTGCCCTGTCTTCTTAGTTTGTTTCCAGAACCTAATATGCTCTTAGGGGGAAGAATTAACTAATGTGTCCATCCCTAAATCTTCTGACATCCCATCTACCACTTCCATTTTCCTCTCAGTTCTCTAGTCCTTGGGCCTCATCCCACCCACATTGTTAATCCATTCTCCCTGAACTTGGATAGCAGTTTCTTAAATTTTACTAAAACTTATACCATTAGGTATATTATCTGACATACGTGCTATGGTTATGAAATACTTTTCAGTGATTTTTGTGGATATTAGAACTAGATAATTATGCAAGAAGTCATTAGCTTCTAATTTCTACTCAAATTTATCACTTGAGTAACAACTTTTCAGACTATCTTAGGTGACATTTCCTTTACTCATTATAATCAGTCTTTTAGTGCTGGCAGCCATGTTATTTTTAGTGACATTCCATATAGCACCTTTCAAATTCTTCGCCAAAAATGAATCTTTGTACCCTTCCTTCGGTGCCCCTTTTATTTTGACACATCCCAGTGATTTCTGACTCCAACTTATTTTTTCCAGTTTAGCTTGGTTCACACTGCCATTAACATTTTAAATAGCAAAATTTACTTTAACTAATGTAATTTTTATCAACTTGTTTTTACCTATCAGGTAGCTTGATTAGCTCATTTGTTTGAAAGCTCGTTGTTTTCCTATTTAGTAATGTTCTCAGGTTCCCTCTGAACATATAGTTTGACTTTCTAGCTAGCTCTAATCTGCTTTATGCTTCCTTGATGACTCCTTCCATTCTTTGGGTTGAATTTAGAAGCAATGTTCTTGATAAACAACACTTGTTTTCTAGCTCTTGTACTCACTTTCAAATACCACAGCTCAGTCCTTTGCAAAGATTTACCTAATTTTCCATTCATTTACCTATTCATTTTACATTAATATGAATACATATCAAATACATGTGAGTCTACTGAGCTCCAGACTGTGCTGGACACTGGACATACATTAGCGAAAATGACAGATACAATCTCTTCCATCACAGACCTTATGTTCCAGTGAAGAGGGCAGACCAAAAGCAAATACACTGATATACAAAACAATTAGAAAGTATGATACATTTTCTAAAAGGAACAAGCAAGTAGCCAAGGAAATATGGTAAAAGAGAGGGACAGAGACCATATAGGGTGGTCAGAGAGCCTGTCTCATGTGGGAGAAGAATCTAGCTATGTAAGAGCATTACAGGCAGAGGGACTCACACATGCAAAGGACCAGGGTAAGAGAGCACTTGGTAAATACTAGGAGCTGAATGAACCCTTGTAAGCATGTTGGGAAATAGAGCAGTGAGCTATAAGAATCTGGGGTTCCTGTAGTATACCAAATAGGTTAGAGGTCTGGTTCTAGTCTTGTCTACTGTAGCTCCAGGTCCCAGTGCTGAAGCACAAAGTTGCTGTATGACCTCCTGGAGCAGGGGAGCTGCCCAGACCCAGAAGAGAAGGGGCTTGGACAACTTCTGGGAAAATAACTTTTATCCTTCCATGTTTTCTTCCACAGTGAGAACCAAAAATAAGTATCTCAATAAATTAGCCTGCCTCATGTGATCCCTGTGGTAAAGCAAGTATCCTTGTGAGAAATACTAGAACTATATGTTTGCAGAATTGGAAGGGACTTGTTGCTTATCTGCCACAACATCTTTGCTACCATGGAACAACCTTGTTAAATAACTTAACATGTTGAAATAAGCTTTACTTCCTTTATAAGGTATAGTCGTGTTTGAGTGTTGGATTTTTTAGCATCCTGTCTATCTAGGATACATGTCAGTAAATGGTTTAGTGGAACTTCTAAAAAGTTTCGAGCCACACATTGCCCTCCCTGTTGGATAACTCCTCCTGGGGCAAGTTGGAACAAAGAATGCTGGACCTGTGCCAAAGTCAAGCCTGGGGGTAAAGGTGAGAACTAAGAACTGAACAAAATATCTGCAAAATGAGAGCATGTGCAGTCTGAGACTTCAGGACAGAAACCAGGGAACCAAGGCAAAGCCACAGGTTAAAGGAGGCCTCTATAGGATTACTCGTCCAAGCTCCTGGAGCATCCTGTTATAGGCACTGACCCAGGTCAGGAAGCCACACTTAAGGGCTCAGAAAATGTTTGGCCTCCAGATAATTCTTGTCATTCATAAGGGAGACACACATATGCTATTGCACCAAGATTTCTAAAAGTTCAGAGTTAAGTTTTGCGACCAGATCAAAAAAGATGTGCAACAGACCTCATGACTCCCATGCTTCTACACTGTATGTATGTGTGTCACTCATCTTTCTATTTATGTATTATTGGGTTTGGATTTATTTTTTATTTTTATTGTAATTTATTTATAATTACACATATGTCTATAAAGCAGAGAGATAAATTGATTTGCCAAGGCCAATCCAGCCAATTAATGGCTAACCGATATTTCCACTTAGTCTAGTGTCCTTTCCAAAAGTTCTTGTTAACATTTTTATTATTGAATTATATTTGAGTGGGAACTCGGGATCAAAGAGAAAGCTTTGATAGACCATAAGTGGACACAAACACCGAAGACTGCTGGGATGCCAGGTGTGCCAAGCTGGAAGAAGAGGACTGACCATGGAACCAGGAGGCACTCAGCACCAAAGAAGGGTCTATCAACAATTTTTCCTGAAGCTGGCCTACTTATTACATGTTATAATTATTTCCAATAATTCATTTTACTATCTAACCACTTCTGCTCGCTCTTTCTTCATGTACCATTATTCTAGGAACTGTATGTACTAATTTTTGTGTATACTTATACACACACATAAATATATATACACAAAAGACCTAGCTTATGTATCTATATATTATATAAAAAGCTTATTATATATATAAAAGCTGGGTCTTTTATGTATTTCCTTTTAAAATAAATGTATTATGGGCAGTCTAGAAGATGGCAGCAACAGGGGGCATTATTTTCTGATACTTCCATAATCCCCATTTAAAAACAGAGAAACAGTCGGGCACGGTGGCTCACACATGTAATCCCAGCACTTTGGGAGGCCAAGGTGGGTGGATCACCTGAGGTCAGGAGCTCAAGACCAGCCTGACCAACTTTGTGAAACTCTGTCTCTACTAAAAATACGAAAAATTAGCCAGGCATGGTGGTGGGCGCCTGTAATCCCAGCTACTCGGGAGGCCGAGGCAGGAAAATCGCTCAGACCCAGGAGACGAAGGTTGCAGTGAGCCGATATCGTGCCACTGCACCCCAGCCTGGGCAACAAGAGAGAAGCTCAGTCTCAAAAAAATAAAAATAAAAAAAAGAGAAACAACATAACAAAACCAAAATCCCCAAAGACAATATTTAGAATAACTAGAAGACAGGGTATCCCCATGAAGCCAAGAATGCAAGCAAGTGAGGACCATTCACCAACAACCACAAGACCTGCATGCTAGCAGCAGCTATGCAGGAGGAAGCAATGGGAAGCAACCTGGCATCTAAGAAGAGAAGGACCATAAAGCAGCCAACAGCCATTCACTCGAAAGTGCCGTGGGGCAGTTTGAGGCAGCAGCTAAAACTACAAGGGCTTTTACCCACTCCAGTGGCAAGTGAATTCAAGAGCTTACAGTAGGTTGAAAAGGACTGAAGTCGTCTAGTTTCTGTGAACTCTGAAAATTGGCCCACTAAGTTCTCTTCCAAAATGGAGCTCCACACAGAGGAAAACTGCAGAGGATGGGATTAAAATGGAACAGGATAAAAGGCAATAGAAACCATGGAAAGAACGTCTTGATAAAAGTGGGACAGGAGAACAGAGACAGAGAGAAGGAAATATCTTAAATGTGTAAGTAACTAAGTCATCTCCTTCAGAGAAGAATTGTTTTTGCTTTAGCTTTATTCCTGATGTCACCAACAACCCAGGCCAGTGTCAGAAACTTAATTTTCAGGCTGAGAGTTTTCGTGGACCACACAGGTATTGTTAATACTGTCCCCTAACCCTCAAAAGTACATGCCTCCAGCTAGTCCCAAGTCTATAATAACCTTGGTAATAGTGGTGGGTTGATTTTCCCTAATATACTCTTTTTTTTTTTTTTTTTTTTTTTTTTTAGGTGGAGTTTCCCTCTGTCACCCAGGCTGGAGTGCAGTGGTGTGATGTTGGCTCATTGCAACCTCCACCCCCTGGGTTTCAAGCAATTCTCCTGCCTCAGCCTCCTGAGTAGCTGGGATTATAGGTGCCCACCACCATGCCTGGCTAATTTTTGTATTTTTAGTAGAGATGGGGTTTCACTACGTTGGCCAGGCTGGTCTCGAACTCCTGATCTCAGGTGATCGCCCGCCTCAGCCTCCCAAAGTGCTAGGATTATAGGCGTGAGCCACCACGCCTAGCCTACCCTAATATACTTTCTATGAGAGTTGTACTTTGAAGTTTTCCGCTTTACTAAAGTACTTCTGATCTGACCACCATACTTTTAGGGCTTGAAGCTTTGTTTCCAGAGCCAAAAATATGTGCCCAGTAAAAATCCAAGCCCTGAGCCATCAGGAATTGACAGACGCCCTCAGATTAAAAACAAACTCTAGATCGAGCTTGCTGCTGTTGAATCACTCTTCATTCTTTGGCCTCCAATTCTTTCTATTACTAGAGCTCAGGCTTATTTATTTAAAGCTTGTCATATTTTATCTAGCATTTCAGGTGTTCCACACCATGAGGGATTTCTCTGTATATTTAATCTGGCAAATTGATTAAAATATAAAATGTGTTTATCTATTTGCCATTGTGCATCCTAATTCATAGCTTTAAGTAAATATCTCCCATATACAGGCATAAAGTGGATGTTTTTGTCAAGATTTCCCTGAACTCCAGACTCATCTAGTTACCCCCAAACCAGCTACACCTATACTCTTAACATCTCAGTAAATGGCAACTTCAAACTTTCATTGCCCAAGCTGAAAGCCTGGTAGTAATTCTTCTTTCTTTCTCTCCCACCCTTAATCTCATGCACTAGAATCCTTGTTAGCTCTGCCTTCAAAACATATCTAGCATAATATTATTTGTTACCATCTCAACCAATCCCACCACAATCCAAATCAGCACCAACTCTCACCTGGATTATTCTAATAACAGGTACTACACTTCTAACTTTTCCTTCCTGCAGCCTTGTCTCAACACAAGCAGAGTGACACTGTTGAAATACTAAGTTAGATCATGTCACTCTTCTGTCAAACCCTCCTGGTGGCTTATTTCATGCATATTGAAGACCTAAATCAGTACAAGGACCTGAAAGACTGCATCTGTCTGATCCTATCACCTACTACCATACCCCTTGTTTGCTCTGACTCAGACATATACACCTTCCTATTCTTCAAAAACGCTGAGCTTATTTCCACTTCAGAATCTTTGCAGTGGCTGTTTTCTCTATCTGTCTGTAACGCTCTTCCTTCAGATATCTATCTGTATGGCTCCTTCTCTTACCTCTTTAAGTCTTTGCTGAAATGTCACCTTCTCTATGAAGCCTACACTGTTCACCCTATTTAAATGAATCCCCTACTCCAGCAGTTCAAGTCTACTTACCATGCTTTATTTTTTATAGTACTATATATCTTTTCACTATACTATATACTGTGTAATATAGTTATTTCTTACATTTATTTTCTGTCTTTCCATATTAGAATATAAGCTTTATGAGGTCAAGATACTGTCCTTATTGTTTTGTTCTCTGATGTATACACAGAACCTAAAAGAATGCCTGACCACTTTGAAGGCACTCCATAAACATTAGTTGAATGAATGCATGAATGAAAGGTATCGTAAAGAAAATATGGTAACACATGGATTCTTTTTTGCTGTGCAAATTTAAATAGCATTATGGAAAATCTTCTAAAAAGAATTTGACATCGTTAGAGAACAGAATGATTCTGAAATGGAAACTCATATTGAATTCTATCCAGATGCTTCAAATCTAATTACTTTTAAATTTTGGTCAATGATTTTCCAAATGGACTGTTTTCTCCATACTACAATGCATTTCTTGAGTTAGAGTGTCACCTTAAGACGTAACTGTGGTACTTGTATTGCTGTTCTCAGGAATAGTAGCTAAATGGAAGGTCTCGAGAATCAGACTCCCTTGAAATCCTGACTCCTCCATTTCTTATCTATATGACTTGTGTCAGCTCCTTTAACCCCTAATTCTCAAATTTCTTAGTTATAAACATCAAAACTGGGGGGCTAATTTGGACCCTCCATTTAAGCAGTGGTTTTTGTTCTGATTACTCCCATCCTTAGACAATACTGTAATCTTTTGAATTCTTTGTTAGGAATTGCCAGAGACAACCTGGATTTCTTTGGTTAATATTTGTTCATACTTCCAATGACCTGCTTGCAGAATTATGCAATGTTAGTATTTTTTATCTATTGATGTTTAAACTTGGAAATACCTAAATGATATTATTGGTACCAATCTGTCTAGTAAAGCTGGAGCACCAGTTTTTATGGGCAGACGTTAAATGTCATAATATGCCAGAAGCTCATAGCAAGAAGACAGGAGGAGACCTTCAGGTGCAAGTATTCCCAGGTTAGAAGACCAGCTGACATCTTACTCCCTAATGCTTTTGGTGAAAGTGAGGTGTTAAACTGTGAATAGATTGTGGTGAAATGTTGTAATGAAGTGGGCATCTGGAATGATTTACATAAGTCACTGTCAAAGCATACATTCTTTGACAGAGTATACATCCTTTGATCTAGCAAAACTGCAGGGTAGCTCCCATTAGGTTATGGGATATATTATTGAAACCCTTTGAAGATTCTGCAAGTCAGACTTACCTTTATCTTCTATCCATTAGCCTAGGCACTTCACAGACCAAGTCTGCTGCCAGGTTATCAGAACCACATTAAGTAGCCAAATTCACCCTGAAAGATATCCATTGAACAAAACATTTCATATTATTACATTTGGATTGCCTTGAGTCAGCCTTAAGTTATTTTGTTTCTTAAGTTTATTTTTATTTTACTCTTAGAAACTCACAGTTTTCTTTAAAATATATGTGAGGACATTTGTTACTATTTATTTCTTATTTTCTTTTACTACACTCCAGTTTCCATTCTTGTAAGTTCAAACTATTGTAAGTAATTGCTAACACTTTTTCAGGAATACCAGAATACTCTTAGATGACTTCTGACATTTTACCTCACAGAATATGAGAAAGAGAAGAAAGTAAAATACACTATCTATTTGTTATTATTATCTTTATTATTGCATTCACTATCTGGGTTTAGTTGTTACATTTTAATTCCAGATATATTAGAACATTTTGCACAAATACAAAATGTAGAATATCTTTGAGCAGCTTGTATAACACTTGCACCCTCAATACTGTTTAGTAGGTACTGAGAGGATCTTTGAAATAAACTTCATATTTATGCAGTAAAACATTGCATAGCTGACACTGTTTCTCCTAGCCTCTGCTACTGGGACTTTATGAGGTGTCACATTTCCTTTAGCAAATTTTTCATAATGCCACTGAATATTACACAGTAAAGAGCTGACCCCGTCTCTTTTCTGGTATGTTATGAGCCACTTTAAGCCTGTCAACCGCTAAACTACAATCCAATGCAAAACACTGCTGTTTGCCTATGGGCTACAATTTTTTCATTATCCAATTTTATCTGAAATCATTTGTATACAATAAGACAACTTCAGCTGCAGGGGATGGAAAGCAAAATACTTGAGCAGTTCAGATTAAAAAAATATTATTTTGATTCCCTCTGTGCCCCAATTTATGGCCACTAGAGGGGTCTCTATTAATCAGCACAGCCTTCTTCTCCTGACATCTATTTAATCCTTAAAATATTAGATCCAGATCGTCCTATGGCTTATTTTCCCCATTCAAGCCACATGGTTATACTTTCATGCTTTGTAGATTGCTAGACGGAAAAATAGCAACCTCAACCTCCTGTTGCTTAAATAATAAGACATTTACTAATGCATTAAAAAGAAACTTGTTTCAATATGTGGTAGACACACACACACACATATATGTAATCAAATCAGCAGAAATGAAACCCCAATCTTTGATGTCATTGACAGCTGTCAGGATGTGGTATTACTTGCCATCGTCCTTCTAATGGAGTCACAAACGAGAAGGTAAAAGTCTAAGTAGTGCTTTGATGATGAGGAAATGTGCTATATTAAACAGGACTTTTTCTATGACAGGTAACCTAAAACCCAACCAAACTGGCATAAGCACAAACTAAATTTTTGTATCCTGTGATTACAAGTCCAGGAGTAAGGCTGGCTTCAGATGGGTCTTAACTCAGGGGCTCCAATGATGTTACTAAGGCCTAATTCTCTACATCTCTGAACTTGGCTGTCTATGCATTTTCTTCATTCTCAGCTAAGCTTTCCACTCTTGATTTCTAGTTGGCTACTGCAGCTCCAGAATGTATACTTTCTCAGCTTTGAGTCCCTAAATAGAGCTTTTCTCTGCTATCACATACAAAAAATACCAGGCCTGCTCATTGCCCAAACTTAGTTGTAAGTAAATCCCCAAATCAATCACTCTGATCAAAAGGATGTTTTATGCTGATTGACTTTGGCCAACCTAAGACCCAACCCTGAAGGTGAGAGAAAGAAAAACACCTAAAGCACAAAGCCTGAAATGTAGAATGGGTGTTTCCCCAAAGTGTGAGGTACCAAGAGATGATTGGGTACTTTACTAGGGCCCTGGATCCAGTAACTGCTACAGTTTCTTTTCTTGTTTCAGGTTTATAATTTCTATAGAGTTGGTAAGTTCTTCCTTAATATGTCAATGGACCATTTATCCGGTGGTCAGTCCAACACATCATCTATTACAAGCAAGAATAGAGCAATAAAGTGAGCAGAGAAGGCCAGGCATGGTGGCTCACACCTGTAATCCCAGCACTTCGGGAGGCCAAGGTGGGTGGACCACCTGAGGTCAGGAATTCAAGACCAGCCTGACCAATATGGTGAAACCCCATCTCTACTAAAAATACAAAAATTAGCCAGGTGTGGTGGCATGCACCTGTAGTCCCAGCTACTCAGGAGGCTGAGATAGGAGAATTGCTTGAACCCAGGAAGCGGAGGTTGCAGTGAGCTGAGATCGTGCCACTGCACTCCAGCCTGGGTGACAGAGCAAGACTCTGTCTCAAAAAATAAAAAATAAATAAAATTTATTTTTTTATTAAAAAAATAAATTTTTTATTTAAACCCCAGCAGAGAAATCTGGGGTTAACTGCTGCCCCAACAACATTTACTACTGGCAATAAGTAAGCATGACAGAGAGTGAAGACTACCAATGAATTGAGGTTTTAAAAAAGTTCTTTATAGTTATCTGAGTCATCTTCATGCTATACCTTTGCCTGGAGAACCAAGGTCATTTCCACGGTTACAAAGACTCACTTTTATAAAAGCAACTAAGGGTATATGAACCATCTTAGGATTTAATAATGGCCCATACCAAGCTTTTGTCTTTGTGTATGTGTAGACACTAAATGTGTGAAACACACCTCAATAATTACTATTATTCTTATAAAGTATTTTGCTCTATGACTATTTAGTGCTTCCCCACAATCTTTTTTGTGTTGAAATGTCAGTCACACTGCCAAATAAATTATTTAAAAATTACATCTAAGTTAAGATTTTAAAGCACCAAGATAACAGTTGATTAGTTAATTTTACACATTCATAAACTAGTTTTCCCTACTGTAATGAGTTGAGTGGCTGAGTTTTTGTGTCTAAACCTGTCTGGGGAGAATCTATTACCCAAAAGAGGTATGTTTGTCTAAAAGCCAAAGGCACTCCCTTTTTAATGTGCCATCAGTAATTTTTCTGGGAGGACTATTTTTCCCTAACTTTATGTGTGCACGTGTGTGTGTGTGTGTGTCTGTGGTTTTGTGTGTGTGTGTGTGTGTTTGTGTATAGTAGGAGGTACACAGGGAAGAAAGGAATTGTGAGTCTATATCTAACCTAGATATAGAATACAGTAAGAACAGTAATAGTTCTTACCATTTTAAGAACTGCATGAAGAACAATGGAAACTGCATCCAGATAATGGACTTATGGATTAAAAGTATCTTATTTTTGTTGTTTGTACCATTTATAGTTTTAATACTCGAAAAGTTTGTGGTAAAGGGGGCTTTGGTGAATAAATGTGGTTAAGCTCATAATTTCAGTAGAACACTATCATTACAAAAAGCCTTCATTGGAACCACAGTGGAAGAAATGGTAGCCCACATTTTCTCAGGTTACTTAAGTGACATTAGAGCAAGGGAACACGACCGTTCTATATACAGACTGAGGAGTATCTCGTAAACATGACTGCCATTGGTTAGGCCTGACCCCTGGCCTTTCTGGTACTGAACTTGGCAGACTTTGCTTGGTTGGCATGGCTCTTTGTACCTGTTATAACCAAGTATAATTATCCATTTGCACAGCTAAGACTGTGTCTAAACCTGTTGGGCAGAATTTTATTTCTTGGAAATAGCTCTGCTTGTCTTATAAACCACTCCCTCCTTATTGCATATATAGCACAGCTTCTTACAATTGCCAGAAAGATCCCTGTGGTGACCTCACACTGGGAGATATGAAACACTCTGCTAAATGCACATTAATAAACATTTTATGAAAGCAGAGGTATAATGCTCCTAGAAAATTATCTCTTTGTCAACTTTTGACACCTAGAGAAACCCAGAAAAATGACACTCTCTTTTGTTCAAAAAGAAAGTACATGTTCACAACTATTCCATCTCTCCTCATAGTGGACAATATTGAGGAGCCAAATCTACAGGTATTACCCTGAATTCTCTTTTTTTGCTTTATGTGGCATAAAAAGCACCTGGGGCCTGGCCCTGTCTGCCTTTCCAGCCTCATTTCAACCAAGCCCTTCTTCCAGCACCACCCTCCAGCAACAGTTAACTATTGCTCATCACAACATGCATTGCTCATGCTGTCCCTTCAGGCTGAAATTTCCACTCTCCTCAGCTCCAGTTTAGCCCTTCTCATGGTTAACTCCTGTTCCTGAAATAATGAATGACTGGAAGAGCCACTTTCCAATCACAGCAAGAATGTCCATTGGACCCAACCTCTCCTATAAAAGATGAACATCTCTTTTGTGAGAACCGAGTGTCTTCCCCAAAGATAGTGTTGAAATCTTAACCACTTTTGTGCTTTTTAATATCTTTCACACTTACTATTTCCGGGATGTCATTGCTGATGTCTATCTGTATTTGTTGGCTGGGAATCTCCTCTGTCTGATTCTAATTCCCACATATAGCCATCCGGCCAAGCCGACTTTCAACAATCTTTCGTATCTCTTCTGTTTTGATTATTCCCCAACCCACTTCACTTCCAAGTCATTCTAATTATAAAGACAAAAATTATATTAACTTTCTTACATTAAATTATATCACTTCACAACTGATAGGAATTCATGATATACCAGTAAAATGAAGACAGTCGAGCCACTTTAAAGTTAATTTATATGCTTCCCTGGGACTCTTGAGCACTTGCACTGTTTATCTCCAATAATTCCTCACAGCTGTGTGTCTAAATCCAAGGAACACTTGATATTCAACAAACTCTGTATGTATTTAAATGTCTACTCCTTTAAACACAGAGTTTAAAAATAAAACAAACACAATAATTAGTTTGGAAAATGGAAGGAAATAAACAAATTTAACACATAGAGTTAAGTTCAATTAACTCAATTTTGATATGATTAAACCACTATAATGCTTCATAAGTAAATAAACAAGTACTCAGAGAACAAGTATCTGCACAGGTGACACAGTCCTCCCTCCTTTAAAAAAATGCATAGATTGGCAGAAACCATTTTATTTGCATGGGAAGGCTTCAGACTTTTGTGCATACTGGTGGTATGGATTTTCATAAATGTGTTGAGAATGTTCAATTATACATGTTTTTACTTAATGGCTACTATATTCCAGGCCCTCTGTTGTGAGGGTGGGACAACAAAGAACTCACCGGCCAGTAGAGGAGATAGACACATGCAAGAAAGTGTAATACAGATGGCACCTGCAATACTATAAATATTTTATACAAACCATGTGTCAATTGCCTTATATAGGCAAGTACAAGGGTCATGAAAATACAAGGGGAGAAAAACTTAATACTACCTGAGGTAGATAGAGGAGATTTCTAGAAAGATATTGATTTTCACAATTAACATTTGTACTGGCTTTGAGGGTTGAGTCACAGTTCACCAGAAGTGAAACAGGGATATTCCCAGCAAAGGAAGCAGTCACATAAGAGATCCAGGAAGGAAGTGCTGGGAATGGTGAGTGGGTGGTGGGAATGGAATGTAGGGTGTGGAGGGGCACTAGTCGTGGCAGGGCTGAAGCTGTAAATGTCGAGTAGAGCATAATCATGAAGTGCCAGTAGACCAGGCTGCAAAGTATTTTGACCTGGAAGTTGTCAGAGAATTATCAAAAGAGGAACCAGTTCTCCTATTTTAGAGATTCTTGGTGCTAGACCTCTGCTGATGGAAAAGATACTATTCTTCATTTTAGCATTTTCTCATCTTCATTTTTCAGCAACTAGTTTGTATGATGAGCCCCTCAAAAATGTCTACATTTTTTGTAGAATGCTTCTTTTATCCACCTGGCTTGCTTGAGAGGACTTAGGGAAGCTCATTTCTTTGGCTTAAGTCTAAGTCTCCTAACATGATATGACTGCATTACCCAAAAAGACATTTCCTTGAAAAATGCTTTATAGCCATTTATGTCCAAGAAGAAGTTTCTGAGATATATTCTTGAGAGCAAATTCCGTAAAAGTGAGAGGGAAAGATTGTCTAGGAACACAAGGCGCCTTTTTGATAAATGAAAATATCTCTGTGGTTCAGCACTTTGAGTGGATCTTCTCTTTTGTGGGCCTTTCAGGCTTCTTGGCACTGCTGGATTCTTCCCATTGAAACGAGACACTTAGCAGGGAATAGAAACCCCAGTTGTCCAGTCATCTCTTCCATCCTTATTAACAGAGCAAAAAGAATTGGGATTTTTTATATATTCCACTTACTTAGAAAGTCAGAAAATATTAAAATGTCATCTCTGTATTTGTCACAGGCATTATATCAATGCCTTGTCAACAGCTATTCCAAAATCAATGTGTCATTTTGCCTTTGTTAGAACTGAAACACTTAATTTATTAATTCTATTTCAGCTATGAGTTTATTTCACTGTCACTAATAGGATGAATGATTCAGACACTGCAGTTGTTTTCATCTCTTCACCTTAGGAGTAAGAATGACAATACATGCTAATTCTAACACAATGAACATTTAAATGTGCAGGAAATTACAGGGTGACTGAGTACTTTATAAAGAAAAGAGTTCATTTCCACCACATAATAAAAACTCAGAACATTTCTCTGATTTTATTACAAATTCTTCAATAAAAATATTTTTATCAAATCCGGTCAATACACAGGGTACATGTTTATTTATTCCAGTTATTTTAGAAATTTTATAATCCTATTGTAATTGTTTTGAGACAGGGCACTGTTGCTTACATTGTATCCTACTGATATTAAGACATATCTATATTTAGTAGTTATATTATAAAGGACATAATATTATCCACCCCTGTACTAAAAATGGCCTGTTTTAACAGGGTTCCAAATAAATTTCTGCTGATAAATGAAAGGAGATAATATAGCCACAGAATATTAACCTGACAGAGATAAAAGTACAGAATCAATGTTTGTTAGAAGTCAACCAAGTGTCTACTCTTGGGCTAAACACTTTAAAAATTATATCTCATTTTATTTTTGGCAACATTGTAAGACTGATAGTATCCTCATTTGCTCTTTAAGAAAGTGAATCTCGGAATGGTTAAAAAATTTACTCAAAGTTACACATTTAAGCAGTATATCTGCCTCTGTAGTTACTTTATCTTTGTGGAAACTTCATATATGAAAAAGAACTAATCGAGGATGAAAATGTGTTAAAAAAAAAAAAAAAAAAAAAGCAACAAGACCTAACTTGTTCTCAGGCAGAGGGAAGGATGGTAAGGAAATAGAAAAAGTGTCTTGAAAGGTAGGCTTGCCAAATACATAATTTAGAATGTTAAGGGGGCCTCAAAAATTGTGGAATCCGCAAGTCCAACAACAGCTGTGTCTGACAGAAGTTAAGTGATTTGCCAAAAATAAAAAAACTGAGAAGTGACAAGTTAAGAAACAAAGACCACAAGGGTTGTGGTTAAGAAGTGACAAGTTAAGAAACAAAGACCCTAGGTTAATCAACCTAGGGTTGATTAACAAGCTTTGATTAAGCACTTACTGCATGCAAAGCAGTGTGCTAGGCTGCAGAGACATAAAAACATACAATACACCCGAGGAGATTTGGGCCTTCCCTTGGGCTGGGAGCTGCCCTGTGCTGTTCCTGTATCACCTAGCTGCCAATACAGAGCCACACATTTGATGAATTTGAGACCTTTTAATCTCAAAACAGCTAACTTCTTAGAGTTGCCAGTCCCAGAGCATTTACCATTTATGTACTACTGTGTTTAAATGTTTACCAATAAAAACATTTCAATAGCCCTCTAAAGCTTGTAATTTTATTCAGAATATTGAGCCTGAATTTATCTTGTTCATGTGTTTCTTTGGCTAGCATCTTTCTTCAAAATAGTTTTCTTTTCTTTCTTTCTTTTTTTTTTTTTTTTTTGGATGGAGTCCTGCTCTGTCACCCAGGCTGGAGTGCAGTGGTGTGATCTCGGCTCACTGCAACCTCCACCTCCCAGGTTCAATTCTCCTGCCTCAGCCTCCTGAGTAGCTGGGATTACAGGCACGTGCCACCACGCCTGGCTAAATTATTTATTTATTTATTTGTTTGTTTGTTTATTTATTTATTTTGTATTTTTAGATGGGGTTTCACCATGTTGGCCAGGCTGGTCTAGAACTCCTGACCTCAGGTGATCCGCCCACCTTGGCCTCCCAAAGTGCTGGGATAACAGGCATGAGCCACTGTGCCCAGCCCAAAATAGGTTTTTATTTCAGTGAGCCACACATCTTTAGTGTGTTCGCGCACATCCAATATACTGTCATCTAGTGAGTAGATTCAAAGATCAGCTAATAAGATACTAGTTATCTTCTCATAACAAATCCCAGAACAGACTATCCAATAATATACTTTCAAAGCTGGAGTGAACCTTAGAAAGCATTATAATATCATCACTGCTGTCGTTATCTCCTTAAGGGACTTTACAGTGGGCTTGGTTATTTTAATTTTTAACTGCCCTCCTTACAGTTAAGACTTTGATGGGAATAAGAAAGGAGAAATAATCTACAGGAAGGAATGAGGCCACTGAGATTCAGCTGTTTATTCTAAGTAAGAAAACTGGTTAAGATAAATGGTGGACTGGAATCCCGGTGCCCTCTCTCTGTTTCACTACTATCTGCTCTCTACCAAGCTGCCCCTTCTTTCTGGTCCCACCATGATGCCCCTGCCATGTGAGGCTTCCCTCTGCTAGCATCCCAGTGTACCTTTAAAAATTAAACTATAGTGTGAATGATAAAACCACTGCAAAATTGTCTTTCTTGCCTTGAGATGGTGTTTAAATCTGTTTAATTCTTCACAGGGGTTTTTTAATGGATATCCTGTTTTGAAAGT
This sequence comes from Pan troglodytes, assembly GCF_028858775.2. Classification (NCBI taxonomy): domain Eukaryota; kingdom Metazoa; phylum Chordata; class Mammalia; order Primates; family Hominidae; genus Pan; species Pan troglodytes. The sequence goes on from NC_086015.1 coordinate 156,145,522, forward strand.
AATTATCAAGTTGAATAGAATATTGTTATTTCCAAAGCCATCCTAAAACTTATTTCTACTGTTCAAATAACAAAATTATTTTAACTTAATTTTAACCACCTTTTGAACTTTATAGAGATTAGAAATACATGGACTCAAAAGACATTTAAAAGAGGAGCTATTTGTATTCTAAAAATCTATATACGCATACTTTAATATGATTGATAATCTATTGATTTATTTAAGGACATGAGTACCTAGGTGTGAAATATTTAATTTTAGTCCTTAGTAATAATTCTTAAATACTTTATCTCTCAGGTTTCTCCTATGTAAAGCCATCTCTCAGGGTTTTTGTTTTTGCTTTTGTTTTTGTTTTGAAGCTTAACAAAAACAATGTTTTTGAGTACCTGGACCCCTTCATGGTACAGCGTAGAAAATGAATAAACAATAGTTTCCTGCCATCCATTAATCCCATCATCAGCAAAACTTTATTCTAAAATTCAAAGAAATTTTTAATAAGCACATTTGCTGTAATGTTCAAGATACTTTGGTAAAAGCAAATTATAAAATATACTTGTATGTTATAGCTGCATTTAACTATGAATGCTGCTAAGAAGCTTTTGATTTTAATTCTGTTCGAGGATCAAAACTGCTGTGCATAAATTTAAGTGTATGATTTTATGGGTTGTTGGATTTTCCTTTCCATTGTCGCTTCTTTACAACAGTGTTAATTAATAAAAAGAGATATGATCTTTTTTATGCATTCTCCAGCATTTACTATACTCATCTGTTTATAAAAATGGTTTCCCTTTTCCATTTTCTTTTTTTAATAATTATAGAAGTTTGTGCAAATCTTAATTGTCTAAATGACTTTATGAATTTCTGTTTAGTCACATAAATCTTTGTGAAACTTTGTATCATCTATTACAGATATCAGATAATTCCAAGGCATCAGATTTGTAAATAATTATCAATAAAAATTTTGAAAATGTTTCCCAAGCTTTCCATTCTAGCATTTAGAAGATCAACCAGAAGATAAAAAGTCAGAAAGTCAGAACATAATGTACAACTGTCTTTACTTTTCAAATGGAACTTTAAAAACTCCAGAAAAGCCTACATGGCATAAATCACTTTTGAAACAGATTATTTTCCTGTTTTATTTTTCCTCTCACTGTATCAGCCCATCAAGGATGTTTGAAGTATTTTTAAACCTGAACTCTGCAATCTAGTGATTGAGCAAATTATTGGCAAAAAGAGCTGCCTGTGCATGCCATTGTGGAGTTCAGCTCATTCATTCATGCTATCCCCAAAATGTTTACTCTTACGAAAAAGGAAATAAAGTAGTGCTAAAGGTTAACTTTTTATTCACAATATAAAGCCTTAAATCTTAATCCAGGTAAATGTATGTGCCTATTCTAGAGAGGATGACCATATGTCCAGATTTGTACCTGTTGTCCCAGAGTAATTATGATTAGTGACCTTTTTGTCTTCCAAATTGTCCTAGGTTTAATGATAGATTTAAAAGTCACCTTAATTTTTGGTAATGAGCCTAATTACAAATAGCATGTATATTAATTGGTATAAGGATATGAACTTTTGGCTGAGTATGGTGGCTCACCTATAATCCCAGCACTTTGGGAGGCTAACGTGGGAGGATCACTTGAGCCCAGGAGTTCGAGACAAGCCTGGGAAACATAGGGAGACCCCATCTCTACAAGAAACTTACAAATTAGCTGGGTGTGGTGGCATACACTAGTAGTCCAAGCTATCGGGAGGCTGAGGCCAGAGGATGACTTGAGTCCAAGAATTTGAGGCTGCAGTGAGCTATGATTGCACCACTGCACTCCAGCATTGGTGAAAGTGAGACTCTGTCCCCTCCAAAAAGAAAAGAAAAGAAATGAAGTTTTCTATTCCAAGAGGATAATGACCGGAAGTGAGAGTATGTCATAGTTATATTCAAAATAAGGTTGATGAATTTTTATTTTTATCTACAACTGAATAATAATTCTAAAATTTATCGAAGTTGAACATTTCTTTTTACATAAACCACATATTCTCTGGTGTCCTTGACAATTTTTCAGTGTAAAACATTTAATAAAAGCAAAACAAGGGGAATATCAAAATTATCTGTAATCCCACTTTCTAGAGAGGATAGTTTGCCATTTTTCTGTATAACTAGATACATATCTTTTTGGCAAAATTGGGATTGTACTATTTATACAGTTTTGCATTTTGCTCTTTTTCATTTGTCATCATATCATGACTATTTCACTGATTAACTATTCTCCAAAATATACTGTTCATTGCTGACACATAATGTTCCAGAGTAGGTACATGTTGCTGTTTATATAGCCATTGCCTTAATACTGCACATTTACAGTTCTGCCAATGCTTTCCTATTATATGACTAAATGTATCTGCATTTGCCTGTACAAAACATTAATTAGATGAAATATTTACCTAAATTTACTTGACTGAAAAGTAAGACAAAGTATGCAATATACTTTTAAACCCATTTATTTCAAGATGAAATCATAGATTGCTTTTTCTTTCTTCCAGTGGTTAAACTTTAAAAATTGTTCATGTTTCCCCTGCATTTTTATTTGGCTTATTTGATAATATACAGAGAATGACCTAGCAGATTTCTCTACTTGGATGTCCCAAAGATATTTCAGTCTCAGATGCCCAAAACTGAACTAGCATTCTTCCAAATCTCTTCCTACCTTGTGTGCCCTGGTAAATGGCATCTTCATTTATCTGACTTCCCAAGCTGGACCTGGCTCATGCAGCCCGCCCTGGTTTTCCTAATAGTTATCTGCCCTTTCTTGGTGCCCTTGTTTGGGCCCTTGTCATTTCTTGCCAGGACCATTGCAAAAGCTTACCGAACTCTCTACCTCTACTCTGAAATGTTTCCTGTTTATTGTCCTCAAAACCAATAAAATGATCTTTCTGAAACATAATTCTTAGAATCAAATAAACGGGTTTAGAATTGTCAGTGACTCTTCATTCCCTACAAAGTAAAATCTAAGGTCCTTTAAAAGGTGAATAAGACCCTTCATGACACAGTTCCTTTCTCTTCATCCAACTTCATCTTCTGCCCTTCTGTCGTCTAAGTAACAACACTGACCTTGCAATTCCACAAACTTTCCAAATCCTCTCCTACATTTTTGCTTTTCTTTCTTTCAAGAATTTCCTCCTTCCCTCTCTAAACCTGTAAAATTCCTACTTATCCTGCAAGTGTGAATCAAATGACAGCTCCTCAGAAAGATCTTGATGCTTCTTCTCTGACATTCTTAACACCATAGTGTATATATATCGCTATTATAATATTTATTGCCTTTTATTAAATTAACTTGTACCTCTATCTTGATGTAAGGGACCAATGCTTAGCAAAGTGCATGGCACATAGTAGATAATCAATAAATGCATGCTAAGAGAATGAATGAATGAAGTAGACTTGAGAAGAAGCTGAGAATTCAGCTGGGCTCAGCTTCTCAGTGAATAGTTTGAATGTATTCGGCAATGTTAAACTCACTGCTTTTGGAAGCCACTCTTGGATTTTGAATTGTCATAGATAAGTGCCGTCTTATAGAAATATAAAGTAAAATAAGTCATTTTTAATTATCTAATAACCATGTTTATAAAGGTAAAAAGACACAGGTGAAATTAATTTTAATAATATATTTTATTTAATTCAACATACTCAAAATAATATTTCAAAATGTAAATCAATATTTAAAAATATTAATAGGATATTTTGCATTTTTCATACTAAGACTTTGAATTCCAGTGTGTATTTTAACTTCCAGTTTATTTCAATTTGAACAGCTAAATTTGTTTAAAATATTTGATCTGTATTTTGTTGAAAAATGTAGTTAAAAAGGTATATTCCCATACCTAATTGTTTCAAACCTGCTTAAAAGCTTTTCAGGCCAGGTGCAGTGGCTCATGCCTGTAATCCCAGCACTTTGGGAGGCAAGAGGGGGTGGATCGCTTGAGCCCAGGAGTTTAAGACCAGCATGGGCAACATTGCGAGACCCCACCTCTACAAAAATACAAAAAAATTAGCCAGGCATAGTGGCATGCACCTGTAGTTCCAGCTACTCAGGAGACTGAGGTGGAAGGATTGCTTGAGCCTGAGAGGTCCAGGCTGCAGTGAGCTGAGACTGGGCCACTGCACTCCAGCTTGGGTGACAGAGAGAGACCCTGTCTCAAAAAAAAAAAAAAAAAAAAAAAATTCCAATACTTGAGTATCTATTGAAGTTTAAGTTTAAATTTAAATTTAAATTAAGTGGCCGGGCGTGCTGGCTCACACCTGTAATTTCAGCACTTTGGGAGGCTGAGGCGGGTGGATCACCTGAGGTCAGGATTGTGAGACCAGCCTGACCAACATGCCAAAACCCTGTCTCTGCTAAAAATACAAGAATTAGCTGGCCGTGGTGGCACGCACCCATAATCCCAGCTATTCGGGAGGCTGAGGCAGGAGAATCACTTGAACCTGGGAGGTCGAGGTAGCATTGAGCAGAGATCATGCCACCGCACTCCAGCCTGGGTGACAGAGCGAGACTCTGTCTCAATAAATAAATAAATAAATTTAAATGAAGTAAAATTAAATAGTATTACAAATTTAGGCCAGGTATGGTGGCTCATACCTGTAATTCCAACACTTTGGGAGGCCAAGGCAGGAGGATCACTTGAGGCCAGGAGTTAGAGACCAGCTTGGGCAACATAGTGAGACCTTCTCTCGACGAAAAACTTAAAAATTAGCCAGGTGTGGTACTGCATGCCTGTAGTCCAGGCTACTCAGGGGCTAAGGAGGGAGAATCACTTGAGCCCAGGAATTCGAGGCTACAGTGAGCTATGATGGTGCCACTGTACTCCAGACTGGGTGACAGAGCAAGATCTTGTCACAAAAAAAAAAATTAATTAATTTCTCAGTCTAACTAGCCATATTCAAGTGTTCAATAACCACATGTGGCTAGCAGCTACCATACTAGATAATGCAGTTCTAGAAGTTTTTCTCATAAGCCAGAATCTTCCTCCACCTGTATTTAACTCATTATTTCTACTGTTGTACTCTGGGACAAAAACTGCATCTCCAACTTACATCTATTATCAGGCAATTTGTAAAGAACAAAGGAGAAATACTTTTAAAGAAGCTCACTATAAGTTTAATGAGAATACCATTAAAAGCTTAGACCAAATGTTGTCAATTACTGAATTATTTAGAATACTGTTCAAGAACCCCAGGTAATTTACATGGCATTTATCAAAAGTTATTCTCAATAAATATGTTTCTTTACAAGTCATTCTTTCTAAATATGCGCATACTTTTTAACTAGCAAATTTAGGAAATTAATTATGCAGATCTCTACCGATAGAGAGTCCCTAAATAAGCTACAAAATCACAAGCCTTAAGAAAAAAAGACAACACCTGACCTGATGTAAATTCCGGTAGAACTATAGTTGAAATGTCTGTGGGTATCTTGGAAAAGATTGTGGATTCATTTATTGTCATAACAGCTTTTGCCAGTCTCTGAGATTCATGCAAACTGTCCTTATGTGATTCTTACATGAATTGAACTCAGAACCTTGAGAGACTGAAAAAGAGATCAGTGTGGAAGCAGGTGGGCTTTGGCAGATGCAGCTGAAGCAATAATGAAGCAATCCTAAAGTGTCCACTGCTTTCTCCTTCCTTCTTTCCTTTCTTTTTTCCTGCCTGCCTGCCTGCTTGTCTTCTCTTTTAGTCTATTGAAAAGCAGCTTTGGGAACTCTAACTACCTTGCTAGGTTTGGTAAATTCCAAGCTGGGATCAATTAGACAATGAAAACTGAGTAGAGTGCCATTTATTTAAAACTGCTCTAGCTTCACTCAGATGCAACCAATTTGCATAATAGATAATGACCAACTAGACATGCATTTCATCTTTACAGTAGTGATTAAAAGAAATGGTACAGTTTGTGACAAAGATACAGGTTTTTGGCAAGTGAGATATTATCAAAAAAGAAGAGGAGAATGAACCTTTAAAAAGGCACTGATGTTCAGACTGTGTCATATGTAAGGAAAGAAAACAAAACTAATTCTCTCAATGTAACAACCCAAAAGAGGAAAAGGTAGTTACACAAAATAAACATGAGTTTTTAACTCTGAGCTTATTTCAAAACATAAATGATAGGCCGGACTTAGTGACTCACGCCTGTAATCCCAGCACTTTGGGAGGCCGAGGCGGGCGGATCACAAGGTCAGGAGATCGAGACCATCCTGGCCAACATGGTGAAACCCTGTCCCTACCAAAAATACAAAAAATTAGCCGGGAGTGGTGGCAGGTGCCTGTAGTCCCAGCTACTCGGGAGGCTGAGGCAGGAGAATCACTTGAACCCAGGAGGCGGAAGTTGCAGTGAACTGAGATTGCACCACTGCACTCCAACCCGGGTAACACAGTGAGACTCTGTCTCAAAAAAAAAAAAAAAAAAGAAAAGAAAAGAAAAAGAAAAGAAAACATAAAAGATAAAGAACCTTCTTTTGTCTAGAACAGGTGTTGGCAAACTCTTTCTGTAAAGGGCCAGATAGTAAACATATGAGAACTTGTGGTCCACAGTCTGTCACCTACTATTTGCTACTTTGTTTTGTTCTATAACCTTTTGCAAATGTACAAACCATTTTAGCTCCATAGGTGTACAAAAACAGACAGCAAGCTGTGTTCACTTGCAGGCCACAGTTTGCCAACCCCTAGTCTAGAAAAATTTCTTGTTCAGATATTAATAAGACATGAAAATTTTGAGCTAATGTTTTGCTCCATTTTCTGTCTCCACCCAACAGCTACGTTTAAAAGCACAGCAATTCTCCTGAAGGCATTGTCAGTATGACAAACACCAATTGGCTTTTCAACTTAATGTTTCATTAGGGCCTCTTTCATCATAATATTATAGCACATTTTTATGAGTAAGCTAAATTATATACCAAATAAAAATAAAAATAGCTATTTGTTGAGTTTTCTATATGCCAATTTACTTGTTATATTATTTATTCTTCACCATAGCCATTTTACAAAGTAAGTACCATTATTATCCTCATTTTAGAGATGAAACTAAGGCACAGAATAGTTACATAATGTGTTTAATGTCATAAGCCTAGTAAATGGAAGAGCCAGAATTAAAATTCATGTTACTTCAGAAGCAATGCACTAGACCAAGGGTTGGCAAACTTTTTCTATATTTTTGTTTTTATAGGCCATCTACCCTCTGTCATGACTACTCAACTCTGCCATTATAGTGCAAAAGTAGGCATAGACAATAGGTGAAGGAATAGGCATGTGTTCCAATAATACTTTATTTACAAAAACAGGCAGTGGGCCAGATTTAGCCTGCAGACCATAGTTTCCTATTCCCTACACTAGACCAGTACTTCTCAAACATGAATGTCATAAGAATCACCTGAGGATCTTATAAAAGTAAGGAATCTAATTCATTACATCTGGGAAAGAACCTGAGCATCTACATTTCTTACACACTCCAAGGTGATGTTGATTCTGCTGTTCAGGGACCTCATTTTGAGTAGCAAGTTTGTAGGCCACTGTGCTACACTGCTGGGTAAAGCAAGGTTTGTAAAAAGAATTGATTTCTTAAGGTGCATTATCAGTGACCTTTTCAAAGTGACCATTTATTGAGCAGGTAACATATGTCACATATTGTACCAAGCATTTCGTATCACTTCAAATGAAACCGTCATCTACCCTGTTCAAGCCAGAAACCTTGGTGCCGTTTGTTAGACCAGACTCTAGATCATCCAACAAGTCTAAAGTACAACCCACTATTTCAATTTTATTTCCAAAACATATTTCAAACTCATCCTTTTTTTTTCAGAACCTACCAACAACGACAACATATAAATCATGACTGTTTACCTAGACTTCTGTAACAGCCTCTTATTCTCAGTAACCAAATATGGCTTGTCTCCTAAATCCACTCTCCATACAGCAGCCAGAGTGGTCTTGTTAAAAGGTAAATTGGATCATATTACTCTCCTGCCTGAAACTTCTAAATGCCTTCCATGGCACTTAGAAGGAAAGCCAAACCTCTAAACATGGCATAGAAAGGATGTGGCCACTGCCTATGCAAACATTTTCCCTCTCACTCAGTCATGCACTCACTGGCTCTATCTCAGATGCACTGACTTTCCTTTAGCTGAAATGCACCATAGTCTTTCTCATTTAAGGACCTATTTGCCATGTCCTTCCTTCTGCTGGAAATCTTTTCCTTCTGCTTTTTCATGTCTTGATCCTTCTGATTTTTAAAAAATAAATTGGTCTGAACATTACCTTATCAGAAAAGCTCTTCCTTACCACTCAAATTAAAATAACCCGCTTGTTTTTCTCCCATAACATCCTGTTCTCTTCCTTCTTAGCACTTATCTGCAAGCATTTGTGCTCTTTGTGTATTGTGTGCCCTCTCAAGTAAACATCATAAAAGTAGAGACAGACTTCTTGAAACAAGATACACATCTAATGAATGTTTGTTGAATGAATGGTTAAGTTAATGAAGTTCCCACTAGAATATTCCGTCCATGAGGGCAGGAGTTCTGCCTTTTCGTTATTGCTATTTTACATGGCTCTCAGAGGAGTGTCTTGCGTACAGCAGACACTTATTAAATGTTACTTGTAGTAAATGTCATTTAATATACATAAACTCTAGAATATTGGATACTATTATTATGCCTATTTAAGAAGTGAAGAAATAGGCTCAGAAACTTAACTTAATCCAGGTCAGAGAACTGTTAGTTTGTGGAGCCATGCTTTGAATACAGGCTTTACATGTACTTTTAACTTCCATGTTATGTGGTATCATTAAATATGTGGCAAGGTCTTCGTCAGTAGATCTGTGAAAACTCCCTTAAATGTTTAACACATCATTATTTACAAATCATTTGCAAGTATTTATAGAAACTTTGATTTCTATGTAAAATATTAACTGTGGGACAGCTTCCTTTACTTGTTTGTAATTTAATTATTCTTCAGTAATCCAGGCCATACATTTTATATACCCAATAAAGCCATAAATACCTTGAGGATATGATGAGTCTTTTATATAATTCACAGTAGTCTCAAAGTAAGTCATTAGATACGACATGCTGTTGAATCTCCTCACATTTTCCTTTTTATTATCATTGTGACTTGCTTGAATGTTGGTGTGCTTTGTTAGTACTTTCTTCCAATCTCCTTTATTCTTGAGGAAAATTAGTCCCTTGATATGTTCTACTTTAGCTATTAGAAATAGCTAAAATCTTCAATTTACGGAATGAGAGGCTTGAAAATGTAGATTTTATGTCTCAGAGCATGTGTGTATTTACTCAACCTTATAAAATTGGATCTTTTACTTGAGCAGTGAGACTTGTACCTCTTTAGCACCTGTGTATTTTGGTAACTTTGCTTTTGAAACATCATTTGGAGCACTAAGGGAACAATTGGTGCTTAGAGAGACATTAAAGAGATGCTATTTAAAATTTTGTGGGTGTTTTTTCTTGGTTTTGTTTGGTTTGATTTTTGATACATAGAAAAGAATGAGACTCTTGGGATATCAGCCCTGTTAAGAAGAAAATGGAATGTTTGAATTGCATCAGGTGAAAAATGTTTACCCCAATGTCACATTACTAAGTTAATGCATTCAGGACTCTCCCATATGAGAGAGTGGTAGACATAGGGTTAACATCATTATAAACCTTTTTCCCAATCCAGCTTGGTGGCAGAAAGGAAAGGGGAGGGTCCAAAGATTATTACTATAATTTCTATCATATGTAATGTATCCAACAAATGATAATTTATCTTCCTCTGGTTTATGTAATTAAGTTTTCCAGTTCAAAAACCATTACTCTTACTGTAGTTCTGAAGTAGTAAATGTAGCAGGGAAAGCCAACCTGTGGCTCATGTATGGTCATGTCCTCCTCCCATGTCTAAAGCAAACATCATTTATCCATTATGTCGCTCATTCTTACCAAGTCCAGAGGAGACCTCAGAATTCTTTTCAACATAGCCTTAAAGCCAGTTACTCCAAAAATTAGAATTGGAACCAAAGGTCAACTCACAGCTATACAATTATTAGCTGCAAATGGGAGGTGAGGGAGCATTGCTAAATATGTGCTTATCAAAGACCTGAGCAAAGTGAAGCGATTACATAAACAACTTTCACTTTGCTAATGAAGTAACTGAGTATCTTCTTCAAATATAACTAGTGAGTCATGATTCTAGAACTGAGATTCAAGTCTTCAGTATCTTTGAATTCCATCTTTTCACCATTTCACATGTCCCCTCATACATCTGTCTACACAGATTTATGTTTATATTACATACATTTTTATTTACCTAATCTACACTTTAATTCATTGTCAGAAGTGCCTTCTAACAATACCAAAGATTCTTTCTATTTGTATTTAATTGGAACTAAACATACATTGGCTGCCATACTAAATTTTACTCTATCCAGATTGAAAGCATTGTCCCACTGTTTTAAAATACCACAGATTTATTATTTACAATCAAGGGAGGCATGCATCAGTGTAATAATGTGCCTCAACTCAATTTAACATAATTACATTCCCCAACTGGAAATGACACAGTAGCCAGGAAGACTAAACTACCATTTACTTTCCTTACTCCGTGTTCAGCTGTAGGCACTGGAGTATGAAATGGCTAGCTACATTCATTACTGGGTTCTGTAGGCTTCTGCTCACAATGTCCACCAAAGCTGCATTAACAGAATAAAATGTATTACAAAATCCCACCATACATTCCCAATAAACATAGTTCACAAAGTATAAATTAAGAGATAGAAATGTGTGTGTAATCATAGAATACATGTTTTCTTTAGCATACAAATTCTGACTATCTGAATATTTCTATCCATTATAACAACACTACACAAAACTATAATAACTTGCAAAATATTTACTATGCAGACCAAACCCTGCTGTAATAAACCCACTAATGCAAATCAGTGAAAATGTTTAAACTGTGCTAGAGTTCAGTGAGAGAAGTTAGAGTGCACTGCAGTCATACCTCAGCTATATGGGATCCAGCTCATTGTCTCCATCAGCTTCCACACATTTTCCCTGATGAATTAGCACCTTTTAGGCACTAACTTCTCACAGACAGTATATTTTGCTGTATGTGTCAAAATTAACATGGTAATTCTAAAATTCATGTGAAGATTCAAAAAGTTAGAAATAGCCAAGGCAATTTTGAAGAAGTATAAAACTATAGACTTAAACTATCAGAAATCAAGACCTATTGTAAAGCTATATTCATATGATATAATATCACACAGCAAAAATGTGATCATGTGGCCAGTGCGGTGGTTCATGCCTATAATCCCAGTACTTTGAGAGGCTGAGGTGAGCAGATCACTTGAGGTCAGGAGATCGAGACCAGCCTGGTCAACATGGTGAAACCCCGTCTCTACTAAAAATACAAAAAAATTAGCCGGGCATGAGGTGCACGCCTGTAGTCCCAGCTACTCGGGAGGCTCAGGCAGGAGAATGGCTTGAACCCAGGAGGCAGAGGTTGCAGTGAGCTGAGATAGCACCGTTGCACTACAGCCTGGGTGACAGAGTGAGACTCCATCTAAAAAAAAAGTGATAATGTGTTACCCAGATGCAGCTTCCAAAAAAAATATTTCTTTTATAAGGATTTTAAAAAGAAGCTTTCACTTATTTCAAAGCAGTAGGATATTAATCTCACATTCATATTACTTATTTTCAGCCCATTTCTTTCCTTTTTAAAAATCCTACCCTAGAATTGACTGACCAGTCACAAGCAATGCAGTCAGCAGATACCTTACACCTGTCCACCTCTTCCATGGACTGCCTCAATTGCAAATTGCCTTGTTTGTGGTCTGCCCTTTGCAGGGCAGTTCACACCTAGGGACCGAATATGTAGGGCAGGGTGTAAATGCTTAGCCATTTCAACTCAGCGTAGGACGCTGTGATGGGCAATACTCACCAGAGGTTTTATCAGGCCTGCATCACAGTTCAACTCTCTTCCCCGCCCAGTATCTGTTTTTAGAGAACCAAACATCTGATGAATAAATAATGCATGAATTGCTCATACATAAGTTTGAACAAAAGAAACCAGACACAAAAAAGTATATATTATGTGATTCATTTAAATTAATTTTTAAAACAAAACTAAACCAGAATGATAGAGATCAGAACAATGACTACCTTCAAATGGCTATTGACTGTGAGAGGGTATGAGAAAGCTTTTTGTGTGCTAATAATATTCCATACCTTCATCTTTGTGGTAGTTGCCTATATACCCATGTGACTACATACATGAATACTCAGCACTTGGATCACCATACACACACACACATATATACACACACAGTATGTGTGTGTGTATGTATATGTTCAGATTGAAAGGACACAAGGAATACCAAAGAGATTAGATAAGGAGGCATTTATAGTGAAATTTCAGAGTAGCATAAAAAAGAAAAAAATTCTAAAAGCTTCCAGAGGGAAAGAACAAAACACTTACAAATGAATAAATGTCATATTGATAACAAATCTTCAAACTGCAACTGCTGGATTCATGAAGTCAATTAAATTTACAATGAATGAAAAATCGTGATTCTACAATTCTGCACTGTTAAAGCCCAGGAAAAGAAAAAAAGAAAATAATACACAATACTTCACTTTCTTGAGCCTCAATTCATTGAAATGTCATATAGTATAATCTTCTAAAATAAAAATGCAGCATAAGGCTGCCTCAAGAATGTAAATGCATAAATAATAGCTGTAGTGGTGAGTCCAGTCACTACGATGATTTGGAAGTAGTCATGGGAATATAGAAGATATCAATATATGGCCAGGTGGGGTGGCTCACACCTGTAATCCCAGTACTTTGTGAGGCCAAGGTGGGTGGATCACCTGAGGTCAGGAGTTCGAGACAAGCCTGACCAATATGGTGAAACCCCGTCTCTCCTAAAACTACAAACAAATTAGCTGGGTGTGGTGGCGGATAGATCCCAGCTACTTGGGGGCTGAGGCAGGAGAATTGCTTGAACTCGGGAGGCGGAGGTTGTGGTTAGCCGAGATTGCACCATTGCACTCCAGCCTGAGCAACAGAATGAGGCTCTGTCTCAAAAATTATATATATATATATAAAATAACTAATTTGATATGAAAATATCTATGAATTATATTCGTTGTTTGTTACCTACATGCATAACTGAAGGAAATGCTAAATCTCAGTGAGAACTAAATTAAAACAAAGACATGAAGTGGAAGCCAGAGGTGAGTTCAAATTCCAGATCTGTTACTCATTTGTACAAATAAGTTAGATAATTGCTTAAGCCCTTTGAACTACAGTCTCCTTATGTTTCAACGGAGATAATACTTTCTACTTCACAGGGCTGTTGGAAGGATTGTTAGATGATCTAAGAAGACTCTAGCAATGTCTCTAGTAGATTTGCCTGCCATCTGAAGCCCTTATATTCCACCCACTCTCTGTGAATAAGCCAAATCTTGACCTCTCCCCAATCTCTCTCAGTTTTAACTCAGCTTCCAACCTCAATTTTCAAGCAGAAGATTTCCAAATAAAGATGTATGTTCTCTTATTTATTTGAAATGATATCTGGAATAGTAGTTTCCAACCTCCCCATTGGATTAGATTATATCCCTGTACATTCTGCAGGTAAGAATAAAATGTTTGACAGAGAAACACGTTGTATTGTTTCTGTCAATATGGATGCTGTTATATTGTTTGAAACAAATTATTTTACACAAATATGAGTCTCGATATGATTATATGCTACACAAACAAACATATACATGCATAAGAGACTGGAAACAGAATTCTGAACTGGCTCAGCTTAAATCCAGTCATCTGGATCATGAAATCAGCATATCTGCTACCACCTGGTGGTAGTTTACCCAAATTCCAGGTTACACTTTCTTGTGTGCTTGAATAAATACCTTGATCAATACAACTCTCAGTCGACAAATCTAAAGCATGTTGCCAAACTCAAACCAGTCCGGGGAGTACATTTCCACATTTTTAGGCATCTGTCCAGATGCTTCATTTGCTTTCCTTCACAGAGTAAATCATTACCAAATGGAAGTAGTGTTGATGCTTTCACTATAGTACCATTCCAGCCTTATTTCCTATTATTTCCATTGAGGCCACATACACTCCAGCAAAATTATCTGCTCACTGCTTCTTACACATTGCCTGTACTCCTCTCCCCAGCTTGTCATGTCATCTCTTATGACCATGTGTATGCCTACAAACCAAATAGTCTAATGCCATCTTCTCCACACAATCTTTTCACTTTGCCCAGAGGGACATACTACTTTCTCTTCTGTTACCTCCTAAAGCAATTCATTGTAACATCCATCCTCATAGTATGTAACACTTAGTACTACAGTCATTTATATAGTTATTGTACTGAAGACTGCAGGCAATTGTAACACAATGGTAAGTATTTGTGTATCTAAACAGAAAAGGTATAGTAAACACACAATCTTTTGGTACCACTGTTAAATATGTGATCTGCCACTGACTGAAATGTTGTTCAGTGGTACATAACTATATGTGTTTGTGTGTATACATACATGTACATAGGCGAGTCCCTTCTGTCTATGAGCTTGTAAAATCAAAAGCAAGCTAGTTAATTCCTAGATACAATGGGGATACAGGTATTAGGTAAATACAGAGCCATTCCAAATGAGAGAAATTGACCAAAACAAAGGGGTTACCGGGCCCAGGCAAGTCCAAAATCCAGCGGGACAGTCAAATTTTAAAGCCCCAAGATGATCTCCTTTGACTCCATGTCTCACATCCAGGTCACACTGACGCAAGAAGTGGGCTCCCATGGTCATAGGGAGCTCCACCCCTGTGGCTTTGCAGGGTACAGCCTCCCTCCCGGCTGCTTTCATAGGCTGGTGTTGTCTGCAGCTTTTCCAGGCACGCAGTGCACGCTGTCGGTGGATCTACCATTCTGGGGTCTGGAGGACGGTGGCCCTCTTGTTATAGCTCCACTAGGCAGTGCCCCAGTAGGGACTTTGTGTGGGGGCTTTGACCCCACATTCCCCTTCCGCACTGCCCTGGCAGAGGTTCTCCATTAGGGCCCCACCCCTGCAGCAAACTTTTGCTTGGGCATCCAGGCATTTCCATACATCTTCTGAAATCTAGGCGAGGTTCCCAAACCCCAGTTCTTGACTTCTGTGCACCCACAGGCTCAACACTACATGGAAGCCACCAAAGTTTGGGGCTTGCAACCTGTGAAACCATGGGCTGAGCAGCACCTTGGCCCCTTTTAGCAATGGCTAGAGCAGCTGGGACACAGGGCACCAAGTCCCTAGGCTGCACACAGCATGGGGACCCTGGGCCAGGCCTACAAAACCACTTTTTCCTCCTAGGCTTCTGGGTCTGTGATGGGAGGGGCTGCGTGAAGACCTATGACATTCTCTGGAGACATTTTCCCCATTGTCTTGGGGATTAACATTCAGCTCTTTGTTTCTTATGCAAATTTCTGCAGCTGGCTTACATTTTCCCTCAGAAAAATGGGTTTTTCTTTTCTACTGCATCATCAGGCCTTAAATTTTCCAAAATTTTATGCTCTGTTTCCCTTTTAAAATGGAATGCTTTTAACAGTACCAAAGTCACTTCTTGAATGCTTTGCTGCTTAAAAATTTCTTCTGCCAGATACCCTAAATCATCTCTCAAGTTCAAAGTTTCACAAGTCTCTAGGGCAGGGCAAAATGCTGCCAGTCTCTTTGTTAAGCATCTCAAGAGTCACCTTTGCTCCAGTTCCCAACAAGTTCCTCATCTCCATCTGAGACCACCTCAGCCTATACCTTATTATATATGTCACTATCAGGCTTTTGGTCAAAGCCATTCAACAAGTCTCTAGGAAGTTCCAAACTTTCCCACATTTTCCTGTCTTCTCCTGAGCCCTCCAAACTATTCCAACCTCTGCCTGTTACCCAGTTCCAAAGTCACTTCCACATTTTCAGGTATCTTTTCAGCAACACCCATTCTACTGGTACCAGTTGACTGTATTAGTCCGTTTTCATACCCAATAAAGACATACCCAAGACTAGGAAGAAAAAGGTTTAATTGGACTTACAGTTCCACATGGCTGGGGAGGCCTCAGAATCATGGTGGGAGACGAAAGGCACTTCTTACATGGTGGTACCAAGAGAAAATGAGAGAGATACAAAAGCAAAAACCCCTGATAGGCTGGAGTGCAATGGCATGATCTTGGCTCACTGCAACCTCCACATCCTGGGTTCAAGTGATTCTTCTGCCTCAGCCTCCCGAGTAGCTGGGATTACAGGCACCTGCCACCATGCCCGGCTAATTTTTATATTTTTAGTAGAGATGGGGTTTTGCCATGTTGGCCAGGCTGGTCTCAAGCTCCTGACCTCAGGAGATCCGCCTGCCTTGGGTTCCCAAAGTGCTGGGATAACAGGAGTGAGCCACGGCACCTGGCCATTGTTTAAGAATTTTTATAGAGCATGCTCTTTAGCCCCCTTGCCCCACCTTTCCTAGAGGTTGGTGAGTGAAGCTGAAAGTACTCTCTAGTCTTCTAATTACTTGGTCTTTCTCGTGACCAGCCCTATTCTGAGGCTATTAGGTCCCACCCCATGTAACCTCATTAGCATGAATTCAAGTGTTATCAAAGAGGCTTATTGTGACTATCAAAAAATACTCCTATCACTCAGGAAATTCCAGGGGTTTTAGGAGCTCTATTACAAGGGCAAGAAAACAATATACAGTATTTCAAATTATACTGCAGGAGACGACTGAACTCAGTAAAAGCCATGGAGAAGATGGGATTGATATGAAAGATTCTGCAAAGGCCGAATCTATAGAATATAATGAGTGACTAGCAGGAGGGTAGGAAGGAGAAAAAACTCAAGATAGTTTTACATTTTTGAGTCTAGGTGACTGGGAGAATAGAGGAGAATGTGGAGTCTGTAATAGAAAACAATATTTAAAACAATCTCTTAAAAACAAATTTTTGATGCCCTGGTTTTGGCCTACTAATTTTCACAATTTATCACCAGAAAAAAAATTTACATCTGGGCTATATAAGTATAGCCCATGAGTATGTTATTATTAAAAGATGAACTCTGATATAGATAGCCATGAAGAACCACTAGTAAATCTGTGAATCTTGGTTTCTTGGTGCTACTATATTTAAGGATAAGTGTATTTGTTAAATGTTCTGCATTTTTGTTAGTGGTACCGTTAGAACTGTAATCACCTGGAGAGTCCTTCCTGCCCACAGCACAGATAAAACCAGTTCACTGAGATCATGCAATTGGAGTAGAGAAAGAGTTTTATTGACTCCAGCCTGGCCACACAGAAGAACTGGAGTTCTTCTCCCAGTCTTCAGTCTTGTCTTCAGTCTCCCCAGAGGCTCAAAGGCTAGGGGTTTTATGGACAATTTGGTAGGCAGGGGGCTAGGGGAAGGGTGCTGCTGATTGGTTGAAGATAAAATTATAGGGGTGTGGAAAATGGTCCCTGTGCACTGAGCTTATCTCTGGGTGGGGCGGCAAGACCAGCTGAGTCATGAGTCATAAGTCCAGGTGGGGTCAGTCTGAAAAACATCTTTTAAAAAACACTTAGATTCTACAGTAATGATGTTATATATAGTAGCAATTGGGGAAGTTACAAATCTTGTGGCTTCCTGAGAAGTCAGGGATTATAGAAACTGTGCCTTCATTTTAGCAGAACTCTGGCCTCTCCTATAGTACTAATCTTGTGGCCTTTCATTAGTCTTAAAAACAGCCCACGAACAGGGAAGGGATTAGTTGTAGGGAGAAACTATTATGATCCTTGCTTCAAAGTTAAACTATAAACTGAATTCTTCCCAAAGTTAGTGTGGCCTACACCCAGGAAGGATCAAGGATAGTGTGGAGGTCAGAAGCAAGATGGAGTGAACTATGTCAGATTTCTCTTACTGTCATAATTTTGCAAAGGTGGTTTTAGAACTGAAATTAAAATTGATAACTGGAGGTAAAGTGTTTCTATTAAAAAAAAAACCTAAAATATATGTAATTGGCTTTAGGACTAGTAGCTAGCATAGGGCAGAAAGGCCTCAAAAATTATAAATGGAGGCTGGACAGACTGTAAGGACATTGTTATTGAAGACTGAAGAAAAGATTACCCATGTTATGTAGTCGTAAAACATTTGGCAACATTTTTGCTTGCAATAGTATGGAAGATGGCTTGTAGATATAACTAAGAACATTTTCAGATGGCATTTTTTGAAAGTGCCAAGTGTTGTTTTTTAATTGTGTGTGATAAGAAAAAAAAATAGATGAACTGAAGAAAAAGTTGTTCTGTTTTCAAGTAGCATATAGAGGAAACATTTCCAATCCCAGAATCACTGGTTTGGAAAATAAAATTTTTTGTCATTCCCAAACTCCCAGATCACAAAATATACTCAAAGTAAATTGAAACCTAGAGGCAATGCCAGGGCACTGCCAGGAAAACACCACCTCACAGCCAAGATTAGTGCAGGGGTGTGGTTGTAAGATTCTGTGTTGGGATCTCAGAAAAATGTAATGGAGTACCTTTTAGATGCTCCCAGCCAGACAAAAGAACTTCTAAGAATCTTAAGATCAAGTCTCATAGACTCTCTCAGTTAAAAAAGTGGGCCTCCAAGAATCTTTTATTTATTTTATTATTAATTTTTAAATTTTTTTGAGACAGGATCTCACTCTCTCACCCAGGCTGGAGTGCAATGGTGCTATCTCAGCTCACTTCAACCTCCACCTCCCAGTGTCAAGTGATTCTCGTGCCTCAGCCTCCCCAGTAGTCGGGACTATAGGCATGCACCACCACACCTGACTAATTTTTGTATTTTTGGTAGAGACAGAGTTTCATCATATTGGCCAGGCTAGTCTCAAACTCCTGGCCTCAAGTGGTCCGCCTGCTTTGGCCTCCCAAAGTGCTAGGGTTACAGGCATGAGACACCACGCCCAGCCCCATAAAGGCATTATTCTTATACTCTGTTTATCACATACACAAAAAAGAGCTTCTAAGAATTTTTAAGATGTCCCATAGCCCAAGGTGGAGATAGGCCTGCTTGAAATTTGTAGGTGTTTTTTTCTAATAGAGATTGTAATTTGATACATGGAAAACCCACATCATTTTTTAAAGAATTGTAAAAGCTTGGACCAAATAGTACAAAGACAATTTAAAATTAAAAAGCATCTGGGCCCCCAAGCTCCTATGGGTAGAAAGCAGGCTGAAAAAGCTACACAACTCTAAATGGTAGTTATTTCTATGGAAAGGGAGATATGATTCAGAGGGCAAAATAAACAGTCCAAAGACTAAGTACATCCAAGAACCACAGAATTCACTCCCAGGGAGTAGAACTGCCCTAATCAAATAATATTCCTCAATCCCTGAAATCAGAATAAATGACAACTTATGCATAGCTGGATTTCAGAGTTGCTATGAAATGGTGACTTCTATGGACTTCCTACTTTAGCCCTTTTTAAACAATTATAGTTGTACCATCCTATATTAACATTTTAAGTTAGGAACATGGATGACAGATAATTTATCTGTTAGTTTATGGTTCCTGGTACCCAAGGAACTGCACCTGAGGAGCCCCATCTATACTGTACCTGATTTAATGACAATGGCTAGACTTTGAGCTCTGTCATGATGGAATAAGGCTTTTGGAATTTTAGGGAATGGTGAGGATATTTTGCATATTGTAGAAACATTAACTGTTGAAGCCAGGGGACAAATTCTGGTAGCTAATCTCCAAAGATAGCCTTCAATATTTTTTTTCTTCTTGGGTGCTTAGGCCATTTCCTAAATTATTTCCTTTTCTTGAATCTGTGCTAAACTGGTGCCTGGTTTTGACCAACAGAATACAGCAGAAATGACATTCCTATGCTTCCAAGCCCAGGCCTTAAGAACACTGACAGTTTCCACTTTGAACCTTTTAGAATTTAGCTCCCTTGCTACAGGAATCCTAAAACATATAGAGAGGCCATGCAGAGGAACCAAGACACCCTAACGCCTCAGCTGAGTTCCCAGCAAGAGCCAGCACCAACTGCCAGCTATGTGAGTAAGCCGACTTGTACTGTAGCATAGCCAGTATCCTGATGACCACAGTCTTAGCCAACAACACATGGAACAGAAAAACCACTTTGCTGCATACATTCAAACACCCAGCTGAGCCCACTTAACCAACAAAATCACACAGATAATAAAATTGTAGTTTGAGGCTGTTAAGATTTTAAGTGATTTTTTATGTAGCAATAGGTAAATAAAACAGGAATTTTTATTCTGATATTGGATCTTCAGTATAGAATAGATACGTAAAATTCAAAGATACTTCTTGAAATATGTATTTATTTTTTCTTATGAAAAACCTATGCAAAGTAAAGTCTTAATTAGAAAAATTGGTATACAAAGAAAAATACAATAAACTTGTGAACTGCATCTCTTTAACTTGTTTTCTAATCAAAATATATAAAAGCTTTCCTTAAGTCAGCTTATAAATGATTTATTACATTTCAGTTATCTGGTATTTGCACTGTGATAGAAATAACATTTTATTCTCCCGAGGAAATTTTATTTTTAGAGAACTGCTAAGTTGCTACAAATCTTTAAAGTG
The DNA here is from genome assembly GCF_028858775.2 of Pan troglodytes. NCBI lineage: Eukaryota > Metazoa > Chordata > Mammalia > Primates > Hominidae > Pan > Pan troglodytes. The sequence goes on from NC_086015.1 coordinate 156,166,146, forward strand.
CTTTTTAGCCATAGTTTACCTATTTTCATTGTTCTGGGAATGTGTTGTAATTCTTGATTTATGAACTAGAAGACTAGATAGAGTATTGAAATACCAATGCCATAAGAAGTGATGTGCAAATTTATAATTTAAATTCCAAATCTGTGATACCTTATTTCTTCATCTTTTTCAGTTTTTCATATTCCCTGAAAAAAGAACCAAAGGGCCACCTATCTTGTTACTCTTGAAGCATAATATTCTTTGACAGTCTGTACACCAAATCACATTGGAAATGCACTGGGAGAATGAGATTCAGTTCTTCTTGGCCTCTTCTCTGTTACCACCCACTATACATACAAGAGGTTTTGACCTAACCCTATCAGGAAATTGGTTGCTTTAGAACTTGAAGAGGCAGGGAAAACAGACACATGACCTGACACTAGGCCAGAATTTATAAGCATCTATTTCCAGGATGACTCAGACCTGGCTTCAGAAAGCAGGACTATCGACTGAAAAATACAATGAGCAGAAGCCAGAGAGAAAGAAACTTTGACTCTAATCCAAAAAGTAAATTCACAGATCTAAATCCAATAGTCAGTGCCCATGTTACCCTATCAGAAACATTTCCAAAGCTGATCACTCCTTCCTCCTGAAGCACTTCCTTCACTTGGAGTCCGTCACAAGTGTCTCTGTTTTTTTTTCTCCCTGACTGGTCACTGTTGTTCTCAGTCTGAAGTCCTGGCTTCTGTTCTTGCCCCAGCTTCTTAACATCAGAGTGTCCTAGGGCTCAGGTCTTGGTCCTGTATCTTCCCTATCATGCACTCTCTGTTAACCCAGTTGTGTTATTTTAAATACTCTCTGGTAGGCCAACAATCTTCAAATGTATCCCAAATCTTCAGCAGAGATCTCTCCCTGGACCCTTAGGCTCATAACCCTCAACTGGCCATGTACTCTAGGATGGATGTCACAACTTGACATGTCCAAATGGAGCTCTTGATCTTTCCCTCAAACTGTCTTTCTCACACTGGTAAATAGCAACAACATACTTCCAGTTGCTCAGGTCAAAAACCTCAGAGTCATCCTGGATTGCTTTCTTTACTTAAGAGATCACATTCAACCGCTGAGCAAATCTTGTTGCCTCTCTCTTCAGAATATATCCAGAATCTGACCACTTCTCACTATTTTCCAACCAGCAGCCTTGCACCCCTGGATTATTATAATGACTTTCTAATCAGTCTCCCTCCTCCTATCCTTATTCCCAAACAGAAAATTCTTAACATAGCAGCCAGAGTGAAGTACTTACACTGTAAGTCAAAGCATATCAGTTCTCTTTTCAAAATCCTGTAATGGCTTCCCATTTTATTCAGCATAAAAACGTTACAAAAGCATTCAGAGCCAATGTGGTCTGGCCCATCCATCCCCTCTTTGACAGGCTCTTACTATTCCCTGCTGCTGGATCACTACTTCAGCTATGCAGGCTGCCTTGCAGGAATTCCTTTACCTCATTTCTTTCTTTCTTTTTTTTTTTTTTTTTGGTAGAGACAGGGTCTCACTATGTTGCCCCGACTGGTCTTAAACTCGGGAGCTCAAGTCAGCCTCCACCTCAGCCTCCCAAAGTGGTGAGATTACAGGCATGAGCCACATTGCCTGGCCTTCTGTTGCCTCATCGCTTTGCACTTGCTGTTTCCTCTCTTTGGAAACCTCCTCCCCTAAATATTTAGGTAAATTGTTTTCTTACCTCTTTTAAATCTTTGCTCAAACATTCCTATCTCTGTATAGCTTTCCCTGATGGTCCTGTTTATTATTGCAACCCACTCACACTTGACACTCTTATCTCCTTTCATGTTTTATTTTTCTCCATAGCATTTACCATCATCTAGCATTCTGTAAAATTTACTTATTTATTCCTTAACTCTCCACCTCCCCAGCAAGAAAATAAGATCTACAAGGGTGGAGACTTCTGGTTTGTTTGCATTTTTTGCTGATGTGTCCCTGCCATCTAGGACAATGCCTTACATACCACAGTTGCTTAGTAAATATTTGCTAAATGAATGCTGATGCCATGTTACAGAGAGTCGTCTGTCTCATCCTCTTCTTTATTAAACAAATTTTCCTCTCTATTAATTGCTCAAGAAAATGGTTTTATTTTAAAAAAAAAGATACAAATGTAAAAAAACAAAACTAAAAGTCTCTGTTCTCAAATAAATTGGTCTTAGTATCATACAAAATGTCAAGTTTAGGGCTGGAAATATGGCGAGCTGAGTTGAAAATTGGTTTTAAAAAGAAATAAAAATAAAAATCTACAACTGGAAGTAAGACACAAACCTTGTTTTTTAAATCAAGCAGTCTTCAAAATATTTTACTTACATAAAGGTATTTTGTTTAATAGGCAGAGCACTCTTTACTGAATAGCTTCTTTGTGGCCTTACACTTTGTCTCAGGAGAGTTTTCTTTTTTTTAAATTTAATTTTATTATTATTATACTTTAAGTTTTAGGGTACATGTGCACAATGTGCAGGTTAGTTACATATGTATACATGTGCCATGCTGGTGTGCTGCACCCAATAACTCGTCATTTAGCATTAGGTATATCTCCTAATGCTATCCCTCCCCCCTCCGCCCACCCCACAACAGTCCGCAGAGTGTGATGTTCCCCTTCCTGTGTCCATGTGTTCTCATTGTTCAATTCCCACCTATGAGTGAGAACATGCAGTGTTTGGTTTTTTGTCCTTGTGATAGTTTGCTGAGAATGATGATTTCCAATTTCATCCATATCCCTACAAAGGACATGAGAACCAACCCAAATGTCCAACAATGATAGACTGGATTAAGAAAATGTGGCACATATACACCATGGAATACTATGCAGCCATAAAAAATGATAAGTTCATGTCCTTTGTAGGGACATGGATGAAATTGGAAATCATCATTCTCGGTAAACTATCGCAAGAACAAAAAACCAAACACCGCATATTCTCACTCATAGGTGGGAATTGAACAATGAGAACACATGGACACAGGAAGGGGAACATCTCAGGAGAGTTTTCTAAAACTAATGACACAAAGAATCAAGAGGTTCTCAGGAAGCTGAGGCAGGAGGATTGCTTAAGCCTAGGATTTGGAGACCAGCCTCAACAGCATAGTGAAATCTCATCTCTAAATAAATTTTTTTAATTAGCCACATATGGTCGTGCACGCCTGCAGTCCCAGCAATTTGGGAGGCTGAGGTAGGAAGCTCTCTCTTGAACTGAGGAGTTCAAGGCAGTAGTGAGCCGTGATCATGCCACTGCACTCTAGCCTGGGTGTAGACTGAGACTCCATCTCTAAAAAAATGTTCTTTAAAAAGAGGAGGACTTGACGCTAACTTAGATTTTTTTCTTTCTAGCAAAATCTAATCTGGGCTTTTAATCAACTGTTAGAATCTTAAATAAAAGAGGTTTTGATAGCAAGCCATAAAATGAAGGTAAAATGGCTATGCAGTTAGAAGGTACTTAATGCCAGCTCCTCATCTGACTTTTCTGAACAAGCACTTAGTTGCCTGCGGTGACTGGGTCTGAAGCCTTCAAGTGTCTACTTTGGACTCAAATATCTTTATTAGTCCTCCCTGCACATGGACTACAGTACTTTTCACTCATGTCCAGTAAATGTAACTCTCTAGCATGGAGCCCTCGGTGGGACACTTAAATCCTAAGGGATGAAAGGAGGGCAGGTCTCGGTGTTTCCCAATCCATGCTTTTCTCTACACAGAAAAATATTCACCTTTAATGTCCAGATCTATGTGTGTCTTAAAGAGTGGGGAGATGGGAATCATGCATATTTAAAATGGTCTTTCTTCTTTATTTCCTATTGCATAACTTTGTTGGAAGTGTTCAATTGTCTAGAAAATAATAATAATAATTTCAGTTTTAAAAAAAGTCTAGTATTTGAACATTAGAACTTTGAAATAATTTATTTTACTGCCCAAAAAGGAAATGTCACTTTTCAAAGAAAATTATGTGTTTTGATAAAAAATATATATATATATATGAGTAGTTTCTAATCAAAAAGAGGTTAGTCTTGGGCTATGGTCTCAACTCGTCTTCAGATTCAATCCCTACTCCAGTTACTTCAGCTTCCAGTGATAATCCGCAAAGCTTGTGTGCTTTCTATGTGCCAGCTATTAAGGGCCTCCTTAATGTGCCAGATGTCAGGCAAATAATTCTGTCAGTGTGATGTTACCTGGCTTGTCCAGATGTCTTCATCAACAACAGTGATCTGTCCATGGAACTTTTAATTTTTAATCTTCAAAATTTACCTATTCTGCATTGCATCTCCTTAGACCTATGATTTTTCTTTCCAAGAGTCAATTATTCTTTTTGGTTTAATGTATTACATTTTGAGATATGACTGTTCTAACAAAAGAAGATCCCTAGTGCAGGGAATTGAGGCACCTAAAACGACACTGTTATAGTGAAAAAGAACATTAGATTATGAGTAAGAAGACTTTGGCTTGAGTCTCAGCTCTATTATTTATTAGCTATATGGTCTTAAGTAAGTGACTTAAATTCCTCAAACATCTGTTGCTACATACTCTCCCTATTTGATGTGGTAGAGATAAGATCACAGAATAATATGTTCAAATAATATTATAGCATTCTCAACAAACCCAACATTATACTATTGACTATGTGGATGGATTTAGGGAAATGTAGCCCTTTTTGTGACCTTCGGATCGCACTGTCTATGTGCTGCCTACACCACCCACATTTAGAGCTGTACCTATGTACGTGTATCAAAAAATAGATTCTGAATAACACGAGTGATTGCCATGATCACAGAGGAACTATTATTAAAAATATTACTTTGATTAAAAATGTCAGTTTTGAGAAGCTTTTAAAATCTTCCACCAGTGCTAACCTGACATCAATGACATTTCAATATTCGTTTTTAAAAGTTGGCTTTCCCAAACACCACATGTTCTCACTTGTAAGTGGGAGTTGAACAATGAGAATAAATGGACACATGGAGGGGAACATCACACACTGGGGCCTGTCAGGGGGTCAGGGGCTAGGGGAGGGATAGCATTAGGAGAAATACCTAATGTAGATGACAAGCTGACGGGTGCAGCAAACCACCATGACATGTGTATACCTATGTAACAAACCTGCACGTTCTGCACATGTATCCCAGAGCTTAAAGTACAATTAAAAAAAAAAAAGTTGGTGGCCGGGCGCGATGGCTCACGCCTATAATCCCAGCACTTTGGGAGGCTGAGACGGGTGGATCATGAGGTCAGGAGATCGAGACCATCCTGGCTATCATGGTGAAACCCCGTCTCTACTAAAAATGCAAAAAAATAGCCAGGCGTGGTGGTGGGCACCTGTAGTCCCAGCTACTCGGGAGGCTGAGGCAGGAGAATGGTGTGAACCCGGGAGGCAGAGCTTGCACTGAGCCGACATCATGCCACTGCACTCCAGCCTGGGTGACAGAGCAAGACTCTGTCTCAAAAAAAAAAAAAAAAGTTGGTTTTTATTTATATCTTTATTTAACTGAGCTTTGCATCTTGTGCATTTGTAAAAGACAGTGGCTTTCAGTAATCTTTTAGTTCCCAAATAAATTTGTTTGAAAATTTATCATCATCCCTATATATGTAAACATTTTCCCAATAGTTGAATGCCCAGACTTTTCTTCATATAGAGCATAGTAACACGAAAACCTACTTATATAAGAGTATTATTAAGTATTGAGATTTTTTCTTCATGAAGTGTGCATTTTGTCCATTGTTTTCAAATAGGTTTACAGGTCAAAATAAAGCCTTCTATGGTGATGATGAATAAACGAAGCCTTCTATGGTGAAAATGAGATTTTGATCTCCACCTCAGAAAATTAGAGGATTTGCTATAAAACCAAGAATGAATGATATTCACTCACTCATTCACCCAATATCTGTTAGTGATCTTTTATTGACAGAGTTATTTGCCTGACATTTGGCATAAAGCAGTGAACAAAATACACAATCAGTTTCTGTTTTCACAGAGCTCACATTCTCCATTGTACAAAATACAATCCTAGGTGGAGATGTAACCAAATGAGCCCTCTGAAACCTTAGATGGGTGTGTGTTTGTACACACACCTGTGTATATATGTATGCATGTATCATACACTTTTTGAAGCTGAAATCACATTTTAGAATGAAGTGGGAGAGGAGAAATGGGCTGTATGTTCCTCATGTGCAGAAAATATTCCCTGAGGGGTTTACCATGCTATCTAGAAAATTACTGAGTCATTATTTTCTCCGCTCAACATTCCATCCCTCAAAATCTCTCAAATCTTACAGCTGACATTTACCCCAGCTCAATACCCACCCAGTCTAATGGGAAGTCCTTGCTGCTGAAGCACCACTCATACCATTTATAATGCTACACCACATTCAACCTCTTTACTAATCATGCAATTTCCATTTAAGTTTTCTGATTTACATACCAACTTCACCTTTCACTTTTCTCAACCTGCGGTCTGATCTTCCCCCTTCTTAGCAACATGGAATTCCTTTTCTATCTGGTTCATCAACCTTCCTTCTAGGCTCCCAACTCCTCATTTCTACAAAATCACTTCTCATGTCTTCCATCTCTTTTTCCTTTACCTCCAATTACCCCATCCTTTTATCAAACACATAAATATTAAAAAACAAAAATGGCAGTTCATTATCTTAGAGACACGGGTTACCTGAAATTGCAACTGGGCAACCATTCTCTAAAGATCTAAAGATCTCACTGACATAAGCAGAAGAACCATCCCCAACTGTTGTTTTTTGGCTGGCTACAGGGCACAGATAACAAATGGTTCAATGAATGTCATTTCTACTGTAAATAAATCTTGTAAATCTTACTGACAGTGAGAAAATAACATTGTCAAGGGGAAAGTTAAAATATTTGAAAACAAATAATCTTAAGAATATGGTCCTCGTGTTCAGCCATATTTCCTTACACAATGTCTTTCTTGGACTTTCTTTTCTTAACAATAATAATAAAATATTAATTTAAAATCATAATATAGTATTTTATAGTTTTAAAAAATTTCCTCATATATGATCTCTTAAGAAATATGGGTGGCAATAATGGTGATTAATTACTATATCTATTTTACAAAGCAGCAACTCATGTGACTGCCTTTGGCCACCCACCTAAGTGGAGGGTTGAGAAATAAAATCCAAGCCTTCTAAAATGGCAACATAAGATGATTCATTACAGTAGCACATGGTGGTACACATTTTATCTGAACTACAAAATGGGAATAATAATAGCACCATTCTAATAGATTGCTTTAAGAATTAAATGATATGATTCATAGTAAACACTCAATAAACTCTAGCTGTTTTGTTATTTATTATTATTACAATAGCAGGTAGCACCACTCATATAAACTTTCTTTAAAATTTAGCAATAAATATATGTTTCTCCTGGTAAATTCAGGCCCAACACATGTGAAGAACTTGGAGTCTATTGATATTTTAATAGATGTATATCAACCTATGATATATAATTCAATACAATAATAATATACAAATCCCTTTAAAAAATTTTTTATAGCCAGGTGTGGTGGTGCATGCCTGTAATCCCAGCTACCTGGGAGGCTGAGGCAGGAGAACTGCTTGAACCCGGGAGGCGGAGGTTGCAGTGAGCCAAGATCGCACCATTGCACTCCAGCCTGGGCAACAAGAGTGAAACTCCATCTCAAAAAAAAAAAAAAAAAAGAAAGAAAAAAAGAAAAGAATAAAGTAGGAAGTCAATGGGGAAACCTGAGCTAGAAAATTAGAGCCCTTCTAGCAGAAATGAGGTATATCCCACTAAAAAAAAAGAAATTTAGATACAGGGTCACACTCTGTCACCCAGGCATGGGTTCAGTGGTGTGATCATAGCTCACTGTAACCTTGAACTCCTGGGCTAAAGTGATCTTCCCAACTCAGTTTCCCAAGTAGCTAGGACTACAGATGCATGCCACCACACCAGATAACTAAAAACAAAACTATTTTTTACACATGGTGTCTCACCATGTTGTCCAGGCTGGTCTTGAACTCCTGGCCTCAAGTGATCCTTTCACCTCAGCTTCCCAAGGCAATGAGATAACAGTCAGGAGCCACCACACTCAGCCCACTTAATCATTTTTGAAACCATTTCTTCCTTAAGAAACAAGCTTCAACAATTTGATTCTTTTGAAAACAAACAATTTGATACTTAGCCTGCCAAGGCTACCACCCAATTTCCCCAAATCTCTCTTTCTATAATTTTCAATCTGACTATAATTATCTCCAAACAATAGGTCTTTGAGGAATTGTTTTTGGGATCATCAAAACAATTTTGACTGTGGCATCGCTTTTTATCATGACTCTATGTCACGCATAAGTATTAATCCATGTAGTCATTTAGCCCAGAAATGGGGATTTAATGCTGATAGTGTTGCATGCATTCTCTTCTAGAGTTATTATAATGTGAACTTATCATTATTTTATGAAATTATTACGATCATGAAGATTCAGCTTCTGATCTGTGTTCCGGAATTTCTTAGCTGTGTGATTAAGGGCAAGTTTATTTTTCTGAGTAGAAAACCTTCATCTGCAAAACAGAGACAATATTAACTTCACAGAATCCCTTGAGAGTTACTTCATATTTCAGATTTGACTGTGGATGCAAGAGTGTTAAAGGCAGTAAAATGATACATTAATATATGACTTTCATTGGTCTAAATGTATGCAATAGTCAGAGTGATTTCTAATATGCAGGGCCAGTTGCAAAGCAGAACTCTTTTCTCTTATTTCTAACTTCTAGCGAAAGTTACAAAGCACACTTCTTTTCCCTCTCTTAACCAAATGCCTTCTTGTGGCATTTCTTTAAAAACAAAAAGCTAAGGTGCCTATGGCTGCCGGAAAGAAGATACTGGCATTTTTTAAACTGGTTTTCTTTATCTTTTCCACCCAGAAGGCTAACGAGAAGACTGAGTGCTTATGCTTCATCATGCTTCCATTTCTGCACACTTTAGAATGACTTGCTATCACTTCTGGCTTTGAAAGTCCAAAGCCTACCCTGAAGATCTGACAAAGAAAGAGAACTAGAAATATTCTGAGCTTGTGAATAGACTCCCCCAAGTGTTTTCATTTCTTGGTCATCAAATTGGAAATGATTGGACCAATTCGATGTTTTATTCTCTTTGGCACTTAGCTCTATAGCACAGGGTTCTGGGGACAGTTTCTATTAATAGACTTAGACATTGCATCTAATTTACTTTGCTTGACCTAGCAATTAGTTCTACTTGTCCCCATCCTTTAACCCAAATTTTCATTCTTCAACTGTGACAAGATGGGCAGCAAGAAATAATATATTATTTTAGGATTCAGCAAAATAGAGCTAACCTAAGAAATAATTGGATAAGCAGAGTTTGTCTTCCGCCTATTCTTGAATCAGTACAGGGTTTCATGGAGAAAATTGGCCTTCATTCTCTAACGTATGAAAGTTGGATAGAAATTTCTGGTATTTAGTCATTTGAGATGTATGTACATTTAGACTTTGAAAGTCTGATTTAAGTTTTAGTAGTTCTGCAAGTACAACATATAGTAACCAGAAGAGATAATGTCCCTGGCTTTCTGTAGCAGAAAAGGAATGTATAAGAAGTACAGCAAAAGGTTCATGGAGTCAATGCAGCCTAGAAAACAAGATTTGGAAACTGAATAAGAATCAGGATAATAGCATAGGATCAACAGGAGCAAACAAAATAACTGTTTTTTTGCAGGAACTACTGGAAGAGAAAGCCACCAGCTTCATTTGATCCAGATTTAATGCCCCAGGAAGAAGCATCCACTTAACAGAGGCTTTGTCATATACCATATACCATACCACTTTGGCTGGCAAGGAAGTGCTTAAAACATAGTTGATTCTCAACTATTGAATGGATGAGTGAACGAATTTGTTGAGTTTCTAATTATAAAATATCTTTTGCTTGAGGCACTTCTATATGTCAAGACCATATGCTGAATTTTATTTTATTTTCTGACACCTTCATAGGGCTAATGAGTCATAGATTATTTTTTTCTGTCTGCAATTCAGTGAGTCATTATAACTAACTCCATTTTATTTCAGCCCTTGTTTATTCCCCTGCAGAAGGGGAAGCTGGATGATATTATGAGGGGGCAGGCTGGGCACAGTGGTTCACACCTGTAATCCCAGCACTTTGGAAGGCCGAGGAGGCTTGAGCCCAGGAGTTCAAGAGCACCTTAGGCAACATGGGGAAACTCTGTCTCTGCAAAACAATAAAAAATAAAAAAATTCACCAGGCATGGTGGCATGCACCTGTAGTCCCAGCTACTCAGGAGGCTGAGGTGGGAGAATTGCTTAAGCCTGGGAGGTAGAGGTTGTTGTGAGCCAGGATCACATCACTGCACTCCAGCCTGGGCAATAGAGTGAGACTCTGTCTCAAAAAAAAAAAAAAAAAAAAAAAAAAAAAGGAGGATGCAGGATCTAATTTGTTAACTTACTAAGTCTGATTTTCATTTTTCTCTAAAGTCTCATAAAATTTTGTTTGAGTAAAATACACAAGAGGCAGCAGGAGAACATTAAGAAGAGAGTTCTAGTGTATTCAGAGGGTTTGAAATAAAGATACACATGAGAAGGAACAGAGAGATATCCTAAGTTGTTTGATTTTTAAAATGGATGTTTTACTGCATCCTGCATCCTGAGGGTCTGGGAACAGATTACTATGCGCAAAACACACCCTTTCTACCTAGATCAGACTTAACGTCTGCACAAACCTCAAAAGCATCATTTATTTTGAAAAATAAAGTAAGACCTATGCTGAGTCCTGTCCACAGTGACCATCCCAGATTACTGCCCCCTGGTGAAACAAGACATTTCTCCAATCCCCACGTTATATTCTATCTCTATACCAGTGACTTCCAACTTCATATCACAAGTCCAGATGCACTCCAGAAATCAGGCCTATACTTTCAGCTGCCTACTTTGGATCTTCAAGATAACACAGGCAAAACAGAACTCTTAATTTTCCCCCAAACCTGCTCCTTCTGATGCCTTCCTTGTCTCACCTAGTTCCTAAACCTAAAAATTATTGATCCCTTTCTTTCCTACCACAATCACAATCTGGCAATAACTGTGGTTTCTCCCTTCAAAACACACTTTGGATCTAACCAGTCCTTTCCATCTACACAACAATCAGCCTGCCCAAGTCAACACATCTCTTGCTTGAACAACCATGGTGGCCTCTTTTTGTTTCCTCTTTCCCTTTACATCCATTCCCCACCTAGCAGTCAGTGTTATCTTTTTAAAACGTGTATTCAACAATATCACTTCTGTAACTCACACCCTCCAGTGACCATCCATTGCACTTCAAATCAAACTCCTCTTGGCCAGGCACGGTGGCTCACTCCTGTAATCCCAGCACTTTAGGAGGCCAAGGCAAGTGGATCACTTGAGGTTAGGAGCTCAAGACCAGCCTGGCCAACATTGTGAAACCCCATCTCTACTAAAAATACAAAAATTAGCCAGGTGTGGTGGTGAGCACCTGTAATCCCAGCTATTTGGGAGGCTGAGGCAGGAGAATGACTTGAACCCTGGAAGCAGAGTTTGCAGTGAGCCGAGATTGTGTCACTGCATTTCAGCCTAGGCAACAAGAGCGAAACTCCGTCTCAAAAAAAAATCAAACTCTTCTCCCTGGCTTCTAAACTGTACTCTAAACTTAGCTCAGAAATGCAACCCCATTTTCCATTAAACCTAATTGACACCTGCTTTCCTTTGGTTTGCTGAACCATAGAAACTTTGCTCTACTTATTCCCTCTGACAGCATGCTCTCTTCTCAGCATTACATAGCTACCACTTAGATCTCAGTTTAAATATCTGCTCCTTGGAGAAATGTTCTCTGGACATCCATTCCAAGGTAACCCCTCCATCACTCTCTATCCCATTACATTTAATTTGATCTTATAGTACTTGCTTAGTATAAATTTGTTAGGTCTGCCATAACAAAGTGTCACAGACTGAGTGGTTTACACAGCAGAAATGTATTTTCTCACAATTCTGGAGGCTAGATTTCTGAGATCGAGGTATAGCAGGGTTGGTTTCTTTTGAGGTCTCTCTCTTTGGCTTGTAGATAGCTGTCTTTTCCCTGTGCCTTCACATGGTCTTTTCTCTGTGTGTGTCTGTGTCCTAATCTTCTATTCTTATGACACCAGTCATATTGGATTTTAGCCACACTAATGACCTTATTTTAACTTAATTACCTTTTTAAAGATCCCATCTCCAAATAGAATCACATTCTGAAATACTAGGGGTTAGAACTTCCACCTGTACATTTAAGAAAAACACAATTCAGTCCATAGTCTTTGGTTATTTATTTACTTATAAATAAATGCACACACACTTCAAATAGAAAATAAGTTCCATGAAAACAGGAATTTTGCCTGTCTTGTAAACCAGAATATCTCCTGTATTGAAGGATTTCTAGCACAAAGTGGATATAGCTTAAGGTCTAGAATTAACTTGCAATTCATTAATTTATTTATTAGTATGAATATTCCTTTGGAAGAGCATTGACTATCAATAAAGCTTATGATGGCTTGTTCATTTACCCCCCACCTAATATGGTTTGGCTCTGCATCCCCACCCAAATCTCATCTTGAGTTGCAATCCCCACATGGTGAGGGAGGGACCTGGTGGGAGGTGATTGGATCATGAAGGCAGTTTCCCCCATGCTATGCTCTTGATAGTGAGGGAGTTCTTATGAGATTTGATGGCTTAAAATTGACAGTTTCCCCTGGGCTCTCTCTCCTGCCACCTGTGAACAAGGTGCTTGCCTCTCCTTCACCTTCCACCATGATTGTAAGTTTCCTGAGGCCTCCCCAGCCATGTGGAAGTATGAGTCAATTAAACCTTGTTTCTTTGTAAAAGTCTCAGGTAGTATCTTTATAGCAGTGTGAGAGAACTAATATGCCAACATAACATTTTAAAAAATATATATAATAAAATAAAATCATTAAAAATTTAAAATAGATTCCTAAATTTTATATTCCTGGTAATTTTGTAATATGTACAGTTTAAGAGGCAGTTAGGTTCAAATTACTTCTAGAAATATTATTCACCTTAGGGAAAAAGCAGGAGACGCATTCTATTTTACTTAGTAAAATCAGTTCTTGTCAAAGTTTATACTAAAACTGTATATTTAAAAATCTTTCCAGAAGTGGGTGGAGCCCAGTGCAGCTCAAGGAGGCCTACCTGCCTCTGTAGACTCCACCTCTGGGGGCAGGGCATAGCTGAACAAAAGACAGCAGAAACTTCTGCTGACTTAAACGTCCCTGTCTGACAGCTTTGAAGAGAGTAGTGGTTCTCCCAGCACAGAGTTTGAGATCTGAGAACTGACAGACAGCCTCCTCAAGTGGGTCCCTGACACCCGAGTAGCCTAACTGAGAGACACTTCCCAGTAGGGGCTGACTGACACTTCATACAGCCGGATGCCCCTCTGAGATGAAGCTTCCAGAGAAAGGATCATGCAGCAACATTTGCCATTCTGCAATATTTGCTGTTCTGCAGCCTCCGCTGCTGATACCCAGGCAAACAGGGTCTGGAGTGGACCTCCAGCAAACTCCAACAGACCTGCAGCTCAGGGTCCTGACTGTTAGAAGGAAAACTAACAAACAGAAAGGGCAAACACCAAAATCCCATCTGTACGCCACCATCATCAAAGACCAAAGGTAGATAAAAACCACAAAGATGGAGAGAAAGAGCAGAAAAGCTGAAAATTCTAAAAATCAGAGCACCTCTTCTCCTCCAAAGGAATGCAGCTCCTCGCCAGCAACGGGACAAAGCTGGATGGAGAATGACTTTGACAAGTAGAGAGAAGAAGGCTTCAGACGATCAGTAATAAACTTCTCCAAGCTAAAGGAGGATGTTCGAACCCATCGCAAAGAAGCTAAAAACCTTGAAAAAACATCAGACGAATGGCTAAGTAGAATAAACGGTGTAGAGAAGACTTCAAATGACCTGATGGAGCTGAAAACCATGGCACGAGAACTACACAACGCAAGCAAAAACTTCAGTAGCTGATTTGATTAAGTGGAAGAAAGGATGTCAGTGATGGAATATCAAATGAATGAAATGAAGTGAGAAGAGAAGTTTAGAGAAAAAAGAATAAAAAGAAATGAACAAAGCCTCCAAGAAATATGGGACTATGTGAAAAGACCAAATATACGTCTGATTGGTGTACCTGAAAGTGATGGGGAGAATGGAACCAAGTTGGAAAACACTCTTCAGGACACTATCCAGGAGAATTTCCCCAATCTAGCCAGTCAGGTCAACATTCAAATTCAGGAAATATAGAGAACACCACAAAGATACTCCTCGAGAAGAGCAACTCCAAGACACATAATTGTCAGATTCACCAAAGTTGAAATGAAGGAAAAGATGTTAAGGGCAGCCAGAGAGAAAGGTTGAGTTACCCACAAAGGGAAGCCCATCAGACTAATAGCGGATCTCTCGGCAGAAACTCTACAAGCTAGAAGAGAGTGGGGGCCAATATTCAACATTCTGAAAGGAAAGAATTTTCAACCCAGAATTTCATATCCAGCCAAACTAAGCTTCATAAGTGAAGGAGAAATAAAATCCTTTACAGACAAATGCTGAGAGATTTTGTCACCACCAGGCTTGCCTTACAAGAGCTCCTGAAGGAAGCACTAAACATGGAAAGGAACAACCAGTACTAACCACTGCAAAAACATGCCAAATTGTAAAGACCATCGATGTTAAGAAGAAACTGCATCAACTAACAAGCAAAATCACCAGCTAACATCATAATGACAGGATCAAATTCACGCATAACAATATCAACCTTAAATGTAAATGGGCTAAATGCTCCAATTAAAAGATAGAGACTGGCAAATTGGATAAAGAGTCAAGACCCATCAGTGTGCTGTATTCAGGAGATCCATCTCACATGCAGAGACACACATAGGCTCAAAATAAAGGGATGGAGAAAGATCTACCAAGCGAATGGAAAACAAAAAAAGGCAGGGGTTGCAATCCTAGTCTCTGATAAAACAGACTTTAAACAAACAAAGATCAAAAGAGAAAAGGAAGGCCATTACATAATGGTAAAGGGATCAATTCAACAAGAAGAGCTAACTATCCTAAATATATATGCACCCAATACAGGAGCACCGAGATTCATAAAGCAAGCTCTTAGAGACTACAAAGAGACTTAGGCTCCCCCACAATAATAATGGGAGACTTTAACACCCCACTGTCAACATTAGACAGATCAACAAGATAGAAAGTTAACAAGGATATCCAGGAATTGAACTCAGTTCTGCACCAAGCGGACCTAATAGACATCTACAGAACTCTCCACCCCAAATCAACAGAATATACATTCTTCTCAGCACCATATTGCACTTATTCCAAAATTGACCACATAGTTGGAAGTAAAGCACTCCTCAGCAAATGTAAAAGAACAGAAATTATAACAAACTGTCTTTCAGACCACAGTGCAGTCAAACTAGAACTCAGGATTAAGAAACTCACTCAAAACCGCTCAACTACATGGAAACTTAACAACCTGCTCCTGAATTTCTACTGGGTACATAAAGAAGTGAAGGCAGAAATAAAGATGTTCTTTGAAACCAATGAGAACAAAGACACAACATACCAGAATGACACATTTAAAGCAGTGTGTAGAGGGAAATTTATAGCACTAAATGCCCACAAGAGAAAGCAGGAAAGATCTAAAATTGACACCCGAACATCACAATTTAAAGAACTAGAGAAGCAAGAGCAAACACATTCAAAAGCTAGCAGAAGGCAAGAAATAATTAAGATCAGAGCAGAACTAAAGGAGATAGAGTCACAAAACCCCTTCAAAAAATCAATGAATCCAGGAGCTGGTTTTTTGAAAAGATCAACAAAATTGATAGACTGCTAGCAAGACTAATAAAGAAGAAAAGAGAGAAGAATCAAATAAACACAATAAAAAATGATTAAGGGGATATCACCACTGATCCCACAGAAATACAAACTACCATCGGAGAATACTATAAACACCTCTATGCAAATAAACTAGAAAATCTAGAAGAAATGGATAAATTCCTAGACACCTACACCCTCCCAAGACTAAACCAGGAAGAAGTTGAATCCCTGAATAGACTAATAACAGGCTCTGAAATTGAGACAATAATTAATAGCCTACCTACCAAAAAAAGTCCAGAACCAGATGGATTCACAGCCGAATTCTACCAGAGGTACAAAGAGGAGCTGGTACCATTCCTTCTGAAACTATTCCAATCAATACAAAAAGAGGGAATCCTCCCTAACTCATTTTAAGAGGCCAGCATCATCCTGATACCAAAGCCTGGCAGAGACACAACCAAAAAAAGAATTTTAGACCAATATCCCTGATGAACATCGATGCAAAAATCCTCAGTAAAATACTGGCAAACCAAATCCAGCAGCACATCAAAAAGCTTATCCACCACGATCAAGTTGGCTTCATCCCTGGGATGCAAGGCTGGTTCAACATACGCAAATCAGTAAACATAATCCATCATATAACCAGGACCAAAAACAAAAACCACATGATTATCTCAATAGATGCAGAAAACGCCTTTGACAAAATTCAACAGCCCTTCATGCTAAAAACTCTCAATAAATTAGGTATTGATGGGACATATCTCAAAATAATAAGAGCTATTTATGACAAACCCACAGCCAATATCATACTGAATGGGCAAAAACTGGAAGCATTCCCTTTGAAGACTGGCACAAGACAGGATGCCCTATCTCACCACTGCTATTCATCATAGTGTTGGAAGTTCTGGCCAGGGCAGTCAAGCAAGAGAAAGAAATAAAGGGTATTCAATTAGGAAAAGAGGAAGTCAAATTGTCCCTGTTTGCAGATGACATGATTGTATATTTAGAAAACCCCATCGTCTCAGCCCAAAATCTCCTTAAGCTGATAAGCAAATTCAGCAAAGTCTCAGGACACAAAATCAATATGCAAAACTCACAAGCATTCCTATACGCCAAAACAGACAAACAGAGAGCCAAATCAGGAGTGAACTCCCATTCACAATTGCTTCAAAGAGAATAAAATACCTAGGAATCCAACTTACAAGGGATGTGAAGGACCTCTTCAAGGAGAACTACAAACCATTGCTCAATGAAATCAAAGAGGACACAAACAAATGGAAGAACATTCCATGCTCATGGATAAGAAGAATCAATATTGTGAAAATGGCCATACCACCGAAGGTAATTTGTTAATTCAATGCCATCCCCATCAAGCTACCAATGACTTTCTTCACAGAATTGGAAAAAACTGCTTGAACCGAAAAAGACCCCTCATTGCCAAGACAATCCTAACCCAAAAGAACAAAGCTGGCGGCATCACACTACCTGACTTCAAACTATACTACAAGGCTACAGTAACCAAAACAGCATGGTACTGGTATTAAAACAGAGATATAGATCAATGGAACAGAACAGAGCCCTCAGAATTAATACCACACGTCTACAACCATCTGATCTTTGACAAACCTGACAAAAACAACAAATGGGGAAAGGATTCCCTATTTAATAAATGGTGCTGGGAAAACTGGCTTAGCCATATGTAGAAAGCTGAAACTGGATCCCTTCCTTACACCTTATATGAAAATTAATTCAAGATGGATTAAAGACTTAACTGTTAGACCTAAAACCATAAAAACCCTAGAAGAAAACCTAGGCAATACCATTCAGGATATAGGCATGGGCAAGGACTTCATGACTAAAACACCAAAAGCATTGGCAACAAAAGCCAAAATTGACAAATGGGATCTAATTAAACTAAAGAGCTTCTGCACAGCAAAAGAAATTACCATCAGAGTGAACAGGCAACCTACAGAATGGGAGAAAATTTTTACAATCTACCCATCTGACAAAGGGCTAATATCCAGAATCTACAAAGAACTTAAACAAATTTACAAGAAAAAAATCAAACAACCCCATCAAAAAGTGGGCAAAGGATATGAACAGACACTTCTCAAAAGAAGACATTTCTGCAGCCAACAGACACATGACAAAATGCTCATCATCACTGGCCATCAGAAAAATGCAAATCAAAACTACAATGAGATACCATCTCACACCAGTTAGAATGGTGATCATTACAAAATCAGGAAACAACAGGTGCTGGAGAGGATGTGGAGAAATAGGAACACTTTTACACTGCTGGTGGGACTGTAAACTAGTTCAACCATTGTGGAAGACAGTGTGGCAATTCCTTAAGGATCTAGAACTAGAAATACCATTTGACCCAGCCAAAATCAAACCAGCTGTTTTGGTTACTGTAGCCTTGTAGTATAGTTTGAAGTCAGGTATATACCCAAAGGATTATAAATCATGCTGCTATAAAGACACATGCATACGTATGTTTATTGTGGCACTATTCACAATAGCAAAGATTTGGAACCAACCCAAATGTCCATCAATGATAGACTGGATTAAGAAAATGTGGCACATATACACCACAGAATACTATGCAGCCATAAAAAAGGATGAGTTCATGTCCTTTGTAGGGGACATGGATGAAGCTGGAAACCATCATTCTGAAACTATTGCAAGGACGGAAAACCAAACACCGCATGTTCTCACTTATAGGTGGGAATTGAACAATGAGAACACATAGACACAGGAAGGGGAACATCACACACCGGGGCCTGTTGTGGGGTGGGGATAGGCAGGAGGGATAGCATTGGGAGATATACCTAATGTAAATGACAAGTTAGTGGGTGCAGCACACTAACATGGCACATGTATACATATGTAACAAACCTGCATGTTGTACACATGTACCCTAGAACTTAAAGTATAATAAATAAAAAACAAAAACAAAAACAAAAAATCTTTCCCATTTTACTTTTATCAATATTTTATATAAAACTTATGTGATTAAAAAGAAAGTAATCTTTACAACTGGAAGGAATATTAATGTGTTCTCTGCTGTGTCCTCAGTGCCTATAACAATGGCACATAACAAGTACTCAATCAGGCTTGCTGAATGAACAAGTATAATACAATATACTGCAGTTAAGTGATTTCCCCTGTGAGATGGAACACACTCTTAATTAGGAAACAGGCCACTGCTCTTTTAAGGGGTGCTCTAATATCTAATAAGTTTATGGCACATCCCATCAAGTTTCAGTGTTGCTAAAAATGTCATTCTGGTAGTGCTCTCTTAATTTTTATATCACCTAAGAGAAATTCTGAAATACAAGCTCATGGGTTAAATTAAAGCAGAAGCTATTTGTGACAAAATGTGAATTCAAATTTTCCTTTTTCTCTTATCTCTTTGGCAAAAAAGTTCAATGGGAGACAGGTTTTACTCTATGAATAACAAGCAGCATTTAATTATAATAGACAGAACGGGAGCAACATTATTTACAATGCGGCCACCTGAATTCTCCAGTGGTACCTTCCACTTGGCTGTTGGCTCAGCAATGCTGACTTGGGAGAAGAGTGAAGCTCTAGGTTCTGTCATTTCTCCTTTTAACATATATATGTGGAAGATTTTATCAAGGTTTCAGGCCCCTATTTATTATACGTAAAATAGAAGTGCTCATCTTTTAAAAAATAAATTACTTAGAAAATGTAAGATAATAAATATAACAGCATAATTTATATTTAAAATAGTCTCACACTTACTGCAAAACATATTGAAAAAGTTCATTCTGTTGACATTTACATTAGGATAAAGATAAGATTCCACTTTAGTTCCAGAGATGACAGTTAATCTTATGGGTTATAAAGTTTGCAAAAATAAAACAAAATATATTTCTTCAAATTGACTCTGTGTGTCATGTTTATTACGGAATTATAAAGGGTAAGGTAAAGTGATTAATAAATTTTCCCACGGTGAAGACCTAACTTGGCAGTGGTTTCCTGGGGAGCAAGTGGAAATACGGAATAACAAATTGGAAAAAATTCATTGCATGGGGAGTGATTAGTGGACAGAAAACCTCTCTGTTAAAATTATACTTTTATTTATTATTTGGACTTTCTAAAATATTTATTCTGTAATTTTTCTTAAAAAGCAAGCAAGATTTTAAAAAAGAATACAGCATGAAAATTATTTGATTTATTTAAATAAATATTCCTAAATTAAGTAATGTTACAAACATCTAAAATATAAATGTGAAAGAATGAAAATACATAGAGAAAAATGTCCTGGACATTGGCCGTGGCAATAATTTATTGGATATCACATCAAAAGCTCAGGCTACAAAAGCAAAAATAAATAGTACTACATCAATCTAGCAAGCTTCCACACAGCAAAGAAAACAATCAACAAAAGGCAAAAAAAAAAAAAAAAATACAAATTGGGGAAAATTTGCAAACCATGTATCCAATAGGGAGTTAATACACTAGATTTATAATGAACTCATACAACTCAATAGCAAGAAAATATATAACCTGATTTTAAAATGGACAAAGGTCTGCATGTGGTGGCTTACGTTTGTAATCCCAGCACTTTGAGAGGCTGAGGAGGGATAATCTCTTGAGCTCAGAAGTTTGAGTTACCAACCTGGGTAACATAACGAGACTCCATCTCTAAAAAATAAATAAATAAATAAATAAAATGGCCAAAGAACTTGAATAGACATTTCTCCAAAGACAACATAAAAATGGTGAACAGATACATGAAAAGATACTCAACATCACTAATCAGGGAAATGCAAAGCAAAACCACTATATCACTATGATATACCACCTCACATCTGTTAGGATGGCTATTATTAAAAAGATAAGAGATCACCAGTGTTGGCGAGGCTATGGAGAAAAGAGAACCCTTATACACTGTTGCTGAGAGTGTAGATTGGTACAGCCATTATGGAAAACAGTATAGAGGTTCCTAAAGAGATTAAATACAGAACTACCATATGACCCAGCAATCCCTCTTCTAGGTATGTATCCAACGAAATGAAATATTTACCCTGTAAAGATATCAGCACTCCCATGTTCATTGCAGCATTATTCACAGTAGCCAAGATATAGAAACAACCTAGGTGTCCATCAAGGGATGAATAAAGAAACTATGATGTGTATATATAAGTAATGGAATACCATTCAGCCTTGAAGAGGAGAATATCCTGCCATTTGTTAAACATGGATGAATAAAGAAACTATGATGTGTATATATAAGTAATGGAATACCATTCAGCCTTGAAGAGGAGAATATCCTGCCATTTGTTACAACATGGATGGATGGGCCTGAAGAACATTATTCTAAGTGAAATAAGACAGACACAGACCATTAGAAATCCCCGAGATTCCCCTCAGACCTGCCCAATGCTCCAGAAAAGCACTTTAGATTACTTTGGTATCATTTTATTGTAAGTGTGTTAATTCACAAAATACTTTCATTAACCAAGTCTGAACTTAAATATTCTAAAAAGAAATTTACATCTCCCAGCTTGTATACTGAGACACAGGGCAGAGCTTTTCTCATTCGGAGAAATCCAGTATCCACAAGTAGGAAATATACCTGGAAAGATTTCTGTAGCCACCAGGAATCTCGGGTAGTGTTCTATTGCTGTGGAACAAGCCACCCCAATTTACTGGATTAAATAACAATTATTTATGCTGTTCACGGTCTGCAGTTTGGACAGAGCTCACGTGTGGCCAGCTGTGATGGCTGGAAGGGGATTGAAATCATCTGAAGTCTCATTTGCCCATATGTCTGGGTGTTGATGCTGGCTGTCGGCAGGGGCCTCAGCTGGGTTTGTTAGCTAGAATCTGTTCACATAGCCTCTCTCCTGTGCTGCTTGGCTTCCTCACAGCTGGGTGTGAAGAACCACTATTCCAAGAGCTACAGGTTGTGGGAATTGCCATTTTCTTAAGGTTCGGAGCCAGAAACTGGCACAGTGTCACTTGTATTGTATTGTATTAGTCAAGCAGTCATAGAGCCTAGGATCAAAGGCGCTTTGCCTCTGAATGGGCGGGGTATCAAAGAATTACAAGTCCTTTTTTTTTTTTTTTTTTTTTTTAATGAGATGGAGTCTGTTGCCCAGGCTGGAGTGCAGTGGCGCCATCTTGGCTCACTGCCACCTCTGCCTCCCAGGTTCTACTGCCTTAGCCTCTGAGTGGCTGAGATTACAGGCACGTGCCACCACGCCCGGGTAATATTTGTGTTTTTAGTAGAGATGGGGTTTCGCCATGTTGGCCAGGCTGGTCTGGAACTCCTGACCTGAAGTGATCCACCCGCCACAGCCTCCCAAAGTGATGGGATTACAGGCGTGAGCCACAGTGCACGGTCTATAAGTCCATTTTAAAATCCACTGTAGATAGCAATCCTGTTTCAGTTTCCGGGATTAAGTTGACATTTTCCTCAAAGGATCTGAAATTATCCCTTAAGGTTACTCAATAAATTATTCAGATTTAGGCTGATGAAAAAATATGCAACTTACTTTAATGCTTAAATAATTTCAAGACCAGAATTGGAAGTCACTGGACACACTTCCCATTACTGGGGACTTCCTAATGCAGTTCGATTTATTAAGGTGCTAGGCAAAAGGCTTCATTGTAATAATAATTAAATAAACCTGTGCTTCAAGTAGCGTATTCTGATTGTTATGATAGCTAAGCATTTACAATAGTAACCAAAAAAGGTTAGATTGTAATGTGTTTGGATATATACATCCTTAGGATGGAAATTCCCATCAGAGCCATCTTTCATAAGAGACCACACCCTAAAATAATTCTTGGTGGGACCCACTTCCTCAGAATTTGGAAAATTTCTGGGGATACATGTTGACTACCTGAAAGAGGAGGAGAACTGAGGGGTGGCCAGTGAACTGTTGAGATATCATTAGCTGACCTGAAGATATGGAAGATGCACTATGAAGTGTTTAACTGCAGCTCTATCCTTTGTATGCTTTCAGAGAAGGCAGAGAATCATTTGGATTGAGTCACTGTGATTACTGGAGTCATTGGCGAGGGTTTTTCTGATGACTTCTTTGTGTATGGTTGTCCATCAGAAATAAGAACTAAATATGAGGGAAGCTGAGTCATTTGTGTATTTGTAGTAGTAAGATTTAGGTAATGTATTAATCTGGAATCTTAAACTAATTCGTTCTATTTGTACTATATCTGAATAGAAATACAAATTAATTGATTCAACCCAGAAAATTCTCCTCAGAACTATAAAACTGACTATTGGCTGGGTGCGGTGGCTCATGCCTGTAATCCCAGCACTTTGGGAAGCCAAGGCAGGTGGATGACTTGAAGTCAGGAGTTCGAGACCAGCTTAGCCAATGTAGTGAAACCCCGTCTCTACTAAAAATATAAAAATTAGCCAGGTGTGGTGGCAGGTGCCTGTAATCCCAGCTACTTGGGAGGCTGAGGCAGGAGAATGACTTGAACCTGGGAGGCAGAAATAGCAGTGAGCCGAGATTGCACCACTACACTCTACCCTGGGCAACACAGTGAGACTCCATCTCAAAAAAAATAAATAAATAAATAAATAAAATAAATAAAGTGACTCTTTTCTGATATCACGGGATGCTCTTGCACCCTAATTGACTCAAAACTTATACCCTAGTTGTCTTTTTTTTATACATCTCAGGTTCAAAGAATTGTATTGAGCATAAGTCTTGATTAGTGATATAGCACTCATTAAACAATTATTGACTGATTACCTACTTTATATCTGGCAGTCTCCTAGGCACTTGGGGAAGACATGAACCAAACAAAGATCCTGGCCTCTTGGAACTTACATTCTAGCAGAAGAAAACAGATAATAAATAATTTAATAAGTGTATAATATAAACATTTTTATTATAAATTTATGTATCCTATTAATTAGAGTTACAAATTAATATTTGTTTGCCTTCTCTATTAATCAAGGTTCTCCAGAAAAACAGACCCAATAGGATATATGGAGAGATATATAAGAAGGAATTTTTTATGAGAATTGACTCGTGAGATTATGGAGGCCATGAAGTCCTACAATATGCTCTCTGCGATCTGGAGAATCAGGAAAGCTGGTGCTGTATTTTTTTTTTTGATTTATTTATTTCAATTGGTTTTGGGGAAACAGGTGATGTTTGGTTACATGAATAAGTTCTTCAGTAGTGATTTCTGAGATTTTGGTACACCCATCACCTGAGCAGTGTACACTGTATGCAACTTGTAGTCTTTTATCCCTCACCCCCTCCCACTCTGTCCCGAGTCCCCAAAGTCCATTGTTTCATTCTTTTGCCTTTGTGTCCTCATAGCTTATGAGTGAGAACATATAATGTCTGATTTTCCTGGTGCTATAATTCAGTCTGAATCTGAAGGCATGAAAGGCCTGAGAAGTAGGGGAGCAATGGCGTAACTCTCAGTTTAAAACCAAAGGCCCAAGAACTGGGAGGTAGAAATGAAGCACTCGTGTACGTCCCAGTGTGGGCGGCAAGCCACCCAGGTGCTGAGGCAAGAGACCGAGGGCACAAGCTGTTCCAGTATAATAAAATATATAAAACAACAAGAGTTATACTAGATCTCGAGCATAGACATGATTATATATGAATATCATTAATCATTAGTTTGTAGCAATTACTCTTTATTCCAATATTATCATAATCCTCGCTCTATAATCATAACCTAGGAAAAACCAGGCCATACAGAGATAAGAGCTGAGGGGACACAGTGAGAAGTGACCAGAAGACAAGAGTGCGAGCCTTCTGTTATGCCCAGACAGCGCCACCAGAAGGGCTCCTTGGTCTAGCGGTGACGCCAGCGTCTGCGAAGATGCCCGTTGCCAGGCGGACCGTGGTCTAGCGGTAGCGAAAAGTGTCAAGGAACAACACCCGCTACTTAGCAGACCAGGAAAGGGAGTCTCCCTTTCCCCGGGGGAGTTTAGAGAAGACTCTGCTCCTCCACCTCTTGTGGAGGGCCTGACATTAGTCAGGCTTGCCCGCAGTTATCCGGAGGCCTAACAGTCTCCCTGTGATGCTGTGCTTCAGTGGTCACACTCCTAGTCTGCCTTCATGTTCCATCCTGTACACCTGGCTCTGCCTTCTAGATAGCAGTAGTAAATTAGTGAAAGTACTAAAAGTCTCTGATATGTAGAAATAATGGCATAAGCTGTCTTTCTTTTTTTCCCCTCTCTCTGCCTCGGCTGCCAGGCAGGGAAAGGCCCCCTGTCCAGTGGACACGTGACCCACGTGACCTTACCTATCATTGGAGATGACTCACACTCTTTACCCTGCCCCTTTTGCTTTGTATCCAGTAAATAACAGTGCAGCCAGACATTCGGGGCCACTACCGGTCTCCGCGCATTGGTGGTAGTGGTCTCCCGGGCCCAGCTGTCTTTTCTTTTATCTCTTTGTCTTGTGTCTTTATTTCTACACTCTCGTCACCGCACACGGGGAGAAACTCACCGACCCTGTGGGGCAGGTCCCTACATCCCGGAATCTGAAGGCCTGAGAATCTGGAGCTCTGATGTCTGAGGACAGGAGAAGCTGGAAGTCCCAGCTCCAGAAGAGAGTGAATTCACTATTCCTCTGCCTTTTTCTTACATCTAGACCCTCAGCAGATTGGACAGTTCCCCGCTACATGGCTAAGGGCAGATCTTCTTTACTCAGTCCACTGATTCAAATGCTAATCTCTTCCAGAAACACCCTCACAGACACCCAGAAGTAATGTTGTAGCAGCTATCTGGGTATCTTTTAACCAAGTCAGGTTGACACACAACATAATCATCACATCCCCTTCCTCAAATTCATGAATTAATTCCCTGTTCTGTCAGTGCCCTACGAACAGCACCCAGGCATCCTTGTTATTTGGGTTCTCATGAAGTTGGGCCAATGCGAGGTAGAAGTTGGGTTACTTCTTTCTCATTTCCCTCCTGCTGGGGTCTATGTTTCTGGCAGAGGCTGTGTCCCTGTGTCCTGCTGAGGGTCTTCCTCTCCCAAGGCTCTAGGTCTCTCCGGGCCCCTTCTTCACCATTTCCTCCCCTTGCTCCTTCCTTAGGTCTCTAAGTATCTCTGTATTCCTTGTCAGTGCCCTTAACCTTGACCACAACTCTGCAACTAGTTTCTTCATTAAATCTTGTTGAGTTATACTCTTTCTTTTTTTTAGTTATCTGAGGTATTTTGTTTTCTGCCAAGATTCTAATTGATTATTATGTTACATCGATGGGAAAAAGAATAAATGCAAGACAAGGGGATCAGGAGTCAAAATGGTCAGAGTAAGCCGCATTGAGAAAGGGAACATTTGAGCAAAGACCTGAGGAAGTCCATACATTGCCCCTATTTAATTTAATTTGTTATTTTATTAATTTTCCCTAGGCCTGCATGCTTAATCCAATTTCTATTCTTTTTTCCCACAGGTAAACACTCTTAGGTATTTAATGTGTGTTCTAAATATATATGCATGTATGTATATATATGCATACATACGCACATATAAGTATATACATTTTCTAAATACGCATACACATATATATACATGTATATATACACATACACATATATACATAAATACTCATGAACAGTATATTTTTAATTGCATAAATGGTTTTGTGCTACATCTCATTTTGCTTAATTTATAACACAAACTTATGTTTTTGAGATTTTTCCTTGATGATACATGGATTTAGCTAATTATGTAAACTGCTGTGTTTTCATATGCAAATTATATCATTTGCATATATTTTATTTATCTCTTCTTCAATTAATGAGCATTTAAGTTATTTTTAATTATTATTATAATGAATTTTATAACATTTTACTAAAAACAACATTTAAGTTATTTTTAATTCTCTATTATTATAAAGAATTTTGTAAAAAAAAGAATTTTGGTACATGTCCTTTAGCATGTCATTTTGCATATCTGAGTAAGATTTTACATTCTCAAAAGATATGAAGCCCTTAACTGGAGTACAGCTTTCATTAAAAAGAATGTTCAAAGAAATAATGTAAAGTTAACAAAGAAAATGAGTCAACTCCCATTCTGGTATATTCTAGGTGAGGAAGAATAGCATTCTTCATTCTTTTTTTTTTTTTTTTGAGACTGAATTTCACTCTGTCGCCCAGGCTGGGGTACAATGGCGCAATCTCGGCTCACTGCAACCTCTACCTCCAGGGTTCATCAAGTGATTCTCCCGCCTCAGCCTCCAGAGTAGCTGAGATTACAGGCACCCACCACTGTGCCCAGTTAATTTTTGTATTTTTGTAGAGACAGGGTTTCACCATGTTGGCCAGGCTGGTCTTGAACTCCTAACCTCCCGCCTCAGCCTCCCAAAGTACTGGGATTACAGGCATGAGCCACCATACCCAGCCTCTTAATTCATTTTTCACTTTAAAATGAAACCTGCTGGTTCACAGAAAAAAAATTCTCAAAAATTAAGTAACCAGCAAAATCATCTTGAAGCACAAGATGTAAACACAACAGAAATATTTTGAAATTTTTGACTATCATATAACCAAGAAGAAAGGTGTTTGAGATTGAATATATTTAGGGAGTTCCAATTTATGTAAAAGTATGTAACATGAGCCAATAGTTTAAGTTCCTCACCTACCAAGACTTTTAAGTTGAATGAAAAACAGTAAGTCCTGGAGGAACCCTAGAAAAAGTTTGTCCTTTCTTCTCTTTTAGATCTCATATTACATATTTCTGTGTACAACAGTTTTAAAGCAATGCTTATTGTGATCAGTGACAACCACCTACTCAAATGTTTTAAAATATCTTTAGGATTGGCCTCTGAAACGAAAGGAAGTCATTGAGCTATCAGCCTAGTGATGCTTAAGTAACTATGATAATTTATACAAAACATTAATTATGCTTCCTATTGGATTATCTGCTATGCAAATAACAAATATAAAGCTAAATAACGTTTCATGATATTAATTGCTTTTTCTTCTTACATCTCTCCCCACCCCATTTCAAGCAGTTTGTCAACTCCTGTCTTCTTTGAACTTGGAGCACAACCAAACCCACTGAGGAAATTATGTTATTTGCTCCCTAGAACAACTTTTTTTTTTTTTTGAGATGGAGTCTCACTCTGTCACCCAGGTTGGAGTACGGTGGCATGATCTCAGCTCACTGCAACCACTGCCTCCCAGGTTCAAGCAATTCTCCTGCCTCAGCCTCCCATGTAGATGGGATTACAGGTGTGCACCACCATGCCCAGCTAATTTTTTTTATTTTTAGTAGAGACAGGGTTTCACCATGATGGCCAAGCTGGTTTCAAACTCCTGACCTCAAGTGATCTGCCCACCTCGGCCTCCCAATGTGCTGGGATTACAGGTGTTAGCCACCATGCCCAGCCACAACTTTTAAGAGAATTAGTAGCTATCTGAAAAAAATATGGCAGAGTTGAAGTAGATAAGAAAGGAATGAGATATGGCTGTGCACGGTGGCTCACGCCTGTAATCCCAGCACTTTGGGAGGCTGAGGCAGGTGGATCATGAGGTCAAGAGATCAAGACCATCCTGGACAACATGGTGAAACCCCATCTCTACTAAAAATACAAAAATTAGCTGGGTGTGGTGGCACACACCTGCAGTCCCAGCTACTCTGGAGGCTGAGTCAGAAGAATCACTTGAACCCAGGAGGCAGAGGTTGCAGTGAGCTGAGATCGTGCCACTGCATGCCAGCCTGGTGACAGAGCAAGACTCTGTCAAAAGAAAGGAAGGAAGGAAGGGAGGGAGGGAGGGAGGGAGGGAGGGAGGGAGATACAGGAGTCTGATGTGTCTTCAGCCAAACATGGACAGTGCCTTTGGTGCAATGCCAACAGAAAGTAACATAAGTTGAGAGAGGAATAGTTGTGGATGTGCTAGGTCAGGGAGGACATAAGCACATAGGCAGCCTTGGAAAACATGCCTATGCCCAAAGAGTGGCACAGATACAGCAGGGGACTGAAGGACCCAAAGGTATATGAGAGTGAGTCCAAAGATAAGGCAGGGCAACCATGGATGGGATGAATGACAACAATGGCCCAGGGAATCAAGAACCATAGATAACGGCCGGGTGCAGTGGCTCACGCCTGTAATCCCAGCACTTTGGGAGGCCAAGGCGGGCAGATCACCTGAGGTCAGGAGTTTGAGACGAGCCTGACCAACATGGTGAAATCCAATCTCTACTAAAAATACAAAAAATTAGCTGGGCATTGTGGTGCGTGCCTGTAATCCCAGCTACTCGGGAGGCTGAGGCAGGAGAATCGCTTGAATCCGGGAGATGGAGGTTGCAGTGAGCCGAGGTCATGCCACTGCACTCCAGCCTGGGCAACAAGAGCGAAACTCTGTCTCAAAAAAAACAAAACAAAACAAAACAAAAGAACCATAGATAACCAAGGGCCGGATGGGCACCCTCAGCCCAACTCACCTAAACATTGCAAATAAAACAGATAGGTAGAGAAATGAGGAAGGTTCCCTTGCAACAAAGAGGTTATTGTTTGATTTTTTACACCCTCTTTTCCCATGGCTAGACATAAAGAAGGGGCAATTAAAATCTTTCTGATAGAAAGTAAGCGAAGCTACAGAAAAAGAAAGAATATTATATTTTTATATACCTGAGTTTATAGACTCAGAATTATTCATATTTAATCATGGTAATCATTGTATTGATGTTACTCATAAGTATGAGTTATATGCTGTTAAATCCAGTGCTTCATTGAATTTGGGCTCCGCCAGGCAATTGCCAAAGAGTGGTGTTACATGGGGCAGTTGCCACATCGACATGTAAGAATACATAACTGGAGGAATCTAGACTAACTACGCAACAACATTCATCATATGAATGACACAGAAATCCTCTCAACTCTCACATGTGTAAATGTTGGGGCCAGGACTTTACTTTCTGTGAAGTGCTCTCAATACCACAATATTCGTTGTCCCCTCTCCAAACTCTTTGGCCAGCAATCTTCCATCTAAACATTCTGAACCTTACACTTGCTTCTCCCAGCAATAAGTCTAAAGTTTGCTTCCTCTGCTACTCTGAGGTCAGCAGCTACAAGTAATTTCTGTAGACCAAGGAAGTGGAGTTACTACTTAATTCCTTTCTGAGTTCTTTCTCCATTCTGAACCCTCTCAATCTTCCCAGAAGGCATGAACAAATTCCCCTCTCTGGAAGTCAGTCACAAAATTTGGCTCATATTCACTCTCTGATGGTTGGCTCATCATCTCTTCCTGAGATTCATATGAATGCACAAAGACACACTGATAATAACCGTGGATTACATAAGTGTTCTATGGTACGGATCTTCCTAAATGAAGTATCTGTTCATGATAAATACACAACGGTCAAATTGTTTTTCCTCTTAGGTCAGGCCTTTTGCCTTTTTTCCATCCATTGATGTCATGTATGTCAAATTATTATTCATGGACTTCTGTTTACTCATGAACTTTTCCCAGCTTTTGGCTTTTTATGCCACTCCATGGCATTGGCTTCTGGCAGATTTCCCAAATATCATACAACTAGCTTATTTTATCTTTCACTAATCAATAACTGAGACAACCTCTTCAACTTAGGCACTCAGTATATAGAAACACAAATGGTTAACAACATTGTCCATCTGCTAACAAAGCAGTAATACAGATTTTCTCACTGAAAAACTGAAATATATTACCTAAAGACACAGAAATAGTGACAATGAAACAGAGTCAAGAAGGAGCTGAAGGCTGTCATGGAGTTGAATGGGGGGATGAAGGGTGAATGCTGTAAGACAGAACTGAACTCGGCCTTCTGCCCCTCTCCCTCTGTAGCTACAGTCCCCAACTAAATACCCATCTATTATGTGACTTCATTGTAGAAGGTTTTACTGGTAGAAACAAACATCTAAGAATTGTCCAGATCATCAGTCCTCATCATAAAATTACCCACTAAGTTCTTTTCTCTGCATTTGCCCCAAAACAACTGGCAAAATACTTCCACTGTGACTTTGTTGTTGTTGTTCAGTAGCCTCTTTCTCTTTCTGTTTTCTGTGGCTTAATGTCATTGATTACTTTGTAAATAATTTACCTAGTAGGTAATACTGAATTTCTGTGAAGCATTTGATCTCTTCCAATATTTATAGACTTTAGAATAGTAGCAGCAAGTGCAGGGTTTTCACTAATGAACCAGGGAATTTAAAATTCCAAAACCAGTTGTATCATTAAAACTTTAGCATTCCTATTTCCCTGAGCGTGATTTGATTCCATATCATTTTCTGCTGCTGGGCTGTAGGAGGATTATAGGTCTGATCTGATGAGCAAGCACCAGAACCCAGCTGGGGGCAGAATGTGATAGCAACACAAATAACAGAGGTTTAGCAATAATCTCCTCGGGTAAGGGACAGAGCAAAGACATTGACAGGTGTCTGCAATTAATTTCAAAGCTTTTGTACAAGCTAGAATTGAATTTTAAATCTCTTGATCAGAAAAGTCAACAATAGTGTGACATCCATCAATAATTCATCATTTCTAAAAATCCTTTGAGCATATCTAAGCGAACATGAGTTTGGAAATGAAAAAAATGTGAATTCCCATCCCACTTCTAGCATTTATTTAATGTGACATTTAAATCTTTTGTGCTTCAGTTTCCTGACACTTAAAAAAAAAAGAGTTGCTTATTATTTTAATGAGACTAATGCTTACACTCTGAGTTACTTGTAAGGTGATTGGTTACTTTAATGTTATTATCAGTAATTTGCATTTCATCCTTCGGTCCATTATTTTATTTACAAATTTTTTAAAATTTTGCTGAGCATTATTCTACAATATAATGCACTGTAACAGTAATTGCTAGTCGCTTCTTAATGTTTATTATCTCCTTTTCTCTTTGGTAACGAAACTCTTATTTTTATCTTGGCATGTTTATATCTAGGAAAAGACTACCATTCCCCACTTCAGTTGCACCTAGATATGGCTGTGTGACTAAGTTCTAATCAATAAGATAGTTGCAGAAATATGTGGAGACTTCTGGGTAATCTCCCATAAGAGAATGACTGCATTCTTTCTTTTATTTTTCTTACTGCTTAGAATGGAGATACAGGTGGCTGGAGCTCTAGCAGTCATATGCAAACATGAGGATGAGTGTCATATCACAGAGAAGGGACACCAGAGAAATGCAGGGAGCCTAGGTTTCTGAGCCTAGGTATCTATAAAAAAATTAGCTGGGCATGGTGGTGTGAGCCTGTGGTCCTAGCTACTAAGGAGGCTGAGGTGGGAGGATCAACTGAGCCCTGGAGGTCTAAGGCTATAGTGAGCCATGATCGTACCACTGCACTCCAGCCTGGGCAAGAGAGCAAGACTCTGTTTTAAAAATAAATAAATAAATAAATAACCTGTTTATTTTTTTAAATGGAGCACATTGATTCTGTAGCAGAGATCATTAAAATAATTTAAATTTGCAATTGGAATTGTCTTCAAATATATCATTATAACACTAAATAGATTGCGATGTAAATATGTATATGTGTATGTGTATATGTATGTATGTGTGTGTGCACGTGTATGAATGATACATAAAACTTGTGTGTAATGAATGATACATAAACACTCTAGGCTGGGAGCAGTGGTTCACACCTGTAATCCCAGCACTTTGGGAAGCCGAGGCGGGTGGATCACCTGAGGTCAGGAGTTCGAGACTAGCCTGGCCAACATGGTGACACCACGTCTCTACTAAAAACACAAAAATTAGCCAGGTATGGTGGCGAGTGCCTGTTATCCCAGCTACTTGGGAGGCTGAGGCAGGAGAATTGCTTGAACCCAGGAGGTGGAGGTTGCAGTGAGCCAAGATCACAGCATTGCACTCCAGCCTGGGTGACGGATAGAGACTCTGTCTCAAAAAAAAAAAAAAAATCTAGAATAGATTTTCCTGCAGACATTCAGTTACCCTGTATCACATATTATATTTGCCCAAATATCCACTGATATGTCTGCTTAAATACTTATTTCGTAAAGTGAATTCATAAAGTTTTCCCTCAGTTAAAGATAATGTGCCTTTAATGAGAGACACAAAGCCTGACCCACCCAGCTAAGCTGCTCCCAGATCCCTGACCTACAGAAACGGAGATAATAAATGTTTATTGTCCTTAAAAAAAAACAAACTGATATGCCTGATAAGAAAGCTCATTTACATAATAATTAACATTTTAAGATAAAGATTCGTCTAGTACAGAACGTAGGCAACCACATATAAATCACATATAAACCACATATAAAATTTGGCATATCTAAAAAGTTTAGTCAATAATAAGGATGTAAGAAAAATGGTAAAGATTAACCTGAATGAAAAAAGGATGGATATTACTGTTTTATGGTCCAACATGGAGTTAAATCTGTGAACGTTTATTCATTGTTCTCACCTCAGAATCAGAGGTCACTCTTATTAACATTTTTTGAGAGTCTACATACTAGAAACTGAGCAAGATGTTGTAACTATTTCTTGTTTAAATGTCACAAATTTCTGGAATGTGATACTAGACTGTATAGCTAGTGTGGAAACTATAGCTAAGAGAAGTTGGCTATGTTGGCTGAGGTCACACATGGATAAGTAGTAAAGCTCACATTTAAATTAGACCCTCTGACATTATGTACTTTTATTAACCCTTGGCCAAACTGACACTCCAGTACTTGACTAACTCAAGTGTTGAGCCTTGTCTTAGTCTGAGCATTGTCTTATTTTGTGCTGCTATAATAAAATATTAATACCTAAGACTGGATATTTATTAAGAACAGAAATTTATTTCTTCACAGTTCTGGAAGGTGGGGAGTCCAAAATCCAGGTACTAGTATCTGGTGACAGCCTTCTTACTGTGTCATCCCATGGTGGAAGGTCAGAAAGTAAGGGAGAGGGAAAAAAATGGACCAAACTTGCCCGTTTATAATGACTCATTCCCTCAATAATGTATTATTCTATTCATGAGGGTGGAGCCCCCCTCATTAAGCCCCACCTCCCAATACACTATTGCACTGGGAATTAAGTTTTCAACACATTCTTTTTGGGGGACACAGTCAAACCATGGCAAGCATCTAAAAAAAAGTACATGAACAAATCCAATAGCTTTAAACTACATGATACAATGGGATGAGTGTCCTAAGTCTCAAAACATTTGCTGTGCAATGAGCTTCTTTTATAATGTAACAAACATGCTATCCTTGAGTCATAAGTAGCTATAACCCTGGTTACAAATATCAACAGGTTGGAGGACACAAAAGCGCTTTATTGTGTAGACTTGAATAATGAATAATAAAGATACATAATTTAGTATTTCTCGTCCAAGGGTCCTAGAAAGTTTTATAAGCCTATACAGCCAGGATCAGCAAACTTCATGTAAAAAGGGAAGATAAACATTTTAGGGTGTGTAGGCCTGTACAGTCTTGCTCACATATCCTTTGTTTTGTTTTGTTTGTTTGAAATCCTTTTAAAATGTAAAACAAGCCCAGGACAGATATTATTCTTTGTAGTTTGCCAATTTCTGCAAGAGAAATAATTATTCTTGTATTCAAAGCAACCACAAAAAACAAACTTCCTGGCCACTAAGAAGAAAGTTAACGCCCTTGACCTAATCCCAAAGTGGTGCTACTAAACTATGAACCATAAGATTGACATTGAGGATAGTGATTAACACTTGCTTCTGCATTGTCAGGGACCCAATACTGTAATCTTTCATTTATGTTCTAGTGCAAACACAGCAGTCTTCTGAACTGTCTACTATTTGGGGGGTTTACTCTTGGAAATAAGTAGTATGATTCTCCTATTATATATAAAAATAGACTCAGATGTGAAAAATTAAAATACTTATTCAAGGTGACATCGATTTTAAGTAAATGGAGGGCATAACAGAAAACTAGATAGAAATAATCATGTGATTTTTTTTTTTTTTGAGACAGATTTTCACTCTTGTTGCCCAGGCTGGAGTGCAGTGGTGCAATCTCAGCTTACTGCAACCTCTGCCTCCTGGATTCAAGTGATTCTCCTGTCTCAGCCTCCTGAGTAGGTGGGATTACAGGCGCATACCACTAAGCCTGGCTAGTTTTTGTATTTTTAGTACAGATGGGGTTTTGCCATATTGGCCAGGCTGGTCTCGAACTCCTGACCACAGGTGATCCACCCACCTTGGCCTCCCAAAATGCTGGGATTACAGGTGTGTGCCACCACACCCCACCCCATATGACTTTCCTTATTCTTTCTATTGAGAACTTATCTTCTGAAAGTAGAATATTATTTTCTTAGTACACATGAATATTTGTCAAAGGTGTATTGGAATTTT
The DNA here is from genome assembly GCF_028858775.2 of Pan troglodytes. Taxonomy (NCBI): domain Eukaryota; kingdom Metazoa; phylum Chordata; class Mammalia; order Primates; family Hominidae; genus Pan; species Pan troglodytes. The sequence continues at coordinate 156,201,360 of NC_086015.1, forward strand.
CTAAAGACTTCAAAGATAACATTTTCTTGAACTCTCTCAATTTTTATCATGCACATTTCCATAACTTTCTTCAATGATTGATCTACTATGGAAAGCAGCTGCTATGGAACAATCTGATTTACATACTGAATGTCTTAAACTGTCTGGATGAAGATAATGTAGTCATAACATCTATTTTCTTTTATTCAGTTAACTGGGAAATCAATCACTTAGTCGAATTCACATTTTCAGGCTTATCAAACTTCAAAATTCAAAAGGATTTTGTTTACTTTCAGATTAGCAAACCATATGCTCTCTGAAGCTTCAAAATTTTGATCTCTCAATAAAACTACATTTCTAGGTTTCAAAGCACTTGAAAAGCTTTTACTTAGAGCAGGACAAAATATCAAGTGGATTATGGGCTTGCATCAATTCCCAAAGGTAATTGTTTGATTGTAATGCAAAGTTATTTTAATTATCACTAAACTCACTATGGCTGGAATCACCACAGAGCTATAACCAGCAGAAAATTACATATGCATTAAATTGAAAAGCTCATAACTATGGACATTATTTTCATTACTTTTGAACTGTAACCATTGTGGTACATGGTAATTTGTAGTGAATATAAAAACCCAATTATGAAGTAGTTATACTTCTCATAATCGCTCTATTGTCTTAATTGTGCATCCTGCTTTCTGGCTGCTAGACTTGAAGTCGATCATATCAAGTAAGACTTAAAATCAGAAATATAATGCCATTAATGTAATAATTCTTTATTCTAATTTGTCTTTAATTCAAATGAGCAAACCCAAGAAGCTAATTAACTGGTCCCGGAGGTAAATGCCAAGATCTCTAAAGTGGCTGGTTCATAGGCTTTTTTTCCCTCTGGAGGCCAACTGCTTAGCTTCAGAAAATAGGTAACAGGCATACAGGCATAAATTTGACCATTTGTAAAGGACAAAGCAGCAGGAAGCTTATTGATATTCTTCTCTTTTTATTTTCTTCAAGCTGCAGGCTTGACAGCCAGTTTTCCTGAGAATTGATTGCTTAGACAAAAGATGAACTTGAAATATATTCAGCTTTTAAAGGGGAGAAAAAGTGATAAAATATGAAAGGCTGTACTTATGTGCTGATATTGAATGAAACCCATAGCAATGAGTTTCAATCTGATCATTAAATTACATGTGTTGATTTTATGTCTGCATAAAGTACTAATTTGCTTTAGAATCCTGTTTCCTTTCAGAAGAGTGACCTTGGGAGGAGTGACCTTTTATACAAGTGCCCAAAGAGTAGAAGCAATAAATATAGTAATATGGCCAGGGTGACAAGAGGGCAAAGCTACACCATCACATTAGATATGCAGGTCTTGATTCTGTTATTCATGCCAGTGCTCCCACAGAGCAAACATAGCCATAAACACTTCTATTTTCCTACATGTCTATATATTTCCTTAAAATAGAAGGGTGGATAAACATTCCACAAAACATTCTAGCTACCCAGGGCATTGTGAGACCTGAAAATGGAATTGAGGTGGGATTTCTTATAATAACCCAGATTTTACCTAACTGATCTCCTTGCGTCCACCTCCTGTTTCCTTTTTTTGTTTGTTTGTTTTTTGTTGTTGTTTTGGTTTTGTTGTTGTTGTTGATATGACCACTATATTTATTATTAACAAATCAAATGTGGAGAAGGAAGGCTAGGTGAGATTATCAAAGGATTCCAAAGCATTTCAGTTGCTTTTCTTTTCTTTTTTATTTTTTTCAAGACGGAGCTTTGCTCTGTTGCCCAGGCTGAAGTGCAGTGGCACAATCTTGGCTCATGGCAACCTCCACCTTCTGGGTTCAAGCAATTCTCCTGTCTCAGCCTCTAGGGATTACAGGTGCCCGCCACCATGCCCAGCTAATTTTTGTATTTTTAGTAGAGATGGAGTTTCACCATGTTGGCCAGGCTGGTCTGGAACTCCTGACCTCTTGATCCGCCCACTTCAGCCTCCCAAAGTGCTGGGATTACAGACTTGAGCCATCGTGCCCGGCCCTTCAGTTGCTTTTCTTTGTCCATTTTGAGCTTCTCCACTTACTGACTTACTGAGTCCAAAGTGGGAAATTGCTGGTGATTTCCTGAAATTTTCAGTAATACCTGTATCAAAGTTATGAACTCTCATCATAAGCTTGTGTTCATCAGTCATTGTTGGGATACTCATTTGGTTTTCTTTAAATTTTCTTTTTTTGAATTACTCATATTCACACAATGAAAAATACCTGTTTTATCTCTGTCTTCCAGTCACCCAGTTCCTCTCTCTAGAGTCAATCAACATTATAAGTTGAATTTATCTTTTTCTCCTCTCTTTTGAGGAATATGGTGGCAATCTATATTCTATTTGTTACTTTAATTTTTTTCCTTTTTAGCAATCCATTTAGGCCGGGCGCAGTGGCTCACGCCTGTAATCTCAGCACTGTGGGAAGCCAAGGCAGGCGGATCACGAGATCAGGAGATCGAGACCATCTTGGCTAACACGGTGAAACCCCGTCTCTACTAAAAATACAAAAAATTAGCCGGGCATGGTGGTGGGCACCTGTAGTCTCAGCTACTCGGGAGGCTGAGGCAGGAGAATGGCATGAACCCGGGAGGCGGAGCTTGCAGTGAGCCGAGATCGCGCCACTGCACTCCAGCCTGGGAGACAGAGGGAGACTCAGTCTCAAAAAAAAAAAAAGAGAAAAAAAAAACAATCAATATATCTTGGAGTTGATTCCATGTCCATACACAAAAGTCTTTTTTGTTTTTTTATAGGTGCATTATATACATTTATCTTATTAAACCAGTCCCTACTGATATACATTAGGTTGTTTCTAACCCTTTGATAATAAAAACAATGAAAATGAATATATATGTCATTTTACCCATGTGTAACTGGATCTCTAGGATAAATTCCTGGTAATAGAATTGCTAGTCAGGTCTGGCTTACACCTATAATCCTAGCACTCTGGGAGGCCGAGATGGGCAGATGACTTGAGGCCAGCAGTTCGAGACCAGCATGGCCAACATGGCGAAACCCCATCTCCACTAAAAATATAAAAATTAGCTGTGCGTGGTGGCGTGCGCCTGCAATCCCAGCTACTGGGGGGGCCAAGGCATGAGAATTGCCTGAATTCAGGCGGCGGAGGTTGCAGTGAGCCGAGATCACGCCACTGTGCTCTAGCCTGGGCGACAGAGTGAGACCCTGTCTCAAAAAAAAAAAAAAAAAGAGAGATATGTTGGTTTATAATTTTTATATGTATAGCTCAACTCCCCTCTGCAGAAGTTGATACAGATTTATGCTTCCAGGAATGTATGTTTCTCCACATCTTCCCCAACACCTTATATTATTAAACTTTAAAGCCTTTGCTTGTCTTTTACTGTTAACTGCCTAGTCATAACTTTTTTTTCTTTTTAGAGATAGGGTACAGAGTCTCACTCTGTCACCAGGCTGGAGTGCAGTGGCATGATCTCGGCTCACTGCAACCTCCACCTTCCGGGTTCAAGTGATTCTCCTGCCTCAGCCTCCCGAGTAGCTGGGACTACAGGTGCACACCACCACGCCCAGCTCATTTTTGTATTTTTAGTAGAGATGGGGTTTCACCATGTTGGCCAGGATGGTCTCCATCTCTTGACCTCGTGATGTGCCCACCTTGGCCTCCCAAAGTGCTGGGATTACAAGCGTGAGCCACCACGCCCGGCCTCCACCTCTTCTTTTCTCTGACATATTCAAATTAATCTTCCCAGACCATCCTGGCATTCAAAGACTTCTTCAGTTTGATCCTTGTCTTCTAGAGGGAGTGCATGGACTGGGTAAAGCACTGAACCAAGAAACAGGGGTCCATGGTTTGAGTCTCAGCATAGTCTCCAATAACTCTGGGACATTAGGGGAATTAATTAATTCCTCTTGCCTTCAGTTTCTTCATACAAAATGATCTTAATGAGCACTATGATCCTTTAAAGTTCAAAAATTCTGAGTCTACTTATCAGAATGTCTGACATGCTATAAAGCTCTGTCTCAAGTCTTTCTGGACATACTCACCAGACCTGTGGCGGACCCCAAACCCAAAAACAATTTTAGAGAACTTTTTCCTCTAGTCTACTTTGCAATACCCAATACCTACCCTTCCCCATCCACATTCCCCCAGAAAACAAAAGTCTTCTCTGATTCTCTAGTCAGAATTAATTTCTCATTTATTCATACCTACGCTTTATCCAAATTATTTTTAGATGTATTTATCATCCCTAGTAAATTATGAGCTCAAGAAGGAAGAGACGCTGGGCGCGGTGGCTCACGCCTGTAATCCCAGCACTTTGGGAGGCTGAGGCGGGCGGATCACAAGGTCAGGAGATCGAGACCATCCTGGCTAACACGGTGAAACCCTGTCTCCACTAAAAATACAAAAAAATTAGCTGGACGTGGTGGTGGGCGCCTGTAGTCTCAGCTACTTGGGAGGCTGAGGCAGGAGAATGGCGTGAATCCGGGAGGTGGAGCTTGCAGTGAGCCGAGATCATGCCACTGCACTCCAGCCTGGGCAACAGAGCGAGACTCCATCTCAAAAAAACAAAAAAAAAGGAAGGAAGAGACACTACTTTTTTGTATTTGTGGTCCTAAGCCATTTAGTATAATGTTTTATAATTAATGCAATCTCACATAAAAATACTTGACTTATATAATGCATTAGTCGAAAAATATTTCTTAAATTTGAAAAGCTATTGTTTTAAGTAAGCAGATAATTTTATTTTGGCTTCTATGTGATTTTTTTTTTTTTTTTTGATGGAGTCTTGTGCTTGTTGCCCAGGCTGGAGTGCAATGGCATGATCTCAGCTCACTGCAACCTCCATCTCCTGGGTTCAAGTAATTCTACTGCCTCAGACTCCCAAGTAGCTGGGATTACAGGTGCCGGCCACGATGCCTAACTAATTTTTTGTATTTTTGGTAGAGACAGGGTTTCACCATGTTGGCCAGGCTGGTCTTGAACTCCTGACCTCAGGTGATCCACCAGCCTTGGCCTCCAAAAGTGTTGGGATTACAGGCCTGAGCCACTGCGCCTGGCCCCTTGTGAAATTTAATGAGAAAAAAATTGAATTGGAACCCTGAATTCTGTGATTACAACATAAACGCATCATAACTAAAGGCAATGAATTTAAATTGGATCACTCAAATAGTTTATTCCATAAAAATCAAATACAGTCATTTTATCACTATTTAGGGCAAAAATCAATACAGCCATCTATTCTGTATTTTTATTCACTTCTAGCCACATATGATTATTTACGTGTGAGCACTATATGTTACTTCAAAAACTTCAAAGTTCAGTGTGCCCATCTTAAGTTTTGTAACCATTGAGATATAAACTGAGAGGGGAGGAGAAATTAAGATTTGTCTGTTATTGACTTTGTCTCCATGACCTTTTAAGCATAACCAAAAGTCTATGTGCTTCTTTAAAATTGGTAAAAAGGAAATAACCAGCCAAATACTGGCATAGTTCTACTGCCTTTTCTGTCCTGCTATTACATGGTGAAAAGCACATGCACACACAGACATCTGTATGTGCAGCCCACAGAGACCAAACATGTTTTTCCATACCTCAAGACAGTGTGCTAAGAAAGCAGAGGAAAGAAGAACAAAAGCCTTTTCAGTTTTCTGCCCCTATCAAAATGTAACATAATTTCCTGTCCTAGCATTGAATTCTGAAATTCAGTTGTCACCAAAAGTCGCAGCAATGGTGCATCACAGAATCTTTGGGCTGTGATAACCAGCTGGCCTGGAACAATATGCATGCCCCTTCTCACATACTCTAATATACACGGCAGATCCAGGGAAAACCGCAGTGAGTCAATAATGTATGAATTAAAAATAAACTAGCAAAGGAATGATATGAAGATACTGTTAACATATAGAGGAGGAAAATGGCAGCAAAACTTAGAAACTAAGAGAACATTTACAACAAAAAATCAACTGCAGATGAAAGTTATGATCATATATTTCACTATGAATTGTACCAAAAGCTTAACGAGTCAATTCCTTAATGAAAGAAGGTCTTAAGGAAAAAATGAGAAACTTGAAAAAAGAGATGACAAAAAACAACAGAAGGAAAAGAAACCTGAGAAATGTCAGGAAATAAGTAGAAGGAAAAAATATAATGGAAGTGAAGGCAAAATCAAAAGAAAAGCAGAGGGTTGAAGAATATACAGAAAAGTCTAGGCACGGTGGCTCACGCCTGTAATCCCAGCACTTTGGGAGGCCAAGGCCGGCGGATCACCTGAGGTCAGGAGTTCGAGACCAGCCTGGCCAACATGGTGAAGCCCCATCTCTACTAAAAATACAAAAATACAAAAAATACAAAAATTAGCCAGGTGTGGTGTCATATGCCTGTAATCCCAGCTATCCAGGAGGCTGAGGCAGGAGAATCGCCATATAATATATATATATATATATATATACACAGAAGGCTGCAGTGAGCTGAGATCGTGCCACTGCACTCCAGCCTGGGCAACAGAACAAGACTGCATCTCAAAAAAAAAAAAAAAAAAAAAAATATATATATATATACACACACACACACACACACACACACACACACAATTGTATATATAAATATATATGTGTGTATATATATACACACACACAATTGTGTATATATATAGAAAACACAGCAAGAGGCAAAGAAGATAGAAATGGAAAAAATGAGCAGAATAAGATGGAAACAAAGAGCTAAAATAAATTAGAAAAAAATAATATTTTTTTCTAATTTATTAGAAATTTATTTTCTAATTTATTAGAAAAGCAAGAGCTGGGTGAGGTGGCTGACGCCTGTAATCCAGCACTTTGGGAGGCACAGGCAGGAGGATTGTTTAAGCCCAGGAGTTCGAGACCAGCCTGGGCAACATAGTAAGACGCTGTCTCTATTAAAAAAAAAAAAAATTAAGAAACAGAAAAAGAAGACAGTAAGAGATCCAACCCATACATAATTGTATTTCCAAAAGTAAAAGAACAGAATAAGAAAATGGAGCCAATAGGCCAGGCACAGTGGCTCACACCTGTAATCCCAGGACTTTGGGAGGCCAAGGTGGGTGGATCACGAGGTCAGGAGATTGAGACCATCCTGGTTAACACGGTGAAACCCCGTCTCTACTAAAAATACAAAAAATTAGCCAGGCGTGGTGGCAGGAGCCTGTAGTCCCAGCTACTCGGGAGGCTGAGGTAGGAGAATGGTGTGAAACTGGGAGGTAGAGCTTGCAGTGAGCCGAGGAGCCGAGATGGCGCCACTGCACTCCAGCATGGGCGACAGCGTGAGACTCCCTCTCAAAAAATAAAAATAAAAATAAAAAAAAGAAAGAAAATGGAGCCAATATAAAAGATATGTTTCAAGTAAACATCCCTGATATAACATTTGAAGAGTTCACCATGTGCCAAAGAATATTGGCCCAAAACACTGAGACATATCCTACCCAGTAAAGTTACTAAACCTTGATGTGAAAAAAAAGGAATACTTTGGAAAGCCAAGCACTGTCTGGTAATATTCTATTATTTATTTTGATGGTGGTTACTCAGGTGTGTGCATTTGATGAAATAATTCATCAAACTGTACACATATGATTAGTGCATTTCTCTTTCTCACTGTGTGCATACATATATAACATATATATTTAAAACATATAGAGAGTATATAATTTTAAAAGTTAAAAACCAATATGAACCAAATAACATGGTATCAATATATACATAGCAAAAAGCATAGAAGATGCAGGGGAAATAGAAATAACTATTAGTAAATTTTAATTTTACTCTCTCAGTACGTAAGAGATCAAATGGACAGACAGAAGTACACAGGTCTAAATAACATAATTAATAAGGTATATATGAATATTATATTTGAACACTGCTGAAAATAGAGAATGCATCTTCCTTTACAGAGCTCATGAAACTTTCAGGAAAATTGACTAAATATTGTCCTCAAAAAAAAAATCAATAAATTTCAGAAAGTAAAAATTATTTCCAAAGGAAATAAAGTTAAACTAACTCCCGGCTGGGCACAGTGGCTCACACCTGTAATCCCAGCACTTTGAGAGGCCGAGGCGGGCAGATCACCTGAGGTCGGGAGGTCGAGACCAGCCTGACCAACATGGGGAAACCCCGTCTCTACTAAAAATACAAAATTAGCAGGGCATGGTGGCACATGCCTGTATTCCCAGCTACTCAGGAGGCTGAAGCAGGAGAATCGCTTAAACCAGGGAAGCAGAGATTGCAGTGAGCTGAGATCATGCCATTGCACTCCAGCCTGGTCAACAAGAGCAAAACTCCGTCTCAAAAAAAACCACTAACTCCCCCACAAAAAGCATAAGACTCAGATGGTTCCACCAAAATTTTAAAGAATGAATGAATATGTGGTATTACATAGAATAAGAAGGAAAACTTTCCAATTATTTTTGAGAAAGCAAAATTGAAATCAGAACTAGAAAAGATTTTAAAAGGAAAGAACAAAGAAAGGGAGGGAGGGACTACAAATTCATCCCACTAACGAATAGTAATGTAAAAATCTAAAGTAAAATGTTAAAAACTGGAATTCATCCCATCAGCAAAGAAAAAAGTCTCGAAAAGAAGTTTATTATACAAGTGCAAGAGTATTTTAATATTATGAAATTTATTAATATAATTATCTATGTAATTAGGCCTAAGGACAAAACTTATATAAATATCTCTACAGTCATTAAAATACATTTTTATAAAATTTCACACTCATTCTTGATAAAACATACTAAAATAGGAATAAGATAATATGAATAATATGAAGAGATGGGAATATCCCATCTATTATCTATATGAATAAGATATGTGAATAATATAAATAGATGGGAATATCCTATCTATTATCTATATGAATAAGATATGTGAATACTATGAATAGATGGGAATATCCCATCTATCCCACTCGTTAGGTTGTCCTTAACCACTACTATTTAATATTGTTCTGGAAGTACCCCCCAGTGCAATTAAAGAAATGAGAGGTATAAACATTGCAGAGGAGAGGGAACTATCACTGCTTGCTGATGATATGATTGAATTATTAGGAATCCCAAGAGAATAGATTGGAAAACTAAAAACAATAAAATAATTTAACAAGGAAGCTGAGTACCTAAGTAAAATGTAAAAATCAGGCACTTTTCATATATAAACAACTACCACTTAGAGGATACAATGAAAGAAACACCCTACTAAAATAGCAACAAGAATAATAAAATACTTAGGAATAAGCTTGATTAAAAACGTGTATGTCTCATAAGAAGAAAACACTTATGAAAGACAGAGACAAAAATAAATGGAAAAGTATTCCCTGCTTTGGGATTAAAAAGCATTAAATTAAAAGGGAGACCAAACCAGAAGAATTCCTGAGCAGAAAAAACCAATTAGGCCTCTAAGTGACTTCAACTTAGCTTGATTTGCAAACCTATGCAAAATTTAAATTGAGCTATTTCTTATAAATATCTATGTTAAGCAAAAACAGAATTTAAGCTCAATCTATGAGAAGTAGCCAAAAAGTAATAATTATATAACTGAGGACCTTCCAAGGTGATAGAACAAATCAGGCAATCGTATAACTGAAACCAATCAAATAACTTATTTTGCTTCCACATTTATCCGGCAAATAGTTGCCCCTGACAATTTGTTATCAGAACGCTAAACCTTTTTTGGTCTGGTGTTCTCTAATTCATAAATGGCTTCTAACTCAAATAAACTCTTTAAAATATTTTAGCTGGTCTTTGTGGTACACACCTGTAGTCTCAGATACTCAGGAGGATGTGGTGGAGGATTGCTTGAGCCCAGGAGTTTGAGGCTGTTATGAGCTTTGATAACCACTGCATTATTCGGTGACAGGGCAAGAACCTGTTTCAATAAAATAAATAAATAAAATAAAATGAAATCATTGTGCCTCAGATTTTTCTTTAACAAAGGGTCAACATCACAAATGTCAGTTCTCCATAAGTTCATTTATAAACTTAGAGAAATCTCAATGAAACACCAATATTTTTTAACTCTTCAAGGTGAATCTAAATTCCACAAGAAAAAAAACACAAAGCATTGTATTTGTTTATTTCATTATTATTTACTTAAATATTTGAATTTGTAAAATCACATATATGCAGCATTGTTTGTAAAATTCAAAGACTATAAGCAAGTGTGCATCAATAAGGGATTTGTTAAACAAATTAAGTATATCCATACAAGGAAATTCTAGGCAGCTATAAAAGAAAAATTCTGAAAAATAAAAAAAATGAGGGAGAAATAGATTTACCACCTGTTATTAATAAAACATGTTATATTGCCTTCATAAATAAAACAATATAGCAATTGTGCATGAATAAACAGAAAGGCAAATTAAACAAATAGAATGCACAAAAATAGAACCTGCAAAAGAGAAATTAAGTATATGATAAGGATAGTCTCTCAAATGACTCAGAAAAAGGCAGACCTTCCAATAAATGATGATAAAAAAAAATGGGTACACTTCTACGCAGGGAAAAAGTTAGATTCATTTATCACTCCATCCATCAGGAAATAAATCTATATAAATCAAAATATTAAATGTGAAAATTAAACTATAAAAGTAATAGAACGAAATACTGGATTTCTTTCATAATTTCAAAAACAATTGCTTTTACAAACATAACTCAAAAATCCAGAAGCCAAAACCAAAATGTTGATATATCTTATTTCATTAAAAAATAATTTCTGCATAAGAGATACCATAATCAAAATCAAAATACACACAAGAAATTGAAGAAAAATAAATGTCACTATTAAAAAGTTAATTGCTCTAATAAATAAAATCAAGCTGCAAAGATTGATAACCCAACAGAAAAATAAATGGAGAAGGGATATGAACAGACAGTCCATTGGAAAGAAAATTCTACTGGTTCTTAAACTCAAAGATGATAAAATAAATGCAAAGTAAGGCTGATTGTGGTGGCTTATGCCTTTAATCTCAACACTTGAGGAGGCTGAGGCTAAGAGGATCCCTTGAGTTCAGGAGTTCAAGACCAGCCTGGACAACACAGTGAGACCCGTCTCTATAGAAAATTTAAAAATCAGGCCAGGCGCGGTAGCTTACACCTGTAATCCCAGCACATTGGGAGGCCAAGGCAGGTGGATCACCTGAGGTCAGAAGTTTGAGACCAGCCTGGTCAACATGGTGAAACCCTGTCTCTACTAAAAATACAAAAATTAGCCGCGTGTGGTGGTGGGCTCCTATAATCCCAGCTACTTGGGAGGCTGAGGCAGGAGAATTGCTTGAACCCAGGAGGCGGAGGTTGCAGTGAGCTGAGATCACACCACTGCACTCAAGCCTGGACAACAAGAGCAAGACTCCATCTCACCAAAAAAGAAAAAAAAAAATTAAAAAATCAGCTAGGCATGGTGGCACATGCCTATAGTCCCAGCTACTCAGGAGGCTGAGATGGGAGGATTGCTTGAGCCCAGGAGGTCGAGGCTGCAGTGAGCTGTGCTTGCATCACCATACTCCAGCACGGGCAACAAAGTGATACCCTGTCTCACAAAAATAAATAAATAAATGCACATTAAAACTCACTGAAAGACTATGTTTACCTATTATTTTTTCAAAAGTCCCCTAGTTTGGTAAGAATCTGTATGATAAGGATATGGGTATACAAGCAATATCATACATTTGTGGTGAAATTATAAATTAGTACCATGTCTATGGAAGTTTATTTGGCATTAACTTTTAAAATTACAGATATATATATCCTTTTGATACATCTTACCATTTCTGGGAAGTTATACTTCTAAAGTATAATTTCTAAGTATTTCTAAAGAAGTACTTGAATATTTGTAAAATCACATATATGCAAAGGTATTCATTGTGGCTTGGTTTGTAAAGTCGAGAGTATATAAAAGTATCAGTCAATAGGGGATTGATTAAATAAAATACGTATATGCATACAATGGAATTCAGGTGGCTGAGGGAAAAAATGAAGACACTGTCTACACACCAGAGGGAAATATCTCCAAAATATAGTATTGCAACAGTAAACAAAGCAACAACAACAAAGCAAAATGCAGATCATCAGGTAGAGAATGTTACCTTTTGTATAAAAATGGCAACAAGGTGCTGGGCGCTGTCTGCTATTTTTATGTGAAAATCCTGTTTCTTTTTCTAAGTACTAATAAATTTGCTTTTGATGAGCTGCTTTAGAGCTTGCCCACAATCAACAGCAACCTCTTCAGTTGGTATATTTATTTATTTATCTTTAGAAGTGCTTTTGTTTTTTTCAACTGCTCTTGCCAGTACCTAGCCTCCAGGAGCAGTTATAGATCCCTGTAGCTGCTTCAGCAGGCTGAATCAGTCACAGCTTCTCTCAGTTTCCAACATTTAATTCATCTGAGCAAAAGGACATAAACTCATGGAAGTGGCTGGGTTTTCTCCCATAATATCTTCACCTATTTTCAAATCTATTCTCTATTGCCAGCATTTGAACGACTCTTTTAGGCCAAAGATCTCCTTCCTTGACAGAAAAGATGAAAAGGAATTCAGGGATAAAAGAGTTCCATTTTCTCTGTCATTTCCTAACACTTAATTATTAGTTCCAATTGATAAGTTATAACTGTCTTTTTCTTTTTTTGAGACAGAGTCTTGCTCTGTTGCCCAGGCTGGATTGCAATGGTAAGATCTCAGCTCACTGCAACGTCCGCCTCCCGGGTTCAAGTGATTCTCCTGCCTCAGCCTCCCGAGTAGCTGGGATTACAGGTGCACACCACCATCTCTTCATTTCTTTTTTAGTATAACTAAAATAGTGCATGTTGGTGTCCTAGCACGTTTGGTGAGCCTTGGCACATCAGAGAGATGATAGGTGTTATGGTGTGGCCCATAATACTTCAGGTTTTAAAGAGAGACTGCCTCAGCTTAAATTTTGAGTTCACTTACTAAGTGTATGACACTGGGCAAATTAGTTAACTTTTGTTTTCCTCTGCAAAAAAGAAGTTGATGGCACCTAGGCTTTTTGTGAAATTCTAATGCATAAACACATAAAGCACTTGGTTCAGGACCCAGTCATTCACACAAGAGTTTAGAAGCTATCCAGTAAGAGTGCTTAAGGCCTCAGATATCTGTGCACACCAATGCCAATAAAACAAGAAATATACAAAGTGCATTTGAAACAGGAGCTTCCAAAATTTGGTAAATAAGACTTCACAGGCTTTCCTGAGTACTAGTGGGATTAGATTTATGACGGGAATATAGTCACTGTAGGACTGTTTGATGAATCCGAGCCCTTTTTCCTCCTGGTGAAAGTATCTTCCTCAATCTAGCCTCTGTGATTGGCAAAAGCTGATCTCACTCCCATTTACGGAGGTGGGCCCTGATTAGTTTAAGCTGTTAAACAAATTTTAGGGGAGGTTATTATTTTAGATGGAGCTCCTTCAGAAGGCCCTGAAAGACCAGACCAAACCAAAATGGAGCCACTTGTGCTACGTGCAACGTAATCAATCTGAACCCTGAAACAAGACCGTTCTCCGAAAACAGAAGATTTACAACAAAAATTTATAGAAGGGGCCTAGTTTAACTGCACATAATAAAGAAGCCCCTTCTCTTTTAACTCTATCAATCCACTTTTTGTTCTCTTTTTCTGCTTTCTTCAGCCCTTTTCTTCCTACAATGCCAACTCCCTCTGCACAGCCCATCAGAGCACTCATTCTATTTTATAGAATGAGATCTGAATGACATCTTGCCTGACTCTAGAATCATAAATAGATCTTTAAACTACATTTGTGGTAATTTTGTCTTTTGACAAAGTTAATCAGCATATACCATCTACTAGCCAAAACTGATTGCCTAGAGATGGGCGTGTGACCCACCTGGACATTGAGACAGAAGAAAATGTGTGTTGAAGCCTTTAGGGAAAGAACTTCTTTCCTTTTACCATAAATCCACAGAGGAATTCTATCGTACTGCTAGTTGTGAACACAGCCAGTGGAAGCAGTCAAAAGACATTTTTAACACTTTAGGATAAAAAAAAAGCAGCTAAATTACAGGTTTTATTGCTGAGCTGCTAGATCAAGCCTTATCTAGGGCTCAGACTAATTCCTGATTTTATTTTATATGAACAAGTAGATCATTTTTATTGCTTACCCTAGTTTGAGTTAGATTTTCCATTAATTGGTATCAAACGTATCTTAACTGATACAATGATGGAATAGTATTGTCTCTTGAAAAGAAGCAGGCAAATTAGTATTGTTTACCAAAGGGGAATGTATCTGTGTGCATAGACATCCACAAATCTAAGACTGTATGCATGAAGAAGCACACAAGCAGAGAAACTCATGCTGATAAGGACAAAGGGGGACAGAACAGAAGGGACTTGTTAGAAGTAAGCTATATGCCACCCAGTCAGAGGAAGGAAATGGATGCTTCATTTCTCAAACATATTACTGTTTTCATTCAGCCAAATGCCAAACAGTCCTGTAGATGAAGAACACCAGCTGAGCTGAAAATGACATCTAGACTGCTGGCTATGAGGGACAGATGACTTCCTGGAGTATACTGTCATGTCTTTATTTGAATTGTATGAAGAAGGGCTTTAAGGAAGCATTCTAAAGCATTAGAGGAGGGCTTTTGTAATATCATCCAAGGATGGGGAAGAAGGGAATTTTTTTAAGCAGTGAAGTATTGAACATGCATGCTGTGGTTACATTTTGAAAAGTTACTGTCTGGGATTGTTGAGCTGTTTTTGATAATATTCTGCTTTATCTAAATTACATCACCATGGCCAGGGACAGTGGCTCACGCCTGTAATCCCAGCACTTTGGGAGGCCAAGGCGGGCAGATCACCTGAGGTCAGGAGTTCAAGGCCAGCCTGGCCAATGTGGTGAAACCCCATCTCTACTAAAAATACAAAAATTAGCCAGACATGGTGGTGGCACCTGTAATCCCAGCTACTCGGGAGGCTGAGGCAGGAGAATCACTTGAACACCGGATGCGGAGGTTGCAGTGAGCTGAGATCATGCCACTGCACTCCAGGCTGGGTGAACAAAATAAATAAATACATACATAAATAATTTTTTTCATGTTTAAAAAATAAATTATATCACCATATAAATCAGAGGTAACAGATGTTCCACTATAGTGGCAAACAGAGCTGAATGTAGGTAGGTACATGGGAATGGTAAAGGTGCACAGGGCACTCTAAGGAAAGAGAGGTGTGGGGAGGCATCTAGGGCTGCGCTGAGTCCACATTCAGCCAATCAGGACTGTGCTAACTGTTTGGCTGGTTTGGACATGAGCCTCCTGTAGAAATGCCAAGGAAAACAACCCAGAGAGCCTGCATACTCTTTTTCGAAATTTAAAAAACAAAAATGGGGCCGGGGCGATGGCTCACACCTGTAATCCTAGCATTTTGGGAGGTCGAGGCGGGCGGATTACCTGAGATGAGGAGTTCAAGACCAACCTGGCCAACATGGTGAAACCCCGTCTCTACTAAAAATACAAAAAAATTAGCTGGGTGCAGTGGCGTGCGCCTGTAATCCCAGCTACTCTGGAGGCCGAGGCAAGAGAATCGCTTGAACACAGGAGGCAGAGGTTGCAGTGAGCTGAGATCGCGCCACTGCACTCCAGCCTGGGCTACAGAGCTAGACTTCATCTCAGAAAATAAATAAATAAATAAATATAAAATTTAAATTTAAATTTTTTAAAAAAACGGGTGGATTGTTTTTCAAGTGATTCTTGGGTGAGATTATAGACTTGAGGTTTCTCTCTCTCATAAATCTCTCTTTAGTGTTGGAGTTAAGAGGTTTGAGTTTACTAGGTATGTGGAGAACTCAGAACATGGCCTGGTTCAGTGTAGGCACTATCCATGTTAGCTATTACTATTCTTTTTTTTTTTTTTTTTTTTTTTTTGAGACGGGGTCTTACTCTGTTGCCCAGGCTGGAATGCAGTGGCACGATCTCGGCTCACTGCAACCTCTGCCTCCCAAGTTCAAGCGATTCTCCTGTCTCAGCTTCCTGAGTAGCTGTGATTACAGGCATGCACCACCACACCCGGCTAATTTTTGTATTTTTAGTAGAGACAGGGTTTCATCACGTTGTCCATGTTGGTCTCAAACTCCTGACCTCAGGTGATCCACCCACCTCGGACTCCCAAAGTTCTGGGATTACAGGCGTGAACCACTGTATCCAGCCTGCCATTACTATTCTTAATGTAGGACAAAATGTCCAGAGAAAGAAAGTCCTCTGGCCACAGACCTGGGCCAGCAGGATCTTGTCTGTTGTTAGGCTCAACCCTACTTGATGCCTCCCATTTCCTCCTTCAAGAATGACCACTCTTGAGCACCAGGCCACCTCCTCGGAAGATGATGGTTCCACAGGCAGAGATGTAAGTACAGGCAGATGGAGGACCATGCCAGGTGGTGGTGGAGGGTCACTTCCTTTCAGATCTCTGAAAGGTACGTGGCCATGTGCCCTCATTCGGCCTGAGAGCTTAAGCCTCCTGATATTGAGTGCTGAGAACACCCTGCAGGTGCAATGCATTGTTGTTAAGTCTGACATTTCTGGAGAAGGTTGTGGGGTAGAGAGATCATGGGCACTGTTCAGTTCATCCTGCCAAGTGTCCAGTTGGAGCGGTGATATGAATTAGTATCATCTCAGTCACTTGTAAGCATTATCCATCACAGGCTCCCAAGATGGGTCTCATCATGGCAAGTAGTCTCCATCGAGAGAACCAGGAATGGAAAAAAGGTGTGGCTGATTCACCTCAACTGAATCATGTGGAGGGTGGAAGGAAAGAGAAAACCAAATGCTGCTAGCTAGGAGAAAGTGTCTGTTCTTCCTTCCACAAGAAAGGATAAGGGCTGGACAAAAGAAAAAAAGCACTGAATAGGGTTTTAAGAACACTAAACTTTACAGAGCATTTTAGAAGAATGTTCTCTTTCAGAGAACATGAGGATTAAATAGACCATATTAAGAATTTTTTTCCACGGGGTGCAGTGGCTCATGCTTGTAATCCCAACACTTTGGGAGGCTAAGGGAGGAGGATTGCTTGAGCCCAGGAGTTTGAGACCAGCCTGGCAACATAGCAATACCCCATTTCAGAAAAATAAAAATTAATTAGCTGGGCACAGTGGTGCGTGCCTATAGTCCTGGCTACTCAGGAAGCTGAGGCAGGAGGATCACTTGAGCTCAGGAGTTTGAGGCTCCAATGAGCTATGATCTCACCACTGCACTCCAGCCTGGGTGACAGAGCAAGACTCTGTTTCCTAAAAATGAAATTTTAAAAAAAGAATTTGTTTTTGTCATTGGCAATATATTTGTTTCACACAACTTATGGTAGTAGAAAAGAAACCTTGAAAAATAAGTGGTATGTAAACTATTCACACGGAATGAGCTGTGTGATTCAAAGTTAGAATAGGATACCTTCAGCTGCTAAGGTCAAATTAGCAGCCTTAGGGTTAAATTTAAGGAGTGGGAACTTCCCTAAACCCCATCCTCATTTCTTCCACATTATCTACCTGTAATAAGGACATTCAAAGGGAAACCTTTCCTATAATGGCAGCCTGACAGAATTTGATAGAAACTAGCAAGCTTCTAGAATCGGAATAGAACTAAGTCTAGCTCTAAACAGACTGTCTATGGCGATGGATCCTTTTAGATGCTACTTCAAAGTCTATGGTCCATGTTGACCAGCGAGCCTGGGGCTCCCAGCTGAAACCTATTCCCATCAAGGGAGGAATCTTGGGACCTAGTTTCACTGAAGCACATTTCAGTTGGGGAACAAAATATCCTTTTCAGGGAAATTTGCTACCAAGGGATTTAGTAGAACTTGCTAGAGACTCTACTCCCAGAGCTGAAAAGACAGTGGAGCCAAAAGACAAGACAGATCTCCTAGACCTTTCCATTAGTGACCCCCTCCTGACTCCCATTTATTGACATTTAGATGGGAGTCTCAGCTGATTATTTTCTGTTTTGGTTACAAGGGGGCTAAAATAGCCACCTCTCTTCATATAAAACTCAATTGAAAAAAAAAAGAATGAGTTTCCCCTCTGATTGTTGTATGCCTTTGACATAATACTTTGAGGTAGAAAAACAGTGATGTTCTTATGCACGTAGAATGAGTATCTGTAGACCAGCCATCAGGTCTTGCTATGGAACGTGGGCATTTTAGAAGGATATAAGAGAAATGTGACAAAAATCCAGCCTTTGGTGGTAGATTGGGAAAGATTTCAGCCAGCTGACAATGTGTGACTGAAAATAAGTATTGCTTGTGTGATGTGAAGAGGGTGTACCCAACCCCAGGGCACTGACATCAACACACACAGGCAAGAAAATAGCCCTCCAGCTAGGGCCCCAGTGAGTCCTGCCCTACCCAGAAGAATCGGGAAATACAACTCTGGGTATAGGGGAAGTTATTAACAAAACCAAAGTGTGGGACGGATGCAGTGACTCACCCCTGTAATCCCAGCACTTTGGGAGGTCGAGGCAGGTGGATCACCTGAGGTCAGGAATTCGAGACCAGCCTGGCCAACATGGTGAAACCCCATCCCTACTAAAAATACAAAAATTAGCTGGGCATGGTGGGGGCGCCTGTAATCCCAGCTACTCAGGAGGCTGAGGCAGGAGAATCATTTGAACCTGGGAGGCAGAGGTTGCAGTGAGCCGAGATTGCACCATTGCACTCCAGCCTGGGTGACAAGAGTGAGATCTGTCTCAAAACAAAACCAAGGTGTGGGAGGAGGCAAAGCAGGGTGAAGGAAAACAAAGAAAGGGGTCTAGGAGAGATGCTCCTGCTGACCTGAAGGTGGAGAGTAGTCCATGAGGGAAGTGCCAAGAATTCAGGGCTAAAGTCACATGTCCAGGGCAAGTTGAATAGAACAAAGAAGCCAGTCTTGACTTTTTGCCACCAGGAGATCTCCACATATATCTTGGTCCTAAAGTAGCACATGACTAGAATATTCTCCAGGGTTTTGTGTATGTGTTTGACTTACCAAATATTAAGATCTTTTTCTTATCATTCCACATTGGTGCAAAAGTTGCACATAATACATCTGCTTCTGTTCCCTTCTAATTAGTCCATGACCATTAAGGGACTGGGCTAGACAGAGTGCACATACAAGATAAGGAATGCTTTTAGAGAAGAGTCTCACATCCATGATACTTAAACTCTACATGCTCAACCTCACAGAACCACAAATTCCCAAATGGATTATGCTAACAAACTCCTTCTGTATCTGGGGATACAGAAGGAGAAGCAATAAAGGATACTTACAGTATTCACTTGAAGTTTTCAGATACAGCAAAGAGGGTAATAAATTTGGTGTCCTAATAAGCTCTCTACTCTCCCCAGTTGGAGCAGTGACACCAGGGAATTAGTTATATGAGGAAGGTGAAGATAGAAACATATAAACACTATCTAGGTGCAGTGGCTCACACCTGTAATCCCAGCACTTTGGGTCACTGAGGTAGGAGGATCGCCTGAGCCCAGGAGTTCAAGACCAGCCTGGGCAATATAGCGAGACCATGTCTCTGCAAACAATTAAAAATTAGCCAGCCATGGTGATGTGCACCTGTGGCCTCAGATACTCAGGAGGCTGAGGTGGGAGGATCACTTGAGCCCAGGAGGTCGAGGCTGCAGTGAGCCAAGATTGCATCACTGCACTCCAGCCTGGGTGACAGAGAAGAGACCCTGTCTCAAAAAAGAAAAGAGGCCAGGCACAGTGGCTCACGCTTGTAATCCCAGCACTTTGGGAGGCTGAAGCAGGTGGATCACGAGGTCAGGAGATCGAGACTTCCCTGCCTAACATGGTGAAACCCTGTCTCTACTAAAAGTACAAAAATTAGCCAGGTGTGGTGGTGGGCACCTGTAGTCCCAGCTACTTGGGAGGCTGAGGCATGAGAATGGCATGAACCCGGGAGGTGGAGCTTCCAGTAAGCCGAGATCATGCCACTGCACTCCAGCCTGGGCGACAGAGCAAGACTCCGTCTCAAAGAAAAAAAGAAAGAAAAAAAAGAAAGGAAAGAAACAGAGAAACAGAGAGAGAGAGACACAGAAAGAAAAAGAAAGAAAGAAAGAAAGAAAGAGAAAGAAAGAAAGAAAAGAAAAGAAAGAAGGAAAAGAAAGAAAAAGAAAGGAAGAAAAGGAAGGAAGGAAGGGAGGGAGGGAGGGAAATCTATGCTGGGAATCTGAGCTACAAAGTCTAGGATACCTTTGAGAGCCCCCTCCTCTTGCAGTGGTGTGGTAATAAAGTAAACCCTTGAGTAAGCCCAAGTCAGCAGGCCATATCTCTCATACTTTAGAAGTGGTTGGTGGCTGTATCAGGCAGTTGCTGAAGTGCAACTATGGCAGTAAAACAAAGCTCCACAGCTTAGGAGAGGCTTCTAACATAAAGCAACAATAAAAACAGTTAAAACTCATATGGTCCTTGCTCTGTGCCATGCACTCATCTAACACTTCACATTTGCAGTACTAATATGTTTAATTCTCAGAATGCCCCTAAAGCCTAGGCACACTATTTCCCCCTTTTATACATAAGGAAACAGAGTGAGGCACAAGAGGTATATGACTTACCTAAGGGCACTTCACCATGCATATGGAAAGAAGCACAAATGCAAACAGTCACTAGAATCCCGTAGTAGTACTGGTTATAAAGCAATCAACGAGATGAGTTGGGGAAAGATTACATTTGTCTAACATTATCGCTGACATGAAAACACAAGCTGAAGAGATCATCATAGAAAATTTATGGGTACAGGCTCCCTGTTGTGTATCTTTTTTAAAAATAGGAAAGTTATGAAGCCCAAGAATATGTCTGGGAGTTTGGAGAAGTTTGAAAAACACTGCTCGTGTTCACTGAGGCCATGCAAGGGGGAGATGTTTGGTGGACATGCCACCTTCAGTCTCTGTCCAGTGAATGTCATAGTCTGCAGTGCAATCAAATCATATCTGATCATATCACTTCCCTCATTATAAATCAGTAATAGTTCCACGGTGTTACAGAACAAAATTTAAATTCCTTGGTATGACCCACAAGACTCTTCATAATCTGGCCTCAACGGGCTTCCAAATCATCCCATCCAACATCCTTCCCCTGCATCACAAACCTCCAGCCGCAAAGAACTTCCTGCCTGGCCTCAAACACGCCATGTGTTTTCATGCCTTCCTGTTTCTTCAAAACATGGCCTGAAGACCATCTGCATTGGAGTCAGCAGAGGGACTTCTTAGAAATGGTGACTCAGGGTTCCGCTGAAATCAACTGCCTGGGTATTTGGCCGAGGAATCTGCATTTTAACAAATTCTCCAAGAGATTTATTTTTGCTGTGCATTAGTATTTCAGGGTCATATCCCATTCCTTATGATGAGCCATCTGTCCCTTCCATCTGCCCTCAACAGATCAAGTATCACCTCCTCTAGAAAATCTTTTTATTCCTTTCCTTCTCCAGATAAAATTGCCCTTTGCCCCTTCTGTGCATCCACTTTTCCCTATTCAGAACTATGGCACTTATTGCTCTTATTTTTGTGACCTAGACTGTGATTTCTTTGGAGATCTTCATTCATTTGGCAACAAGCTTTTATTGAATGCTGAAGATCCACTGATGGAAGAACCAGTGTGGAGACCCATGGAGCTTAGAGTCTAATGAGGCCACAGGAAGGCCCTATTACAATGAAGTGTGCTACATGCAATGAAAGGCAGCAGGAAGGGTGTTCTGCAGGCCATGGTGGGGGTTGGAGATATTTGGACTGTCATGGGGGCCAGGGAAGCTTCTAAGTAAAACTGATATCTAAGTTGATTCTTGGAAAAGGAGTAAGAAGTACCCAAGGGAAGAAGAGAGCATACTCCAGCTAAAGGAAAAAATTCACTAAGGGCTGGGCGCGGTGGCTCATGCCTGTAATCCCAGCACTTTGGGAGACTGAGGAGGGTGGATTGCGAGGTCAAGAGATCAAGACCATCCTAGCCAACATGGTGAAACCCCATCTCTACTAAAAATACAAAAATTGGCTTGGCGTGGTGTCTTGTGCCTCTAAGTCACAGCTTCTAGGGAGGCTGAGGCAGGAGAATCGCTTGAACGCGGGAGGCGGAGGTTGCAGTGAGCTGAGATCGCGCTACTGCACTCCAGCCTGGCAACAGAGTGAGATTCCGTCTCAAAAAAAAAAATAAAAAATAAAAAATAAATCACTAAGGCCCAGAGTGTGAGAGTGTGTGTGTGTGTTGTGTGTTTGTGCACACGTGCAAGCGAGTGAAAAACTGAGACTCAGATTGTCCTCCATAATAACCATAATAACCAGATGTGTATATCTATCTGGAGTGTTTTTTCTGCCTTCCTTCATAATTAGTTTAAAGTCATATTAAACAGATTTTCCAGTCTCAAAGAAAACAAATTTTCCCTAGATGCTGTCAGATGGACACTTGAGCTTCAAACCTAACAATGCCTAATATCACCCTCTCTTTCCCAACCCCCTCTGTGTTGGTGTGTGTGCATATGCGTGTGTATGTGTGTTATCATGAGCCTGTGAATGAATGAATAGATGCATACATTAAAGCATAAAATGTAGTTGATATGGTGGGACTTAGCATAGTATAAATGCTATATATTTTAGCATTTATGCATAGTATATATTAGCATTTGTACATAGTATAAATAGTAGGATTCAACATTTCTAGGTTCAAATTCCAACTTTGTCAGTTGTGGCTAGGTAACTTTGGGCAGGTTATAAATGCGTTCTGGACCTCTCCATTTGTATGATGAATGTAGCAATATTTATCTCATAAGAATAGTATCCTGATTAGATAATATAAGGCACTTAACATGATGCCTGGTAGATAGTAAGCATTTTTTAAAGTATAGTAGTTACTCAGTTTCTGGATTTAGATATGGTTTTCAAATCCCATACCATCCCTTAATAAATCTGTGTAGCCTTGGGAAATAAACCGAATTAGTTTACTTCAGTTTCCACCAGAGTCTCCTTATCTAGTAAGTGAACGCACACAAGACTCACAGCCCCGTGCCTGGAACACAGGAAGCACTGAATAAATTATCATTTCCATCATTGTTATTATTACTTTTCATTACAAATATATTTTTTAAAAGTATAGTAGTTACTAAGCTTCTGGATTTAGATGTGGTTTTCAAATCTCATGCTACTTCTGCCACTTATATATGTTGTTTGTGTGTGGAAGATTAGCTTTCTGAAATAAATACGATCATTTCACTGTTACAAGGCATCTTTCATTTATCCTAAAATACAGTTTAGACCATTGTTTTAAAAATGACATCCAATTACAAGTGATTACCACAAGGTGGCTCCAGACCATTACTATTATTACTAAGTATGTCACATTTCAGAGAAAGAGTTGTTGTTTCCCAAGCAATATTTTGAGAACAACTGTGTTTTTGTTTGTTTTACAAAGATATATGGTACTATAAAACAAATTCTTCTTCATTAGTTTCTATTTTTCTTCCTGTGTCCTTGTGAAAGGTAAGCACAGTTTTAATTGAAAAATACATATTCACAACGTAGCTCTAAAGATAAATTAATTGTGGCTGATATTTGCTCAATCATATCATTTTTCTGTATCGATATTAATATCTGAAATTAAACTTTTGGGCCTTGGTCATTTACGTTCATATACTATCTAGTATTTTTATAAGTAAAACCAAAAATCTAGTTATTGGGAAATAGAATGAAGGACTGTTTTTTGTTTTTGTTTTTTTGTTGTTTTTTTTTTTCTCTCTTTTATTATTTTCATCTTGGGGGGGACTTTTTTTTAAGTTTGCATTTAGGAAATTGATTTCAAAATGCTTTACTTTTCAAAATAAATGTATGAGGCTTTCAATAATGCTTTTTATGGTGTTTGCTTTCATGGTTCAAGATCCTAAATGATTCAGATAAATTTATTTAAGAATTAATGTGGAGGGGCCAGGTGCGGTGGCTCACACCTGTAATCCTAGCACTTTGGGAGGCCAAGGTGGGTGGATCACCTGAGGTCAGGAGTTCAAGACCAGCCTGGCCAACATGGTGAAACCCTGTCTCTACTAAAAATACAAAAATTAGCTGGGCGTGGTGGCAGGTGCCTGTAATCCCAGCTACTCCTGAGGCTGAGGCAGGAGAATTGCTTGAACCGGGGAAGCAGAAGCTGCAGTGAGCCGAGATCATGCCACTGCACTCCAGCCTGGGCAACAGAGCGAGACTCCGTCTCAAATAAATAAATGAATACAATACAATACAATACAAAATAAGTAATGTGGAAAGGGCTGGGCGCGATGACTCACACCTGTAATCCCAGTGGGAGGCCAAGGCAGGAGGATCACTTGAGGTCGGGAGTTCAAGACCAGCCTGGCCAAAATGGTGAAACCCCGTGTCTACTAAAAATATAAAAAATTAGCCAGGTGTGGTGGCGCTTGCCTGTAATCTTAGCTATTCGGGAGGCCAAGGCAGGAGAATCACATGAACCTGGGAGGTGGAGGTTGCAGTGAGCTGAGATTGTGCCACTGTACTCCAGCCTGGGCGACAGAGCAAGACTCCATCTCAAAAAAAAAAAACAAAACAAAAAAGAATGTGGAAAGGGACCGGTACAGCAGAACCATCAATTTCTTTGGTCTAAGAACTGCCTCAGTATTGCCTTTGTTTGGTCTAAAATTTTTGGCAGTTTTAAATTCTACAATTATTAATTGTGGAAAAAGATGTTTGCTCACTGATCTCCCGTGAAAGCAGAAATGAGACTCTGACACTGCTATTAAAGCCTCCTCCTGGGCTTACTGCTGGGAGTTTATTTTAATATTTTGTTTCTCCTAGAAATTGGGAATTCTGCTGCATCTCTTTCCCTGGGGAACCTGCTGGCTTATACTTAGTTTACCTCCCGCATGGACTTCTAGATTGACTGCGAAAATGTTTTTCTGGCCCCAAATTTTCATTTACTTGCCTCTATTAAGAAATTTATGTTATGCATGAACATTTTGTAATATATAATACTTTAACATTACAAAAAGCCATCTTCCAAGTAGAACAGTCAGAACATAAGCATGTACATACATACACACGTGCACACATTATTTAAATGGCATTTTAATTTTCTATCTATGAATTGTGCCATCTTATCTGAATTTGAACTTGGGGTTCATGCAGGATCTCTAGAGAGGACCCACGCTCTCAGTTTACCACAGGTCTACCCTCATTCACCTTTCAGCTTCATTCACTTGTACATTCTGACGGGACTCAATGCATTTGAGACAGGGTCTCACTCCCATTACCCAGCCAGGGTCATGCCACTGCACTCCACGGGTGATGGTAGTGACACCCTATCTCAGAAAAAAAAAGTTGGGGGGAGGGTTGAGTGGGGAAAGGGAGGTGGGAAACAGTTTGCCTCGTGAACAAATAAAGAATAATTAATTCATAGGTTGGGGACTAGAGTCTAAGAGCATTAAACAGGACTTTAGAATTCCACAGTCAGAAGCATAAATGGGAGAAAAGATTCCACCTCCTTGTATTTCTGTTACTGTATCTCCCATTTCTCACAGAATTTAGACCAGGAAGATGTGTGTGCGTAAGATGAAAGATCTATGTGATAATAAACATGAAATGGCGAAATACTAAAGCCCAACTAAGGGACAGGTAGCAAGGGCTTTCCACAGTTCAACGCAGGAAGGAAGAGGGAGTGCAATTATTTTTATGCAGCGGAGGAGTTGTTCAGGTTACAAATGATCTGGAAGTTGTTCTGCAAAATCCAGAACAGAATAATACATTCTCAGTGAAGGACCTGGCATACTGCACAAACACAGACATCATTTCAGGGGAGTAAGTCACCAGGGCAAGCATTTTCAAAAGAATACTAGGAGCAGAAAGAAAGTAATTAAGCTTTGTCTAATTCTAAACACAAGTAGTTGTAGACATAGACATGCATTACTTAGAGACTAACTCTGAGTAACTGCAGATGGAGAGAATTCTCTTCGACTAGTGATTAAGTTAATGATATTAAACAGTAGGCTAGGTGGGATCAGTTGAGAATATAAATCCAGGATAAAGAGCAAACAAGAGGGTAGAATATACAGTTTTATCATATTAGACATATCTTTTTTGTTCATGGGGATGAGCTTGTATATAGGCAAAATGTATTTTAAAGCATGCTTATGTTAATTTACCCAGAAGAGCCCTAATATTCAGAACTCTCAACTCTATCCTGTGCTAAGTCCATTATCAAATATCTCCCAGATTCATCAAATAGAAGAAAACTACACTTTCTACCCAAATGGGATTTCCTTGTCACCTGATTTATACCTGTTCATAGGTGGATTATATCATAGAGACACTAAAAATTGCAGGAAAAGGTTGTCAGAATGAGGGTGAGACAAGTGAGGCACAAAACTTAAGGCGGCACTCACTCTCAAGGCCACGCAAGTGTATGTCAGCACCTGATAATGAGTGCCACCTAACATTTTGCATCCTGGGTAGCTCAACTTGCCTTAGACCTGGTCCAAGCTCCGTGGGTTCTCTCCCTGTATTTGCCATTTTCGTAAAGTTCAAGTGGGACGTAGTTGATGTTGCCACTATTTTCAGGAGAAAGCCTGGCAGGAGAAACTGAATTCCTCACCTGCATCATTGCCAAAATGTCTCCTTCCTCCACCGGCTGTTCGGTGAGATAGAAAGACAGCTTCAGCTGTCTCATTCCACCCACCCCAGCAGCTGCTTGGACCTACTCCAGGCAGTATACAACAGGAATGTGTGTATGGTGGCGGGGTGTGGAGGGCCTACAGAAATGCTTACAAGACTTGTCATGACTTAAGCTGTTCTTTAGATATTTTTCCACAAAATCTCTTTATAATGCATCTTGATATACTTGGATAATATAACGCTTATACTTTTCAGAAGCAATTTTAAAAACCTATCAGTTGTTTGATGTTGATGGAATCTAATGGCCCAGTTTTGAAAACATTTTTTTTGAAGAACTAAAAAGATTATTTTTATTGAATTGTATACTTGTAGAGCTGAGAGAAAACTTAGCAAATCTTAATTTCACCTTTATAATTTTATATACTTTTCAAAAGATGCATTTGGTGGCAAAATGGAATTTGCCAGAAGTATTGTAAGAACAATTTTAGTTTTTAAAATTTTTATTTTGTATTATTTATTTTATTTATTTATTTATTTTTGAATTTTTTTTGAGGAGTCTTGCTCTGTTGCCCAGGCTGGAGTGCAGTGGCACTATCTCCACTCACTGCAACCTTCACCTCCCAGGTTCAAGCAATTCTTCTGCCTCAGCCTCCTGAGTAACTGGGATTACAGGGATGTGCCACCATGCTCAACTAATTTTTGTATTTTTAGTAGAGAGAGGGTTTCGTCATGTTGACCAGGCTGGCCTCAAACTCCTGACCTGAAGTGATCCACCCACCTCAGCCTCCCAAAGTGCTGGGATTACAGGCGTGAGCCACCATGAGAGAAAAATTTTAATGTAAATATGTGAGCATCTACGTGGAACCAAGACACGTGAAACAAGAGCTAAAGGATACACATGTGTCTTTTCAGAGTCATAGTGTAGGGGAAAAAAAAAAGAAATAATTCTGAGACCTAATGTGACTTGACTGTAAAGGAGAAATGGAGAAGTTAATGAATTTATATGAGTTAAGTCAGAAAAATTGCCCAAAGAAAAACACTCTGATCCCATAATGAACGGAAATTACCATGAGTATCTTGATTATCTGAAATAAGATAATGTAGGCATAGGCAAGTAAGGTGAAGGTTTTTATCTGGGATGATTATGAGTCTATTATCTAACAGGATTTTAAATTGTATGCTTTCAGATACACAAAAGTAGTAAAGTTAGGAGGATATTATATGTTTTCTATGTTAAATGAGTTCCAAGAAAGAGTCAGTATCTCTTTCTAAGACCCAAGAATCAGCTCATAACATTAGAATTCAACATAGTTAAGTGAACCTGATAATATAAAATATACCATGAGACCGGGCGCAGTGGCTCATGCTTGTAATCCTAGCACTTTGGGAGGCAGAGGCGGGCGAATCACATGAGTTCGGCAGTTCCAGACCAGTCTGGCCAACATGATGAAACCCCATCTCTACTAAAAATACAAAAATTGGGCTGGGTGCAGTGGCTCATGCCTGTAATCCCAACATTTTGGGAGGCCAAGGCGGGCAGATTGCCTGAGGTCAGGAGTTGAAGACCAGCCTGACCAACATGGTGAAACCCCGTCTCTACTAAAAATACAGAAATTAGCTGGGCGTGGTGGTGCGTGCCTGTAATCCCAGCTAACTTGGGAGGCTGAGGCAGGAGAATTGCTTGAACCAGGGAGGCAGAGGTTGCAGTGAGCCAGGATCATGCCACTGCACTCCAGCCTGGGCGACAGAGTGAGACTCAGTCTCAAAAAAAAAAAAAGATTAAAAATTAAAAAATAAAAGTAAAAACACAAAAATTAGCCAGGCGTGATGACACATGCCTATAATCCCAGCTACTTGGGAGGCTAAGGCAGAAGAACCGCTTGAGCCCAGAAGCTGGAGGTTGCAGTGAGCTGAGATCAGGCAACTGCACTCCAGCCTGGGTGACAGAGGGAGTCTCAGTCTCAGGTAAATAAATAAATAAAATAAAATATACCATGAAATAGTAGCTGGTGGTAAATGGCTAGGGTTTCACTCATTTAAAAGCAATGAATAGAATATACATTACCTTCTTAGGAAGTTTGCCAATAGACAACTCATTTTTCTCTTAGAAAACTATGAGACCCTTTACAGGTAGTATTTTCAAAATTATATTGAGTATATTCTCATGTTGTTACATACTGAGATAAAATCAACAAAGCAACATACCTGTTATGATGTATTTATATGAATCTTCAGATTTAAGCTTTAAAAATATCCCTTCAATCTCTCCAACTGATAAAGAAAAAAATGGCTGAAAAATTAAGGAAAAGCAAATGCTTCAAATTTAAAATAATGTAGGTTTTTTCCTGACTACGTAAGCAATACATGCTTATTTTAGAAAACACAGTAATTAAGAAAGGAATGAAAGAGAAAGGAAAAGAGAGGGAGGAGAAAAGAAAGAAAGAGAGGGAGTAAAGGAAGGAAGAAAGGAAGGAAGGGAGAGAAGGAAAGAAAGACCAGCAAAAGTAGATATATTTCTACTGGACAGATTTGCAATGGTCTAAACATTCTAAAAATAACTAAGACTCATGCCTATCCATGCATGGATAATTATGCCTTTCTGCCTATGTCAGAGGGTTTTTTGGTTTTAGGGAAGGTTTGCTTGTTTGGGGGTTTTATTTTTTTATTTTTTTTTACATTTGATCTTCTATAATTTTCTTGTTCCTACTTCTTTTAGATTTGTAATGCCTTTCCATATTACATTTTTTATGTGAGGTCAAAAATGTTTTTAAACAGGTGAACAGTATAAAGGTAAATTACTGGATTTAGATTCAGAATGTGGGATTCTAGACTTGGGTCAGTCTATAAATGAGGCTTGCTCTCACAGAACCTCCGGTCTGATACTCAGATTCTTTAGAAACACTCTAGATCCCTGATAAACTTTATTCAACTTCTTGAAATTATTTGTAATGTTCTGTATATCATTCATCACTACCTGATATTTCTTTCCTTATTCACTTATTGTCTATACCACCCAACTAGAATGTAGACGCCAGATAATCTTGTCTTGTTCACTGGAATATCCAAGACCAGCACCTGACATGTAGTAAGAAGTTAATAAAAGCCTCTTACTACATAAATATAACCTAAATGTAAGGTGAATTTTCCCCCAAAATTCCTAGAAAAGAAAATAGCTACATACATTCAAGTTCCTCCAAAGTCTCTCATGCTATGGATCAATTTCGTAAGCCATAAAATACTGCTTAGGATAACATTAACCAGAAACTACCCTGCAATCATTTCTCTACAATTAATGCTAGGTGCGGTGTTTACAAAGATCATCTGTTAAAGTTAGTATAAAAGAAGGCAAAGGTTAGCAATCTCAGTATTTATTCTGGGTTTTGATACCATGTTTGCAAGTGTTGGAGGCCATTATAAATAGGGCTTTAAAGATTATTTTAAAAGTAATAATGGTTATTGCATTAAAAGGATTAGAAAAATAAACCTACAGGAAGAATAAAAATGAAAACAAAACTGTACTAATACATGTGAATGGGAACCTCCAGTGTCAACATTACACATGCAATCACAAAGTGCTGTATCTCACTGAGACACAAGTGATGCCGCTCTGATAATGTAAAAATAGCTCTGCTGATGACAAAGACACTGATGTCAAGGATTTGAAAAGGCTGAATAATTTAAGTGTGGCTGGGGAAAGAAAGCAATATTTATAAATGACTATATGTAGATAATATATAATTAAAAATATATATAACTAAAGCAATAAATTAAATCTATAAGTGAATAATGCACTGTTTCATCCACATCCTTTGAAGTTTACATTTTTGCATAGACAAAAGTCTTATTTGGAGGAATTTTTGCTTGGTAATAAACAGTAAGTTTATTTTTTTAATCTATCTTGTTGTATATTAATTGTGGTATTTCAATATGAAATTTCTTTCAGTTCTGTATGATGCTAAACCATTAGATATTTAACTATTGTTTCTCAGCTATTTCTTCTTATTCTCTTTTTCAAAAACTCATAATAAAGTTCTGGAGCCTCTGTATAGCATATCTATGTCTGTTAGCTGCTATTTCATACAGATTTTTAAATCTTTTATCTCTTTGTGCTGGATTCCCTATATTTCTCAGTATCTTTTTCCTAACTTTTTTTTTTGAGACAGAGTCTCCTTCTGTCATCCAAGCTGGAATGCGGTGGCACAATCATGGCTCACTGCAGCCTCGACCTCCCAGGCTCAAGAGATCCTCCTGCCTTAGCTTCCTAAGTAGTTGGAATTACAGGCACATGCCACCATGTCCAGCAATTTTTTTGATTTTTTGTAGAGACGAGGTCTCACTATGTTGCCCAGGCTGGTCTCAAACTCCTGGATTCAAGCCATCCTCCCACCTTGGCCTTCCAAAGTGCTAGGATTACAGGCATAAGCCACCAAGCTGGGCCTTTTTTCTTAATATTTTTAATTTTTCTCTTCAATTGCATTTAGTCCTGAGTTAATCCTGTTTATTATTTTTTCTATAATAATATTTTTTAGTTCCAAAGTTTTTACTTGATTCTTTTTCATGTGCTACTGTTTTTGTTTCCAATATTATTATTATTATTTTATTCTTAAGTTTTGGGTGTAGTTGTTGTTGTTTTAAGACAGGGCCTCACTCTTTCACCGAGGCTAGAGTACCATGGCATGATCTTGGCTCACTGCAGCCTCAATCTCCCCAGGCTCTGATGATCCTTCCACCTCAGCCTACCAAGTAGCTGAAACTACAGGTGCCCACCACCATGTCTGGCTAATTTTTGTACTTTTTGTAGAGACAGGGTTCCTCCATGTTGCCCAGGCTGGTCTCAAACCCCTGGGCTCAAGCAATCCGCCCACCTTGGACTCCCAAAGTGCTAAGATTACAGGCGTGAGCAGCTGCACCTGGCCAAGGTTGTTATTCCTTATCCCTTTGCTAAATCTGGTAAAAGTCTTAAACTCATTTGTTGTATTTTTTTCAGGTAGCTCTATTATTTTCATTTGATACAGCGTTTATATTTCCCAGCCTTTAATTTTTTTGATTATCTTTGCAGCTATAATATTTCGATGTACTATGAAATTGTATGTATTTATTTATTAACCAATCAAATAAGCAGCAGGGAACTATGAAATTTTGGTTTTCAAGCTTGCTTTGATGGGAGATTATTTTTTTCTCCATGTTCTTTGCTTGGTTTTCTTTTATGCCCTTTCTTCATACTTCTCTCTCCCAGTGCTGCACCACCTAGACCACTGGGGACCCCAATCCAGAACCAGGTCATGCATAGGTGACTTTGCACTGATGGGCAATACTGGAGCAAATGTTGGTCCAGGCATGGCATCAGTGGGCTGGCACAAGCCCT
Source organism: Pan troglodytes (assembly GCF_028858775.2). Lineage (NCBI taxonomy): Eukaryota > Metazoa > Chordata > Mammalia > Primates > Hominidae > Pan > Pan troglodytes. The sequence continues at coordinate 156,233,326 of NC_086015.1, forward strand.
GGTTGGAAGGCAGCTTTTACTTTCTCCCTCCTCCTGCTTAAATAGCTCTATATGAGCTGCAACTCCAGTTGTTGGTCAAAGGCTTTTTTTTCTTCCTTCCATAAGCTGGGAAGTCTCTATCGCAGGCTTTACTTCAAGCAATAGGCTGGGTTCTTGTCCCCTATTCTTCACAGATTGCAGAGGCTAAGTTTATATCTACCTCTCCCAGCTGCTGGACACAAAACACAGCAAGCCCACTTCCCTCCCACCACGTTTCCATCACAGTTACTGACATCGTTTCTGAGCAATGCTGTATCTTTTAAATTTTCTCTTTATATTATAACTCTCATTTTATGTATTAGCAATGTGAGGGGCAAAAGAATCTCAATGTTGAACAATACCAACAGAAAAGTTTTGGTGGCATTTGTTTTTTGTTTGTTTGTTTTTGAAATAGAGTCTCGCTCTTGTCGCCCAGGCTGGAGTGCAGTGGCGCGATCTCGGCTCACTGCAACCTCCGCCTCCTAGGTTCAAGCGATTCTCCTGCCTCAGCCTTTCGAGTAGCTGGGATTACAGGCGCCCGCCACCAAGCCTGGCTAATTTTTGTATTTTTAGTAGAGACGGGGTTTCACCATGTTGGTCAGGCTGGTCTCGAACTCCTGACCTCAGGTGATCTGCCCGCCTCAGCCTCCCAAAGTGCTGGGATTACAGGCGTGGGCCACTGCGCCCAGCCAGCATTTGCTTTTAACCAAAAAGTAGGAGGTTATTTTTACATAAAAAAAAATCAACTTTTCTCCAAATATAGTTAAAATCCAGGGACTTGTCTTATTTTCTGCTGTATCTCCAGCTTTTAGAATGTACTAAGAATACTATAGGAGCTTAAGAAAGGATTTGTTAGGCTGGGCATGGTGGCTTACGCCCGTAATCCCAGCACTTTGGGAGGCTGAGGCGGGCAGATCATGAGGTCAGGACATCGAGACCATCTTGGCCAACACAGTGAAACCCCGTCTCTACTAAAAATACAAAAAGAAAAAAGAAAAATTAGCCAGCCATGGTGGCAAATGCCTGTAGTCCCAGCTACTAGGGAGGCTGAGGCAGGAGAATTGCTTGAACCTGGGAGGCGGAGGTTGCAGTCAGCCGAGATCGCGCCACCGCACTCCAGCCTGGGTGACAGAGCGAGACTCCATCTCAAAAAATTTAAAAAAATAAAAAATAAATAAAAAATAAAGGAAAAGATTTGTTAAGTGAATGATTTGCTGTTCATCCCTGAGTTAGTGGGGCAAGGAAGAGGGTAGAAAGAGAGAGATAAAAAATTACACGGGATAGTGTGATGTTGCCTTTGATTTGATCATAGTCTAGTAGAAGTGACAACACTAATATACACGACACAACACACAGTTAAGACAATATGTAATAAATTTCTCAACTTGATCATGCCAATTACAAGTGCTATGGCATTTGATAAATTTACAAACTGTATCCAGCCATAAATTTGAATAAAGGAAAGATCGGGGGGAAATGTAAATTATTGCTACATATATTTAAATTGGGTAGGTGCGGTATAGGGAAGGGGAGAGTCATTAGCTATTCCGTTTATTGTATTTAGTTCCCTTTGGCCAGAAGGATGCAGTCACAGCTTTGGAAAAAATAGTGCATATCTTGGGAAATAGTGCAAGGTCACCACATTGACAGTAAATGTCAGAGGTTAATTGTGCAGTGCCATTTATTTATTAAATATATAAGTTCAGGCTGGGATTGGTGGCTCAGGCCTTTAATTCCAACACTTTGGGAGGATTAAGGTGAAAGGATCCTTTGAAGCCAGAAGTTTGAGACCAGCCTGGACGACATAGCAAGACTCTGTCTCTACCAAAAAAAATTTTTTTAAGTAGCCAGTTGTGATGACGTGTACCTGTTGTCTCAGCCATTCAAGAGGCTGAGGTGGAAAGATGGCTTGAGCCTGGGAGTTGGAGGCTGCAGTGAACTATGATCGAGCCACTGCACTCCAGCCTGTGTGACAAAGTCTCACTTTATGTGAGACCCCATCTCTAAAAAGAAAAAAGAAAAATATATATTTAGGTTCAGAACATAGACAACTTGCTTACAGACCTTCGTGAATGCAAAATGTGATAATTCTTTTCAGAAGAAAGATTTAAAAAAAAAAATAAGCAGGGTCTCCATGGTAACCATAAAGGCAAATCTTGCTTTGTGAGTATTACATCAACATGAACAGCTGGAACAGGTTGAACAAAAATGGCTGGGGAGAAGAAGGTGGGGGAATTTGGAGAGAGAGTGAATAAAGAAAATGACAACCCAAACCAGAAGCTGTGTAACTTATGCCTTGATTCATTAGTACTGCATTCGAAGAAATCAGTTTCGAACCTTTTTTTCAAAGGTACTTCCCCTCCATCCTGTTCAAATCAAAGATGGTACAAACTATTATGCTATTTTTTAAAAGAAAAGTAAATGATTTGAATTAGATATATTTTAAAAATCAGTGGGCTTTGACAGATAAGGGGATATTTTAAAAATCAATGTCTTTGACAAGAGCCACACAAAGAAAATGAAAACCAGATATATATGCACAGGCTCAGATAATGAATTAATGCAAGAGGAAAGCTGTACCGTTGAGGAATTTCTTTTCACACTTCAAAAAAAACACTGTATAATGCATGTCCATATAGCACAAAGACACAGTATTACTGAATCACTTGTTAGTAGATGCACTACTAAGAATTCAAAAACGCACCAATGGATGGTGAATCACTTTTTTCGGAATGGAACTATTTTTCTATCCACTTTGTGGCTAAAAATATATATATAAATTTTGGTTTACTTTTCCTAGATATATGGGGAAATAATTCCAATTATAATCAATCAGCATAACAGGATTATTTATGACAATTTCTAATCAAACTTTTCATTTTGAGATTGTAATTTCAACTGCATAAAGAGTACATGGGACCCCTCCATGTTATTTCTTACATATGTGTATTTATTTAATTGTAAATTAACTGTAAATTTACAATTTACAATTAATTTAAATTATTTTATTTAAATAAATAAATACTTAAATTTACATTTAAATAAATGTAAATTAATTTTCAATTAAATAAATACACAGATGTAAGAAATAACATAGGCCCCATGTACTCTTTATGCAGTTTTCCCCCAATAATAACACAGAATATACTCTAAAATTAATAAATATAATAAATAAAATAATAAAACATAAAATATACTACAAAATTACAAGCAGGATATTGACATTGATGCAATCCATGGATTTCTTTTTTTTTTTTTTTTTGAGACAGAGTCTCATTCTCAATGGCTCCATCTCGGCCCACTGCAACCTGCACCTCCTGGGTTCAAGCCACTCTCCTGCCTCAGCTTCCTGAGTAGCTGGGACTACAGGTGCCCGCCACCACGCCCGGCTAATTTTTTTTATTTTTAGTAGAGATGGGGTTTTACTGTGTTAGCCAAGATGGTCTCTATTTCCTGACCTCATGATCTGCCCGCCTCAGCCTCCCAAAGTGCTGGAGTTACAGGACTGAGCCACCACGCCCGGCCTTAATCTATGGATCTTATCCAGATTTTTCCAGTTGTGTGTATGTGTGTATGTTTAGTTCTATGCTATTTATCATGGGTAAGTTTGTGTATCTACCGCTATAATAATGATACAGAACAGTTCTGTCACCACAAGGATCCCTGGTACTGCCCTGTTATAACCATATCTACTGATTTCCTGCCCAGTTACCCGATGCCTAACCACTGAACAACCACTAATCTGTTCTGTTTCTGTAATTTTTGTCATTTCAAAAATGTCATACAACTGAAAGCAGTACCTAAAAAAAAAAAACAAAAGTTTGTTTGTTTGTTTGTTTGAGACAGAGTCTCGCTCTGTCACCCAGGCTGGAGTGCTGTGGCGCAATCTTGGCTCACTGCATCCTCTGCCTCTTGGGTTCAAGCAATTCTCCCTGCCTCAGCCTCCCGATTTGCTGGGATTACAAGAGCACGCCACAATGCCTGGCTAATTTTTGCATTTTTAGTAGAGACAGGGTTTCATCAAGTTGGCCGGGTTGGTCTTGAACTCCTGACCTCCGGTGATCCACCCATGTCCGCCTCCGCCTCCCAAAGTGCTGGGATTACAGGCATGAGTCACGGCGCCCGGCTGTACCACAGTTTGTTTAACCATTCACCTGCTAAGGAACATGTGGGTTGTTTCCAACTGGGGGCTATTATAAAGCCACTGTGATCATTTTTGCACAGGTTTTTGCATGAACTCAAGTTTCCTTTTTCTGGGCTAAATCCCCAAGGGTTCAGTTGCCTGGCCATATGGTAATTGCATGTTTAGTTTTACAAGAAATTGCCAAATTGCCAGAGTTGCCCACCGGCAATGTACGAGTGATCCTTTCTGACATGATTTTTAAAAAGCAAATTAAAATAACTATTACCTCATCAGAACAAAGAAATTAAGATGATTTGCTTATTTGCTAGAGGTTTTTATTCTCAGTTGGTCTGGGTTCAAGTCCCAATCTTGTTATTTGATAGCTATGTGACCTCTGAAAAGTTATTCAACTGTAGTCTCAGTTTCTCCATTTGTAGAATAGGAATAATGCTATACTTATCTCACAGATGTATTGTAAAGGTATAATAATTGCTTGGTTTATTATTATTTATGACATAATTATAAAGAGGTAAAAGAGATACCTATGAGGTTAGTGAAAAACACCACATACTTTACCATACTCTGACAATTTCTGTATAAGAAAAAGATTCTGGGAATGTTTCTTAGCTGTGATACAAAAATTATTTTCACATCTAAATCTTTTCATACTTGAAATTTACTACATTATTGATCATAGTGAAATAGTGTCAGAAATGACTATAGTTTTGAAATGATAGGGAAGTAACAGGGCTACCTCTCTAAAGTTTACCAAATGGTAAAGCATACTTTCATAAATCCAAGGAATGGAGAAGTTCAATTTTATTGAAAGTTGATTGGATGGGAAACAAAATCGTTTTAATAATGAAGTGGAAATAATAAAATATGGCAAGATGACTGATGGTAGTATCAGTTGATCAGTTCCTCCCTGTTATCAGTTGCTTTTTTTTTTTTTTTTGAGACAGGGTCTCTCTCTCTCTCTGTTGCCCAGGCTGGAGTGCAGTGGCACAATCACAGATCATTGCAGCTTCGACCTCTCTGGCTCAAGCAATCCTCCTGCTTTAGCTTCCTGAGTAGCTGGGATTATAGGCACGTGCCACCACAGCCGGCTAATTTTTGTATTTTTTTGTAGAGATGGGGTTTAGTCATGTTGCCCAGGCTGGTTTCAAAGTCCTGAACTCAAGCAATCCTCTCACTTCAGCCTCCCAAAATGCTAGGATTACAGGCGTAAGCCACAGTGTCTGGCCTCAGTTACTACTTCTAAAGAAAGGTGAAAAAAAGAATAAACTGGGTACTTTTTTATTCTCTTATCCAAAAAATTATTTCAGAGGAAATGATAGTGAACAGATAATTGTTCTAAAAGGGGCTTCCATTTCTGTGTGTTTTTTGTGTATGTGTCTGTGTGTGTGTTTGCTGAGAAAGAATAAATGCAAATAGCTATTAACTTCCAAGTCTTGATATACAAATTTAATCCAAAAAAATTAAACTTTTTTTTTTTTTGAGACGGAGTCTCGCTCTGTTGCCCAGGCTGGAGTGCAGTGGCACGATCTTGGCTCACTGCAACCTCCGCCTCCCGAGTTCAAGAGATTCTCCTGCCTCAGCTTCCAGAGTAGCTAGGATTACAGGCACTGGCCACTACACTCAGCTAATTTTTGTATTTTTAGTAGAGCACCCAGCAAAATTTATACTTACTAAAATCACAATTAACTTTTAAAATGTTTCAGGCCAGGTGCGGTGGCTCATGCCTGTAATCCCAGCACTTTGGGAGGCCAAGGCAGGTGGATTAACTGAGGTCAGGAGTTCGAGGCCAGCCTAGCCAACATAGTGAAACCCATCTCTACTAAAAATACAAAAATTAGCTGAGCATGGTGGTGGGCACCTGTAATCCTAGCTACTCGGGAGGCTGAGACAGGAGAATCGCCTGAACCCGGGAGGCAGAGGTTGCAGTGAGCCAAGATCGCACCACTGCTTTTCGGCCTGAGCAATGGAGTGAGACTCTGTCTCAAAAAAAAAAAAAAAAGTTTCTAGTCTCTTTGTCTTTTCCTTGAATTTAAAACAAAACAATAAGCTATTTTCATTTTTAATTTTTCGTTCAATTTAGAGTTTTCTTTTTACTCATTCTGATTTATTTTCCAGAAATTTAAGGTAGAGTGCTAAAAGGTAAATTTACATATTTTATGGGAGAAACACACTTTGTAAATGACATTTGTGACTCAGTGTGGAAAATTTACCTTTGGCAGGAACTACCCTAACTTGAGGTAGGAAAATCAAAGTAAATTTGAATCAACATCTTATATCAGTGTATAAAAACACCAGAGTGCCACTTTTAGTAGCCAGAAAGCTTAGCACAACATAGATGCTATATGCGGAAGTTTTGCTTCCCTGTTTTTTTGTTTGCATGATAGAGCATTCAAGAAAGTTCTTGTAGCTTAGTTTTTAAGAGTTTATTAAATTATAGCACCCCTGAAATGGTAAACAGAGTTTTTGTTTTTGTGCCTTTTTAAATTGTTCTTTCTATGGTATTCAGCTCCTCCTCGTCTCAATTCAAAGTTCACCAAATACATTTTGTTAGATTTGTCTTCAATTTTCCCTCTGTTGATTTTATAACATGCAGAATTATCTCTTATTTATTTAAAATAAATATTCTGGCCAGGCGTGGGGGCTCACACCTTTAATCCCAGCACTTTGGGAGGCTGAGGTGGGCAGATCACTTGAGGCCAGGAGTTCCAGACTAGCCTGGCCAACATGGTGAAACCCAGTCTCTACTAAAAATACAAAAAATTAGCCAGGCATGGCAGTGCACGCCTGTAGTCCCAGCCACTTGGGAGGCTGAGGCACAAGAATCACTTGAACATGGGAGGCGGAGGTTGCAGTGAGCCGAGATCATGCCACTGCACTCCAGCCTGGGTGACAGAGCAAGCCTCTGTGTCAAAAAAGAAAAAAAAAAAAAAAACTGATTTCAAAAAATAAATTATTTACATAAAATAAATATTCTTTTTACATTAATTCTCTTTTCCATTAGTGTTTAAACAAATATTTCTTACTATTTATTTTTTATTTTCCCTTTGCATGTTTTAGCTGAGATGTTTTCAGTTGCAAGCAAAAGAAAAATTATCTCTAAATCACTTTTAAAAAGAGAAACTTTATTATCCATAAAATAAAAAGTTCAAGGTAGGAAGGCCTCTGGTTAGTTAATGACTCAACAATCTTATATATGCCCATCTTCCCATATGTTCACTTTGTCATTCTCGGTGTGTGAATTCATTCACCCCATGGTCACAAGATGACTATAGCGGTTCCAGGCATCGCGTTGTCAGAAACCAATGTCAACAGGCAGAAAAGGGAGCATTTCTTCCTTATGTTCCTTTGTATCCAGGATGAGAAACTCCTGGGTTGTCTGATATCCCATTCCAAACCCCTTTGCAGGGGTTCTGCAAAGAACCCCTAACATGATTTTGAGGAACCTACAACAGTGACAATGCCTTAGCGTAATGCATTCTAATTTCATTATTTAAAATGATGTGTAAAAGTTGTGCTATCCTTTCAAAAAATGTAGACATATGCTCTCTCTCTCTCTCTCTCTATATATATAAAATCTCTCAAATCCTATATTTTTGCCTCCATTTATATTTATTTATTTAAAATGTAGTCTTGCTCTGTCATCCAGGCTGGAGTGCAGTGGCATGATCTCAGCTCACTGCACCCTCCTCCTCCTGGATTCAAGCAAGTCTCATGCCTCAGCCTCCTGAGTAGCTGAGATTACAGATGCATGCCACCACGCCTGGCTAATTTTTGTAGTAGAGACGGGGTTTCACCATGTTGGCCAGGCTGGTCTCGAACTCCTGACCTCAAGTGATCTGCTTGCCTCGGCCTCTCAAAGTGCTAGGATTATAGGCATGAGTCACTGCGCCCGGCCTATTCATTTTGTTTTAAATAGGTTCACATAAAGTTCATGCAGTATGCTAGATGGCATTCTAGCTGCTGAACGTTGAGCAAAACTGAGAGGCGAAAGTCCCTTCCTTCTCCAAGTCACGTTGTTTATACCAGTGAATGTTAATTTCCTTAATAAGTTTCAAATTAGTGTCTTAACCCTGAAACTCAAATGTTTCATTATACTATTTTTTCCTATATAGGAAATACCTAAACTCTAAGGAAATTCACTCTTTCAGTTGCCTTCCTCCACTTAATCACTAGATGGCACCCAAAGAATCTATTTCCCTCCCATTGACTGGAGATCGAGCATAGCTGAAAAAGCAGCTCTTCATTGTGTAAAAAGCCCAAGGTTTCTTTTTTTTTTTTTTTTTTTTTTTTTTTTTTTGAGACGGCGTCTCGCTCTGTCGCCCAGGTTGGAGTGCAATGGCGTGATTTCAGCTCACTGCAACCTCCGCCTCCTGGGTTCAAGCAAGTCTCCTGCCTCAGCCTCCTGAGTAGCTGGGACTACAGGCACCCGCCACCACGCCCAGCAAATTTGTATACTTTTAATAGAGACGGGGTTTCACCATGTTGGCCAGGATGGTCTCGATCTCTTGACCTTGTGATCCGCCCGCCTCGGCCTCCCAAAGTGCTGGGATTACAGGCGTGAGCCACCGCGCCCAGCCAAAAGCCCAAAGTTTCTGTTCTCTGTTCAATTTCTATTTTTTTATGTGTTATTTGGGGAAAAATGCACATATTTTTTATTATCATTTGGCATTTATAATGCATTTTTTAGTCTTTTTAAGTCCACTACAATTTTGTAAAGCCCTTTCCTTCTCAGTAAGTCAGTTTTCCATTCCTTTATCTTATACAACAATAGTTATTTTCTTATTCTGATACTTACACTGCTCTGCTTCTTTAGAAACATTTGACTCATTCCCTTCTCCTGAGAATTAGTTACCAAGCGTCATTCCTGCATTCCCTGTTCAACATTCTGCCGCCATTGCTTTCAAAGTGTATCCTGAAAAATGCCCCAGTGCGCTTCTGCCTTCCAGCTATTTTGGCGTTTCACAACATTTATATCTCCTTTAGGTGTTTATGCCATAATAAAAATCTAGGGAACCAAAATATGTATGTTTGCTTTCATGAAAAAGGATTTCTCATCTCCCAGACTCTGTTTTCAGAGAGAGAGAAAAGCCCACAATACAGGAAATTATTTTGACTATGAGTCAAATCCCAACTAAGAATTATGAAATTCTTATTTTGTAATATTTTTCCCTCTATATTCTGCACTAAAACTTAAGAAAAACTCTTCTGTCTATATTAGTCAAGGAATAACATATTGACGATTTATTAAAATTATTTATGTACGTATTGTCTTGAAATATATATGTATTTATCTATGTGTGTGTAAGAGAGTGAGTGCATGTGTACTTATATGTGAGTAAACCCAGCCTGAGAAACATAGTGAGAAATTTAAAAATTAGCCAGGCGTGGTGGTGCGCACCTGTAGTCCTAGCTACCGCGGAAGTGCTTGAACCCGGGAGACTGAGGCTGCAGTGAGCCGTGATAGCGCCACTGCACTCCAGCCAGGGCAAACAGAGCAAGACCCTGTCTCAAAAATAAATAAATAAATAAATAAATAAATAAATAAATGTGAGTAAACACACAAACATATATGTAAAACACACGTTACCTTTCCCTTTGTCACCTACACCCTAAGTCACTGCCACTCAATTTAGGAACTGAGCTCTTTGTGATACCTGGCTTTGCAGAACTTGAATCAGGGTCTTTGATCCACTTTCTTAAACCAGTTGTTTTTCTTTCCTAAAGATTATGCTCTGAACTGGAAATTCATCCTTTTTCTATTGTATATGGACTGTAATTAAGGATGTTTCTCACAGACAAAATCTTCCTTCGATACAGATGTTGCTTCTCCTGTGCCTTGTCAATAGCGCAGCCCTGCATGACTGAGGTGGAGGTAGAGTTTCCACACTCATTTATTTGACAAACTCAATAAACTTGACATTTTTGCACCTTTTTATTTATTCGTGTTACCCATTATATCTCGTGGAGACTGAGGGATTGGCTTGCATTCAGATTTTGAACTTGTTCACTTGGTTTCTTCATCTCTCTTCTCCATTTATTAGAGAAGAGATTAGGCAACTAGGGAGGTGACTGTAATGCTCAATTAAGACAAACCCTTTAGAAAGCATAGGTGAAGATTTTCTATAGCGCAACTACAACAGATCCACTGATCTTATGTCTCTTTCTGTAATCAATTAGAAGGAGGATGTCTCCATGACTACAAACTGGAAAATTTATCAGTCAAGAACCTGTTTTCATTTAGAAAATTCTCTAGAATTGTAGAAACTCCTAGTTGGAAGACATGTAGAGTAATATATAGCATTGGTTTTCAACCTCAGTTATGCAACAGGATCCCTAGAGAGTTACAAATTTCTAGGTTCCACCCTAGATTACTGACCCATAATTCCCAAAGATGAGCCCAGGAATTTGGACTTTTCAAAGCAATCTTTCATTTAACTGCAGGCAATCTGACCCTCATTCACGGACTGGCATTTGAAAAAGACAAATCCAGGCTTTTAAATTACCACCCATGGCAAGTTTGAATTTTTGTTTAATTGCCACCATTCTTGGCTAAGTGGTCTTTCAGGGAATGGAGGAAGGAATGAGGTGTTTGTTTGTTTGTTTGTATGTTTGTTCGTTTTAACTCCCCAGCATTTAGCATAGTGCTGGTACTAATATATGCTCAAGAAAGTTTGTTCTTGTTTTGATTGTTATTTATTACACAGGAAAAAAAATTTGTTTATTTTGAAAGATATTATTACTCTAATTTAAGATAAGAAACTGAAGGTTATACAAATCAAATATCTTATTCAAGGTAACAGAGCTGGTAAGTGTTAGAACTAAAATTCAAGTCCAGACCATATTACTTCAAGCCCATGCACCTTAAGAATCTACTTGAATATCTCAAGTGATGGCTGAAATGACTGTTTTCAAAGCCAGGAATTTCTATCATGGGATACTTCTGATAAATAATAGTAACAGTGTGATGATGATGAAACAACTAGTGAGCCACCATTTGTTGAATCCTTATCAAGGCCAGCTGCTACACTTAGCACTTAGCATACGTTGACTCATTTGATCACTATAATAACACTGCAAGTTACATATTATTTTCCTTACTTACCAGACAGGGAAATTGAGGTTCAGAGTGGTTAAACATCTTGCCAAGCTTATACAATTAGTACATAAGGGAGAAAATATTTAAACCCACGACTTTCTGACTCTATAATTTGTCTGTTAACCACTGTCTTGAGCTGCCACTCGTTTGAAAACTGCCCAACAGCGACCCAAAGCCTATATTACCGTAGCCTTTGTCCACTGCTTTTGGTTTTTCTTTTTTTTCTTTTTTTTTTCTTTTTTTTGAAACGGAGTCTGGCTCTGTCGCCCGGGCTGGAGTGCAGTGGCACGATCTCGACTCACTGCAAGCTCCGCCTCCCGGGTTCACGCCATTCTCCTGCCTCAGCCTCCTGAGTAGCTGGGACTGCAGGCACCCACCACCACACCCGGCTAATTTTTTGTATTTTTAGTAGAGATGGGGTTTCACCTTGTTAGCCAGGATGGTCTCGACCTCCTGACCTCGTGATCTGCCCACCTTGGCCTCCCAAAGTGCTGGGATTACAGGCGTGAGCCACCGTGCCCGACCTGCTTTTGGTTTTTCTTAAGGTGCTACAGAATAGAAAACTTAGTTCTCTATGTCAGGTTAACTTTTTGGTTATTTGGGAAAAGAAATAAAGTCTGATCATTTGCAGATTAACATCCAAGTTCCTTCAACAAATCCAGACGGTTGGTTGTGTCCCCATCCCCTCTCATATGGCCTCGTTTGGAGGCCTTCCATGACAGCAGTGCTTTTCTCCCATTGTGCCGGTTGACACCTTGGTCATTCGAATTGTGATCTCTTGAACTGGACCAGACTGCCCAAGGTTAGAAGCAGCAATAGGCCAACTGTGACTCTAGCCTATAGGCAAGAAGTGTTTCTAAATAGGTTGACAAAGAGAATTCATCATTTTAGGGCTGTGATCTGTTTCCTGTCTTTTCTTTTCTTTTCTTTTCTTTTCTTTTTTTTTTTTTTTCAAATAGAGATGGTGTCTTGCTATGTTGCCCAACTTGGTCTCAAACTCCTGGCCTCAAGAGGTTGACCTGCCTCAGCCTCCCAAAATGCTGAAATTGCAAGCATGAGCCTGGCCTGTTTTCTGTTTTAAAAGGTAATATTGGGCTGGGTGCAGTGTCTTATGCCTGTAATATCAACACTTGGGGAGCCCAAGGTGGGAGGATCATTTGAGGCCAGGAGTTTGAGACCAGCCTGGGCAACATAGTGAGACCCTGTCTCTACAAAAATTAAAATTAAAAACTTAGCTGACAGGCAGGGCGCGGTGGCTCACACCTTTAATCCCAGCACTTTGGGAGGCCAAGGCGGGTGGATTGCTTGAGCCCAGGAGTTTGAGACCAGCCTGAGCAACATGGTGAAACCCCATCTCTACTAAAAATACAAAAATTAGCTGGGCGTGGTGGCGCACACCTGTAATCCCAACTACTCGGGTGGCTGAGGCATGGAAATTGCTTGAACCTGGGAGGCAGAGGCTGCAGTGAGCCAAGATCATGCCACTGAACTCCAGTCTGGGCAACAGAGTGAGACCCTGTCTCACAAAAAAAAAAAAAAAAAAATTAGCTGAGCACAGTGGCTTACACCTATAGTCCCAGCTACCTGGGAGGATCCCTTGAGCCAAGGAATTTGAAGCTGCAGTGAGCTATGATTGCCAGTGTACTACAGCCTGGGTGACAAAAGGAGACCCTGTCTCAAAAAAACAAAACAGCCAGGCACAGTGGCTCAGGCCTATAATCCCAGCACTTTGGGAGGCTGAGGCGGGCGGATCACCTGAGGTCAGGAGTTCGAGGCCAGCCTGGCCAACATAGTGAAACCCCATCTCTTCTAAAAATACAAAAAGTAGCCAGGTGTGGTGGCAGGCACCTGTAATCCCAGCTACTCAGGAGGCTGAGGCAGGAGAATCACTTGAACCCAGGAGGCGGAGGTAGCAGTGAGCCGAAATGGTGCCACTGCACTCCAGCCTGGGTGACAGAGCAAGAAACTGTCTCCAAAAAAAAAAAAAAAAGTAATATTATAAAAGAGTTGTTTTATTTTGCTTTTAATTACTTCTACCTTTGTAGTCTAAAGGTAGACTGAAGTAAATCAAGAATTAATATTTGGACTGGGTGTGGTGGCTCACACCCATAATCCCAGAACTTTGGAAGGCTGAAGCTGGCGGATCCCCTGAGGTCAGGAGTTCGAGTCAAAACCAGCCTGGTCAACATGGTGAAATCGTCTCTACTTTAAAGATACAAAAATTAGGGCTGGGCATGGTGGCTCACACCTGTAATCCCAACACTTTGGGAAGCCGAGGTGGGCAGATCACAAGGTCAGGAGTTCAAGACCAGCCTGACCAACATGGAGAAACCCCGTCTCTACTAAAAATACAAAATTAACCAGACGTGGTGGCACATGCCTGTAATCCCAGCTACTGGGGAGGCTGAGGCAGAATTGTTTGAACCCGGGAGGCAGAAGTTGCACTGAGCCAAGATCTTGCCATTGCACTCCAGCCTGGGCAACAAGAGCGAAACTCCATCTCAAAAAAACAAAAACAAAACAAAAACAAAAAAATTATCGGGGCATGGTGGCACATGCCTGTAATCCCAGATACTCTGGAGGCTGAGGCAAGAGAATCACTTGAACCCAGGCGGCGGAGGTTGCAGTGAGCCAACATTGCACCACTGCACTTCAGCCTGGGTGACAGAGTGAGACTCTGTCTCAAAAAAAAAAAAAAATTAATATTTAAAGTGTTTGTGCTCACTTCTTCGCAAGCAGTATTTAGTTCAACCTTAAATGTTTGAACTAGCAAAACAACTAATTTCTTTAAAAGGAGAATACATATTTCACCCAGATGGGCTGTTGATAAGGAATATTTTGGTATATTGGTAGTTATGTGATAGATTAGAAACCTGGTTTTATTCTGATATCCATCTGTACAGAAAAATGCCAGAATAGCCAACTAATATAAATTCTATTATTTCATGTTAAATTTTATTGAGTTCTCTTTATTTCTCTCTCTCTCTTTTTTTTTTTTTTTTTTTTTTTGGAGACCGAGTCTCGCTCTGTCGCCCAGGCTGGAGTGCAGTAGAATGATCTCAGCTCACTGCAAGCTCCGCCTTCCGGGTTCACGCCATTCTCCTGCCTCAGCCTCCCGAGTAGCTGGGACTACAGGCGCCCGCCACTGCGCCCAGCTAATTTTTTGTATTTTTAGTAGAGACGGGGTTTCACCGTGGTCTCGATCTCCTGACCTCGTGATCCGCCCGCCTCTGCCTCCCAAAGTGCTGGGATTACAGGCGTGAGCCACCGCGCCCGGCCTGAGTTCTCTTTATTTCTCAAAGATAAATTCATTAATGTCCACATTCCATGGTTTTTATTTTTAAGTGGTAAATTGCTGTCCAGGCAATTTCCCTCTGTTCATGTGAATTCTCTTAATTAAAAATGTTTGTATTTTGGCCCAGCGTGGTGGTTCACGCCTGTAATCCCAGCACTTTGGGAGGCCGAGGCGGGCAGATCATGAGGTCAGGATATCGAGACCTTCCTGGCTAACACGGTGAAACCCCATCTGTACTAAAAATACAAAAAATTAGCCGGGCGGATGCCTGTAGGCCCAGCTACTCGGGAGGCTGAGGCAGGAGAATGGTGGGAACCCAGGAGGCAGAGCTTGCAATGAGCCGAGATCGCACCACTGCACTCCAGCCTGGGCGACAGAGCGAGACTCCGTCTCAAAAAAAAAAAAAAAAAAAAAAATTGTATTTTATATGTTCTGACTAATGAAAGATAAATTAAAAAGAAAAAAGATTTGTATTTTATATTATAGAAGAAAAAATATCTTTATCAGACATAATAATGTAGTCTTTCTTTTGAAAGTATTAGCTTCAGCCGGGCGTGGTGGCTTCACCCCCTATAATCACAGCACTTTGGGAGGCCAAGGCAGGCGGATCACCTGAGGTCAGGAGTTGGAGACCAGCCGTGGTCAACGTGATGAAACCCCCATCTCTACTAAAAATACAAAAAATCAGCCGGACGTGGTGGCAGTCGCCTGTAATCCCAGCTACTGGAGAGGCTGAGGCAGGAGAATCGCTTGAGCCTGGGAGGTAGAGGTTGCAGTGAGCCAAGATTGCGCCATTGCACTCCAGCCTGGGCAACAGGAGAGAAGCTCCGTCTCAAAAAAAATAAAAATAAAAAAGAAAGAAAGAAAAGAAAAGAAAGTATGAGCTTCATTATTTTAAAATTATATGAAATTGCCTCAAATTGCTTTAATATTCATGTTATTAATCATGAAGAAATAGTTCATCGCTAAACACAAATGAAGTCATTTTGGGAAACTGGTGAGATATTGAGTGGCGTAAGATACCGTGACATGATCCCATTTCAAGATAATCAGAAGGGTTGGATGTACAGAACCAATCTGCCCCGATTACCTTTTCGTGAGGACTGCCACCAAACAATGAGAAGAATATGTCCAGTAATGTGAACAGTGAAGAAAACATACTTAGTGGGAGTGTCTCCATATCTTATCTAAGTAATATCTAATATCTCATCTAATATCACTAAATAAAAAATCTCTAAATTACTAATATATCAAAAAAATTACTAACATAAAATCTCCAGAGTTTCTAGAACTTAATTGGGAATTAAGGATCAGTGGCTCAGATTCTGGCAAGTCTTCTTTTTATCTGATGTTTGAATTTAAAATTTGTTTTCAATTTATTTAAAACGCATTTTTGGGTCAGGCATGGTGGCTCACGCCTGTAATCCCAGCACTTTGGGAGGACAAGGCGGCCGGATCACTTGAGGTCAGGAGTTCGAGACCACCCTTGCCAACGTGATGAAACCCAGTTTCTACTAAAAATACAAAAAAAAAAATTAGCCGGGCGAGGTGACAGGCACCTGTAATCCCAGCTACTCGGGAGGCTGAGGCAAGAGAATCGCTTGAACCTGGGAGGTGGAAGTTGCAGTGAGTTGAGATGGCACCATTGCACTCCAGCCTGGGCGACAAGAGCAAAGCTCCACCTCAAAAAAAAAAGCATTTTTGTACAAGACACTCCAGGCCTTTGGTCATTTCCTAACCCCTGCTGGTGGGTGGCTTTTGAGTTACCACCTCAACATCTAGTTTTTCAATTTTTTTTTTCTAACAATATCCAAAGGAATTCAATCCACTTCTAATTTGTACCTTTGACCCAATACATGCTGGAATGGGCCCTGCCTGATCAACATTTCCCAGCACCAATTCACCCCCCTCTCAACGGAGTGACTAGTCCAGGGAGAAGCATGTGACTCAAAAAGAGCTGGTGAGAACGAGTATATTCCAGCGCTTATGTGGGAATCACAGTCTACTCAAGAGCCGTGAGGTGGAAGTTCCTGAAGGGTAGAGCCTCTAGGAGGCACCATGTGGTCCAAAGCCAAAGCCAATGCTTCAGAAAACTTGAGAGAGAACTAGAGAGAAATTTGAACAATGGTCATATTTATCAAGGTCTGGGACCAAGCTCTACTTCTGCCTCTACCTCTGGACTCCTAAATTATGTGACCGAATAAACCCATTTATTATTTAAGTCCCCTTGATTCAGGTTTCCTATCACTTAAGAATAACTCAACTTTTCTGAGCCTCAGTTTTCATTTGTAAAGAGTTGTTAATATTACCCACCTCACCAGGTATTTTCACTGATTAAGTCAGATAACATTTGTAAAGTGCATGGTATGTGCTGAGCAATGAGCAACTATTTACTCCTGCTTCCTTTTCTTTTCCTCATATCCTCTTACAAACTTCTGTGTAGTGATGAGTCGACCAATGCTCCATCTATCCAGGAAGTTTTCAGAGAAGGGAGTGGTGTAGGATAAGAGCTGAGGCCATGATCCTGCAGGAGAGCCACAGTCCCCAGTGACTCTCCTGAGACCTGACTGGAACCTAGTCCTTTTTCCAAGGGGCTTTAGCCTTCAGTCATGTTGTTATGTATCTGGCAGAAAAACCCAGACAGCTCTTCAGGGTAAGTGGTCAAACCACTGGCTAAAGAGACTAGATTTTTCTAATAAGCGCATTGCAGAGAGGCAACCTTTAAACACGAATAGATATTCTGTTTTCCTAGATATAAAGCTTATGCAAGACAATAAATCTTGAGTGCAGATATTTAAAGATGAGTCTTGTTTTTGATGAGAAAAATTTTAAGGAATTACAAATCAAGAAGATGTTCAACCTAAACTATGATAAACTGTTCCATTTAACTGTGAGGTATGTTTGTTGTTGTTGTTATTTGGTCACACAATTTTGGAAGAGGAGCTTGTTCAAACCCTTATATAATAGACGAGTAGACCAAGGCCCGGAAGGGTGATGTGGCTTGTTCAAACCCCTCCGCCAGCCGAGGCAGAGCCAGGGCTGCTGACTCACAGTCTAGTGTTCTTTAAATAGATTGTGCTCCATCCCAGCCTCTGCTTAACAGACTCCATTTCACTTTCCATTACAAACCAAGTGTCTGACAGACACATAAACACCCATCAAGTCTAACAAGCATAGCCAGTTTTCCCAAAGGTAGCACAGTTGTCATCTGTGAGTCAGCATTAGGCCCCATGGACACATTTCCTTATGGTGCACAGGTTCCCAGCCCAGCAAGTCATGTAACAGGGCACAGCTGCCATGTAGAACAGGGTTTTACAACCTCAGCACTCTTGAAATTTTGGTGAAACAATTATTCAACAGCAGAGGCAAAGTGGAGCGAAAAGGGGGTGCATTATAAAATGTTTAGCAGCATCCCTGGCTTTGACCCACTAGATACCAGCAGCAGCTTTCCAGTTTTGACAACTAAAAATGTCTCCAGATATCCTAGAGGAGGAGAGCAAAATCAGCCTTTTGAGAACCATTGCTTTAGAGAAAAGTATGTTTTCAATGGATAACCCTTAAACTATTTTCTCCCACACTGCAGTGCTAAATGCAAGGAGAAGAAAAATATCACATAAGATGTCAAGTCAGCTTGGGATCTGGTACATTTTTTCATGCAAATTATACTACATTTTTATTTGACTCCAATATTTTCCATTTCCATCAGTAAATACTTCTTCTGCCTGAAAATCTTACTGTCATTGTTAAATTTTCTTTAAACTCCTAAGTATGTTGGAAGAGCAGACAGTCTTAATTTCTTTCCATGATGGTATTTTAGGTTGATAGCAACGACTACACCTGGAAGGGCCTGATACTTTAATTACCACGGCAGTAATGAAGTATACATTAAATAAGAAAAAAACTTAACATTGGAAGACAACCCCAATAATTCAAAGGAACAACAACACGGATTCCATGGAAAGGGAGGGATTGAAAACTGCGCAAACAGACTATACACCCTTCAAATTCCTGGTCATTGGACATCCTTACTGAAGGAGCACATGTTTTCTTTCTTTCTTTTCTTTTTTTTTTTTTTTTTTGAGATGGAGTCTCACTGTGTTGCCCAGGCTGGAGTGCAATGGCTCGATCTCAGCTCACTGCAATCTCCACCTCCCGGGTTCAAGCAATTCTCCTACCTCAGCCTCCTGAGTAGCTGGGATTACAGGTGTGTGCCACCATGCCAGGCTAATTTTTTATTTTTAGTAATGATGGGGTTTCACCATTTTGGTCAGGCTGGTCTTGAACTCCTGACCTCGTGATCCTCCCACCTCGGCCTCCCAAAGTACTGGGATTACAGGCGTGAGCCACCGTACCAAGCCAGAGCCCATGTTTTCACTCCCAAGAGTCTCTGCTGAGCTCTACAATGCTGTGGACTCACAGTTCCAATGCAGAAGCTGAGATTAGTGGCAGAAGAAAAGTACAACCAAACGATGCAGAAATATGGAAAAGAGAAACATGAGAAGAAGTGGAAGAAGAAAATACAAATGAGAGGAAGGTAGGTGTAAAGTAAAACCTGCTAGAGAACTGTAGTCATGACCCTGGAAAAAAATATTTTTAAAAAATTAAATTTTTCTCAGCATGGATTATTTTTGTGGAACTTACTTAAAATGTTTCTTTTTTAGAAAGTTTGCAGCAAAACAGCAATTTCTTTTCTATTATTTAGAATACTTAACTATGTCAAATTTACATTATTAAATCTGACAGAATAAGAAATAATACCAAATACTGCATCAATCCTACATAATCAGTCCTTCTGAATATCATAATGTTCCTGCTGCTATTCCAAGCTGTTCTTGGAGATATTGCAGCCCCACAGTATACAAAAGGTTTCTTTTTTTCCTTCATGATTGTCTAGGACGACACATTCTTATATTTCATTTTTAATCATCTAAAGCTTTTCAGATATTCCAAAGTACGCCTTCAATAGTACAATAAATGAGATCCAAGATTTCTAAGAGCCTTATGTTTCTTTCTTAGTGTGGTTGATAATATGCTGTTTCTGCCTCTTATTGGGTACCAGATGTGGAGCAGATAACATAAGAAGAGGAAAATAAGAAGGCTATTCATAGGAGGGCCAGATTCATATGAGAGTGAAAATAATTTTGCCAAACCAGGAAACCTCTTTCTTTAAAAAGTATATCCATTCAAGTGCTGAGATATGGTAATTTAGAATGATTTTCACCTTGGCCCAGAAATCTTGGGTAGAAACAGCACTATTAAAAAAGTATTGAGTGGCAATTCTTGGTAGGGAGAGAGGAGAGCAGAGAAACAAAGAAACAAACAAACTCTCATCTCAAAAAATTATCTGGAATTACAGATTAGATTATAAAGATGCTCTCACACTTGCAGAGTTGTCAGATTAAGGATTTTTTTAAAAGAAAACTCCAGATTACATTTTTCTGCATAAATAATTATTTATACTAATAAGAGCAAGATAGTAGAGAATATAAGTACTTTTATTCTAATTATTTATAAGTAAAAGAGTATCTCAATAGTTCCCAAACGTGAACACAATTAAATCAATTTAGTACTCTCCTGTAGCTCCTAATTCAGTAATTCTGAGATGAGGTTTGAAACCCAGTCCTTTTTTAATATCCTTAGATAATTCTGATGTTTTGTTGGGATTAGAAGCTACTCAAGAATTCAAGCTAAGTGTCAGTTTTTTTAAATACCCACACATTATATTAGAACTATATTCGAAGTGGTCGGGCTTGGGACCACTTTAGGAGGCCAAGGTGAGTGGATCACCTGAAGTCAGGAGTTCAAGACCAGCCTGGCCAATATGGTGAAACCCCATCTCTACTAAAAATACAAAAATGAGCTAGGCGTGGTTGTGGGCGCCTGTAATCCCAGCTACCTGGAAGCCTGAGACAGGAGAATCACTTGAACCCAGGAGGCGGAGGGAGGTTGTGGAGATCATGCCACTGCACTCCAGCCTGGATGACAATGAGACTCTGTCTCAAAAAAAAAAAAAAAAAAAAAAAAAAAAAAGAACTGTATTCAAAGTGACCATATCTCTCAATATACCCATTTTATCCACAGCAAAGCCATATGTGCTCCTGCTCCATGTGTTGCTGACTTTTTGGGGATCATATAGCTCTTTGCTGATCTGATTAAAACTGTGGATCATCACTCTGGAAAAATACACATATACAGGTAAAATTTTTGTGTACAATTTTATAGTGTCTATAAATTGCTGAAACCCATCTAGGGAGAAAAACCCCTATTTGAATGATTGCCCCTGTGGTTTGTGAGAATTCATAGTCAGCAATTCTCCTGAAGGTTTAGCACCTAAAGATAGCTTATGTGTTTTCTGAAAGGATGTTACAAGAATTAAGAGACCAGGTATAAGAAACAGCCAGGCGGCTGGGAGCGGTGGCTCACACCTATAATCCCAGTACTTTGGGAGGCCTAGGTGGGCGGATCACCTGAGGTCAGGAGTTCAGGACCAGCCTGACCAACATGAAGAAACCCTGTCTCTACTAAAAATACAAAAATTAGCTGGGCGTGATGGTACGCACCTGTAATCCCAGCTAGTTGGGATGCTGAGGCAGGAGAATCACTTGAACCTCGAGGTGGAGGCTGCAATGAGCAGAGATTGTGCCACTGCACTCCAGCCTGGGCAACAGAGTGAGACTCCATCAAAGAAAGGAAGGAAGGAAGGAAGGGAAGGAAGGGAAGGAAGGGAAGAAGCCAGGAAAGTCATAGGCAGTAATCAAGAAAGAAAAAGAAAGAAGGGCAGGGCAGGGCAGGGCGAGAGAAAGGAAGGGAAGGGAAGGGAAGGGAGAGAGAAAGGAAGGGAGGGAGGGAGGGAGGGAAGAGCGAGCCAGGAAAGCCATAGGCAGTAATCCAGATTATTGCATTAGTCTCTTAAGTGGTCTCTCCACTCCACTATATCTCACCAACCCTTCAAGGTAACCCTATTGGTCAAAGCCATGCAGGCCCAGACCTCTGCCTGGTTCCAGCCTCAATAGTTACTGCCCTGCAAGTTAGAGTCACCCAGGAAGCTCTTAAAAATACAGATAGTCCTTGACTTACAATGGTTATAGTGGAGATTTTTCGACCTTACCCTGGGTTTATCAGCATGTAATCGCATTATAATCGAGGAGCATCTGGAGTTAAGATTATTCAACTTGAGAATTTTTTTATTTGATGATGGGTTGACCAGGATGTTTGCCAGGATCCCATTTATTAGTCTGTTTTCACACTGCTGATAAAGACATATCCAAGACTGAGTATGTCTATTAACAAAAGAAAGAGGTTTGGCCGGGCATGGTGGCTCATGCCTCTAATCCCAGCACTTTGGGAGGCCGAGGAGGGTAGATCACGAGGTCAGGAGTTCAAGACCAGCCTGGCCAAGATGGTGAAACCCCATCTCTACTAAAAATACAAAAATCACCCATGCATGGTGGCAGGCTCCTGTAATCCCAGCTACTCAGGAGGCTGAGGCAGGAGAATTGCTTGAACCCAGGAGGCGGAGGCTGCAGTGAGCCGAGATCCCGCCACTGCACTCCAGCCTGGGTGACAGAGCAAGGCTCCTTCTCAAAAAAATTAAAAAAAAAAGAAAGAGGTTTAATGGACTTACAGTTCCATGTAGCTGGGAAGGCCTCACAATCATGGCTGAAGGCAAAGAGGAGCAGTCACATCTTACATGGATGGCAGCACGCAAAGAGAGAGAGCTTGTGCAGAGGAACTCCTCTTTATAAAACTATCAGAGACTTATTCACTATCACGAGAACAGCACAGGAAAGACTTGCCCCCACGATTCATTTACCTCCCACTGGGTCCCTCCCACCACACATGGGAATTCAAGATGAGATTTGGGTGGGGACACAACCAAACCATATCATCCACCTATCTAGGAAGGCAATAGTCAGTAGCTGGAGGAGGAAATTAAAGTTTGGTTCGGTATTCAAACTCTTCCCTTTTAGATTATTCTTCTACAACTTAGTTTTGGAGGATACCATTTCTTTTTCCTAGCATCTAAAGGAAGTTAGAAATACCATCGTCTGTTCCTTCATAAAAATTATTTAAGTGACTGAATGAGTAAATAGGTTTTATCTCAGTCTGTGGAACTTGGGCCTGCAGGCCTACAGTTCTAAACATGTAAGGTGTGTTAGGGGCATATACTCCCAACCACATTTGTTCAGAAGTCTCTCTAAAAAAACAAATCAATAGGTGTTACTATCACATCTGGGATTAAGTTTAAAAAAGAGTTAGGATGGTTAATTTTGTATTAATGATATCATTTTGGACATATTTATCTTGAAGTAAATAATAGTAAAGTTCTTTTATTGAACACCCTCTATGTGCCATGTTCTGTTCCAAATACTTGCAATGTATTATTAATAATGTATTTATTCCTCACAACACTAAAAAGAAGATGCTATTATTATCCCCACTTTACAGGTGAGGAAACTTAAGCACAAAGAGATTGTATAACTTCCCCAAAGTAACATAGCTAATTTATTGTATTTTATTAATTAATTTATTTTATTAATCAATTTATCTGTAGAGATGGAGTCTCACTGTATTGCCCAGGCTGGTCTTGAACCCTTGGGCTCAAGCAATCCTCCTGCCTCAGCCTCCCAAAGTGCTGGGATTATGGGCATGTGACATCACACTCAACCTAAAACTTTTTCACCAAACTTTGAAGTCTCTTTTTGTTTTTAATATGCTACACTTTTTTTGTTTGCTTTTTGTTTGTTTGTTTGTTTTTTGAGACAAAGTGAAGCCTCACTCTATTGCCCAGGCTGGAGTACAGTGACTTGATCTCAGCTCACTACAACCTTCCCTTCCTGGTTTCAAGCAATTCTCCTGCCTCAGCCTCCTAGGTAGCTTTACAGATGAGGAAACTTAAGCACAAAGAGATTGTATAACTTCCATGCCTGGCTAATTTTTGTATTTTTAGTAGAGACAGGGTTTCACCATGTTGGCCTGGCTGGTCTCCAGCTTCTGACCTCAAATGATTCACCCACCTCAGCCTCCCAAAGTGCTGGGATTATAGGCATGAGCCAGCACGCCTGGCATATATGCTGTAATTTTGAATAAGAATGTCAATCAGACCAATATTTTTCCTCTAAATGAAGTAAATTTTATCTCTGAGATGTTTTCTATCCGTTTAATTTTTCATGGAAATGCTTCTGAATAGTAGTATTCCCAATTTTATCAATCTAACTGAAGATCTAAAAATAATTAAATGGAAAACAAATGGATGGAAGCAAAACAAAAGGATGAGTATCTTTGCATAGATACTGCTTCTATTTGCAGGCCAGGTGCAGTGGCTCACGCCTATAATCCCAGCACTTTGGGAGGCCGAGGTGGGTGAATCATTTGAGGTCAGAAGCTGGAGACCAGCCAGGCCAACATGGTGAAATCCTGTCTCTACTACAAATACAAAAATTAGCCAGGCATGGAAGTTATACAATCTCTTTGTGCTTAAGTTTCCTCATCTGCAAAGCTACCCAGGCTGGAGTACAGTGGTGTGATCTCAGCTCACTGCAACCTCTGCCTTCCAGGCTCAAGTGATCCTCCTGCTGGGATTACAGGTCGGCACAACTATGCCACGCTAATTTTTGTATTTTTGGTAGAGGTGGGTTTTTGCCATGTTGCCCAGGCTGGTCTTCAACTCCTGACCTCACGTGATCCGCCTGCCTCGGCCTCCCAAAGTGCTGGGGTTACAGATGTGAGCCACCCATGGCTGGCTGATGTTTCATTTTTTTTTAATAACTCAGGAACTTATGGCTCATATAATTAAAATAAGGAAGAGTAAATTTGCACATTTTCTCAGTTCAATTAAAATTAAGATCTCTGTGATGTCTCTTATCTTCAGTTGTTTTATATGTGTTTCCTCAACCCATTTTTATGAATTAAAACTGAACCTTTGTTAAACATCTGACACTTGGAATACTCCCTGAAATTGAATTTCTTTTTGACACTTGGAATACACCCTGAAATTAAATTTCTTTTGGGGGTTTTCCATTATTTCTTCTTAAGGCAAACTTTTGGCTACACATAAGCACTCAGCTTTCATGCCGCTCCCTTTTGGAAGATGAAGTATTATACATACTCCCTGTCTTTAAAAATGGTAATAGCAATAATATAAACAACAGCTCCCACCATGTGACATCAGGAAGGAATTGTTCCTCCCAGTTCAGTGATTACATTGTGCATATGGGGGAACAGCCCTTGAAAATGGCTCATAATGGTTCCATTTTGTCCTTGGATTGCAATATATTGTTGGTCATAAAACCAACATGTTCTGCCAAAAACAAAACTGCAAATTGAGACTGGACAGGGATTGCCATCCAATCTGTCACTGTTTATAGTTAACACTATTAGTTTTAGTCTATAACCAAGGCTGAGACTATTAGGCTTCTGACAGGCTGAATACATATTTGCTTGGTAATTATACTTTAGGATGTACACCAGCCACGTGGTATTTTTATTCAATGTACATTGTTTAATAAATAGAGATAACTGCCAGGCCTGTTAGCTCATGCCTGTAATCCCAGCACTTTGGGAGGCTGAGGCGGGCAGATCACCTGAGATCGGGAGTTCCAGACCAGCCTGACCAACATGGAGAAACTCCATCTCTACTAAAAATAAAAAATCAGCCAGGTGTGGTGGCACATGCCTATAATCCCAGCTACTCGGGAGGCTGAGGCAGGAGAATCACTTGAACCTGGGAGGCAGAGGTTGTGGTGAACCGAGATTGTGCCATTGTACTCCAGCCTGGGCAACAAGAGTGAAACTACACCACAAAAATAAATAAATAAAATAAATAAATAAATAAATAAATAAATAAATGGAGATAACTAAAATTGTATAACATCTGACATACCAATGGTCTACATAGCAGCAACTTTTCAAGGTTCTTTTTTGGGAAGTTAACTGACATTACTTATTAAGTATTTAAGGTTGTAAAATATAACAACAAAGGCTAGCATTTATGCAGCACTTTCTAATTTAGAGTCTTCCTATGCAGCTAATTATTTGAGTTTCACACTAATGCTTTGAGATAGGCACAAATCTTTCAGTGCCTATTCAGGAAGAAAGAAAGTCAAGAGTTGGAGCCAAGTAAATAAATAAATGTGGACACCCAAGTACCAGTTTAAAATAAGCCTAGGCCAAGTTGTTTATCCTGAGTCCTCAAAGCTCAGAAATGTACGGTGCTTTGAGGTCTTTCTAGAATTGAAGATCAGTAAAGTTAAGCCTGAAGACCAACTTGTGATATGCTGGCATTGACCTCTGAATATCAGGTTTTAAAATTGTATTTATCAGGAAGGGAGGGAAGGAGGGAGGGAAGGAGGGAGGGAGGAAGGAAGGGAGGGAGGGAGGGAAGAAGAAAGAGAGGGAGGAAGGGAGGGCAGGCTGGTTCTAGGAAGGAAGGAAGCAAGGAAGGGAGGGAGGGAGGGAGGGAAGGAAGGGTGGACTCTTCGTTGCCTGTAAAATAAAATTTTTCTAAGCACCATGCACCTTGCATTCTAAAAGGCTTGATCTTGTTTTCAAGACTTTTAGTGAAATTCTGAGTTGCGAAAACGGTTTATTCCCCTTTTCTGCCTCTCAGACCAGGAACCCTAGTTTCCTTATCTACAGAATTAGATGTATGCATGTGTGTGCATACACACACACACACACGTGTAACACATTTCAATATTACTATAAGAAATAACTGAGACAACCTATTTTTAAAAAGGTCTCTTTCCTTGTTTTGTTTTTTGATGTGTACATTTTAAGACTATTCAAACTGAAATGTCTGTGTATTGTTTTGGCAACAGGAACCTTATTATAGAATTATACTGAACTAGGAAAAAATGATTTTGACCCAACTCTGCCCTGGACCATTGTCCACCTGCCATGTGTCTCCTAGACCAAGGAACAGCTCTTTATATCAGGGGCCAAATGGCTCAACACTTGCCTACCCTACGGAGTAATACTTTTTCAGCTTTTCTGTTTTAAATATGACCTATATGTGTCTCTGATTTTTAAATTTTGTGAATAAGGGCCTAAGCCAAAGAATATTGTGTGTTTGTTAACTGTTTCTATAATATGTAAGCCAAGTTCCAGTGAGATACTATCTATCAGAAGCTTAGCCAGGTTGGATGTTTTCAAATTATGATGATTAAGAGACAAAGCATTTTATTATCTGAATTCCTTGGATAAATGGTAGTACCTTTGGATGAGGCAACAATATCCATAATGTTTCTATTACTAAACTGTTCTTAGTTCATCTATTTGTATTGACTTCAGCATTCTGTAATTAACTTCCTCTGAAAACACAGTAGCATTTATATTTACAAAAGTAGCAACTGTAGCTAACATTGTATGGGGTAGTTAGTAAGTATTGGGCACTGTTATAAATAATTTATATGAATTAATTCATTCATCCTCACAACCATGCTGTTATTCCTGTTTTACAGAAAAGAAAACTGAAGCTCAGAGCAATTAAGCAATCAAAGTCTTACTACTATATTTACATTTTTTCCTGGGATTAATTCACTGTTGAAAATTTAAAACTATTAGCTATGTATATTTTTGTCAGGAAGACAATTATCATTCCTATTCTTATCCCAGACCAAGATGGCAATTTTGTTCAAGAGTAGTTTGCAAACTCATAGCTGTTGTTTAATCCTTTTAGAAAGCCTCCCTTGTTACTCAATTTACACAGTTTCATTAAAATAAGATGTAGATAACCAAATCTAACTTATTGGGGGTGGGGAGCCTCTAGTGCATTAAAACCATTATATACAATTAACTAGTAGGTTAAATTTTGGACAAACAATCCTCAGATACACTATATGGCAAAACAAAAGTAGTAGTTTTAAGCAGAAGTCATTGTACAATATTAAATACATATCAATACCAAGTCCCTAAGATAAGGAAATAGGAAAGAGGAAAAGTTCTAGGTTTTGTTTTGTTTTTTGGGTTTTTTTGTTTTGTTTTGTTTTGTTTTGTTTTTGAGACAAAGCCTTGCTCTGTCTCCCAGGCTCACTGCAACCTCTGCCTCCTGGGTTTAAGCTCCCAAGTAGCTGGGATTACAAGTGCACTCCACGACACCCAGCTAAATTTTTTTTTTTTTTTTTAGTAGAGACAGAGTTTCACCATGTTGGCCAGGCTGGTCTGGAATCCCTGACATCAAGTGATCCCCCCTGACCTTGGCCTCCCACAGTGCTGGGGTTACAGAGGTGAGCCACTGCGCCCAGCCTTGTTTTGTTTTTAACTGTCAGTTCTTTAGCACTTATCTAACCAATCCTTGACTGTGTTTCTCAAAGACAATTGACAACAAGGAGATATGCAGGACTCTTAACACCAGCTGAAGCAAATGACTTCTACAGCGTGAAGGGCCCATCTTTATTTATCTTCCCAGTAGGAAACATTCAGTGGATCATAAGAATTAAAAAATTAGTGCTATCATTCAATTTTTTAAAATAATTTATATCTGTGGCTGGGCGCAGTGGCTTAGGCCTGTACTCCCAGCACTTTGGGAGGCAGAGGCGGGCGGATCACTTGAGCTCAGGAGTTCGAGTCCAGCCTGGCCAACATGGTGAAACGCTGTCTCTACTAAAAATACAAAAATTAGCCAGGCGTGCTGGTGCACTCCTGTAATCCCAGCTATTTGAGAGGCTGAGGCAAGAGAATGGCTTGAACCCAGGAGGCAGAGGTTGCAGTGAGCACAGATTGTGCCACTGCACTCCAGCCTGGGTGACAGAGACTCTGTCTCAAAAAATAACAATAATAATAATAGTAATAATTTAGATCTGTAAAATGGTTCTATTTTTCCCAAGTTGAAAATAAAAGATTATTTTCTGTTCGTCTTTTCTTTATAAAAATGTTTTGTGGCCTGGTACAGTGGCTCGTGCCTGTAATCCCATCACTTTGGGAGGCCAAGGTGGGAGGATTATTTGAGCCCAGGAGTTTGAGACCAGCCTGGGCAACATGGTAAAACCCTGTCTCTATAAAAAAAAATTTTTTTTTAAGTTAATGTTCTTGTATAAAAGTTAGAAAAATGAACAGTCTTATCTTAAAATCTTCTCCCTCTCCTTCTCCTCACTCTGCCTCCCACTTCCCCTCTCCCTCTGCTGCTTCTTTTTTCTTTCTTCTTTCTTCTTCAACTTCCGGGCTCAAGCAATCCTTCCACTTAGGCCTCCTGAGTAACTAGGAATACAGACACAAGCCACTGTGCCCGGAACTAAAATCTTCTTAATGAATAGGTGCTTCTTAAGGGTAAAGTATAGTTTCACAAAACTCACAAAATGATTTCAAGTAGCATGTAATCTCACATTTTTTTATAAACTGCCCTTATAATGATACCTCGAACCAGCATCTCTGAAAACTTCAAAGCTATTCCTATATCATTACATCTTTATCCCCAAAAAACCTCTGGGAGAATGCAGACAAGCTGTTATTACACCCATTCTACAGACAGGACAACTAAGATCCAGACTGCTTTGTATCACCTAGTGAACTAGTAGGGTCATAGAATTTTCACATCCTACGTTCATTGTGAAGCCACATGTCATGTACCTCTAGAATTAAAAGTGTTCTATTTTTGAATCAAGGCTTTGTAAAATATCAGGTTGTTTAATCCTAATTGATCTCAGTCAGCTCTTTCTTTAGGTCCTCACTATTTGCATATTCTAATTAACTCTGCTCTCTATTTTAGCAAATGTATATATACTTTTATTTTCACGATGATACTATAATGCTTGTCTCTTTTAAAATGAGTATGTAGGGCCAGGCGCAGTGGCTCACGCCTGTAATCCCAGCCCTTTGGGAGGCCACGGTGGGTGGGTCACCTGAGGTCAGGAGTTCAAGACCAGCATGGCCAACGTGATGAAACCCTGTCTCTACTAAAAATACAAAAAAAATTAGCCGAGCATAGTGGCAGGTGCCTATAACCCCAGCTACTCGGAGGGCTGAGGCAGGAGAATGGCTTGAACCCGGGAGGCAGAGGTTGCAGTGAGCCGAGAACGTGCCATTGCACTCCAGCCTGGATGACAAGAGTGAAACTCTGTATCAAAAATAAATGAATAAATAAAAATAAAATAATAAAACAAAGTGAATATCTATTTATTGTAACAATTTTAGAAAAATATTAAAAATAAAAATCACCTATTATCCCATCACTCAGAGATGTCTACCGGTGACACTTCGTAAACATCCAACATCTATCCATTTATTTTTCTACATAGTATATATACATATATGTATACATATATGTGTATATATGTATATGTGTGTGTGTATATATGTATATATACATATATATATATATGTATATATATTTAGAGAGAGAGAGAGAAATTTTTTGTTTTGTTTTAGAAACAGGGTCTTGCTCCATCCCCCAGACTGGAGTGTAGTGGCACAATCATAGCTCCCTGCAGCCTTGACATCCTGGGCTCAGCAGTCCTCCTGCCTCAGCCTCCTGAGCAGCTGGTACTATAGGTGTGCCCCACCACACCTGGATAATTTTTTTAAATTTTTTGTAGAGACAGGGTCTCACTATGCTGCCCAGACTAGTCTTGAACTCCCGGGCTCAAGTGATTCTCCCGCCTCCTCCCAAAGTGCTGGGATTACAGGCATGAGCCACCATGCCCAGCCTCATTTTATATGTTTTACTTCACTAATATGTGCTGAACATCTTTCCATGTTATTAATATGCCTTACAACCTTTCTTCTGGTAAATGTTATTGAAGTATAGCAGACATGCAGAAAAGTAAACAATCATTAGTGTAGAGCTTGACAAACACTCACAAAGTGAACATCCCCATGTATCAGCCTGAGACCAAGAAATGGAATACCCGCAGAACTCCAGAAGCCCTCTTTGCCTACCTCCCGTCAGGAGGCCCTCCCAAAGTTAACCACTAGTTATTTTTGCCTGGTTTTGAGCCCTATACAAATGACATGTAGTATATACTCTTTTGTGCGTGGCTTATTTTGTTCAACATTGAGTTTATTAGGTTCATTCATGCACAAATTCTTATTAATGGCTGCATAGTCTACTATATAGTTAGTACAATTAAATCAAGCTCAAAAGGAAAAAGTTCTCTTTTATGGAACATTTAAGCTATTTTGCATTGTTCATTATCATAAACAATGCTATAAATATCCTTATTGTTTTGTTCACATTCTTGTATATTCCATAGGATAAGTTCACAGAAATTGAAATGTTGGTTGTAACGACAGTTAAAGCTCTTTTTTTCTTTTCTTTCTTTTTTTTTTTTTTTTGACAGGGCCTCACTCTGTCACGCAGGCTGGAGTACAGTGGCACAATCAGTGCTCACTGCAGCCTCGACCTCCCAGGCTCAAGTGATCCTCCTGCCTCAGCCCTCAGAGTAGCTAGGAATACAGGCCTGTGCCATCATGCTCAGCTAATTTTTTTGTATTTTTTTTAGTAGAGATGGGGTTTCACCATGTTGCCCAGGCTGATCTTGAATTTCTGGACTCAAGCGATCCTCCCACCTTGGCCTCCCAAAAGTGCTAGCATTACAGGTGTGAGCCACCTCGCCCTGCCATGTTAAAGCTTTTGATGAATATTACCAGATTACTCTTCAGAGTGGTGAAAATATATTTACACCAGTAGCATGTGAGTGTGAGTGGCTGTTTTCCCAGTATCTTCTCCATCAACACATATTACAATTTTCCTTACTCCTTATGGTTGCTGGTGGTTTCTAGTCAGAACTTATTATAGCTATTAATAGCAATTTACTCAATTCAAATCTTGAATTATTTCAGAGAGAGAAGGACCAGTTTTTATTTTTTTAAAGTAAGTTTATTTTTATATGAGAGTTGTATGCACTGGATTTTGTTTAGTATATTACTCCTCAGTTAGTAACTTTTCTTAAGTAATAGCAGACATCATGATACAGGATTCCTTCAGTATGTACAGACTGATCTACCTAAATAGTTTACTTCTCAAATGTTTACTGTTCCAGGGTCTGAAATGAAATATAAATACGATGTTCTTGGCCGGGTGTGTTCTACTCAGGAGGCTGAGGCAAGAGAATCACTTGAACCCAGGAGGCGGAGGTTGCAGTGAGCCAAGATTGCGCCACTGCACTCCAACCTGGGTGACAGAGCGAGACTCCATCTCAAAATAAATACATACCTACATACATACTATGTTATTTATGCCTATATTTAAGTCACTTTCTAGTCCCTTAAGTATAGAGATTTACTAGTGTAATTAATAATTACTACCCCGTGTTTTCATAACTTGAATTTTTTCTTTCCATAAGTCTTTTTTAAAGAACTTTCTTATTCTAAAGAAGACATGATTGTTTGATTGTTTGAAAATACAAATAAGAAGAAAAAAATCATCTATATTCCCTGCTTGTTTGAGAGGTTTTTGCTATCTCAGTGTAGTCTGTTTGTTCATTTGTTCCTTCTCTCTCTCTCGCTCTGGCTTCTTTTTTTTTTTTTTTTTTAATGAGACAGAGTCACTTTTTCACCCAGGCTGGAGTGTAGTGGTATAATCGTGGCTCACTGCAGCTTCCATCTTCTGGGCTCAAGGGATCCTCCCACCTCAGCCTCCCAAGCAGCTGGGACTACAAGCATGCACCACCACATCTGGCTAATTTTTTTATTTTTTAGAGACAAGGTTTTGCTATTCTGCCCAGACTGGTCTCCAACTCCTGGCCTCAAGTGATCCTCCTCCCTTGGCCTCTCAAAGTGCTGGGACCACAGACACCTGGCCTTATTGTAGTCTTTCTGATATACATTTATATAGCTATTTTTCACACACAAGCAAAAAAAAAAAAAAAGCTTTACATATGATGTTTTATAACCTGCTTTTTTTCTCTTAACATGTTATAGACAGTTTTCCATCTAATCACCTCTTGATCCAAACAACTTTACTCAATCAATTAGTGTGTCTATACCTATATACAGTCTCTCCAGAGTGGTTATATGTATGTATATCTATCTGTCTATACACACATACATCCACATACACACACCAAACTGTAAAAATAGGTGAGAGTTCCTTTTTCTTGTGGAATTATGAAATTATGTCACAATTATGTGTAGTGTTGAAAGAGTCCTGGCGAGCAGTGTGAAGAAGAAGAGGCGAGAACCACCCCCGGACCAAAGGCTGCAAGCCGCTGCACCTCAAGCCCAGCGCCTATGTCCCACCGCTGTCGTACCCGCCACCATGCCCAAGAGAAACGCTGAAGGGGATGCTAAAACAAATAAAGCCAAAAGTTGAAGGACAAACCATAGAGAAGATCCGCGAGGTTGTCTGCTAAACCTGCTCCTCCAAAGCCAGAGCCCAAGCCTGAAAAGGCCCCTGCAAATAAGGGAGAGAAGGTACTCAAAGGGAAAAAGGGAAAAGCTGATGCTGGCAAGGAGGGGAATAAACTTGCAGAGAATGGAGATGCCAAAGAGAATAGGCACAGAAAGCTGAAGGTGCTGCAGATGCCAAGTGAAGTGTGTGCATTTTTGATAACTGTGTACTTCTGGTGACTGTACAGTGTGAAATACTATTTATCAAGTTTTATAAAAATGCAGAATTTTATTTTACTTTTTTTAAAGCTATGTTGTTAGCACACAGAACACTTCACTGTTGTTTTTGGGGGAAGGGGCTTATGTCCCTAATAGAATGCCTCCGAAGCTGGATTGATGTGGGGAAAACACCTTTCCCTTCTAGTTTTGAGAGACTTCCTCTTGGCTCCCAGGAGGAGAGATTCCCTGACTTTGACACACATGGCCTCTTGGCACAAAAGCCTTGTGGTATGGAAAAACAAATTCATATTTATGTCCCCTTCTCCCTTTCCATCTTTCATCATAGACTTAATTTCCTTAAGCCCAGACATCTGTTGGGACCTGACTCCCAGTTATTGGTTACCAGTGTGTCGGGCAATCTGGACTTTCCAGTGATGCCACTTAGATGGCACCTGTCAAAAGAGCAGTGGTTCCATTTCTAGATTGTGGATCTTCAGATACATTCTGCCATTTTCATTTCACTTCCTGAAAGTCAGGGTCAGCTTGTGAAAAGTTGTTAAACAACATGCTAAATGTGAAATGTCAACCCTCACGTTAAACTTTCCCTGTTCAGAGCATCAGATGAAGACTTCATTGGGTTTTATGGTGGCTTTCTGATTTTTGGTAGTCCATTGAAGAAGAGAGTTTGAAAATTGCTGTATACTGTTAACGATTGTCTGCCCATGTCCTGCCTGAAATACCATGATTGTTTATGGAAAGTATCTCTAATAAAGCTGGATACAGTTTGGCTTGGAAAAAAAAAAAAGAAAGAAAGAGTCCTGGCATCCAGGGAGGCCAGGTGAGAATGTGTTTATTGATGTAACTTCTCTTGACTCTAGCCCATCCCCTTCTTTTATTTTTCTCCTAGTACCTCTGTCCTACCAAAAGGAAAGTATCAACTCCTCCTTCTTGTCTTTCCTGTACATTTCTGTTTCCAGCCAGGAATTTTGAATGCAGAGGCCTACAATTTTCTTCCATCATTTTCTAAACAGGCTACTTCTGAGAAACAGTCAAGTAGCTACATTTGTTTCCCCTGAGTGTCACTGTTGTTTAAATTTCACTTACAGGCATGCATGCCATGCTTATCAATTAGAAGTGCTGTTTCCATTCATTAATTGTATGAGCCGATGGTACAATAGTTAGCTCACTAAAAAGATATGTAATCACTGTATAGGACGTACAGTTTTAAATTGTTAGGATTTGAGGGCCGGGCGCGGTGGCTCACGCCTGCAATCCCAGCACTTTGGGAGGCCACAGTGTGTGGATCACTTGTGGTCAGGAGTTGGAAACCAGCCTGGCTGGCTGGACGCGGTGGCTCAAGCCTGTAATCCCAGAACTTTGGGAGGCAGAGGCGGGCGGATCACGAGGTCAGGAGATTGAGACCAGCCTGGCTAATACAGTGAAACCCTGTCTCTACTAAATATACTAAAAAATTAGCCGGGCATGGTGGCGGGTGCCCGTAGTCCCAACTACTTGGTAGGCTGCGGCAGGAGAATGGCCTGAGCTGGGAAGGGAGAGCTTGCAGTGAGCCGAGATCACGCCACTGCACTCCAGCCTGGGCGACAGAGTGAGACTCCGTCTAAAAAAAACAAACAAACAAAACCAGCCTGGCCAACATGGCGAAACCCCATCTCTACTAAAAATACAAAAAAAAAAAAAATTAGCCAGGTGTGGTGATGGGTGCCTGTAATCCCAGCTTCTTGGGAGTCTGAGGCACGAGAATCACTTCAACCCAGGAGGTGGAGGTTGCAGTGATCCAAGATTGCACCACCACACTCCAGCCTGGGCGACAGAGCGAGACCCTGTCTCAAAAAAATAAATAAAAAAAATACATTGTTAGGATTTGGAATAGGTCTAGTATTTTTCTAATACGATGTGAGGGTGGGGGAGTGGAGAAAAGAGCTCATTACTGTAGCTCCACAGCAACATATTTACAAGAATATAACTTTCTAGTTAACCTATCAAAAATGAGTGTATATTTTTAATGTTATTAATGTTTAAATTTGGTATACTTGCATACTTCACCAGGCAATGCGATGAGACAAACAGTTCCCTAATTTAACTTTTTGCCCAAGATAAGATAAGTAACTGTTATAAAACTGTAGTTAACTCCTCTTGGTTTCAGTGAGAAAAATAAAAAAGAACTCCCTCTGAGGATCAACAGTGATTTATTCACTAAGCCCAGTCATTGTTTGAGTATCTTAAAGGGTATTAAATGTGACATATCCATGTGAAAAGTTTGTCTTCTTTGTATTTGACAGAACAAAATCCACAAATCATTAGACCCAAAACTAAACTTAAGATGAAAGGTCATTGCTTTTTTTCCACCAAGCCATCTAACCAAGCTTAAGCACAAATATAAAACCATCTGTTTACCAGGAGGCAAAGGAGCACAAAATCCATTAGCGCCATATGTATCAACAGAAGTGTGACTTCAGAGCTGCAAATGTTTTCAATATTTTTCCTTCGTTATTTTCTGCCAGAAACTTAGTTGGAATGGTTTTCCTTTCCATAAAACGCACCGAATTTCAGTTTAATTATGTAAGTCCTTCCCCCCTTATTAAGTAATTACACATATTTTCTCATCCATGTGTCTATATTTCACAAGTAACTGCTTCCTTTTGTTGGCAAGAACAGAAAATTAACTAAAAAAAGAGGGAAGCAATGAGATTTTATTTTCAATGTCTGTCCCTTCTTTCTCCTTAGGGGAACTAACACATCTTCCAATGCATCACAAGATAAAGATGCTGACTCAGTCTATTAAGTCATCCCTGGAGTCTGTGGCACAGCCCCTAATAAGACAGTTTGCTGTACAAAAAGTTGTTTTATTAAATGAATGAAAAATAACTTTTCCTTGCACAAAATTGTCCTTAGTGAAATAACTTAAATATGAGACCAAATTCTCCCATACTTATCCCAAAACACTGCAGAGAGCAAACAGAAAGTCAAAATGACAAAATTGCTTAGTTAGAAATTATGCTTTGAAAATTTCACCACAAATGGGAGGTTAATTGTGGTTGACATATGGGAGTGAAATTCTTGCCAACTGAAAAAAAAAAAAAAGTGAGCAGAACTTCAGAGGGCGGGGGAGGAAACAAAGTAAGTGAGAAAGTTTCAGATACAGTGTTAATGGTTGTACCTTATTTATGTGGATATAGATTTGTCTAAATAATAATCCTTTGCACTTGTGGCTTATAAAACATAACATTTTTATATCCATTACCTCATTTGATTCTTACAACAATCCTGAGAATAAGACAGAATAAATTACCCCCTAAAATTACAGATGTGGAATCTGAGGTTTAGGAGTGTGAAATGACTTGTCCAAGGTCTCATGTGGCTGGTCAGTGGCAAATCTCCTGACTCTGAATGAGCCCTGCCCTACTAGTGCCTTGTTTTGTTTTTGTATTTATTTATCTATTTACTTACTTATTTGGAGATGAAGTCTCGCTCTGTGGCCCAGGGTGGAGTGCAGTGGCACGATCTCAGCTCACTGCAACCTCCGTTTCCTGGGTTCAAGCAATTCTCCTGCCTCAGCCTCCCGAGTAGCTGGGACTACAGGCACATGCCACCACACCCAGCTAATGTTTTGTATTTTAGTAGAGATGGGGTTTCAACATGTTGCCCAGGCTGTTCTCAGACCCCTGAACTCAGGCTATCCGCCCACCTCAACCTCCCAAAGTGCTAGGATTACAGGCATGAGCCACTGTGCCCGGCCTAGTTTTTTTTTTGTTTTTGTTTTTGTTTGAGAAGGAGTTTCACTCTCGTTGCCCAGGCTGGAGTGCAATGGAGCGATGTTGGCTCACTGCAACCTCCGCCTCCCGGTTTCAAGTGATTCTCCTGCCTCAGCCTCCTGAGTAGCTGAAATTACGGACATGCGCCACCACACCTGGCTAATTTTTTATTTTTAGTAGAGACAGGGTTTTTCCATGTTGGTCAGGCTGGTCTCGAACTCCTGACCTCAGGAGATGTGCCTGCCTCAGCCTCCCAAAGTGCTGGGATTACAGGCGTGAGCCACTGTGCCCAGCCTACTACTGCCTTTTTTAAAGTAACTGCCAGAAAATTACTTAGATACAAGTTCTAAGAATGCTATAGTGACTCAGTTGTGTTGCTGGAACAAAAGAAAGTTAGAAATTATTTAAACAGACACTCTACATAAAAGATTAAATTCAGACTGGGCTCGGTGGCTCACGCCTGTAATCCCGGCTACTCAGTAGGCCAAGGTGAGATAACTGTTTGAGCCTAAAAGTTTGAGACCAGCCTGGGCAATTTAGCAAGACACACTGTCTCTAATGATATAAATAAATTAATTAAAATTTTAAAAAGAAAAAAGATTAAATTCAGGTCATTAACTTCAGCCTGCTGCATCCAAATCTTTCAAAGATTCTTACTTTCACATATTAACTACAGATATTTAAATTCCTCCTTTTTAATGGTTGATTCATTAAAGTTTCACTAATTTTTCTTTCTCTTGCTGCCAGAGAAAGCCAACAGTAGAACAGCAGAATTAAAATAGAAGGAATAAAATAGATTTTTATATTCTGAAAAGTCAAAAATAGGACTCTGATATTCATTGATTAATCATGAAATAATATCAGCCTGAGGAGGTTATTGACTTAGTAGATGACTATAAAATAGCCTCCTGACTTGTCTTCCTACCTCCTCTCTCTCCCTCTTCCCTCCATCCTATATTTTGCTGGAAGATTATTTCAACGTAGTTACCTTGTGCAAGACCTTCCATAAACTAGAAAAGAAAATATAAACTTTTCACTCTGGAATTCAAGACCTCTGCAAAATAATAGTCCCTACCATCTATTAAACAACCACTGTAAACCTGCTTCCGAAAAACTCTCAAACCGTATTTTTCCTCTATTCTTGCACCTCCACAATAATCATCAACACAGATGACTTCTGTGACCAAACGTGGGGGAAGTTTTCCCCACACACCAAGCAGTGGACACCAGCTGGGTCTCCTCCAGTTCAATTCTGACACTATCTTCCTTGAGATGGTATCAGGTCCCACAGGCTGAAGGCTCAGGCCTGGAGTGCCTCCCAACCCCGGACACCAGCTGCAAGTCCAGGCCTCCAGAACTTCTGACTGACTGGCTTCAAATTGGGGTTCCCATGACCCCTCTTCAGGTTCAATTAATTTGCTGGAGCATCTCACACAACTCAGGGAAACATGTTTACTGGTTTATTTTAAAGAATACAGATGAAGGGATGCATAGGGTGAGGTATGGAGGAAAAGGAACAGAGCTTCCACACCCTCTCTGGGCACACCAACCTCCACTATTCGGGAGCTCTCTGAATGGAGTCCTCTCGGGGTTTGTTGGAAGCTTCACGATGCCACATTCCTTCCCTCGGGGTATAGGGTAGGACACAATCTGGGTAGAGTCTTAAGGCCCACAATCAGAAAAGTCGGGAAGATTAGGGTCCTGCCTTGGGGCAGGTAAAAGAAGGGCAGGAGAAGGTCTGAGAGATTTTGTTTCCTGAGGCCTGCCCCTGAGGCTAAAACACTCAACATTGTAACAAAAGACTAACAAGGGCTATGGGAGTTATCAGCCAAGAACCATGGACAAAAACCTACATATGTATATCTCAAAACACTTTTAACAATCCAGGAAACATGGGGCCAGGCATGGTGGCTCACAGCTGTAATCCCAACACTTCGGGTGTCCAAGATTTGAGAATCACTTGAGCCCAGGAATTTGAGACTAGCCTGGGCAACACACTGTGGCGTCTCTGCAAAAAATTTTTTAAATGTGTTAACTGGCCAGGCTCGGTGGCTCACACCTTAATCCCAGCACTTTGGGAGGCCGAGGTAGGCGGATCACAAGGCCAAGAGATGGAGATCATCCTGGCCAACATGGTGGAACCCCGCCTCTACTCAAAATACAAAAATTAGCCAGGCATGGTGACACGCGCCTGTAATCCCAGCTACTTGGGAGGCTGAGGCAGGAGAATTGCTCCTACCCAGGAGGCAGAGGTTGCAGTGAGCCAAGATCACACCATTGCACTCCAGCCTGGGTGACAGAGTGAGACTCCGCCTCAAAAAAAAAAAAAAAAAAAAAGGAATATGTATGACTATGTCAATTTTAGAAATGAGAAAACTGAGGCTGATAGAGGTTAAGTAATATTCCCTAGGTTAGGTATTTAGCACGTGGTGGAACCATGTCCCAACCCAGACCTGTTTAACAACTCTAAAGTCCAGCCTGTCTTTCTAGATTTATTTCTGATTATCAGGATATACATAGCCCACAGTACCTTCAGTGTACAGCGCTAGTCTCATAAACATTGCTAGCCCCATCACAGTTCTATTCTGTTATGGAGCCAATTTTTCTACCTTAATTGTTCTCCCTAATGCTACTGCTTATAAAAACGTTAGTTTTTTGGCTGGGAGCTGTAGCTCACGCCTGTAATCCCAGCACTTTGGGAGGCCAAGGCAGGCGGATCACGAGGTCAGGAGATCGAGACCATCCTGGCTAACACGGTGAAACCCCGTCTCTACTAAAAATACAAAAAAATTACCCGGGCATGGTGGCAGGTGCCTGTAGTCCCAGCTACTCGGGAGGCTGAGACAGAATGGCGTGAACCCAGGAGGCGGAGCTTGCAGTGAGTGGAGATGGCACCACTGCACTCCAGCCTGGGCGACAGAGCTAGACTCCATCTCAAAAAAAAAATTCGTTTTTCTGGATTCATCTCCCACATCATCTTCTCCTTGACGTCACTCCTGAATCTAATCTCCAGCAACTTCCCAAATATGAAAAAAAAAGTACCTGTTTTTGAACACCTTTATATCTTTGCATAATTCTTTTGCTTTTGTTTGTTTTTTGTTTTTTTGGTTTTTGGTTTTTGTTTGTTTGTTTTTTGAGACAGAGCCTCACTCTGTCGCCCAGGCTGGAGTGCAGTGGCACGATCTCAGCTCACTGCAACCTCTGCTTCCCAGATTCAAGCAATTCTCCTGCCTCAGCCTCCTAGGTAGCTGGGACTACAGGTGTGCACCACCATGCCTGGCTAGTTTTTGTATTTTTAGTAGAGACGGGGTTTCACTGTGTTGGCCAGGCTGGTCTTGAACTGCCTCATGATTCGCCCACCTCGGCCTCCCAAAGTGCTAGGATTATCGGCGTGAGCCACCGCGCCTGGCCACATCTTTGCATAATTCTTATGGCACTTACCTGACTCTTCTTTTATTGTAGTTCTTTTCATAACCGCTTTAAAACT
This sequence comes from Pan troglodytes, assembly GCF_028858775.2. NCBI lineage: Eukaryota > Metazoa > Chordata > Mammalia > Primates > Hominidae > Pan > Pan troglodytes. The sequence goes on from NC_086015.1 coordinate 156,273,619, forward strand.
GCAAGGCTGGGCTCTGTGGCTCACACCCATAATCCCAGCACATTGGGAGGCTGAGGCAGGCGGATCACTTGGGGACAGAAGTTGGAGACCAGCCTGGCCAACGTGATGAAACCCCGTCTCTATTAAAAATACAAAAATTAGCCAAGTGTGGTGGTACATGACTGTAATCCCAGCTACTCAAGAGGCTGAGGCAGGAGAATTGCTTGAACCTAGGAGGTGGAGGTTGCAATGAGCCTAGATCATGCCACTGCACTCCAGCCTGGGCAACAGAGCGAGACTCTATTCCAAAAAAAATAAAATAAAACTTTGCAAGCTTCTTGGAGACAGGAACTAGGGTTTATTCATTAGTAATATATCCTTGTATCCCCCAACAGGGATTAAATGCCTCAGTAAAAATTTGTAGTGTTGAATAATAAATACCACCTAGAATATGCTGTCTAAAACAGAAGTTCTCTCTTTCTCTTTGAAATCTCCTCTTCCTTCCCTCTTCCCTAGCTCATTGAAGGTACCACCAGCCACCCATGAGCCAGCAACTCTCAATGACATTCTTGACTCTTCCCTTTACCTCATCCCACATCCAAATGCAAATTCTAGGCTGGACACGGTGGCTCACACCTGTAATGCCTGTAATCCCAGCATTTTGGGAGGCCAAGGCAGGCAGATCACCTGAGGCCAGGAGTTCGAGACCAGCCTGGCCAACATGGTGAAATCTCATCTCTACTAAAATTACAAAAATTAGCCAGGCATGGTGGCACATGCCTGTAATCCCAGCTACTAGGGAGGCTGAGGCAGAATTCCTTGAACCCAAGAGGTGGAGGTTGCAGTGAGCCGAGATTGTGCCACTGCACTCCAGGCCTGGGAGACAGAGCAAGACTCCATCTCAAAAACAAACAAACAAACAAACAAACAACAACAAATACAAATTATATGAATATATCTTCTAAATGTCTCTACAATTCAAATATTTCTCCAGTTCACCTATTTTATTGGCCATATCACCTGTGCACACTTGAGAAACATATGTCCAAATAAAAACACTCAGAGAAAGTAAGCAATGTGCTCAATGTACTATTTATTTATTTATCTATTTTGAGACAGGGTCTCACTTTATCACCCAAGCTGGAGTAAAATGGCAGTCTCTGCTCACTGCAACCTCTGCCTCTCGGGTTCAAAAGATTCTCCTGCCTCAGCCTCCTGAGTAGTTCGGATTATAGGCACGTGCCACCATGCCCTGGTAATATCAATGTACATAGTAAATGGGTCCATCTCATTGCCATTTAAATGAAGTCAGTTGTCTCCAAATTTATAAAACAAACTATAAACAAGCCCCTTCACTTTAACTCTACTTATAGCTGGTTCTCTATGTTCCTTCTTTTGCAGTCAAAGTCTTCTCCTCCCTTATATTTCTCATTTACTTCCCAACTCACTTTATCTGGCTTTCCCCTCCACCGTTCAATTTACTCTATCTCCTCAGTTGCAGATGACTCCAAGGATTTTTGGAGTGAGCCACTGGAAGGATGGTTTCTATTGGGAGGATGAAGTTGCCCTTTACTTGGTTCCTGGGGCATGTTTGCTTTTGAAGATGCTAAACTGGAGATGCCCATTAGACATTATTAATGAGGCACTTATGTTCTGCAGTGTGCAGGTCAGGCATTAGGTTAAAGTTGGACCTGTAAAGTTGGTAGTTTTCAATATACAGGGGATATGTAAATCCTGGTCCTAGGTAAGTACACTTAAAGCAGTGGTTTTCCAACCCCGATTGCATATTAAAATTACCTGGTGTGCCTAAGACTCCCAAAGCCAGCACCTGTTCTAGGCCAATTTATGTAGAATTTCTAGAGTGGTTACCCAGACATCAGTATTGTTTAAAAATTTTCCTGACTGGCATGGTGGCTCACGCCTGTAATCCCAGCACTTTGGGAGGCCAAGGTGGGCAAATCACTTGAGGTCAGTAGTTTGAGACCAGCCTAGGAACATGGTGAAACCCTGTCTCTACTAAAAATACAAAAATTAGCTGGGAGCGGTGGCACACGCTGTAATACCAGCTACTCAAGAGGCTGAGGCACGAGAATCACTTGAACCTGGAAGGCAGAGGTTGCAGTGAGCCTGGATTGCACCACAGCATTCCAGCTTGGGTGACAGAGCAAGACACTGTCTCAAAAACAAACAAACATACAAATGTCCTGGGTTATACTTATCTGGGAATTTAAGTAGTTAAAAAAAATAAAAAATAAAAAAAAAGGAATTAATTGTTTCCAAACAGTATTCAGCACAGTCAGGACTTAAATAGAATTGGACTTCGAGTTTCCAGAATCTTTCCTCTCCATTCTCCCAAATTCCTCATGGCTTAAAAAACTGCAACTGGGCCAGGCACAGTGGCTCAAGTCTGTAATCTCAGCACTTTGGGAAGCAGAGGCAGGTGGATCACCTGAAGTACAGAGTTCAAGACCAGCCTGGCCAACATAGCGAAACCTTGTCTCCCCTAAAGATACAAAAATTAGGCCAGGAGCAGTGGCTCATGCCTGTAATCCCAACACTTTGGGAGGCCAAGGCGGGTGGATCACCTGAGGTTGGGAGTTTGAGACCATCCTAGCCAACATGATGAAACGCTGTCTCTACAAAACAAAACAAAACAAAACAAACAAACAAACAAAACAGGCATGGTGGCATGCACCTGTAATCCCAGGTACTCCGGAGGCTGAGGCAGGAGAATCACTTGAACCCAGGAGGCAGAGGTTGCAGTGAGCCAAGATCACGCCACTGCACTCCAGCCTGGGTGACAAGAGTGAAACTCCATCTCAAAATAAGAATAGAATAAAATACAAAAATTAGCTAGGCATAGTGGTGCATGCCTGGAATCCCAGCTACTTGGGAGGCTGAGGCAGGAGAATCCCTTGAACCCAGGATGCAGAGGTTGCAGTGAGCTGAGATTGTGCCACTGCACTCCAGCCTGGGTGACAAACAGACTCCGTCTCAAAAAACAAACAAACAAACAAACAAAAAAATCCTGCAACTGTAGGTTGTTCTATCAGGGGATAGATAGAACACAGTAAAGAACATCGATCATTATTCATTCAACAAATGTGTTTAAGTCCTGGGACACCATGTTAGTTTCAGAAGACTTTAAAAATAAAACACAGGTCCCACCACAAGGAGCTTACAGTCTGTCTAGTCCAGGAAGGTAAACTTGTAAACAAGTAAGTATGATAATGAAGTGGGCTATATGGGGGTATGAAAGTAAAAGGGTCAATTTTATTGTGGGGTGGGGTGGTAGCCAGTTTAGGTTCATACAGAAGGTGAAGCTTGAGCTTTGCAGGCAGACAAGGAGCGGTTAGAGTGGATAACCCCAGGAAGAGACATGTGTGAGTCAAAGAGCCTGATGTTACTGGGAAACTGTTAATAACTTAGAGTGGAGAATGTATCTGAGTGTGCACAGGGAGAGGGGTGGGACTGGTGGAGGGTATAAAGTTGATTAGCGAAATAAATCAGGAGTGAGAAGGATGAACCTTATATACCGCATTAAAGCCTTTAAACTTTCTCTGGATGGCTTCCTCCAATAAACAATATCTTACAATGTGAGTTAACAGGAAGCCACTGAATGAAAGTTCCATAACTAGAATTGTATTTTCCAGCAAACCCTAGAAAGACATCTTAGATCTCATAAATTGCCTCCATAATCTTTGGAAACCACAGTGTGGTCCACTGGATGCCCTCATTGCATTTCTATTTATTTATTTATTTTTTGAGACAGAGTCTTGCTCTGTTGCCCAGGCTGGAGTGCAGTGGCACCATCTCGGCTCACTGCAAGCTCCGCCTCCCGGGTTCACGCCATTCTCCTGCCTCAGCCTCCCGAGTAGCTGGGACTACAGGCACCCGCCACCACGCCTGGCTAATTTTTTGTATTTTTAGTAGAGATGGGGTTTCACCATGTTAGCCAGGATGGTCTCGATCTCCTGACCTCGTGATCCGGCTGCCTCGACCTCCCAAAGTGCTGGGATTACAGGCGTGAGCCACCCTGCCCGCCCTGCATTTCTATTTAGATATGCAACTTCTAAAGTGGGAAAATGGGAAAATGGGATTACCTACACAATTGTTTGCCCATTTTAGCATGCTCTTTGGCTTCCCACATTCTCTATTGCAGTTCTCCAGCAGAACAAACACTTGCCCCAGGTGGTTGATAACCACAAGCTTCACACAGATAGTGACGTAGAGACCACCCCTGACTCATTCGGCCCTTACCTGCCTTGTAGAAGAGATCATGAGAAATGGAGTCCACTTGCTCCTTAACCCCTCCAGCGCTGCCTAGGGGGAATTGACTCTTTCTGTGCATTTGTGATCAACTTTATTGCAACATAGAGCGACACTATTATAAAAGGAAAATTTGGGAGAGAGGTGCAAGTGTGTTCAACCCTCAAGGGTGGGGGAGACCAGCAAAAGGGCTGCCTGTTTTACCACCTGTTCCCTGGGCACTTAAGCTTTGCAGACAGCACCTGCGGAGGCACTAGAAACTGCTGTGGGCAACACTATTCGAGATGTGAATCGCAAGCCATTTTCCCACAGATAGTCTTATTGTTTAATTCAGAAAACTACCTTGTACATTCTTGAACACAGGCAAGGCCTGTGGAAAGAGAGTAGGGCCCTTGTTCTAGGTGTCTGTCTCTACTCTGCTTCTGTTTAGAAACACCTGGTGTGTAGGTCTTATCTCACTCTGCTACCATCTGGAAGACAAGGAAACCTATAGCTTTATCCTCAATCCCACTGCTTGACTTAGTGAACCTGGCAAGCTGCTTAACCTCTAGATGCCATAATAGTTTTTTTCCCACCAAGAGTAATGCATGCCTCTTTCTAATTTCCTGAAATGCTGGATGAACTCAATTGAAGCTTTTTGGAGGAAATAGTTAATATGTACATAACTGTTGTAATCAACTAATTCATCTGAAAATTATGTTTTCTTTTTGTTTTTGTTTTTGTTTTTATTTTGTTTTGTTTTTAGACAGTTTCACTCTTGTTGCCCAGGCTGGAGTGCAATAACACAATCTTGGCTCACCACAACCTCCACCTCCTGGGTTCAAGCGATTCTCTTGCCTCAGCCTCCTGAGTAGCTGGGATTACAGGCATGCACCACTACACCTGGCTGATTTTTTTGTATTTTTAGTAGAGAGAGGGTTTTTCCATGTTGGTCAGGCTAGTCTCGAACTCCCGACCTCAGGTGATCTGCCCGCCTTGGCCTCCCAAAGTGCTGGGATTACAGGCGTGAGCCACCACGCCTGGCCTCAAAATTGTTTTTTTGTTTTTTTGTTTTTTCAGATGGAGTCTCGCTCTGTCGCCCAGGCTGGAGTGCAGTGGTGCAGTCTCAGCTCACTGCAAGCTCCGCCACCTGGGTTCAAGCCATTCTCCTGCCTCAGCCTCCCGAGTAGCTGGGTCTACAGGCGCCTGCAACCACGCCTGGCTAATTTTTTGTATTTTTAGTAGAGATGGGGTTTCACCGTGTTAGCCAGGACGGTCTCGATATCCTGACCTCGTGATCTACCCACCTTGGCCTCACAAAGTGCTGGGATTACAGGTGTGAGCCACCACGCCCGGCCCAAAATTATGTTTTTAAATTTTCTTTTGAAATGGAGAAAATATATTTTTCCTAAGAGAAATAGTCTTCTATGATATCTGTTGAAAATGAACATAGCACAATTGTGTAAAGTATTAAAATATCAGTTCCAAATTGAAGATTTTTTTTAAAAATGGCAACTTTTCAAAATGGTAAACATTTACCGCTCCTGTAGCTTCCCAAAAGATAAGGCAAAATAGAATTCTGAGGAACTTCTGAGATCCTGGGCAAAAGATTTAAACAATGTCTCTTCATATTTCCAACTACAAGAGAAGTCATCAAATGTTACATTCCATTAATTCGATACAGATGGATAACTACTAACTTACAACTCAGAAGTGTTCTTAAGTCCATTCATGCCTGATAAAGACAAATTCATTTTTGAAATTCTCATCTTTACCTCTTAGGACATGGCAGTTGATTTCCTAGAACTATACAATTAATCTACTTTTTGCTTAGACAGACCAAGCTGAAGCTGTTCTTAATGATAAGAAAAAGGCGTGGAAGGGAGCCTGTCAAATAGGATTATTCAGAGGAAGGAAAGCTAAGTGGATTTAAAAACGCAAGCTGTCATTGCCTTCTACAAATCATATTGGAAGAATTGAAAAACAGAATAGCATTTTATAAAGTATAAGCCCTAAGAAGGAGAAACAACTTCCGGTTTAAAAAAAATGTGTTATGTAACTGCCATGGTTATGGGTAGCTTAGATGGCTCAATATGAAATGTATTATATAACAGAATTAAAGGTGTGTGTGCATGTGTATTTCCTAACAGCTCTATTCACTGTCAGGTATTAAAGGTCAAGAATAGCACATCACTGGGGATGTCTAATGTTCTCATTTAGATGACTGATGCCATTTATTTGTCTAGCATTGTTTTCTAAGCACATTTTCAACCAAGAGCTGACATATCTTCAAGTAACTGTATAGATTCACAGCTTATCTCATATTTCATAGTTTAAGAAATGGACAAGGCCAGGTGTGGTGGCTAACACCTGTAATCCCAACACTTTGGGAGGTTGAAGCAGAAGAATCACTTGAAGACAGGGGTTTGAGAGCAGCCTGGTCAATATAGGGAGACCTCATCTCTACAAACAAACCAACAAAACATTAAAACCACAAAAAGGCAATTTGTTGGCCAGACATGGTGACTCATGCCTGTAATCCCAGAACTTTGGGAGGCCGAGATGGGTGGATCACTTGAGGTCAGGAGTTCAAGACCAGCCTGGCCAATATGGTGAAAACCCGTCTCTACAAAAAATAAAAAATTAGCCAGGCGTGGTGGTATGTGCCTGTAATCCCAGCTACTCCGGAGGCTGAGTCTGGAGAATCACTTGAACCCTGGAGGTGGAGGCTGCAGTGAGCTGAGATTGTGCCACTGCATTCCAGCTTGGGTGACAGAGTGACTCTGCTAAAACAAACAAACAACAAAAAAAAACCCCACACACACACAAAAAGGGAATTTGTCTTCAGTGTCCCCAAATAACCTTTTCTGCTCTTTTGCCCTCTCACTTTGCCTTATTCACTTTACCTGTAACCATCATTCTCACACACACACAAACACACACGCACACACACACATATACATTGCGGTCATATAGCAAAGAGCCCAGTAATATAGCATATTAAGTTATAGCATGTTATTAGTTTTAATGCATTACTTCCCTTTGCTCTCTAAAAGAGAAAGACAAGACAAATAAATTAAGCTTCAATAATAAAACACCAGGCACTTGTATGAGAACGATACTAGTACCCACCCCCAAAAAATGACACCTTAAAAAAATAATTTTAATAAATAGGAACAGGATTTCGCCATGTTGCTCAGGTTGGTCTTGAACTCCTGAGCTCAAATGATCCACCCATCTCAGTCTCCCAAAGTGCTGGGGTTACAGGCATGAGCCACTGTGCCAGGCCCAAAATAATACTTTGTGAATGTCCACCTTCTCTTTATGAATATGGCTGGCCTTGCTGCCTTAAGCTAAACATGAGTCAACAATAAAACCAAAAATTAAATTTATGTCTCCCAATTTATTCTGAGTTCTTACCATCAAGACTAATTCAATGCTGGTCTGGATGGCTCACGCCTATAATCCCAGCACTTTGGGAGCCTGAGGTGGGAGGATCACTTGTGTCTAGTTTGAGACCAACCTGGGCAACATGATGAGAACCCCACCCTACAAAAAATAAAAAATTAGTCAGGCGTGGTGATGCTTGCCTGTAGTCCTAGCAACTCAGGAGGCTGAAGTAGGAGGATCATCTTTGAGCTCAAGGGGTTGTGGGGAGATGTCGAGGCTGCAGTGAGCTGTGAACATGCCACTGCACTCCAGCCTGGGTAACAGAGTGGGATCCTGTCTCAAAAAAATAAAAAGAAAAAGACTAATTCAGGCAGTCTCTTTCATAATTAGCAATGGGAAAAGCAGATTGAATTGTGGAAATCCTAAGTTTTCAATAGGTCTGTGCTAGAGTTATATCTATAATAAACAGCTGGTATTCCAGACTACTATTGGCTGTGTTGGGGTTAGAAACCGATACCCCAAAATATTGTGGCTTTCTGACAACCTCCCCTTAGCATTTGCATAAGATCCAGACCCGTCAGAAGGAATAATTGTTATTTTTTCACCTCTGTTTAAGACCAAGAATGTAACCACACCAAACAGACTCTTTCACAAGATAATGTACAAATTAATCTGTTTTCTGGCCCACTCATTCTCTCTAGTAATCCCCCCAACAGAATTCTTCTTCTCCCCGCCACCCACCAATAATCTGTATTGGTAGGATGGTTTGTAAGCCTCTGGACCACATTGTGGGGGGGTGGGTAATCACTCTGTGGTTCTCTCCAAGTACGGGTTAAATACATTTACATGCTTTTCCTCCAAATAATCTGCCCTTTGCAACTGATTTTTCAATGAACCTTCAGAGGGCAAAGGGCAAGTTTCCCTTGGCCTCTACAGGTGCATACTTTTAACCCAACTTTTTAAATTTAGTATTAAAAAGCTGGCTAATTGTGGAAGACAATGTGGCAGTTCCTTGAAGACCTAAAGACAGAAATTCCATTTGACCCAGCAATCCCATTACTGAGTATATACCCAAAGGGACATAAATTATTCTATTATAAAGACACACACATGTGTATGTTCATCGTAGCACTATTCACAATAGCAAAGACATGGAATCAACCTAAATGCCCATCAATGATAGACTGGATAAAGAAAATGCAGTGTACATACACCATAGAATACTACGCAGCCTTAAAAAGAACGAGATCATGCCCTTTGCAGGGACATGGATGGAGATAGTGGCCATTATCCTTAGTAAACTAACATAGGAACAGGAAACCAAACACCATATGTGCTCACTTATAAGTGGGAGCTGAATGATGAGAAGACATGGGCATACAGAGGGGAACAGCACACACTGGGGCCTTTTGGAGAGTGAAGTGGGGGAGGAGGAAAAGGATCAAGAAAAATAACTCATAGGTTCTAGGCGTAATATGTGGGTGATGAAATAATCTGTACAACAAACCCCCATGACACAAGTTTACCTATGTAACAAACCTGCATTTGTAACCTTGAACTTAAAATTAAGCTTGAAAGCTGGCTAATATTCATTATCCTAAATCTTGCAAATGTGCTCTACAGAATAAGCTATTTAAATATTCACATGAAAATGAAGATCCTGATAATAACTTAAAATCTGATTTTCTCAAGTGTTAAGTGTTGAAGGAAAGAGCAAAAATTAAGCCCCAGAGTAGTTAGGGCAGGAGGGGAGAAGGGAGGGAAAATGTACTATGTGCATCCCTGAGGCAGATTGTTGCAGAAATTTAGTTATCGTGGTTTTATGTGGAGAACTAATAAAATTAATTTGGAAACCTAAAATTAGGAGAAATCAAACAATCATATCTACAAATCACAGTAAAGCAACATACATAATAAGTGGGATGCTGCAGGGCTCCATGCCATATCTTTGGTATTGAAATGTTGTTTAGGATAGGGTATAATTTCAAAGAAAATTGAATTAAAAGGATGAATGGCTTAGAGAATTCTGTAGGGTGCATACAGACTTTTATTATTAGATTGTTCATTTGCATACAGCTCATATCTTTATTTGTCGCTAGTGATTAGCTCACCAAGTAGCCAGCCATAGAATAGTAGGAAACAGTGATTTCCTTGAGAGGGGGGCGGTGGGGTAGGTTCACAAAAGCCTTTATTGTCTATTAGTAGGCAGAAACTGGGATCTGGGTGATGAGGGGGTCAGAGAACTGGATGAAAAAGTTAGATGATTGTTAAAGCATAATTTTTACAGCTTTTCATTCTCCCACTGAAGATTTCAGGTAAACAAAGAAAATCTTAACAGAGAAAAGGAAGACCGGCTCTTTAAAACTGTGAAAGTGGTCTGTGCTACACTGAGGAAACACTGAATTCCAAAGTTATTAGACATTTTAATAATTTTAGTCCCCAAGAATAAGTGTAGTTAGACCACTTGAAGCTGTGTTTTTTTGTTTGGTTGGTTGGTTTTTGTTTGTTTGTTTGTTTAAAGACAGGTCTTATTCTGTCACCCAAGCTGAAGTGCAGTGGAGCAATCATGGTTCACTGCAGTCTTGACCTCCTGGGCTCAAGTGATTCTTCCACTTCAGCCTCCTGAGTTGTTGGGAATACAGGTGTGTGCCACCACGCCTGGCTAATTTTTAATTTTTTTGTAGAAATGGGGTCTAATGATGTTGCCCAGGCTGGTCTCAAACTCCTGGCCTCAAGTGATCCTCCCACCTCCTCCCACCTCAGCCTCCCAAAGTGCTAGGATTACAGGCATGAGCCACCATATCTGGCCAACAGTAGACATTTTTTGCATCAAGTACTTTTCTATTATGCCAGTACCACTGGGATTTATTATGACACTAACCTCTCCAAACTATTTGCTTTAATTTATGAGATTTAGAGTGTTTCTTTAACAGCTAACCATGGCCGGGCACAGTGGCTGATGCCTGTAATCCTAGCACTTTGGGAGGCAGACGTGGACGGATCACCTGAGGTCAGGAGTTTGAGACCAGCCTGGCCAACATGGTGAAACCCCGTCTCTACTAAAAATACAAAAATTAGCCAAGCATGGTGGTGGGCACCTGTAATCCCAGCTACTTGGGAGGCTGAGGCAGGAGAATCGCTGGAACCCAGGAGGCAGAGGTTGCAGTGAGCCTTGACCGTGCCATTGAACTCCAGCCTGGGTGACAAGAGTGAAACTCCATCCTGAATGTTCATATGTTCATTCATTCATTCATTCATTACTTCATCCAATTGTTCTGCCATTCTTTCATTCCACAGCATCTATGCATACGGGTAGACAGTTTATGTACTTGGTTTCAGTTTCTTTAAAAAAAGAAGAGAGAGTCCCTGTCCCCAAGAAGCTCATAATCACATAAATATTCATACATAATTACAATACTATGATATATGTTATAAATTTGTACAAATATTGGGCCTTTCTTCTCTCTCAGACTTTCTCTTTCTAGATAGAGAGATGATAGATAGATAGATAGATAGATAGATAGATAGATAGATAGATAGATGATAGATAGATAGATATACATATGCATGCATGTATGTGCGCATGTATATGTATTTAGGCATAGAATATCCTATTGCTGGAAATGAATTCTAGAATTGACATAATTAAACTAGCATTCAAGTCCTGACTTCATCACTTACTGGTCTTGTGACTTTAGGATTTTGGTGGAATTTAGCTTCTCTAAATGATTTAACTTCTCACAACCCTAGTTTTCTCAAACTAGCTAACACTTTTTGATAGTTTAGTACGACAGTGGTACCATTACAAGTTTTATGTGTATTAACTTATACGGCTCTCATAACCAACCTATAAAGAGGCTGCTAATATTATCCTCATTTTACAGATGAAAAGACTGTGGCACAGATAGGTGAAATTCACCAAAGGACATACATCTCAACAAGCTTTGAACACCAGCCACAGCATCTGTGCTTGTAATGAGTACTCTATACTACCTCTTTAAATAGAGGGCTAACAGTGGGGTAAAAATTAGATAATAGATGGGAAAGAGTTTTGAAAATTTTAAGCATACAAAAATAAAAAGTATAATTAATAAAGCCTTTTAAATTATACTTTTAATAGTATAATTAACAAAGCCTTTTAGATCTGAAACTGCATTGAAAGAAATCACCGAACACCTGTAGTTTCCTGCTGTTTGCTTAGCACCAATATCCTTTCTTTGAATATGAATGCCTTGATTTCCTTCCCCCTACCCTCATTCTGTGGCTTGGGTGGGAATAGTCCCACTCCTGCCTCCAGGGATGAAAATACTGAAAACTAGCTGTGTATCAGTTCTGGATCAAGGGTAAGGCTAGTGGAGAGCTAAAATCAAATCCCTATACACCCTCCAAACTCCAAAGTCCCAGGAATGCCTAACCATGGAAAGCAATATAGTACAAACAGTAAATCGGAAGCCTTTGCTTTTCTCCCTGAAGCTTGTCAATAAACAACTGCTTGGCCTCTGTTTGCTCACCTGTAGTATCATTCCATCAATTTTTTAATTGATGGCCATAAATCGACATAGATCTAGATCTAGTGTTCTTTATCTATAGGTTGTGTCCTAAAACAAGGGACACATGGAAACGTTTTCCCTCTCACTGCTTCTCACCATCCTCAGGCATGTCGAGGAGGAGCAGGGGGATTCCTAGCTAGAGTGCATGCCCCACAATCTCTCCAATCTCATATCCCTCTGAATTGAGAGAAATACCAGATAGAGATCACAGTTGATCCTGTGAATGAATGAAGTTATTTTCCCAATGGCAATAGAATTACAAAGACCAGATCCCTGAGACTACCTCGAGGAAGACTGAAAGCCATACGCTATTTTGAAGCTTAATACACGTAATCATGACTCTCAGCATAGTCTGTACAGTCCAAGACATTAATCTGCTATGTAGTTTAGTGAAAGTTAACATCCACATTTATACTTCGTAATGGAACTGATGACCATTTTAGACCTGCAGATTTCTACGAATATAACCATCTAAAGATAACATTATTCAAAGGATGCTTTGAGCCAAAACAAGCCAAACTGAATAAAGATTTTCCTGAGATTTGTGATTCTTATGCCTCAACCTCCCAAGTAGCTGGGATTACAGGCGTGCGGTACTACACCTGGCTAATTTTTGTATTTTCAGTAGAGACAGGATTTCACCATGTTGGACAGGCTGGTCTCAAACTCCTGACCTCAGGTGATCCACCCGCCTCGGCCTCCCCAAAGTGCTGGGATTACAGGCGTGAGCCACTGCGCCTGGCCTTTTCTGGGATTTCCTTCCAGCTGTTGCTTCCTCCTAGATTTGTATTTCTATGATTCACTTACCACTACCCTACACTGTTCTCACTGCCCTTTCTCTCTCCCATCCTTCTTCCTTTCTTTAGTACACTGCACTTGTAGAGTAGAATTTTTCAGCCTCTATGTAAAGAGCAAGGTACAACAGCAAAGTTAACCGTGTAGCATCAAGTACATGGATACTGCTGACTCTGAAAACTGGCATTGTCCCAGTGTACCTGTTCCTCACAGTGATTGTATCACTAGCTGGCAATCTTATAGGCTAGAATCCAGTGAAGCTGGTAATACAGCTTACAGATCTGCTCTTTTTGAACCTGTAAGATTCTCAGGGTATACTGTTACATCCTAGAGATGACAAAAGAACATTTTCCTTATTGCATTTACTAGAACTTCAAAAAGTGTAACCTCAAAGATCTCAGGCATGTTTTCCTGTATTTTATAGCTACTGACTAATACATTAAATGGAATGCAACATTTTTCTATCTTTCCCATTATTCAGGTGAATCGTTCCTAAATAATTCCTTAACCAAGGTTCTCTCTTGGTTAGGCAAGGCTTCCCTCTGTCCCTGCCCACACAGAACATCTGTATGCAACCTGAATGTTCCTGGTGCTGACAGCCCTGCTTCTCGCCAAAGTGTCACCATCTGGACATCAGCTGTGCACTTCTGAGAACCCACGCATTTGAATGCCAATTTTTTCTCTCTGAAAGGCTGTGAGTTTAGCATTTCTCCAGGATCCTAGCCCAGTGACTCAAGTAAGTCTAAAGTTGGTTTTTCCCCAGTACTCTCATTTTCTTAGCCTTTAAAAGTTCACATTCATCACTAAAAACAATAAAATCTCCTTTTGATTAGAGGAACTATTTTCTATTTTTCTTATCACCAGATTGAAGGTAAAATACATATTTTCCATGTGATTTGCTGTCACATCACAGAAGTATAAACTGTGCTAAGGATTACTGCATACATACATGGAAAGCCGTTAATTTCAACTGTCGCTTTATACATAAAAATCTGATAATATTACTGTAATCAGAACACTTTCTTTTCCTTACTTATTTTTTGAAATTATACTTTAAGTTCTGGGGTACATGTGCACAACGTGCAGGTTTGTTACATAAGTATACATGTGCCATGTTGGTTTTCTGCACCCATCAACTCGTCATTTACATTAGGTATTTCTCCTAATGCTATCCCTCCCCCAGCCCCCGACTCCCCAACAGGCCCTGGTGTGTGATGTTCCCCTCCCTGTGTCCATGTGTTCTCATTGTTCAACTCCCACTTATGACATTTTCCTTACTTACTAAAAAAACAACTGGGTATAGTGGCTCATGCCTGTAATCCCAGCACTTTGGCAGGCCAAGGTGAGTGGATCACGTGAGGTCAAGAGTTCAAGACAAGCCTGGCCAACATGATGAAACTCCATCTCTACTAAAAACACAAAAATTAGCCAGGCCTGTTGGCGCGCACCTGTAATCTCAGCTACTCGGGAAGCTGAAGCATGAGAATCACTTGAACCCAGGAGGTGAAGGTTGCAGTGAGCTGAGATGAGTGGGCCACTGCACTCCAGCCTGGGTGAAAGAGTGAGACTCCATCTCAAAAAATAAATAAATAAAATTAAAAAATAAAGAAATGTGTAGCTATGCATATATATCTCTCTACACCAGATTCTGCTGATGCAAAGCTACAGATGAACTCTGTTTTTTACATACTATTGGTGATTTCTCTGTCTCTAATTGTAAAATAGAATCAATAGATTTATAGGGGAAATGACCCATAATTTAAAGTGAATCCAAACTGTATACATTAAAATGTTTGAAGACCAGTAATACTGAAGTTCATTCACTTCAAAGCTGAACACTCAAATGCATCCCTTCTCCCTTGGCTCCAGTGTGACAGCCTAAGGACTATCTCCCTTCCCCAACACCCAAGAAACCCACCTTGACAATTAAATCATATGGCCTTCTAATGACTAAGGCCATGTGCTGCCAAGACTTTGCAACATTTTAACAAATGAAATTCACTGCCCGGGTTGTACCAAATTGTGCTGAATTGCCAGTTTCTGAAGTTTCAATTTAATTTGAATCTCCAGTTTCAACTTAATTTGAATCTCCAGTTTCAACTTAATTTGAATCTCCTGGCTAAAATGATTTTGTTAGAATAAACAAGATAAACCGGGTGTGGTGGTTCACACCTGTAATCTCAGCACTTTGGGAGGTCAAGATGGGTGGATCACTTGAGGTCAGGAGTTTGAGGCCAGCCTGGCCAACATGGTGAAACCCCGTGTCTACTAAAAATACAGAAATTAGCCAGGCATGGTGGCACATGACTGTAGTCCCAGCTACTCTAGAAGCTGACGCACAAGAATCACTTGAACCCAGGAGGCAAAGTTGCAGTGAACCGAGATCACGCCACTGCACTACAGCCTAGGTGACAGAAAGACTCCGTCTCCAAAATAAAAAAAAAAAAGAATAAACAAGATATGCTAATATAACCGTGTATAACCCTGTAAAACCCATTAGGATTCCTGGGAACGAAACAGTTGTTGTTTTAATACGTATATTTCTATTTAGCCAAATTAAAATATCTCAGAGCTTAAAGACAAGGCATGAATTAAATTAATAAAATCATAAATAGTTTCAACAACAAAATATTATTTTATTTTATTTCTGTTTTTTTCTCCACAGAGTAAGTTCAACAAAATATTATTTTATTTTATTTATTTATTTTTGAGATGGAGTTTCACTCTTATTGCCCAGGCTGAAGTCCAATGGCACGATCTCGGCTCACTGCAACCTCCACCTCCCGGGTTCAAGTGATTCTCCCATCTCAGCCTCCCATGTAGCTGGGATTACAGTCACCTGCCATCATGCCCTGCCAATGTTTATTAGTGCAGACGGGGTTTCACTATGTTGGCCAGGCTGGTTTTGAACTCCTGACCTCAGGTGATTCACCCACCTCGGCCTCCCAGAGTGCTGGGATTACAGGCGTGAGCCACCGCACCTGGCCTCAACTAAATATTATTTTAAAGTGTCCAAAGAAAAGTCAGAAATCCAGATTCTATACCTGCTTCAGTCAGTAATTGGCCATGTGACCTCCAGCAGATAACAATCCCTCAGGCTTTCAGTTTCCACAATAGAAAACAAAGAGCATATAATTAAATGTACAGAATATTAGGGACAGGAAGACTGTAATAAAAATCTAGTGGTTCCCAACTTGGAGTTCTTGGGTCAGCCAAGTTAATGATGCTTTTTCAATGGATAACAATGAGCTATTTTCCCTACAGGGGTTTCTCCAGTGGCCCCCTTGCAAAAGGTACCAGGTTGCGGAGGGAAGAAAGGAATCTTAATATGAAAGCAAAAAAAATCACTCACAAACTAAGCACTTACCAAAAAACAACCCCACCCCATTTCCAGATTCACACGAGATTCAGACTTTTTGGTTTCAGTGTCTTTGTTCTTTTTGGCAGTCACCTGATGCTTTCAGTCTTTCAACTACATAATGCAAATACAGCACAAAAATCAACTGCAAATTGAAATCAAGGATCCTGGGCAACAATGATAGGCCTACATAATTGGATTAAGGGAAACTTTGAATCCTGCCTATTTTGTGCTGTTCCCCCTACCTGCTAAGTAATCCTCCTCTGTGAATTTGCAGAGAAAGTTAAATGTGAGGAGAAGGTTTGTGGGGAAAATTACACCAAAATAAAACAAAACGACATTCTTGTTACTCTGGTTATAGTTCTATGTAGCCTTTAGGTACAGATATACCCTTAGCTGCAAGCCTAACCAAGTAAACTTATTTTCATAATTTTAAGCTTTCAAGGCAGTGACCCTTGTTTTGCATTAACTCACTTTAAGTGGCCCTTTTCTGGAACCAATTATCCTCACATAACCAGCACTGCCTATATTTTAAAATGCCTGATGGAAATGATAAATTTAACCACAGTCAATCTCCACAGGTGAACTAAAGTATCAAATTTCTTTGGCTTTGGCCAACAGTATATGCACCGGGTGTGGTACTCCTAGATATCTTACTCTGATCAGAGGTAATGATTAATATGTTTCATTAACTAAAATCTGAGAAAGGCTTTATTAGTCATTAGATGCAATTTGGTTAGCAAAATTTTCAAAATATAGGAACCATGGTGAGTGAATAATAAAAATGCTCCTTAATATGAATTGATTGGGATTTGACAAAATGCCCCAACCTTTAAATTTCAGAGAAGCAGAAACTGAGGCCAAATGAGGTTGCAACTTTTCAAAATCCCCTTCCAACTCTGAATTTTTATTTGTCTAGTCAATCTATGCCACATTCCTAAGCCCTCCATACATTACAAGGTTTAATAAATCTCACTGGTGATGAATATATTCAACCTCAATTCCTAGTGGTTCAAGTAAAATCCATTTCCTCTGTAGGTAAATTCCATTCCATCGTACCTTAGGAAAGTCACTGATTCATTAAAACAATCCCATGGCTTCTGTTATAATGGGCTATGTTCAGGCTTGGTTACCTTAACTCAGTGATCTCTGCTAGTAAAACACACTTTTAAAAACATTTGCAACACATGCATTAAATTCCCTTCATAGAACATGTGGCTTTAAATAATGAGGAAAAAAAGAAAAGAGTTTGGCAAAAGCATTTTGTTTTCTGCCAGACCCAGTATGCTGGGTAAAATAGTTTATGAAATTTAACTAAGGCTAAAGCACTGGTTCCTGCTTTTCTCTCTGAATTATTTGTCCTCCTTGAAGACAAAGCCTTTCTTAATTTATATTTAGATTCTCAAGGATGCTTTCTGTAGTTTCTTTCCATTTTCCAGGAAGATGAAAAAGAATCTTAATTGAAACCTAAAAATAAGTAAAATATTCACTTAAATGATTTCATATTTATTATTGTTAAGGGTCTATTTGAAACTGCCAGATGATTAATATATTGTTTTTTTCTGAGTCATCTTAATATATCCACAGAAAACTAAATATTAAAATTAAAGAAAAAGAATCTCCTGAAATGTTGCTGTGACCTCAGCCACTTCGTGTTTTTTGTTGTTTTTTTGTTTTTGTTTGTTCATTTGTTTGTTTCAGACGGAGTTTCGCTCTTGTTGCCCAGGCCGGAGTGCAATGGCACAATCTCGGCTCATCGTAACCTCCGCCTCCCGGGTTCAAGAGATTCTCCTGCCTCAGCCTCCCAAGTAGCTGGAATTACAGGCATCCACCCCCAGGCCCGGCTAATTTTTTGTATTTTTAGTAGAGACGGGGTTTCATCATGTTGGCCAGGCTGGTCGCAAACTCCTGACCTCAGGTGATCCACCCGCCTCAGCCTCCCAGAGTGCTGGGATTTACAGGCGTGAGCCACTATGCGTGGCCGAACTCAGTCACTTGGATTAGACACAACTCTTGAATTCTATCTGACCCCGAAGGCCTTGGATGGGAAAGACTGGCTCCTCCCCAACAAATAAGCTACCTACCGTCTTATAATGAAAGCAAACCTCCAGCCCAATTTTGCCATACAAACAGACATTTATTTAACAAGCACTTACTAACAAGCAGGCTGAAAAACAGTTCTTACGACCTGTTCTGTGAAACTTGACAACATGCCAGCTCTCTGGTTTTTTTTTTTTTTTTTTTTTTTTTTTTTTTTTTTTTTTGAGATGGAGTCTTGCTCTGTCGCCCAGGCTGGAGTGCAGTGGCGCAATCTCCGCTCACTGCAAGCTCGGCCTCCTGGGTTCACGCTATTCTCCTGCCTCAGCTCTCTGTTTTTGGGTATTCTGCATGAAAGTTTACTGGAGATAGATAAAACAATAATCTACAGGCAAGATTTTGTGCTTCCCAGTTTGTCTTGGACAGTCAGTAATCCTCAGAATCAAAGAATAGACACAGAATTGCCTAGGGGTCCAGCCTTAGGTTGCTTCCATACTGCACAGGTTTTAGGCCTTACTGGACTCATGTAAGGGTAGAAAATGTATCCAAAATACTTTAGCAATCCATGAATACATTTAAAGTCACCAATGACTTTACATTTTCTAACATTCATTATGCCTATAAATAAACCATGAATTTCCCCCAGATAAAAACCACTTCTGACATTTCATATGCTAATTAGTCAAGTCTCAGGTATTGAGATGCAGATAGCTGAAGCACTTGTATTAGTTAACTCCAAAAAGTGGCATTTTCTGATCAATTGCTTGTTGACCATCTCTGGAATCTCCACGAAAGCCACTGACTGCCCCTTGTTTTGAAGCTGAAACTAACAGTAATGAACACATTCATGATATTATACTGTCTATGCTGGAGCATTTAAAAATAGATTACAAACATCATAACCAAGGCTGCTTTATTATTTGCCATTTTGAGATAGCATTATAGCAGTTACCAGTGAAATAACAAAAGGAAATTCTGTTTAGAATCCTTTTTGAGGCCGGGCGCGGTGGCTCACGCCTGTAATCCCAGCACTTTGGGAGGCCGAGGCGGGTGGATCACGAGGTCAGGAGATCGAGACCATCCTGGCTAACACGGTGAAACCCCGTCTCTACTAAAAATACAAAAAATTAGCCGGGCGTGGTAGCGGGCGCCTGTAGTCCCAGCTACTCGGGAGGCTGAGGCAGGAGAATGGCGTGAACCCGGGAGGCGGAGCTTGCAGTGAGCCGAGATCGCGCCACTGCACTCCAGCCTGGGCGACAGAGCGAGACTCCGTCTCAAAAAAAAAAAAAAAAAAAAAAAAAAAAAAGAATCCTTTTTGATTGCATTTACATTTATTGCATGTTTTCTTAGTTTGGAGAGTTAACTTTTATTTCTCAATATATGTCATTTTATCATCAACCTTTATCAGTACGAATTGGTAAATAAATGGTAGAAGACTTAAGTAGTTAATAGGCTGCTATGTTAAACTTGAAGTTAATTATATTTTCCTTTAATTTTTGCTGATTTAAAGCACTCACAGATAGAGATGGTCCTTTAAACAAGATGGTCTTTAAAGGAAAAAGAATGTTACTGTGCTTTACTTTCCCTTTTTAATGCTAGTTGCTAAGCATTAGAATTGTGAAAACTATTTTTAAATGTAAAAGCACTTTCATTATCTTCCTCTTATAAATTCATATGTACACAGAGGCATCTACTGAAACAGTGAACAGGATTTGACACTGAGTCAGGAGAAATAATCATTATGGCCAATCTTCTAAAGACGTGTATTTCAAACTGGCATTCCAGAAAAACTAGGAGAGCCAGAAAGGAATGATTTAAATGCTATTGTTGGCCAGCAGTTATTCACTCCTGTAATGCCCAGCCTTTGGGAGGCTGAGGCAAGAGGATGACTTGAGACTAGGAGTTCAAGACCAGCCTGGGCACCATAATGAGACCCTGTCTTTACAAAAAATAAAAATATTAGCCAGGTGTGGTGGCGCATGCCTGTAGTCCCAGCTGCTTGGGAGGATTTCTTGAGGCCAAGATTTCAAGCTTACAGTGAGCTATGATTGTGCCACTGTACTTCAACCTGGGCAACAGAGTGATCTCTAAATAAATCTCTAAATAAATAAACAAATAATAAATGTTATTGTCCATTAAGTCTACAGCGTTAGGGGAAGTAAACTGACATTTGCAAAGTCATTATGTGTCAAGCACTGTTTGAAGTACTTTATATGCACTTTTTAATAAATACATTCACAATAATCCTATTAGGGATGGAAAGAGTTTGTAATTGTTAGAAGAACAAGTCATGAAGAAAGACCTCAGTTCCAGTCTTAGCCCTACCATGCTATCTCTGAGATCATTGCCAAATTATTTTATTTCTCTCAGCCACAGTTTCATCATCGGTAAATAATACTATTTATCTCATGGGGCTGGAGTGTGTATATATATGTGTGTGTTAATGGCTGGCTAAAAGAAAAACTTTTTTTGTACCTACAACACTTCTGACACCAAGTGTGTGGCTTTTCCACATCAAGCAATTCTCCAGTTCTCCGTAACACCAACTAGGTGTCCCACAATTTAACCTGGATTCCCACAGGACTGCCCACCACTTCAGGTGCTACTTGTGAGTAGTGATTCTCTAGGTTACCCACAGTTCTGCCTGATTTGGCTACAAATTAGCGTTACCACAACCCCCTCAAGTGCAATAATTTCCCATAACAACTCACAGAACTCAAACACTTTACTTACTATTACCAGTTTATTATGAAAGATACAACTCCAGAACAGCCAAATGGGAGAAAGGCATAGGACAAGGTATGCAGGGAGGGGCACGGCACTTCCATGCCTTTTCTGGGTGTGCCACCTTCCCAGCACCTCCCTGTGTTCACCACCTGGGAAACTCTTGGAACCTTATTATATGGGGTTTTGATGAAAGTTTCATTGTGTAGGCAGAATTGATTAAGTCATTGGTTATTGGTGATAGAGGCTGGCTCTATCCCCAGCCTCTCTCCTCTCCAGAGATCTGGGGGTGGGCCTAAATGTCCTGTTTTTTGTTTTGTTTTTGTTTTTTGTTTTTTGTTTTTTTTTTTAGATGGATTGTCTTTCTTTCACCCAGGCAAGAGTGCAGTGTGATATGATCTCAGCTCACTGCAACCTCCATCTCCTGGGTTTAAGCAATTCTCCTGCCTCAGCCTCCCTAGTAGCTGGGACTACAGGTGCACGCCACCATGCCCGGCTAACTTTTGTATTTTTAGTAGAGACGGGGTTTCACCATATTGGACAGGCTGGTCTCGAAATCCTGACCTCAGGTGATCTGCCTGCCTCAGCCTACCACAGTGCTGGGATTACAGGCATTAGCAACCGTGCCCCGCTAGCCTGATAATTTTAATCCTCCAATCATGTTGTTGGTCCCTCTGGCAACCAGCCTCCATCCGCCAAGAGTCACTTCATTAGCATAAACTCAGGTATGGTTGAAAGAGGCTTATTATGAATAACCAAAAAGCTCCTCTTACCCTAACCATTCTGGAAACTCCAAGGGTTTTAGAAGCTACTGTTCCAGAAACTGAGGCAGAGAACAAATATATATTTCTTCTTATGCCACATTGGCATATAGTCATCACTAAAAAATAGTGTTTGTTTTCTTATTGTTAATGAATTACTATTTTTAATAAAGAAATATGTTAAAAAAGGAATTGTGTCCCCCGAAATTCATATTGGAGCCCCATAACCCCTGTACCTCAGAATGTGACTGCATTTGGACACAAGGCTTTTAAATAGGTGATGAAGTTAAAATGAGGCTGTTAGGGTGGGCCCTAATCCAATTTGACTGGAGTCCTTTTAAGAAGAGGAAATTTGGACACAGATGAAGCCGCCTTTGCAAAAATAATAACAGTGAGACAATTAGACAGTGAAAGGGAGCTTACCTAACTACTCCATCTTGCTTCTAACCTGCAAGCTCCCCTTGTTATTCCTGGGCGTAGGCCAAACTAACTTTGGGAGGAACTTAGTTTATAGTTTAACTTGAAACAAAGATAATAACAGCCCTTTCCCGAACCAAACCCCTTTCTTGCCTGGAGACCAGATTGCCTTTTGTTAAACTAACAAATTAGTCACAAGATTAGAAATTATGGCTCAGGAATCATTCAGCCAGAGGCCACAAGATTACTAACCTATCGAATTGCTCCTATAGGTCACATTAGTATTATAAAATCTAAGAACGGTGTTTGAGGTATTTTTTACACCTTGCACTGGGTGGATCAGCTGGCGCCACCCAGATAGATAAACTAGCTCATCTGGTCTTGTGGCCTCCACACAGGAACCCACTCAGTGCTAGAGGACAGCTTCAACTCCCCATAATTTCATCTCTGACCTGACCCCACTCCTTGGCCCCCTTCCCACCAAATTATCCTTAAAAAAACCCAGTCCTGAATTTTCAGGGAGGCTGATTTGAGTAATAATAAAACTCCAGTCTCCTGTTCAATGGGCTCTGCATGAGTTAAACTCTTTCTCTATTGTAATTCCCCTGCCTTAATAAATAGGCTCCATCTGGGCACCAGGCAAAATGAATGCCTTGGGTGGTTATGCAGAGAGACAGACAGAGGAAAGACCAGGTGACCTCAGGAGAAACCAAACCTGCCAACACCTTGATCTTGGACTTTCAGCCTCCAGACTGTGAGAAAATAAATATCTGTTGTTTAAGCCACCTAGTCTGTGCTATTTGTTATGGCAGCCTTAGCCAACAAATACAAAATATAAACATAATTTTCTATGTATTGGTACTGCCATCAATTTAATTAAATACTTTTAAAAGAAAATATTTCATTCTCAAACAATGCCAATGTAGAAGTTAATGTGAATTATCCTGAAAAAAAAAAAAATATTTTCCAAGTGGTGGCACAACAAATGGGATACATTTTAAGGATCCCTTGTAAAGTTTATATATACAGAAAAGGGACAAGTGAAATTTAGTATTGGTAGCATTTATTTATTTATCATGTATGTATTTATCAGGAATCCATTGTGCCTTCTGTGCTGTGCTCAGGTGACAGATTAATTTAACACTATTCCTCCCCTTAAAGAGCTCACAGACAAACAATAAATCATGCACTTTTATAAAAACATTCCAAACTGCTCAAAGAGGTGGTGAGTTTTGAGTTTTCTTATTTCCCAGAGGGATAGGGGAAGGAACCTGAGGAATCTGCAGAGGCTGTTCTATGAAGACATTGATCTTATGGCCTAGTTGGGTTCACAAAGGGCCATAGAATTCTAATATTACTAATTGTAGCATTAGAAATAAAATAGGAAAACATACCCTTATAAAGAGCTATAGAATCTTTGGTGCTTCTATTGCCTCTATCTCTGAATTATTTTTAAAATACATCCATTTCGCTCCATGTCTGCTCTTACCACGCTGTCTAAGCCCCTATTATTGTCTCCCTCTTAGATGGCAGTAGCGGTTGGCTTGGCTTCCAACCTTGACCCTCTATAATTCATCCTTCACAGAGCAGCTGGGGTGATATTTTTTTTTTTTAAGACAGAGTTTTGCTCTTGTTGCCCAGGCTGGAGTGCAATGGCGTGATCTCAGCTCACTGCAACCTCTGCCTCCCAGGTTCAAGCCATTCTCCTGCCTCAGCCTCCAGAGTAGCTGGGATTACAGGCACCTGCCACCATGCCCAGCTAATTTTTTGTATTTTTAGTAGAGATGGGGTTTCACCATGTTGGCCAGGCTGTTTCTTGAGCTCCTGACAGGTGATGCGCCCACCTCAGCCTCCGCCTCCCAGAGTTCTGGGATTACAGGCGTGAGCCACCGTGCCCGGCCAGGGTGATCTTTTTAAGTACTAAATTTGATCATGTCACTCCTATGTTTGAAACATTTCAAAGATTTCCTGTTTTAATTAGAAAAGAATTCAAGGTCCTTTACTTTTTGCCTGTAAGGTCCTGTGTGAACTTGCTTCTGCCTACCCCTCTGACCTCATTTCCAATCACTCTCTTCATTTCATGCCCACTTCTTTCTATTTGGTAAGCATGCCTAGCTTCTCTTCATTCTAAGGATTTTGTGTTAGATGTTCTCTCTCTGTTTGGAATGCCCTTATCCCAGATGCTTACATGCCTGCCATCTTGTTTGCATTTGAGCTTATATATAATTTCCTTAGAGAGAACACTTCCGGTGATCAATCTAAGGTTGCCCAGGAGGTACTGTGTATCAGATTATTTTACTTGTATCATAGCACTGCTCATTGACTGATATTTGCTTATTTGTTTCCTGTCTTCCCACTCCCAGCCCCCTCTAGAATGTAAGCTCTCTAAGAGTCATGTCATTGCCTGTCTTGTTCACTTCTATTACATATCTCAGTATCCCAAGTGTCTGTCCCACAGTGGGCACTCAATAACGATATTTTAATTAGTGTGTGTATATAGAGTACAGCTCAGGTAGAGTTACAAAGGCATGGCAATGATTGAAAAATATCAGTACCATCTACTCTGGAAAGGTAAACGCTGAAGTAGGATATAAAGTCTTCGTGTATTTAAAGTGATCTTAGTGTGAGTGTGGACTCTGAACTCTGTTCACACAATTGCAGTGTACTAGGATTCAGAGAAGCACTTCTTAGAAGTGGTAGTTTTAAGACAAATAAAAATGACTAATAAAAAAATGCTTTTATTCAAAAAGCAATCTGAGGTCGGGCACGGTGGCTCACACCTGTATTCCCAGCACTCTGGGAGGCCGAGGCGGGCGGATCACCTCAGGTCAGGAGTTCAAGACTAGCCTTGCCAACACGGTGAAACCCCGTCTCTACTAAAAATACAAAAATTAGCCGGGCGTGATGGCGGGTGCCTGTATTCCCAGCTACTCGGGAGGCTGAGGCAAGAAAATGGCTTGAACCTGGGAGGAGGAGGTTGCAGTGAGTGGAGATCCCACCGTTGCACTCCAGCCTGGGCAACAAGACCAAGACTTTGTCTCAAAAAAAAAAAAAAAAAGCAACTTGAGCACATAGATTCAAAGTGATTAGTTTCTTTCTTTCTTTCTTTCTTTTTGAGACAGAGTTTCACTCTTGTTGCCTAGGCTGGAGTGCAATGGTGCGGTCTTGGCTCACTGCAACCTCCACCTCCCGGATTCAAGTGATTATCCTGCCTCAAACTCCCTAGTAGCTGGGATTACATGCATGCACCACCACGCCTAATTTTGTATTTTTAGTAGAGATGGGGTTTCTTCCCATTGGTCAGGCTGGTCTCGAACTCCCAACCTCAGGTGATCTGCCTGCCTCAACCTCCCAAAGTGCTGGGATTACAGGCGTGAGCCACCCACCGTGCCTGGCCTCAAAGTGATTAGTTTCTTGGAAATGTAGCCCTTGCAACAGCCTGCACTGAGGTTGAAAGTAAACATTGGAATGATTTAAGTGCTGAATTCTGTTTTGCAAATAAATGCTTCATGTGTACAGACAAGAAAGGTAGGTAAACTCCAACCCTGAATTCAATTTTTAGAAAAGTTAACCTGAAGAGCCCCTTTTGTCCTTAGGCACTGGTTGCAGTTGAAGTATATAAGGTTTCACTTCACACATAAAACCTACTGGCTTGATCGTTTTCTGAGTTAATCCGAATTGGATTAAAATGAGATGTTTATAAAACCTTTTGCATTTCAGGCATTTAATTAGTTTGCCATGCCATGGGAGAATATGACACAGAACAAAATATTCAAAATACATATTAGCAATTAATTGAAGCATATTAATTGGCAAGTTGATTTTTATTCTCTTATATTTTTAGAGGTTAAAACTTTGACAATGAACATTGATGTCAGTATTGCACAAATGAGTGATTACCTAGATTCGAAGATTTGCAAATAAAATCAATTCATTTTAGTAATCTACAAATTTTACCTCTTTTGCTGATAAAAACCATATCAATATATCTAAATAAAATGTATAGTCATTAATGGTCATTTAAAATTTTTTCTACATCAGTGTAAAACATGCTGTTTTAATTTAGCATATATGTGCTAGTCACCCTGAATCATCCTCTTTTATTAAATAATTTTTTTTTTTTTTTGAAACAGTCTTGCTCTGTCGCCCAGGCTGGAGTGCAGTGGCGCGATCTCAGCTCACTGCAAGCTCCGCCTCCCGGGTTCACATCAGCCTCCCGAGTAGCTGAGACTACAGGCGCATGCCACCATGCCTGGCTAATTTTTTGTATTTTTAGTAGAGATGGGGTTTCACCGTGTTAGCCAGGATGGTCTTGATCTCCTGACCTTGTGATCCACCCGCCTTGGCCTCCCAAAGTGCTGGGATTACAGGCGTGAGCCACCGCGCCCGGCCTAACTAAATAATTTTTAAATTTAGTGTCTTCCTGTACATTTTTGTTGATTTGACAAATATTTTCTTAGAACATACTTTAAACATGACATTAACTCATGTATTAATTCATTCACAACCCAATGAAACTTTTCTTTGTTCTAGACATACTTCTAGATACTAAAGATAGATGAATAGAATATGGCTGACTTTACATACAATCTTGAAAGGAAATTTTTTCCCCATTCATTAGCTGTTTTCTGATTTCTTCAATGGAAAATTAAGTGGTTTATTTTTAGAATGATTTCCATGTTTGGCCGGGCGCGGTGGCTCACGACTGTAATCCCAGCACTTTGGGAGGCCGAGGTGGGAGGATCACGAGGTCGGGAGATCGAGACCATCCTGGCTAATACGGTGAAACCCCGTCTCTACTAAAAATACAAAAAATTAGCCGGGCGAGGTGGCGGGCGCCTGTAGTCTCAGCTGCGCGGGAGGCTGAGGCAGGAGAATGGCTTGAACCCCGGGGGGCGGAGCCTGCAGTGAGCCGAGATCGCACCACTGCACTCTAGCCTGGGTGACAGCGAGACTCCATCTCAAAAAAAAAAAAAAAAAAAAGAATGATTTGCCATGTTTAAATTTTGTTTTTGTTAAGATATTTGATTTTTTTCTCACTGTCATAGACATTTAAAAAGGGATATTCTAATATTATTAACGCTGCTATTTATATATTGGTGCACCAAAATTCAGTTTTGTTTTCCAGGCTAAGAATAGTCCTTTTCTGTGGATGACTAAAAGCAATCCAAATTTATCAAGAAATTCTGTTCAGATAGCTTATTTGTAGGTTAGCTGTCTAAATCAGGACAAATTTCCATGTGGATGCTGTATTGCAAGCATTGGTTTGGCTTTTAAGCTACTTTTAAAGCCCCTATGTAACCTATCCTATAATTCAAATACGTAACAGCACAGCCTTAAATCCTAGCTCCTAGAAGTGAGAAGTCATTTGGAGAAGAACAAGGAAGAATCGAAGCATTTCCCATCTTTCCTAGTCATAGGGACTTCGTTAGATGTTATTTGGAAATAAAAAAGAATTTTTAGAACAAGATATCTCAAACTTTAGTGAGCATAAAAATAACTTGAGGTTTTTGTTAAAATGCAGCCGATTTTGGTTCAGTAGGCCCAGAGTGAAGCCTGAGAGTCTGCGTTTCTAACGAGCATCCAGGTGACGCCATGTTGCTGGCCCTCAGACGACACTCTGAGTGTTAAGATCTTAAATTACCTTAACTAGCCTTAAGACATTCATACTTACTGTCCCTCTGCCCAGGCCCCCATTTGTTGATTGTTTTCTAAATTTACTGTGACAAGGCAGGGTGCAATGGCTCATACCTGTAATCCCACCAGCAGTTTGAGAGGCTGAAGTGGGAGGATTGCTTGAGCCCAGGAGTTCAAGACCAGCCTGGTCAACATGATAAGACCTCCTCTCTACAAAAAAACAAAAACAAAAACAAAAAACATTAGTTGGGTATGGTGGCACATACCTGTGGTCCCAGCTACTCAGGAGGCTGAGGCAGGAGGATCACTCGAACACAGAAGTTCGAGGCTGAGCCATGTTCATGCCACTGCACTCCAGCCTGAGCAACAGAGCAAGACACTGTCTCACAAAATATACAAATAGATAAATTTACTATGACAACTTGCCACACCCTCCTTAAAATGTTTCCTACTCCCAAACTAAGAACAACATCCCCCATCTCCACAAATAAAGCCAATTTTGGCTAGTGTTTATGAGAAAAACTACCAAATTTAAACTGCTTCATCTTGGTGTGACTAGGGTAACATTAACTTTAAAAATGTAGTTTGCTCTTTTTTTTTTTTTGAGACAGAGTCTTGCCCTGTCACCCAGGCTGGAGTGCAGTGGCGTGATCTCCGCTCACTGCAACCTCCGCCTCCCAGGTTCAAGCGATTCTCCTGCCCCAGCCTCCCAAGTAGCTGGGATTACAGGCATGCCTCCACGCCCGGCTAATTTTTACATTTTTAGAAGAGATGGGGTTTCACCATGTTGGTCAGGCTGGTCTTGAACTTCTGACCTTGTGATCCGCCCACCTCGGCCTCCCAAAGTGCTGGGATTACAGGCGTGAGCCACTGTGCCCAGCCTTTTTTTTTTTTTTTTTTTTTAAAGAAAATGCTTTAGCTAAATGGCATCTTCAGCTGTGGGAATTGGGGAATGTTATGTGAAGATAAAAAACAAAACACTCCCAGAGGGTGTTGAGGAAGGGATGTTTTTGATCCAAGGCCTGCCATGAAGCCCTGCTTGGAGGTGTGCCTCAGGACTCAATGCCCCAAAGTTATTCCTTCATCTTACAGAGACTTTCCTTTCTCTTCTCTTGGATTGACAAGGCCTTTGAGATAACATATTAACTACTTATACATTAGTAAATTCTATTTGAAACGACTAATGTTTATCTAGTACCTACTTTGTACAAGGCATGTGATAAATTCTTAGATGTGTATAAATAAGCTCTTGGGAAGTTTATGGTTCAATGGGGCTGTACTTTTACGTAATTATTTCCTTAGAGGAAACTGAATTCTGCACATGTCCTAGTTAATTCTGTTATTGCCTAATATACTTACACAAAGCTACCTGTGAACTTGGGAAAGTCAACATCTTTGAGAGCTTTTGTTTTCAAACCTCTAGAGCCTTGCAGCTTGAGTACTAGGTTTAAAGAATGTAACTTCAATGTGATATTCTTTGCATATCCCCCTTACCCAGTCTAGTCTTCATGAACCTAATCTACATTGCTACTACTCCTGCTTTTTTGTTAGATTTATTCATTCTTTTTTTTTTTTTTTTTTGAGACAGTTTCACTCTTGTTGCCCGGGCTGGAGTGCAACGGTGCTATCTCCAGCTCACCGCAACCTCTGCCTCCCGGGTTCAAGTGATTCTCCTGCCTCAGCCTCCCGAGTAGCTGGGATTATAGGCATGTGCCACCATACCCGGCTAATTTTTTATGTTTTATTTTTTTTGAAACGGAGTCTTGCTCTGTCGCCCAGGCTGGAGTGCTGTGGCGCGATCTTGGCTCACTGCAAGCTCCGCCTCCCAGGTTCATGCCATTTTCCTGCCTCAGCCTCCCGAGTAGCTGGGACTACAGGCGCCCGCCACTGCGCCCAGCTATTTTTTTGTATTTTTAGTAGAAAAGAGGTTTCACCGTGGTCTCCATCTCCTGACCTCGTGATCCGCCCGCCTCAGCTCCCAAAGTGCTGGGATTATAGGTGTGAGCCACCGCGCCCAGCCTAATTTTGTATTTTTAGTAGAGATGGGGTTTCTCCATGTTGGTCAGGCTGGTCTCGAACTCCCAACCTCAGGTGATCTGCCCGCCTCGGCCTCCCAAAGTGCTGGGATTACAGGCGTGAGCCAACGCGCCCAGCAGATTTATTCATTCTTCTTTTTCTTTTCTTTTTTTTTTTTTTTAGACGTAGTTTCACTCTGGTTGCCCAGGCTGGAGTGCAATGGCGCGATCTCAGCTCACCGCAACCGCCGTCTCCCAGGTTCAAGCAATTCTCCTGCCTCAGCCTCCCGAGTAGCTGGGATTACAGGCATGCACCACCACGCCTGGCTAATTTTTTATTTTTAGTAGAGACAGGGTTTCTCCATGTTGAGGCTGGTCTCGAACTCCTGACCTCAGATGATCCGCCCGCCTCGGCCTCCCAAAGTGCTGGGATTACAGGCGTGAGCCACCACGCCTGGCCCTATTCATTCTTAACAAAGTAAGCTCTTATATTGTCCTGTATCAGTCCTGTGTCAATATCTGTTAGTTCAACTCCTTTGAAATCTCAAATTTGAATTTATTAAATTGGGTCAAAAATTGATGACCTAATGTAGTCTACAGATTTTTTTTTCTGTGTTTGACCATTACAGCATTAACTTATGAAGAATAAGAATGAGAATTAAGGGGAGGTTGGGAGAGGAGCAGAAGGTGGAGGAGAAAAGAATTAGAAGAAAAGGAAGTTAGAATAGATTTAGGCATTGTCAAGTTTACCACATACCACAGGCCCCACTATTGTCCTAAGTGTGGACTCTCTACCTATTACTGGCTACCTCAAGGCATTTGAATTACCCATTCTCTGTACTTACTATACTCTGTAATAGAAGGGGATAAACCATAAACTAATTTGTTCCCTCATTTCGTTGGTACTTTTTTTTTTTTAAATGGAGTCTCCCTCCATTGCCCAGGTTTGAGTACAGTGGTGCAATCTCAGCTCACTCAAACCTTGCCTCCTGGGTTCAAGCGATTCTCCTGCCTCAGCCTCCAGAGTAACTGGGATTGCAGGTGCCTGCCACCACGCCCAGGTAATTTTTGTATTTTTAGTAGAGACAGGGTTTTGCCATGTTGGCTAGGCTGGTCTCTAACTCCTGACCTCAGGTTATCTGCCCACCTCAGCCTCCCAAAGTGCTAGGATTACAGGCATGAGCCACCGCACCCGGACATTCCCTGGTACTTTTTAAATTCTGACCCTGTCTCACTCCAGTATCATTATATATGTCATGTCTATGAGAAAAGACATATATAGTGTCATATCTTTCCAGCAACATCCTCAGACTAACATCTGGAATAATTTGACCACATATCTGGGTGCTATGGCCCAGCCAAGTTGACACATAAAATTAACCACAACAGGAATAGTTATCAAAAGCAATCGTGTTCTATTTCAAAATACTATGGAAAGTTGCCTTCATGCATAAAAATTATCTTAATGTTCCCCAGGACTGATCTGACTACAATGGCTTGATCATGTTTTTCAATGTGACTTTTTAACCTAGATCCTATTCTCTGTGGCCACATAACCAGGAATTATGAAGCTTTACGAGTGTGTGTAGGGTAGGGTGTGAAGTGGAGATGGAAGAAGAGGGGCAATGTAGTCTTTTTTGGAGACATTAATAGATATTTATTTCATTATAAAGGATTTTATTCCAGTACCTTTAGAAGTCTTCACTCTAAAATTACTAAACACACTTAAAAATTGCCTAAACTCACATTTTATGTGATAAAACTACAAAACACAATCCTGTAATAGAAGCACTCATTTTCATTTTGCATAAATATTTCTGTATTGAATAACTCTTAACAATTTCAAATTTCTTTCATGTATGTGTAGAAGTTCATGAGACATTTGTGTGCTGAGTGGTCCCTTTGTTGTTCTGTATTCATTTTATTTGTGATTTTGCCACTTAGAAATTGTTTAATCTTTAAACTTGCATGAAATGAGAGATATGGGCCTGCCGCGGTGGCTCACACCTGTAATCCCCGCACTTTGGGAAGCCGAGGTGGGCAGATCACCTGAGGTTAGGAGTTTGAGACCAGCCTGGTCAACATGGTGAAACCCCGTCTCTACTAAATATACAAAATTAGCCGGGCATGGTGGCAAATGCCTGTAATCCCAGCTACTCGGGAGGTTGAGGCAAGAGAATCGCTTGAACCCGGGAGGTGGAGGTTGCAGTGAACCGAGATCGTGCCACTGCACTCCAGCCTGGGCGACAACAGCGAAACTCCATCTCAAGAAGAAAAAAAAAAGTTCGCTTTTTTTGTGGTGGTGGTTTTAAACAGGATTCCTGAGCTCCAACAATTTTCCTTTGTAGCATTATTGATACAATTTTGCTCATACAAATTAATGTTCCTGCTTTGACTAATTCATTTGTGGAAACATCAAGTTTACACCCTTTGGAAGGAGGGAATACAGGATAGTGGAAGTAAGGGAGATGGCTTTAAGAAAATAGTACAGCACACAAATACCTAAGCACTGGTATGTTAACTCTTTTTTTTTTTTGAGACCGAGTCTCGCTGTGTCGCCCAGGCTGGAGTG
Organism: Pan troglodytes; assembly: GCF_028858775.2. Classification (NCBI taxonomy): domain Eukaryota; kingdom Metazoa; phylum Chordata; class Mammalia; order Primates; family Hominidae; genus Pan; species Pan troglodytes. The sequence goes on from NC_086015.1 coordinate 156,306,102, forward strand.
CAGTGGCGCGATCTCGGCTCACTGCAAGCTCCGCCTCCTGGGTTCACGCCATTCTCCTGCCTCAGCCTCCCGAGTAGCTGGGACTACAGGCGCCCGCCACCACGCCCGGCTATTTTTTTGTGTATTTTTAGTAGAGACGGGGTTTCACGTGTTAGCCAGGACGATCTAGATCTCCTGACCTCGTGATCTGCCCACCTCGGCCTCCCAAAGTGCTGGGATTACAGCCGTGAGCCACTGCACCCGGCCTGGTATGTTAAGTCTTACTAAAAAGTGCACTGCCACCGGGCACGGTGGCTCACGCCTGTAATCCCAGAACTCTGGGAGGCTGAGGCGGGCGGACGACCTGAGGTCAGGAGTTCGAGACCAGCCTGACCGATATGGTGAAAGCCCGTCTCTACTAAAAATACAAAAATTAGCTGGGCGTGGTGGCAGGCGCCTGTAGTCCCAGCTACTGGGGAGGCTGAGACAGGAGAATTGCTTGAACCCGGGAGGCGGAGGTTGCAGTGAGCCGAAATCGTGCCACTGCACTCCAGCCTGGGCGACAGAGCAAGACTCCGTCTCAAAAAAAAAAAAAACAAAGTGCACTATCTGGGAGTAACCTTGTCTTTCTGCCACTGCCCAACACCAGGACCCTCCAATTCTGCTGTTACACCTTGATTTGTAGAAATCACTGCTGATATGCATAGAATGTGTGTGTTCTACGGAAGTTTTCTAACAAATGGTACCATAAAAAACTTTTACATATTCAATTCCAGGTAGAAAAATTTGGCTCCTTCTAACACTTCTCTATTAATTTCACATTGAACAGTAATGGCTTATTCACATGCCTGCTTCCCTACTAGGCTGTAAATGTCTTGAGGGCAGGGGACTGACCTTATTTATCTTTGTAGATGGAGCAACCTAGCACAAAAGGTAGGTCTCAAGGAAAGCAGATGAGTGAAGCATCAAATAAGACTCTAGTATAAGTAATTATTGCAAAACAGCTGTTCTAACTTTTAAGGCAATTTATTCACTGTGCTTAATATCTTATCCTGACACCACTTCGCCTCTCAACTCTATTTATTCTAATTGGAATAAAATTTTAAAACTTCAAGCCGGGCGAGGCAGCTCATACCTGTAATCCCAGCACTTTGAGAGGCTGATGCAGGCGGATCGCCTGAGATCAGGAGTTTGAGACCAGCTTGGCCAACATGGTGAAACCCTGTCTCTACTAAAAATATAAAAATTAGCCAGGCGTGGTGGTGAGCGCCTGTAATCCCAGCTACTCTGGAGTCTGAGGCAGGAGAATCGCTTGAACCCAGGAGGCGGAGGTTGCAGTGAACCGAGATCGGCCATTGCACTCCAGCCTGGGCAACAGAGTGAGACTCCGTCTGGAAAAAAAAAAAAATTTAAAACTTCAAATAGCAATTTGAAATAAAGTCACTGGCAAATTCACAGCATTTATATAGTACACACCATAAACTACAAATCAGAGAGCACAGTGAACACAGTAATTAATTAAACCTGATAAGTAGGGAAGTAGAAATTATAGCCGTTTAAAAAATAGTAATAATTACCTTGCATCTTCAAAGCATCCTTTCTTCCCCATGTCCTATGATGTCAATTTATATCAAGTAAATTACATAAAAGTATTCTTCCCATATTAAAGATGGATAGAAAAAGTTTTCCTTATTTCTGATAGGCCAAATGTGTTCTCACTCCTGTGTAAACATAGAAACGAAAATACTAATATACTAATGTAGCTACAATGTTATGTTTAAAAGTAAAATGTTAACACATTCCTTATATTATGTCTATATATAATATATATTATAAAGAAAAGAGAAATAAAACCCTTTGTCTACACATTACCAAAAATTAAAAACTAATTAATAAAGCTATTATTTTTGTAGTTCTTTTTTTTTTTTTTTTTGACACGGAGTCTCACTCTGTCGCCCAGGCTGGAGTGCAGTGGCATGATCTCCACTCACTGCAAGCTGTGCCTCCCGGGTTCACGCCATTCTCCTGCCTCAGCCTCCACAGTAGCTGGGACTACAGGCGCCCGCCACAACGCCTGGCTAATGTTTTGTATTTTTTAGTAGAGACAGGGTTTCACCATGTTAGCCAGGATGGTCTCGATCTCCTGACCTCGTGATCCGCCCGCCTAGGCTCCCAAAGTGCTGGGATTGCAGGTGTGAGCCACCGCACCCGGCCCTGTAGTTCTTTAACATAGAATTTTCCCATGTCAAAAAATACTTTTCTGCAACAATAACCCTTCCCTTCTATAACATTAGATATTCTTTCATGATCAAATTTTTTCATGATCAATTATAATTTATATTTTATAAATAAAGTCCATGTTGATGACAAAGTCATGCTCTGTATAAATATTTGGGATTATATCATCAGGAAATGCAAAGTATTTTTATGTTTCTCTAGCTGTAATACAAAACAGTGGTAACATTTGGAAAATAATCTAGTTCTTAACAGATGTAGTGTAAGTTAAATGAGTGTATATTACATATAGAGTTGACTCTTGATCCACATAGGTTTGAACTGCATAGGTCCACTTATATGTGGATCTTCTTTTGCCTCTGCCATCCTGAGACAGCAAGACCAAGCCCTCCTTGTCCTTCTCCTCAGTCTGCTCAATGCGAAGATGAGGATGAAGACCTTTATGACTATCCACTTCCACTTAATACAGAGTAAACATATTTTCTCTTCTTTATGATTCCTTTCTTCCTTCCTTCCTTCCTTCCTTTTTCTTTTTTTCAGAAAGAGCCTCACTCTCTCACCCAGGCTACAGTGCAGTTGCGTGACCATGGCTCACCACAGCCTTGACCTTCGGGGTTCATGTGATCCTCCCACCTCAGCCTTTTGAGTAGCTGGGACTACAGGCAAGCATCACCATGCTCAACTAATTTTTGTATTTTTTGTAGATACAGGGTTTGGCCATGTTGCCCAGGCTGATCTTGAACTCCTGGGCTCAAGTGGTTCACCTGCTTCAGCCTCCCAAAGTGCTAGGATTACAGGTGTGAGCCACCACACCCAGCTTCTTTATCCTTTTTCTTTTCTTTTCTTTCTTTCTTTTTTTTTTTTTTTTTTGAGACCGAGTCTTGCTCTTTCACCCAGTCTGGAGTGCAGTGGCGCTATCTCGGCTCACTGCAACCTCCACCTTCTGGTTTCAAGCGATTCTCCTGCCTCAGCCGCCCTAGTAGCTGGGATTACAGGCGCCCGCCACCACGCCCAGCTTCTTTATACTTTTCTTTTCTTTTTTTTTTTTGAGACGGAGTCCCACTCTTTCACTCAGGCTGGAGTGCAGTGGCGCGATCTTGGCTCACTGAAACCTCCACTTCCCAAATTCAAGCGGTTCTCCTGCCTCAGTGTCCCCATACAGGCATGCACCACCACATCTGGCTAATTTTTGTATTTTTAGTAGAGATGAGGTTTCAACATGTTGGCCAGGCTGGTCTCGAACTCCTGACCTTGTGATCTGCCTGCCTCTGCCTCTCAAAGTGCTGGGATTACAGGTGTGAGCCATTGCTCCCAGCCTTTATGCTTTATGCTTTTCTTAATAACATTTTCTTTTCTCCTGCTTACTTTATTGTCAATACAGTATATAATACACATAACATGCAAAATATGTGGTAATTGACTGTTTATGTTATCAGTAAGGCTTCTGATCAACAGTAGGCTAAGCTATTAGTAATTAAGTGTTGGGAGAGTCAAAAATTGTATGTGGATTTTCAACTATGTTGTGGGAGTGTTGGCGTGCCAACCCCCCACATTGTTCAAAAGTCATATATATATATATATATATAAGCAAGTTTTGTCATCCAGTAAGACTATGATATTTCATCTGTCTTTGTTTAGATGTTATTCAGAGGATTTGTCTTCTGTTTTGTTTTGACTCTTTCAATCATGTGGTATTAATTATGTTATTTTCAATTACAAATTACACTGCTTTAGATCTTTTGAGATCTAAATTTTAAAATGTATGTTAAAAATATGACAGCAAATTTATACTCAATCTAACACCACATAATTTCAAAGGCTGGCATTTCTATTCTGGAGTCAGTGGATTATTTTTGTTAATAAGAGGGATAAGAGGAAGTCAGAATAAATATGCCTTTTTTTTTTTTTTTTTTTTTTTTTGGAGATGGAGTCTCGCTCTGTCACTCGGGCTGGAGTGCAGTGGCGCGATCTCAGCTCACTGCAACCTCTGCCTCCTGGGTTCAAGCAATTCTCCTGCCTCAGCCTTCGGAGTAGCTGGGACTACAGGCACACGCCACCACGCCCAGCTAATTTTATGTATTTTAGAACAAAATACACTGTGTTGCCCAGGCTGGTCTTGAACTCCTGAGCTCAGGCAATCTGCCTTCCTCAGCCTCCCAAAGCGCTGGGATTACAGGCGTGAGCGACCGCACCCAGCTGATATGCCTTTTTTTTTTAAAATTAAATGTTCAAACTTTAAAGTTTCAATGTACCTTGTTATACAGAGATGATGGGTTTTCAGGTCTTCCTTTAATTAGTTGAAAATAGAAAAGTTAATTACATTATAACTTTGCTTAATTATAAGACTTTCACAATACTGACATTAGGAAAAAAACAAAAGCAGTTTTTTTACAGTAGGTAAGCTGATTTAGTCAATGACATCCCAGAAGGGATTTTTGTGATAATGTTTTAGATGACATTAACCTAGCTCTATACAGAGCTAATACAGAGACTAATAAAGTTTTTTTTGTTTGTTTTTGTTTTTTGTTTTTTGTTTTTTTTTGAGACAGTGTCTCGCTCTGTCGCCCAGGCTGGAGTGTAGTGGCGCAATCTCGGCTCACTGCAAGCTCCGCCTCCCAGGTTCACGCCATTCTCCTGCCTCAGCCTCCCAAGTAGCTGGGACTACAGGCGCCCGCTACCACGCCTGGCTAATTTTTTGTATTTTTAGTAGAGACGGGGTTTCACCGTGTTAGCCAGGATGGTCTCGATCTCCTGACTTCGTGATCCGCCCGCCTCGGCCTCCCAAAGTGCTGGGATTACAGGCATGAGCCACCGTGCCCGGCCAAGTATTTTTTAACTTAAACAATTTTTTTTTTCTTTCTGATTCAATTGTCTCCTGGTAAAGCAAAACCTCTTTCATACCGTGACATCTTTTTATTTTTTTATTTTATATTTATTTATTTATTTATTTATTTTTTGAGACGGAGTCTCACTGTGTCGCCCAGGCTGGAGTGTAGTGGCACGATCTCGGCTCACTGCAAGCTCCGCCTCCCGGGCTCACGCCATTCTCCTGCCTCAGCCTACCAAGTAGCTGGGACTACAGGTGCCCGCCACGAAGCCCAGCTAATTTTTTGTATTTTTAGTAGAGACAGGGTTTTACCCTGTTAGCCAGGATGGTCTTAATCTCCTGACCTCGTGATCCGCCCACCTCGGCTTCCCAAAGTGCTGGGATTACAGGCATGAGCCACCATGCCCGGCCAAATAAGCACTCCATGACCTCTGTCTTTTACAAGCAGCAATTTCATAGACGGCTTCAAAGGACAATGGGATTGTGAATAGACTTTCTTATTATGTGCATATAATGAAGAACACATAGGCAGGGCACGGTGGCTCACGCCTGTAATCCCAGCACTTTGGGAGACGGAGGCGGGTGGATCACCTGAGGTCAGGAGTTCAAGACCAGCCTGGCCAACATTGTGAAATCCTGTGTTTACTAAAACTACAAAAATTAGCTGGGCATGGTGGTGGGCGCCTGTAATCCCAGCTACCTGGGAGGTTCAGGCAGGAGAATCGCTTGAACCTGGGAGGCGGAGGTTGCAGTGAGCGGAGAACATGCCTCTGCACTCCAGCCTGGGCGACAGAGTAAGACTCCCTCACCAAAAAAAATAAAAAAAAGAACACACAAGAATCATCAAGCCAGTGTGGCAGTGCATGCCTGTGGTCTCAGCTACTAGGAAGGCTGAGGTGGGAGGATCAGTTGAACCCTGGAGGTTGAGGCTGCAGTGAGCTGTGATTTTGCCACTGCATTCCAGCCCAGACCCTGTCTCAAAAAAAGAGAATAAAAATGAGGTTCGTGTTGAGCACATATGAAGCTTGCTCCATAAATACATAGGATATTTCCAAAAGTTGTTGTCCAAAAATTCATTAGTTAAGACATACTTTAAACACAAAAGACATTTTCCACATTGAAACAATGCAATTAATCAGCAAAAGTAATGGCTTTTTCTTGATCCTCATACTTCCTAACTTGTGTTACATTTGATCTTATTATTCACCGACTTTTTTTGTAATCCTCACATTATGGGTATTCAATGACATTGCACTTTTGAATTCTCTTGCTTACTGCTTTTCCTTTCTCTTTCCATCTCCTCTTCCAAGTCCCTTAATCCTGAGCCCATTTTTAGGGCAGGTCCTTTGTCTCCTCTCTCTCTCCTGATTTGGTGTTTTCTGTATGTTAATGATTTGCAAATGGGTTGGTTCCAAGTCTTTGCTATTGTGAATAGTGCCGCAATAAACATACGTGTGCATGTGTCTTTATAGCAGCATGATTTATAGTCCTTTGGGTATATACCCAGTAATGGGATGGCTGGGTCAAATGGTATTTCTAGTTCTAGATCCCTGAGGAATCGCCACACTGACTTCCACAATGGTTGAACTAGTTTACAGTCCCACCAACAGTGTAAAAGTGTTCCTATTTCTCCACATCCTCTCCAGCACCTGTTGTTTCCTGACTTTTTAATGATTGCCATTCTAACTGGTGTGAGATGGTATCTCATTGTGGTTTTGATTTGCATTTCTCTGATGGCCAGTGATGATGAGCATTTTTTCATGTGTCTTGGCTGCATAAATGTCTTCTTTTGAGAAGTGTCTGTTCATATCCTTTGCCCACTTTTTGATGGGGTTGTTTGTTTTTTTCTTGTAAATTTGTTTGAGTTCATTGTAGATTCTGGATATTAGCCCTTTGTCAGATGAGTAGGTTGCGAAAATTTTCTTCAACCCAAATGTCCAACAATGATAGACTGGATTAAGAAAATGGGGCACATATACACCATGGAATACTATGCAGCCATAAAAAATGATGAGTTCATGTCCTTTGTAGGGACATGGATGAAATTGGAAATCATCATTCTCAGTAAACTATCGCAAGGACAAAAAACCAAACACCGCATGTTCTCACTCATACATGGGAATTGAACAATGAGAACACATGGACACAGGAAGGGGAACATCACACTCTGGGGACTGTTGTGGGATGGGGGGAGGGGGGAGGGATAGCATTAGGAGATATACCTAATGCTAAATGACGAGTTAATGGGTGCAGCACACCAGCATGGCACATGTATACATATGTAACTAACCTGCACATTGTGCACATGTACCCTAAAACTTAAAGTATAATAATAATAATAAAAGAAAAAAATTATCTTTCTTTAGAAAAGATTCCTATCACACTTCAAACTCTCCCCACCTGGCTACTCAAGTATTACTTAAAATTTTAACCAGCTGAACGTGACTTGAGTCCAGATGTGAGAAAATAGCAGAAGACTTATCAAGAGGGAATATACTCACTGTTTTGGAAGGAGAGCAAGCAGTTCAGTTTGTCTGAAGTGTGGTGAGGGTGGAAGAACATAAGACAGAAGCAGGAATATGGAGTCACATTGTTTAGGGTCTGATAGGCCATAGATTTTAAGTCTTGGGTTCTTATTCTAAGTATGGAGGGTTGTGAGCATTAAAGTGACAAGTTTTATCTTTATTTTATTTTATTTATTTTATTTTATTTTATTTTTTTGAGGGAGAGTCTCACTCTGTCACCCAGGCTGGAGTACAGTGGTGTGATCTCGGCTCACAGCAACCTTCACCTCCCAGGTTCAAGTGATTCTCCTGCCTCAGCCATGGACCACCACATCTGGCTAGTTTTTGTATTTTTAGTAGAGATGGGGTGTCACCCTGTTGGCCAGGCTGGTCTCGAACTCCTGACCTCAAGTGATCTGCCTGCCTCAGCCTCCCAAAGTGTTGGGATTACAGGTGTGAGCTACTGCGCCCGGCCTGACAAGTTTTAAAATAATCACTCTGATTGCTGGGTGAAAAATAGACAGCAGGAAAGGCTAAGACAAAGGTAGGAAGAACAGCTAGGTTGGAGGTTATTGGCAAAAAACTAAGAATGAATGAATAGTAAGAGACAGAGCTAGTCCACAAATGCCTATTTAAGCTATAATATGGCTGAAACTGTTGAACTTATAATGAGAAGAAAAGAAGTATTATTTCTATAATAGTAATTAAATAAAATGAAAAAGCAATATCATTTAATATGACTTCTTATTGATCCTCAGTTTTGATGCTGGTTATTAAAAGAAGATTTAGAGTTAGATGGAGATTTATAAAATGTCTAATGGAAACTCTGAATACTTTCTTTTTGTCTCAGACCATTTTCCGTCACAATGGGTACTTTCGAGGGTTTTACAAATCAAATGAACTAGTTCTATATTATATTTAATCTCACTTTAAAGTTCATGGCATTCCTCAGGAGTTCGAGACCAGCATGGCCAACATGGTGAAACCTCGTCTCTACTAAAAATACAAAAATTAGCCAGGCATGGTGGCGGGAGCCTGTAATCCCAGCTACTTGGGAGGCTGAGGTAGGAGAATCGCTTGAACCCAGGAGGTGGAGGTTGCAGTGAGCTGAGATTGTGCCATTGCACTCCAGCCTGGGTGACGAGAGCGCAACTCCATCTGAAACAAAAACAACAACAACAAAAACTCATGACGTTTCTTTCTATGGTTAGAGGGTGGGGCTTACTTATCAACCATGATTAACATCATCTTTTAGCTTACAAAGGCAAAAGTGAGACCTTAAGAGAGAAAGAAATATAAGAAGTTTTTCTTGAGGTAAAAGAGAAAGAGTTGGACAAAAACTGAGGGAGGAATGGAATTAAAGAGGCTACTGTGTACATAATAAACACCAACTGAAGAGCAATTAATTGATTAATTGTGCTGTGGTAAGTGAAGGACAGAAGAATGAAAGACCACAGCTTGTTCATGGTACACCTCAGTGGGGGAAAAAAAAACAGTATGAAAAATTTAAAAAAAGTTTAATAATTGGATGGTGAATGCTTTACAGTTTTGGCGATGACAGCTGGAGAACCACGCAATAGAATACATAAATGGCAATTTTGTAAGTCAGAGTTTGTTAATGTAGACACAAGTTATACTATGAATTACTTAATTGATTGGCAAGTTACTGCCCTTACTGTCCTAGAGTTTATAAAGAGTGAAAGATCAGGTTTTGAGAGTTTAGGCAGTCAAAATTATAATAAACATACCTACTTAAACATATTCCAATGGTATCTACAAAATTCCAACTCCAGAATATATTGAGATATTAACAACATATATTCTAGAGAAAGATGGTTTTCTGAGATATATTGGTAAAACACTATCATGCTTTAATTTGTGGGCAGTTTTTATCCTTATGAAATAGGATATTAGAGGACATGTAATTCTTGGTTACGTGTTTTTATGGAAGCAGTTCCCTCTATTATTTAGTACATTCCAAAGTTTATACTTATTTATATGTGTGTACCTCTGTGTGTCTGTACAAAATAGACTGCCATGTTCTTTCTGGATAATGCTATTTAAATTCAAGCAAGCCCCTCATAATTCTACTAGAATTGCATTTAAGCACTGTATAAGTAAAGCTAATCATAAAAATTAAGCTCAAACACATTGATATAAAGTTAGTTATTTTCTATTAAAATATTGCATACGTTTTAAATATTACTATTTCACATATTCTTCGACCTAATTAATTATAAAAAACACAAAAGGGTAAATATGCACTAATCACATCAGCATCTGTAACAGTAAGAAAATTAATAATTTTTCAAACTCAGAAATTTTAAAAATCTCCTATATTTTTATCTTTTCTGGCCAGAGAAATTGTGTTAACAGCAGGCTAGGAAGAATCATTCCTAATTTTTGTGAACATGATTTTTACTGCAGTGTAGGCAGGGCCTTAAATACATTTCTCACTAGTGCATCTATTTTTAATTTCTTTTTCTTTTCTTTTTTTTTTTGTTTGAGACGGAGTCTCGCTCTGTGGCCCAGGTTGGAGTGCAGTGGGGGGATCTTGGCTTAATGCAACCTCCACCTTCCGGGTTCAAGCAATTCTCCCGCCTTAGCCTCCCGAGTAGCTGGGACTACAGACACGCACCATGCCTGGCTACTTTTTGTTGTTTTTTTTTTGAGATGGAGTTTCACTCTTGTTGCCCAGACTGGAGTGCAATGGCCTGATCTCAGCTCATTGCAACCTCCACCTCCCGGGTTCAAGCAATTCTCCTGCCTCAGCCTCCTGAGTAGCTAGGATTACAGGCATGCACCACCACATCTGGCTAATTTTGTATTTTTAGTAGAGAAGGGGTTTATCCATATTGGACAGACTGGTCTTGAACTCCCGACCTCACGTCATCTGCCCGCCTTGGCCTCCCAAAATGTTGGGATTACAGGTGTGAGCCACTGCACCCGGCCTATTTTTAATTTCTAATTCAACATGAAATTCTTAGTTAACTGTCTCTAAATTGCTGGCTATCTACAAAGGCTTAGGTGAAACACTAAACTTTTACTGAGTATTTTATTTTATTATTATTATTTTTTTTTTGAGAAGGAGTTTTACTCCTGTTGCCCACACTGGAGTGCAATGGCGTAATTTTGGCTCACTGCAACCTCTGCCTCTGGGTTCAAGTGATTCTCCTGCCTCAGCCTCCCTAGTAGCTGGGATTACAGGTGTGGCCACCATGCCTGGCTAATTTTTTGTATTTTTAGTAGAAATGGGGTTTCACCATGTTAGCCAGGCTGGTCTTGAACTCCTGACCTCAGGTGATCCACCTACCTCGGCCTCCCAAAGTGCTGGGATTACAGGCGTGAGCCACCACACCCATCCCCTGAGTATTTTATTTTTAACTTTTCCCTAGCAAAAACATAAAATGGATCTCTTTTTAAAGTGTGATAAGGATATATCTGGTGAATTTTTCTTCTGAATATTCAAAAATAGATTTTCTGCATCAGCAATGACAGTGCTCTCTCAACCACACAAGTATCAACAAAGTGCATCTGCACATAAAATATACAGTGAATCAACCTTAATGTATGAAGGTTAAGCAAAGAGTGAAGTCATTTCAAAACAACAACAAAAAATTATTTTTTCTTTTTTTTTTTTTTTTTTGAGATGGAGTCTCGCTCTGTTGCCCAGGCTCTGGAGTGCAGTGGCGCGATCTCGGCTCACTGCAAGCTCCACCTCCCAGGTTCACGCCATTCTCCTGCCTCAGCCTCCCGAGTAGCTAGGACTACAGGTGTCCACCACCACGCTCGGCTATTTTTTTGTGTTTTTAGTAGAGACGGGGTTTCACTGTGTTAGCCAGGATGGTCTCGATCTCCTGACCTCGTGATCCGCCTGCCTTGGCCTCCCAAAGTGTTGGGATTACAGGTGTGAGCCACTGCGCCCGGCCTTTTAAAAAATTCTTAACAGAGTTTAAGATTGTTAAAAATTATTAATGCTTTCATCTCTTTGGTACGTTTTCATGTCTGGGTTCTGGATTTGTTGTTGTTTAAAACAAACGCATGGGCAGTTGGCATTGTACAGGGCAGTTCTTTCTAATTTTATTTTTGTCATGATTTGGAACATGATGAATAACACCTACTTGGTTTGGATCTCAAAGTATAGAAGATGTTGATTAGGATGGTAGCTCATGTCTATAATCCCAGCACGTTGGGAGGCTGAGGCTGGAGGATCACTTGAGGTCAGGAGTTCAAGACCAGTGTGGCCAACACTGTGAAACCCCCGTCTCTACTAAAAATACAAAACAAATTAGCCAGGTGTGGTGGTGAATGCCTGTAGTCCCAGCTACTCGGGAGGCTGAGGCAAGGGAATTGCTTGAACCCAGGAGGCAGAGGTTGCAGTGAACCGAAATCACACCACTGCACTCCAAGTGACAGAGCGAGACTCTGTCTCAAAAGAAAAAAACCAAAAAACATAAAGAATACAAGATGGACATTTAAAGAAGATGTCATTTTCATTTCTTCTTACAGACAGGTATGGACTTTCAATAATCTTCACTGTTATCTTTATATCCTCAGCCTGACAAGGAAGCAGCATCTTACAAGGAGAGGATTTTTTAGTACACAGTTTTCCGCAAGCTTATGATATAATCACTTCTAATTCATATAACCATGAAGCAACAAATAAAGGTTATTATGAGATTCTGAGATTTTGTTTTGAAAAGTGACTATGAAAAACTAATCTTTGGTGATAAAACTAAGAATATAGTTATTATAGGGAATAATGATGTCTAGTTAATCACTGGGAAGGAGCCTGACGGAGCTTTTCATTATCTTGTTATGGATAGTAGTTTCATGGGTGGAATTATACATACATTTCATCTAGCTGTACATTTAAAGTTACTGCCCTTTCATCTGTATATGATATATACTTCAAGAAAAGTATGGACCAGGCGCCATGGCTCATGCCTATAATCTTAGCACGTTGGGAAGCCAAGGCAGGCAGATCACTTGAAGCCAGGAGTTCCAGACCAGCCTGGCCAACACGGTGAAACCCCGTCTCTACTAAAAATTCAAAAATTAGCCGGGCATGGTGGCATGTGCCTGTAGTCCCAGCTACTCAGGAAGCTGAGGCACGAGAATCACTTGAACCTAGGAGGCAGAGGTTGCAGTGAGCCGAGATCATGCCACTGCACCTCTAGCCTGGGTGACAGAGTGAGACCCTGGCTCAAAAAAGAAAAAAAAAACAAAAACAGACCCAGTTGCATCAGAAAGACATATTACTATGATTCAATAGTCAATTGTTATTTAATACCAATCAATAATATTTGACAGAAAGTCTATATAGAATAGAAATATATAAACAAAATTAAATTGATTTTCTTCATTTCTCTAATTTGGAAAAACTAGACATTTAGTCTGTATTACATCATATTCTACACTTCTTACTCTTTTATATTCACCCTTCTTTCTCCACACTCTTTGGCAACAGAAATGCCGTTCTCTTTCCACAGTGGGCCCAGCCATTTGTTCATTTCTTAAAAAGGATAAAGCTGAAATTGAATTATGCTATAAATCCTCTATGACTCTGATTCTGTTCTTTTTGAGTTAAGAGTATCAGGACAACGTAGGTTATGTGTATGTGAGGTTTTGTTTGATTTTAGAGACATGGTCTTGCTCTGTTGCCCAGGCTGGAGTGCAGTGGCATGATCATAGCTCAATGGGGTTCACTGCAGCCTTCAACTCCTGGGCTCAAGCAATCCTCCCACCTTGCCTCCCAAGTAGCTGGGACTGTAGTCTGAGCCACTGTTCCCAACCATATGTGTACTTTTAAGTATGGTAAATTAAAGGGTTTAGGACTCAGAAAAATCTCAAGAGTTTATTTTTTTTGAGATGGAGTTTATTTTTTTTGAGATGGAGTCTAGCTCTGCCACCCAAACTGGAGTGCAGTGGCACAATCTTGGCTCACTGCAACCTCCACCTCCTGGGTTCAAGCTATTCTCCTGCCTCAGTCTCCTGAGTAACTGGGATTGCAGGTGCACACCATTATGCCTGGCTAATTTTTGTATCTTTAGTAGAGATGGGGTTTCACCATGTTGGCCAAGCTGGTCTTCAACTCCTGACCTCAAGAGATCCACCCGCCTCGGCCTCCCAAAGTGCTGGGATTAGAGGCGTGAGCCACTGCGCCTGGCCTGAATTTTTTCTAATACAAAGGATAGATGCTTGAGGGGATAGATACCTCATTCTTCATTATGTGATTATTATACATTGCATGCCTGTTTCAAAATATCTCATGTACCTCATAAATATATACGCCTACTATGTACCCACAAAAATTACAAATTAAAAAATTAAAAACAAACACAAAACCAAAAACAAAACACAGGAGTGCAGATATCTCTTCATTACACTGATTTCCTTTCTTTTGGGTATATACCCAGCAGTGGGATTGCTGGATCACATGGTAGCTCTGTATTTAGTTTTTTGAGGAATCCCCATCCTGTTCTCCATAGTGTCTGTCCTAATTTACATTCCTGCCAACAATGTATGAGGGCTCCACTTTCTTCACATCTTCACAAGCACTTGTTAATTCCTTGTCTATTTCTTTCTTTCTTTCTTTCTTTTTTGAGACAGAGTCTCGCTCTGTTGCCCAGGCTGGAGTGCAGTGGCATTACCTTGGCTCACTGAAACCTCCACCTCCTTGGTTCAAGCAATTCTCCTGCCTCAGCCCCGAGAGTAGCTGGGATTACAGGCACAGGCCACCATGACTGGCTAATTTTTATATTTTTAGTAAAGACTGGGTTTGGTCATGTTGGCCAGGCTGGTCTCAAATTCCTGACCTCAGGTGATCCACCCGCCTCAGCCTCCCAAAGTGGTGGGATTACAGGCGTGAGCCACCTCACCCAGCCAATTCCCTGTCTTTTTGATAAAAGTCATTCAAACTGGGGTGAGATGATATCTCATTGTGACTTTGGTTTGCATTTCTCCAATGATTAGTGATGTAGAACATTTTTTCAGATGTTTGTTGGCCATCCGTATGTCTTCTTTTGAGAAGCGTCTGTTCATATCTTTTGCTCACTTTTTAATGGGATCGTTTGTTTTTTGCTTGTTGATTTAAATTTGTTCTATATTATGGATATTAGACCTTTGTCAGATGCATAGTTTGTAAATATTTTCTCCCATTCTGATAGTTTGTTTTGCTGTGCAGAAGCTCATTAGTTTAATGAGGTCCCATTTGTCAATTTTTGTTTTTGTTGGAATTGTTTTTGAAGACAGTTATAAGTTGCCAAGGCCCATGTCCAGAATGGTATTTCCTAGGTTTTTTTCCAGAATTTTTATAGTTTGAGGTCTTACATTTAAATCTTTGATTCATTTTGAGCTAATTTTTGTATATGGTAGTTAATTTTTGTGTATGGTAGAAAGGTAAGGGTCCAGTTTCATTCTTCTGCATGTGGCTAGCCAGTTACCCCAGCAGCATTTATTGAATAGGGAGTCCTTTCCTCAGGGCTTATTTTTGTCGACTTTGTCAGAGATCAGATGGTTGCAAGTTTGTGGCTTTATTTCTGGATTCTCTATTCTGTTTCATTAGTCTATGTGTCTGTTTTTGTATCAGTACCATGCTGTTTTGGTTATGTAGCTTTATAGTATATTTTGAAATCTGGAAATGTGATGCCTCTGACTTTGTTCTTTTTGCTTAGGATTGCTTTGGCTATTCTGGCTTTATGGTTCCATATTAATTTTAGAATGGTTTTTCTAATTCTGTGAAAAATAGCATTGGTAGTTTGATAGGAATAGCATTGAATCTGTAGATTGCTTTGAGCAATATGGCCATTTTAGCAATATTGATTCTTCCAATCCATAAGCATGAAATGTTTTAACATTTGTTTGTGTCAACTCTGATTTCTTTCAGCAGTGTTTTGCAGCCTTCCTTGTAGAGATCTTTCACCTTATTGCTTAGATGTATTCCTAGATATTTCTTTTGTGTGTGAGGCTGTTATAAATGCTTATAATGTTATAAATGACAATCTAAATGACAACTGCATTCTTGATTTCTCTGTCAGCAGGAATGTTATTTGTGTATAGAAATGCTACCATTTGGCTGGGCATGGTGGCTCACGCTGGTAATCCCAGCACTTTGGGAGGCCAAGGTGGGCAGATCACCTGAGGTCAAGAGTTTGAGACCAGCCTGGCTAACATGGTGAAACACCGTCTCTACTTAAAATAACAAAAATCAGCTGGGTGTAGTGGCACGTGCCTGTAGTCCTATCTACTCAGGAAGGCTGAGGCAGGAGAATCACTTGAACCCAGGAGGCAGAGGTTGCAGTGAGCCAAGATCATGCTACTGCACTCCAGCCTGAGCAAGAGAGCAAGGTTCCGTCTCAAAAAAAAAAAAAAAAAAAAAAAGGCTGGGTGTGGTGGCTCACACCTTTAATCCCAGCACTCTGGGAGGCCGAGGTGGGCAGATCATGAGGTCAGGAGTTCGAGACCAGCCTGACCAACATGGTGAAACCCCATCTCTACTAAAAATACATAAATTAGCTGGGCATGGTGGCGTGTGCCTGTAATCCCAGCTACTCAGGAGGCTGAGGCAGGAGAATGGTGTGAACCTGGGAGGTGGAGGTTGCAGTGAACTGAGACCTAACCACTGCATTCCAGCCTGGGTGACACAGCAAGACTCCATCTCAAAAAATGAAAAAATAAAAATAAATAAATAAATAAATAAATAAATGCTACCATTTTTGTATATTGATTTTGTATCCTGAAACTTTATTGAAGTCATTTATGAATTCTAGGTGCCTTTTGACACAGTCTTTAGGGTTTTCTTTTTTTTTTCTTTTTTTTTTTTTTGAGATGAAGTTTTGCTCTTGTCGCCCAGGCTGGAGTGCAATGGTGCAATCTCAGCTCACTGCAATCTCTGCTTCCCAGGTTCAAGCGATTCTCCTGCCTCAGCAATCCAAGTAGCTAGGATTACAGGCGTGCACCACCACACCCAGCTAATTTTGTATTTTTAGTAGAGATGGGGTTTCACCATGTTGGCCAGGCTGGTCTCGAACTCCTGACCTCAGGTGATCCACCTGCCTTGGCCTCCCCAAAAGTGTTGGGATTACAGGCGTGAGCCACTCCAACAGGCCTAGGGTTTTTTAGTTACAGAATTACATCATCATCGAAGAGATAATTTGACTTATTTTCCTATTTGGATGCCTTTTATTTCTTTATCTTGCCTGATTGCTCTCGCTAGGACTTCCTCTTCACTTTGTTGCTTGTTTTCTTTGCTGTGCAGGAGATTTTTAGCTTGATATAATCCCATTTGTCTATTTGTGCTTTTGAGGTCACACAAACACACACAAAATCTTTCCCCAGAACAATGTCCTGGAGAGTTTTCCCAATATTTTCTTCTAGTAGTTTTATAATTTCAGGTCTTAAGAGTTAAGTCTTTAATCCATTTTGACTGTTTTTTGTGTATGGTGAGAGATAGGGGTCTAGTTTCATTCTTCTGCATATGATTATCCAGTTTTCCCAACACTATTGATTGGAGACTGCCCTTTCCTCATTGTATGTTCTTGGCAACTTTGTCAAAAATGAGTTGACTATAAATGCGCAAATTTATATCAGGGTTTCTAATTCTTTTCCATTGGTTTACATCTCTGTTTTTATGCCAGTGCCATGTTGATTTGGTTATGATAGCTTTGTAGTATATTTTGAAGTCAGGTAGTGTGATGCTTCCAGCTTTGTTCTTTTTACTCAGGATTACTTTGGCTATTTAAGGTCTTTTGTAGTTTTATATAAATTTTAGGATTGTTTTTTCTAATTCTGTGCAGCATATCATTGACATTTTGATAGGGATTACACTGAGTCTGTAAAATGCCTTGGATAGTATTGTCATTTTAACAATGTTAATTCTTTCATTCTATAGGCATGGAAAATCTTTCCATTTTTTTGTGTCCTCTTTAATTTTTTTCATCCATGTTTTATAATTTTCCTTGTATGGATTTTTTTTTTTTTTGACAGAGTCTTGCTCTGTCATCCAGGCTGGAGTGCAGTGGTGTGATCTCGGCTTACTGCAACCTCTGCCTCCTGGCTTCAAGCGATTCTCCTGCCTCAGCCTCCTGAGTAGCTGGGACTACAGGTGTGTGCCACCACACCTGGCTAATTTTTTGTATTTTTAGTACAGACTGGGTTTCACCATGTTAGCCAGGATGGTCTTGATCTGCTGACCTTGTGATCCGCCTGCCTCAGCCTCATGAAGTGCTGGGATTACAGGCGTGAGCCGCCACGTCTGGCTTGTATGGATCTTTCACATCTTTGATTAGATTGATTGCTAAGTATTTTATGTCCTTTGCAGCTATTAAAAATAGCTTTTCTGCTTTCTTTTTCAGAGTGTTCGCTGGTGGCATATATAAATGACACTAATTTTTGTGTGTTGATTTTGTATCCTGCAATTTTACTAAATTTGTTTATCAGTTGTTTATCAACCCTAACAGTTTTTTGGTAGTGTCGTTAAGCTTTTCTAAATATAAGATCATGTCATATGAGGCTAATTTGACTTCTTTCTTTTCTATTTTGAGGCCCTTTCTTTCTTTCTCTTGCTTAATTGCTCTGGCCAGGACTTCCAGTACTGTGTTGAATGAAAGTGGTGAAAGCGCATCCTTGTCTTGTTCCAGATCTTACAGGAAAAGTTTTCAGTTTTCCCCCAATCAGTATGATGTTGGCCATGCGTTTGTCATCTATGACCTTTATTATTTAGAGGTATAGTCTGTCTATGCCTATTTTGATGAGGGTGTTTTATCATAAAGGGATGTTGAATTTTATTGAATGGTTTTTCAGCTTGTATTGAAATAATCATATGGTTTTTGTTTTTGGTTATGCTAATATGATGTATTAGATTTATTGATTTGCATATGTTGAACCATCTTTGCATCCCTGGGATGATTCCCATTTGATCATGGTGAATCATCTTTTTTAATGTGTTGTTGAATTTGGTTTGCTATTATTTTGTTGAGGATTTTTCCACCTATTTTCATTAGTAATATTGGCTTGTAGTTTTTTTTGTTGTGTCATCGTCTAGTTTTGGTATCAGGGCAATGCTGGCTTCAGAATGAGTTTGGAAGTATTCCTTTCTCTTCAGTTTTTCTGAAGCGTTTGATAGAACTGGTATTTGTTCTTTAAATGTTTGGTAGAATTTAACAGTGATGCCATCAAATCCTGAGTTTTTTTTAAGAGACTTTTTTATCATAGCTTCGATTTCTTTTTTTCTTTTCTTTTCTTTTTTTTTTTGAGACGGAGTCTCACTCTGTTGCCCAGGCTGGAGTGCAGTGGTGCGATCTCAGCTCACTGCAAGCTCAGCCTCCCAGGTTCACACCATTCTCCTGCATCTGTCTCTGGAGTAGCTGGGACTACAGGCACCCGCCACCACACCCAGCTTGTTACTGGTCTGTTAAGGTTTTTCTGTTTCATTATGGTTCAATCTTGGCAGACTGTATGTGTCCAGAAATTTATCCATTTATTCCAGGTTTTCCAATGTGTTGGCATATAGTTGTTCATTATAGTCTCTGAATGATTCTTTGTATGTCTGCAGCATTAGTTGTTATGATCCCTTTTCCATTTCTGATTTTATTTGTTTGGGTTTTCTTTTTTTCTTAGTCTAGCTAAAAGTTTGTCAATTTTATCTTTTGAAAAAAATCATCTTTTCATTTTGTTGGTATTCTGTATTACTTTTTTAGTTTCAGTTTCATTTATTTTTGCTCTGATCCTCATTTTTTCTTTCCTTCTACTAATTTTGGGTTTGATCATTTTATATTCGCTTTTCTAGTTCTTTGAAGTGCATCATTAGGTTGCTTATGTGAAGTTGCTCTGCTTTTTTGATGGGCTGTTTATTGCTATAAACTTCCCTCTTAGTACTGCTTTTGCTTTATCACATAGATTTTGATATGTTTTATTTTATTTTTTATTTATTTTTTTTTTAGACAGAGTTTCACACTTGATGCCCAGGCTGGAGTGCAATGGCGTGATATTGGCTCACTACAGCCTCCGCCTCCCGGGTTCAGGAGATTCTCCTGCATCAGCCTCCAGAGTAGCTGGGATTACAGACGTCCTACACCACACCCAGCTGATTTTTTGTATTTTTAGTAGAGACAGGGTTTTGCCATGTTGGTCAGGCTGGTCTCAAACTCCTGACCTCAGGTGATCCACCCGCCTTGGCCTCCCAAAGTGCTGGGATTACAGGCTTGTCCGTCTGATATGTTTTCTTTCCTTTTTTTTTTTTAAGAACTATTTTTTTTATTTGTACAAATTTATGGCATACATGTGATATTTTATTATGTGTATATAACACCTAATGTTCAAGTCAGGGTATTTAGGGTATCCTTCACCTGATTACAATACATTTTTGTTAACTATACTCACCTTACTCTGCTCTCAAACACTGAATTTATTCCTTCTAACTTACTGTATTGTACCCTTTAACCAATTTCTCGTCATGCTCCCTCCTCCCCTCCACTCACCATTTGCAGTCTCTTATCCTTCTGCTCTCTGCTTCCATGTGATCAAATTTTTTGGCTCCCACACATAAGTGAGAAGATGATGCGATATTTTTCTTTTTTTGCCTATCTTATTTCACTTAAGATAATGACTTCCAGTTCCATCCACGTTACTGGAAATGACATGATTTCATTCTTTTTTTATAGCTGAATAGTATTCCATTGTAGATATACTACATTTTCTTTGCCCATTCATCTATTGATGAAAGCTTAGGTTGATTCCAGTATCTTTGCTTTTGTGAATAGTGCTATAATCAACATGGGAACACATGTATTCCTTTGATATATTGATTTCTTTTCCTTCGAGTAGAGACCCAGTGGTGGGATTACTGGATCAAATAGTAATTCTATTTTTAGTTTTATGAGGAACCTCCATACTATGTTCCTTAGTGGCTGTACTACTTTACATTCCCACCAACAGTGTAAGAGTTCCCTTTTCTCTGCATCCTTGCCAACATCTGCTATTTGTTTTTTTTTTTTTTTTTTAATATTAGCTATTCTGACTAAGGTAAGATGGTATGACACTCTAGTTTTGATTTGCATTTCTCTGATGATTAGGAATGCTGAGCACTTTTCCATACACCTGTTGGCCATCTGTCAGTCTTCTTTTGAGAAATGTCTACTCATGTTCTTTGCCCACCTCTTCTTTTGAATTTTATATCATCTTCAAAATTTTTTATTTCCATAGGTTTTGGGGAAACAGGTGGTATTTGGTTACATGAGTAAGTGCTTTAGTGGTGATTTGTGAGATTTTGGTGCACCCATCACCCAAACAGTATACGCTGAACCCAATTTATAGTCTTTTATCCCTCACTCCCCTCCCACCCTTTCCCCTAGGTCCCCAAAGTCCATTTTATCATTCTTATGCCTTTGCATCCTCATAGCTTAGCCACCATTTATAAGTGAGAACATACAATATTTGGTTTTTCATTCCTGAGTTACTTCACTTAGAACAATAGTCTCCAGTTCCATCCAGGTCACTGCAAATGCCATTAATTTGTTCCTTTTTATGGCTGAGTAGTATTCCATCATATATATATATACTACAATTTCTTTATCCATTCATTGACTGATGGGCATTTGGGCTGGTTCCATATTTTTGCAATTGTGAATTGTGCTACTATAAATGTGCATGTGCAAGTATCTTTTTTGTATAATGACTTCTTTTCCTGTGGGTAGATACCCAGTAGTGGGGATTGCTGGATCAAATAGTAGTTCTACCTTTAGTTCTTTAAGGAATTGCCACACTGTTTTCCATAGTGGTTGTACTACTTTACATTCCCAACAACAGTGTAGAAGTGTTTTCTTTTCACCACATCCACACCAACATCCATTATTTTGTGATTATGGCCATTCTTGCAGGAGTAAGATGGTATCTCATTGTGGTTTTGATTTGCGTTTCCCTGATCATTAGTGACGCTGAGCATTTTTTCATATGTTTGTTACCCATTTGTGTATCTCTTTTGAAAACTGTCTATTCATGTCCTTAGCCCACTTTATGATGAGATTGTTTATATTTTTCTTGCTAATTTGTTTGAGTTCCTTGTGGATTCTGGATATTAGTCCTCTGTCAGATGTATGGATTGTTATATAGCTGCTGTTCCTGCATTCTAGCAGCACCAAGTTCTGAGAGAGACATGGTGAGCTTCTCTTGTTCTTCTGATAAA
Organism: Pan troglodytes; assembly: GCF_028858775.2. Lineage (NCBI taxonomy): Eukaryota > Metazoa > Chordata > Mammalia > Primates > Hominidae > Pan > Pan troglodytes. The sequence continues at coordinate 156,327,829 of NC_086015.1, forward strand.
TATTTCTGATACAGGCTTAGAATCTTGGCATTCTCTATACTGTAGCTGAAGAGCTTCCCTTTCTTTGATGATCAGTTCATTCTGTTCTTCTAACTGCCTGATCTTCTTCTCAAATGACTCCTGCTCAGCTTTCAATCTTTCCTCTGTCACTTCCTTTTCCTCATTTACTCTGGCCAGTTCTTTAATTAAGTTTGTAATGCATCTTTTGTCTTCAAGACATAAATCCTTCAATGATGCACTCTTTATTTCTCCCCTGTGGGAACTCTGTTCATCTACTGAATCTCCTGCACCTTTTAAAGACTCCATGGAGATTGAAGCATCAGTCGCCCTGGAAGTCTTAAGTTTAACATCAGCTTTTGGACTCATCAGCATGTGTCTTGATCTGACATTTCCTTCAGTAGAAATTCCTCGAACGTACACTACGGATTGTTCTTCCTCAGAAAAGTCCCGGCTCCAGAACGCCGTGGCGCTGGGGCGGGAGGGGCCCGCCACCTTGAAAACGACATGTTTTACTTCTATTTTCATTTGTTTCAAGAAATTTTTAAAGAAAACTACACTTCCTTATTGAACTCTGAAAGCAGAAGTTTAAAAACATTTTATATGTTTTACACACACACACACACACACACACACAAATAATAAAAACTATTAGCAACATAGTATTCCATAGTATTGTTTTCAAGGATCCTGTGTCAAGAAAAGTAATGTTGAGTGATAGAATTTTTTGTTTTTGAAACAGGGTCTTGCTTGTTGCACAGGCTGTAGTGTAGTGGTGTGATTACAGCTCACTGCAGCCTTGACCTCTTGGGCCTCAAGCAATCCTTCTGCCTCAGCCTCCTGAGTAGCTAAGACTACGGGCATGCATCACCACACTCCTATAATATTTTGATTTTTTTAATTTAGTGATAGGGTCTTGCTATGTTGTCCAGTCTGGTCTTAAGTTCCTGGCTCAAGCAATCCTCCGTCTCAGCCTTCCAAATCACTGAGATTACAGGTGTAAGCCACTGCACCCAGCTGGAAATTCTTTAAGTTTATTAAAGTGTCTTGGTTAAAATTTTATTTTAGGCAGTAAATGTATTTTTATGAAACTTATATAGAGTTAAAATTCTAAGAATTATACAAAGCCATGTTTTACTATCCCACTGGGAAGTGTGGGTGAAAACTAACGCACTTGCCCATCTTTAAAGTCTTAAAATCAACATTTGCTTAGGCCCAACTGAAACACAGTAAAATCATTTTGAAGCTCTCCAGATTTTTTTAAGAAAAATTTGTATGTTTAGATATATGTAAAAATGTTCTTGTTGAAAAAGCACTGTGAATGGCAAGATTTGCTCTCACTTTGACTATCAGTCCATGACTTACAACCTTTTTACACATAGTTTTCTATTAGTAGTTTCAGTGGGAGTACTCTATAAATAAAACTATATTAGATTCTAACACTTTGATAAGGAATACTAAGGAACCTCAACATGAGTATCCCTCAGATATTTTCAGAGCTTTCACTAAATCTTAACTACCAAGAAGTTACAACAAGGAAGTTTTCAGTTCCACCCTGAGCTGTCTTACTCATCTTTAAGCATACTAAAATTATGACTCACATTGTTTTTACTTCTTTTTAAGTAGTTTCTATAGCATGGTCTTAAGGGCCACAAAATTTCAGTGATAAATGCTCATGAAATTGAATTGGTTCACTAGACTGATGATAGATGGAGTGGAGACAGAGCCTTATGCCCAAATCAGACTCCTTAAATAGAGAAAACCTCAGCTCAGAACTTGCTTTTGTTTGCTTTGTGACATCATTGATGAATTTTAGAAAACAAAAATCTGTGACATACTCAAAATGATCAGAGCCTTTTTAGTTTTACTCGAGCTCTGGCTTTCCTGTGATTGTCGACAGCACTGAAGAGTTCTCTTCAGTGCATTTCTGTCTCACATATAATTTCTTGATATTGCATGATTTAAAAAACATTTTCATCATTACAATTTAGCAAAGTTATTGAAATGTGCTAGGAAAAAATATTTCATGATAACTTTTGTATCTATTTTACATTTGGAATGCAAATTATTAAATAGAAATCTTTCCTTTTATTAGCCTTTTTTTTTTTTTTTTTGAGATGGAGTCTTGCTCTGTCACCCAGGCTGGAGTGCAGTGGCGCAATCTCGGCTCACTGCAAGCTCCGCCTCCTGGGTTCATGCCATTCTCCTGCCTCTGCCTCCTGAGTAGCTGGGACTACAGGCGCCCACCACCATGCCCGGCTAATTTATTTTGTATTTTTATTAGAGATGGGGTTTCACTGTGTTAGCCAGGATGGTCTCGATCTCCTGACCTTGTGATCCACCTGACTCGGCCTCCCAAAGTGCTGGGATTACAGGCCTGAGCCACCGCACCCGGCCTTATTAGCTTCTTACATATTTTTCAGGAATGCCTTTCCCAAAATAGAATAGCAAGGAAGACTGTTTAAATGATAAGTATCTGCTTTTAGCAATTGTGACATGTAGGCTTCTCTGGAGGCTGTGAAATTTGGGATAATTATTCTTAAATCCATATTACCTCCTCACATATAAATGACTGCCTAGGCTACATATGGATGAGTGTTTTCCATTTTGGGGACATGTCAGAACATTCAGAACTGATTTCCCTTTCAGCCAGTCAGCAAATAGGTACAGCATGCCTGTAAATATTGCATTTCCCACTAAGTAAAGGTCTAGAACACTTTTTCCTTGACATTTTATTTTTCTTTCCTTTTTTTTTTTTTTTTTTTGAGACGGAGTCTCACTCTGTCGCCCAGGCTGGAGTGCAGTGGCACGATCTCGGCTCACTGCAAGCTCCGCCTCCTGGGTTCACGCCATTCTCCTGCCTCAGCCTCCCAAGTAGCTGGGACTACAGGCGCCCACCACCATGCCCGGATCATTTTTTGTATTTTTAGTAGAGACGGGGTTTCACCGTGTTAGCCAGGATGGTCTCGATCTCCTGACCTCATGATCCACCCACCTTGCCCTCCCAAAGTGCTGTGATTACAGGAGTGAGCCACCGCGCCCAGACGCTTTCCTTTTTTAAGATGGGGTCTTGCTCTGTTGCCTAAGTTGGAGTGCAGTGGTGTGGTGCAATTATAGCTCACTGCAGCCTCAAACTCCTAGGCTCAAGTGATCTGCCTGCCTCAGCCTCCCAAGTAGCAAGGAAGTGCATACCACCACTCTTGGCTAATTTTTTTTTTTTTTTGAGACAGGGTCTGGCTCTGTCACCCAGGCTGGAGTGCAGTGGTGTGATCTCAGTTCATGGCAGCTTCTGTCTACCTCCTGGCCTCAAGCGATCCTCCCACCTCAACCTCCTAAATAGGTGGGACCACAGGTGCGCACCACAATGCCTGGCTAATTTTTGTATTTTCTGTAGAGACAGGGTTTCACCATGTTGCCCAGGCTGGTCTCCTGGCTAATTTTTTTTTTTTTTTTTAATTTGGAGACATGGGGTCTCACTTTGCGGCCCCAGTTGATCTTGAACTTCTGGCCTCAAGTGATCTGCCCGCCTCGGCCTCCCAAAGTGCTGGGATTACAGGCTTGAGCCACCATGCCCGGCCACCATTGCATTTTAAACATATTAAAATGAAGTCCATCTTCACATATTTTCAGATGCTTTTCTTTATATTCCTTTTACTGGGCAACACCAACCTACCGAATGTTGTATTGTAAGTGTTTTGAAACATATTTAGTGTCTGCAGCAATATTACTTCACAAAAACAAAAACATCAATTTAGAGAGTAGTATTTTAAATACCAGCTTAGTTTTGTCTGTTATCACCCTTTCAAGATGGAAAGAAACGATACTGTATATAACCTCTCCTCCACCCCATTACCCACAAATTGTCAACCAGGGGATTTCTACCCTTAGCTTTGACATTAGGAAGGCTGATAGGACACTAGAACCTGAAGGTCAATAGGGCCATTATGGGTCCAGAAATTACAATTAGCCTGGTTACTCCAGATCTTTGGTGATTGCCTCATAAAGTGGGAAGGACACGCAGAAAACTGGTTCAATAAGCCATTCAGATGCAAAAGAGGCTGAATATATACCAGAAAATTAATTAATCAATTAATATTTTTTTTTAGGCAGAGTTTCGCTCTTGTCAACCAGGTTGGAGTGCAGTGGCATGATCTCAGCTCACCACAACCTCCACCTCCCAGGTTCAAGTGATTCTCCTGCCTCTGCCTCCCGAGTAGCTGGGATTACAGGCATGCGCTACCGTGCCCGGCTAATTTTGTATTTTTAGTAGAGAAGAGATTTCTCCATGTTGGTCAGGCTAGTCTCAAACTCCCGGCTTCAGGTGATCCGCCCACCTCGGCCTCCCAAAGTGCTGGGATTACAGGCATGAGCCACCGTTCCCGGCCAATTTATTAATTTAGAATTAGGGGTTAGAATGGTGCATGTGCAATGAAAAAAATAAGATCCTAGGCCAGGCGCAGTGGCTCATGCCTGTAATCCCAGCACTTTGGGAGGCCAAGGCGAGCGGATCACTTGAAATCAGGGATTCAAGACTAGCCTGGTGAACATGGTGAAACCCCATCTCTACTAAAAATACAAAAATTAGCCAGGCATGGTGGCACACCCCTGTAACTCCAGCTACTCTGGAGGCTGAGACAGGAGAATCACTTGAACCCAGGAGGCAGAGGTTGCAGTGAGCCAAGATTGCGCCACTGCACTCCAGCCTGGGCAACAGGGCAAGACTGTCTCAAAAATAAAAGTAAATAAATAAATAAGATCCTGTGGTGGACTGCCCCTCTCCTTGCTACTTCTAGACATTATGGCCCTCAGAGACCATCACGTCACCTTACAAATTGCTGGGAAATGCTACCCAACTGTTGCTCTCAGGTTCTGTTTTACCTAAATTCTTTTTTTTTTTTTTGAGACGGAGTCTCTCTCTGTTGCCCAGGCTGGAGTCCAGTGGTGTGATCTCAGCTCACTGCAACCTCCGCCTCCTGGGTTCCAGCGATTCTCCTGCCTCAGCCTCCTGAGTAGTTGGGACTACAGGCACGCACCACCACACCCAGCTAATTTTTGTATTTTTAATAGAGACAGGGTTTCACCATGTTGTTTAGGCTGGTCTCGAACTCCTGGCCTCATGTGATTCGCCCGTCTCGGCCTCCCAAAGTGCTGGGATTACAGGCGTGAGCCACCACACCCGACCCTATTCACTTTTCATCAGTCAACCTGGTGGTCCTTTCCTCCCGGAAGGTCACCATATTGATTCCCCACTTAGTGTGGACACCTACTCCACAAAGCACACTACAGCTCAGGACTCCTGGGCTCAAGCAATCTTTCCTTCTCAGCCTCCTGGGTAGCTGGGACTACAAGTGCACATCACCAAGCCCGGGTCTTATTTATTTTTTATTGTCATATAGGTTTTTTTTACAGTAAAGTGCCTGGTCTTAAATGTAAAGCTTGACAGATTTTACATAAGTATATACCCATGTAGCCATCACCTGGATAAAGATATAGAACACATCCAGCACCCAGAAGCTTTCCTTATGCTTATCTCAGGCAGTCCCATTGCCCAAAGTGAACTTCTCTGTTTTGAAGTATATTTCCTGGATGCAATGGTCATATTTTAACTGACTCATCCTGATCTCAACTACGAAAGTGCTTTAATCTCATTCGAATCTTAATCCCATTGCAGAATGTATTAATTTTGGGAAATTTTCCTGTAAAAGGTAACCTTGGCCATACAATGTGGATTTTACCTAAACTAGAAAAATGATATGCATTTAAATTGTCTTTCTAACTTGCTGTCTTGCTGTTTTGCTCCCTGATTTTAATGCCCATGTACCTGTCTCCCCCTTCTCCCCCTTACCTTATAGCTATCATCTATTTCCCATAGTGCTGTAGTTGAATCTCAGGGAGAAGAATTGGGCTTTGTGGCAAAGAACAAATCTAGAGAGGAATGAAAGTCGAGGATAGTTTGGAGTCATGCAGAGGGAGAAGCATGTTTAGGAAAGTAATAACTAGTAACATGATCTAGGGAGGTAGAGGAATTAAAGATCTCTTGGAGGAATAAATTAGTGAAAAAGGGAAGTATTGTGGGTAACATTTAATAAGTCAAGAGTCTATAAAGTTCACCAGTCCCAGTGAGATGAGCCAATTCATTCACTGGTCTGGCTCTGTCACCCAGGCTGGAGTGCAGTAGCATGATCATAGCTCACTGTAACCTCTAATTCCTGGGTTCAAGCTATCCCCCCACCTCAGCTTCCTGAGTTGCTAGGACTAAAGGTACTCATCACCACTGCCAGCTAATTAAAAAAATTTTTTTTTGTAGAGACGGACTCTTACTATGTTGCCCAGGCTAGTACTGAACTCCTGATCTCAAGTGATCTTCAAGCCTCAGCCTCCCAAAGTGTTGGAATTACAGGTGTGAGCCACTGCCCCCAGCCACAACACCTATTTAATGTGCAATTGTTGAGTATGCTTCAGGACCAGCGGTAGTGCTAAATACTGTAGTATGTGTTGGTGTGAGGAACCATTTAGCATCTTGTGTTCCCCAAACTGTCTTTTTATGTCTGTTGTCTAAGCAAGCTTTGCCTTTCAATTTAGAGCATACTATTTGGAAGTGCTACTAGAAAGTGTCTTCTGCCCAACCTATTAGCTAATGCAGGATTGGATGATGCCAGAAACCATTTAGAAGTCTTATGGACAAAGGTCTTCCAAATCGTGGGCTCCTTTCTTCTAAATAAATATTAATATGATGATATGCATTCAAAATAAATTTATTTACTTTTTTTTGTGGGAGACTGGAGTTTCATTATTGCTCACATCAGTCTCCTCAAAATAACAGTTTATGTTGCATATCCATGAGTTAGAGTATTCCAGCAAAATACTTGTTATATATTTATTTATTTATTTTTGAGACAGAGTCTCACTCTGTTACCCAGGCTGGAGTGCAATGGTGCAATCTCAGCTCACTGCAGCCTCTGCCTCCCAAGTTCAAATGATTCTCCTGCCTCAGCCTCCCCAGTAGCTGGGACTATAGGCATGTGCCACCATGCTGGGCTGATTTTTATATCTGTAGTAGAGACGGGGTTTCACCGTGTTGGCCAGGGTAGTCTCAAACTCCTGACCTCAGGTGATCCACCTGCCTTGGCCTCCCAAAGTGCTGGAACTACAGGTGTGAGCCACCGCGCCTGGCCACTTGTTATTTTCATGTAAGCAGTTAAGGGGAAAATATTTGTAAATAAATTTGTAAATAAATTATACATAGCATGTTTTTCTTTGTATTGCTTCCTCTTTAAAGTACTAGTACTTTTCCTAAGTTCTACTTTTTCAATAGCAAACTTACCCCTAAATTAAATTAAAACAAGATTAAAGCCAACTTGATTCTTTTTCATTGTTTTTCACAGAATTCTCTAACTTCAAAGTTTATTCTTGTAATTTTCTAGAAATACTTCAGGTTAAGTTGATGTTATGGAGAAGATGTAATATCTACAATTAGGGCTGGTCACAGTGGCTCACACCTGTAATCCCAGCACTTTGGGAGGCCAAGGTGGGCAGATCACTCGAAGCCAGGAGTTCAAAATGAGCCTGGCGAACATGGCAAAACCCCGTATCCACTAAAAATGCAAAAATTAGCCACGCATGGTGATGCACATCTGTAATCCCAGCTACTCGGGAGTCTGAGGCCTGAGAATTGCTTGAACCTGAGAAGCAGAGGTTGCAGTGAGCTGAGATCGCACCACTGCACTCCAGCCTGGGCAGTAAGTGAGCCTCTGTCTCAAAAAAAAAAAAGAAAAAAAATCTACAATTAATTTTTTTAGTTATTTTAAGAAAGTAAAAGTTTGCATGTATTCAACCTGATAATTTTCTCTTTTAAAATTAAAACTAGTCCTAGTGAAGTTATAAACAGAATTTTTTTTTATATATACCAGTTTCGCTCTTGTTGCCCAGGCTGGAGTGCAATGGCGCCATCTCGGCTCACTGCAATCTCTGCCTCCCGGGTTCAAGCGATTCTCCTGCCTCAGCCTCCCCAGTAGCTGGGATTACAGGCATGCACCACCATGCCCAGCTAATTTTGTATTTTTTAGTAGATACAAGGTTTCTCCATGTTGGTCAGGCTGGTCTTGAACTCCTGCCCTCAGGTGATCCGCCCGCCTCAGCCTCCCAAAGTGCTGACATTACAGGTGTGAGCCACTGCACCCAGTCTAAAAAAATTTTTTTAAGAAAATTAAAAAATAAGAAAAATTAAAACTAGGTTCAGTGAGCCCCTTGTTAAACCACTAGGCTGAAATTAGTTGAATAAGTAATTAGTTGAATACATTTGAATGAAAATCTTTAAGAACAATCTTGAGGGAGATAAAATGTCACAAAGGCTTAACACGACCATCTGGAGTCTGTATGTGTATACAGGAGGAAGAAATTATTCTGTTTTTTTTTTTTTTTTTTGACTTGGTGATTAATGTTTACAAGCTCCATTGAACTACTTCTCTCCCAGAGGCCACCTCTGTAGTTACTGCCCAAATACCTGATGCCTATGAAAAGGACCCCTTCCCCATTTGCCATGTGAAGAATATGTGACTGTAATAGTCTACCTTTCACCAATATTATAAAAGGATTCTGTTGTATGATTGAGGAACTAACAGAAGAGTGGTGAGATTTGATATCATGCAACAAATGCTCACTTCCTATTACTCCAGGTGGTAAGAAAGTGGGGGTAAAGTCTTATGTGAAAGAGAGTGTGACGAAGTTTCAGGAGAGGCAGGAAATGTAAGTAAGTTAAGAAATTCTTTTTTTTTTTCTTCTTTCTTTTTTTTTTGAGATGGAGTTTCACTCTTTTTACCCAGGCTGGAGTGCAATGGCATGATCTCAACTCACTGCAGCCTCCGCCTCCTGGATTCAAGCGATTCTCCTGCCTCAGTAGCTGGGGTTACAGGCGCCCGCCACCACACTTGGCTAATTTTTGTATTTTTAGTGAGACGGGGTTTCACCATATTGGCCAGGCTGGTCTCAAACTCCTGATCTCAGGTGATCCTCCAGCCTCAGCCTCCCAAAGTATTGGGATTACAGGCGTGAGTCACCTCGCCTGGCCAAACAATTCTTAAAAGAAAAACATTCTAGGGACAGATCCTAAAGCAAACAGGAAGTGATTGGAGAAGCGGAGGACTAAATATCTTTGGAAAAAACTTCAGAAGCCTGAAATCTAACTCTAAATGCCTGTGGGTGTGGAATGTGAGTGGACCAGGTAATAGCCAATATGGGTAATGGCTACAGACCTCCCTTCTAAAGCATGACCTCTTTCCTTGGCCAGTACATGCTAGTACATACCCTTAAGTAGTTCTAGGGCTCTTAAGGGAACCCTTGAGTCAATAGCATTCCTTTGGTAACCTTTATCTGGGGCCAAAATGTTCCCCTCCTTGTGATGATGGGAATAGAATACAGGAATTGCAAGGAAATGAAGGTATGCACATAATTTAGGATAACATTTTGATACCACATCATAATTTATGAGAATGTTGCCCAAGGATACAGTGCATAAGACTCATTAACGGAAACTGCTGTAAAGAACCTCAGTGGGTGAAACTACCCTGCCCATTTCCTATGATACAAAGTGCAGTGTGTTCCAGAAACCAGTGGGTAGGGAAAGCATGACTCGGCATTGCCATGGCGGAAGCTGGCAGGGAGGAAAATCCCCAACATGTTCTGTCAGGTCAGCAGTCAGTTTGGCTATAAACAAGTAAGATTGCAATGTTGTGAGGTAATCTTAGTCTGACTCAGTCCTTTGTCAGAACCTCACAGGTTATTTTCATGAATCTTTCCTGGAGCAAATAAAACAGTTTCACAACGATGCCATATTTAAATGTTATGTCTCTGCTTATCGAATTCTCCACTTATCCTTTCTTTTATTTACTTTTCTTGAAATGGGTTCAGTCATAACATCAAGCGACAGAAAAGAAAACAAAGGAGGAAGCAGTGTAACCTTCCTCTCTTTAAGTCCCATTTATCCCTCTACCTGAGGCCATTGTGTGCAGATACCTGGGAAAGTAGGATGATAGAGAATAAAGAAAGCATTTTAAAGCAGAGGCAACCTTCAAAATCACTGCATTCAATTCTCTAAATTTATAGATGAAAAAAATTGAAGGCCTGAAGAGGAGTGACATGCCTACATTACACAGCAAGTTAGTGTAAGAACCTAAATCGTAATTCCAGTGTTTTGATTCTAATCTGTGTCTAAAACCTTATAAAGCTGAAAAGCCCTCGGAAATTATGAGGCGGAAGAGTTCTCATGCTCTACTAACATTGTGTTCCAGAGAGGTCTTTTCTTAGGGTACAAACTAACTAAAATGGTGTTGTCATTGCTTTTGAATTGGAGGGAGTTGGCAGTCCACCTTCAGTCCTCAGTCCACCCTGAAGCCCACCTTCAGCCTGAAGCTTCTCCTGCTAGAGGAGGCCCTTCGAGTGCTACTCCAAAATAATTTGGAAAGTATGGATGCTTCCTGATGCTTTTATTGTACTGATAAGAACTCTGAGGCCTAGTGAGGTGAAGTAATCTGTGCACTGTCCAGGAAACTCAAGGGGAAATGTTAGAATGCATAGACTGGCAGCCCTTGGGCCGGGCGTGGTGGCTCACGCCTGTAATGCCAGCATTTTGGGAGGCCGAGGCAGGTGGATCACCTGAGGTCAGGAGTTCGAGACCAGCCTGGCCAACACGGCGAAAACCCGTCTCTACTAAAAATACAAAAATTAGCTGGGCGTGGTGGCGGGCCCCTGTAATCCCAGCTACTGGGGAGGCTGAGGCAGGAGAATCGCTTGAACCTGGGAGGCGGAGGTTGCAGTGAGCCAAGATGGCACCACTGCACTCCGGCCTAGGTGACAGAGAGACTCAGTTTAAAAAAAAAAAAAAAAACGGCCAGGCTTGGTGGCTCACGCCTGTAATCCCAGCACTTTGGGAGGCTGAGGCGGGTGGATCATGAGGTCAGGAGATCAAGACCATCCTGGCTAACATGGTGAAACCCTGTCTCTACTAAAAATACACAAAATTAGTCAGCCTTGGTGGCGGGCACCTGTAGTCCCAGCTACTTGGGAGGCTGAGGCAGGAGAATGACGTGAACCCAGGAGGCGAAACTTGCAGTGAGCCGAGATTGCAGTCACTGGACTCCAGCCTGGGCGACAGAGCGAGACTCCGTCTGAAAAAAAAAAAAAAAAAGATAGCCCTTCGCATTTTAAACAACTAAAAATTTGAACTAAAGTGGAGTTTTGAATTTATTTCCTGGAGGCTAAAGAAAAAGAGAAAAAACAATTCACACTGTCTACCAAGAGGAAACATCCAGCATCTAAAGAGAAAGTCATAGCCTTCCCTAAAATCAAACCCAGAGTTCTCAGTACTGTACATCTCACAAGACGTACACATTCTGCTAAAGTGTAAACATGTGAAGTGAATCACTCTACCCCTGAGTGCACATACATGTCTTTTTATGAGCTTTAGGCTATACAATTCTAAGGTCATGTAATATATATAAACAAATCAAATATTTTCTTAGTTACTCATCATTCAAAAATGACTGGACAGATTTCTTTTAAGAAAAGTGGATAATATTTTGGGGATGGTCTGGTTTCTATTATATGCACACATGAAATTCATTTTAGAGGCCCTAAAGACTATTACAATTTATAACCAGTCACCTTTTTGGAGGGACTATTGGTGAACCTCCCTTCTCTATTGAACATTGGAGACAGACATGCCCCCTTTGTATTCAGATGCTGCTATGCACAGATAAAACAAATATGGTTTTAGAAACATGCAGCAAAGATCAATAGAAGCCACAGGGCATTTATTAAACCACAGGCAATGAGTCACATAACAGCACTAGGGTAGTTCACTAATATTACACTTTTTTTTTTTTTTGAGTCGGAGTCTCGCTGTGTCGCCCAGGCTGGAGTGCAGTGGCACAATCTTGGCTCACTGCAACCTCCACCTCCTGGGTTCAAGCGATTCTCCTGCCTCAGCCTCCCGAGTAGCTGAGATTACAGGTGCCCACCACCATGCCCACCTAATTTTTGTATTTTTAGTAGAGACAGCTACTAAAATACTGGTCTTTTATCGGTCAGGCTGGTCTCGAACTCCTGAGCTCAGGTGATCCACCTGCCTCGGCCTCCCAAAGTGCTGGGATTACAGGCATGAGCCACCGCACCCTGCCTATTCCACATGTTTTAATGAATAAATCACTCAGGTTTATTAGATTCTCTCGCTTTTTTTTTTTTTTTTTTTAGCATGACCTGCTCCCCAACTCAGCTCCAGACCAAAGACCTCAACCTATTAGCCAGGTCTTACCAAAGCAGGGCAAACTCTATATTTATCTCATTATTTGAAATGATAACATAATTTTTCTCTTCATGGAATTGCCTTGCAAAATGGTGACTCTTAGCTGTAATAGTGAAACACTGTGCTGTAATTCTGGAATGGTAATTTCTCTTCACATCAAGGTCACTCCTCTCTGGAACGCTGTAGCTTAAAACAGGACAAGTCAGTGTGTACTCTGAGTGTAGGGCACTGAAGGGCACCTGAGCACATTCTCATTACCAAGTGTGACAGCTTACCCCCATTAGAAGTGGAAAGAAAATGGCTTTGGAAACTTAGATTTATGTAGGAATTCTCCTGAATCTTCCTCTGGGCTAAAAGATGCATATATGTACAGTTTACTATAGATAATTCCTAGGGTTCAATTGCTAATGGGTAAAAACTCAAGACCACTGGCATTGCTGGGAGACAGATGAACTCTAAATAATAAAGAAAGTGTGGAGTCAAGCCTCCAAGTGAGCAGCGAATATAATCAATGAAAAGCATCACTAGAGGGGAAAGAACGTTTGTGGGGATGGAACTTTCAGAGATCCATTCTTCCCTGGGAGCTTGTATCTGATTCAGAAGTAAAACCACAGTGGAATCACCGAACTTCTGTATGGGCCTGGCATCATCATGTTTTCAAAGCTAGATAAAGCCATCCAAAAATTAGAGAGCTCAAATAAAAATTAATATCCTTAAGTAGTGATGATCCTATTTTGTGAAAATGCCTTCTGTGTGTAGTTTATAATCTTGTGCATTGTTGCTATAAATTCTAATAAGAAATGGGTTTCCCTCATTCTGCCTCACCTATAAAGAGGGATATAGAAACAAGGTAAGGGGCTTCATCCCACTGGCTGTTGTCCAATTATTTTTTAATAGTCATTCAATAAATATTTTATAAGCTCCTCTTAGTACATGCAGGTATTTACTGATCTGGACACTGGGGATATAGACAATGTCCCTGTCCTCATTAGGCATATAGGAGAGCAAGCAAATTAATAAATAAAAAACATAATTACAGGCTCATGCCTGTAATCCTACCACTTTGGGTGAATACCTGGTGTTAGAAGTTCAAGACCAGCTTGGCCAACATGGCAAAAACCCATCTCTACTAAAAAATACAAAAATTAGCCAGGTGTGGTGGCATGTGCCTGTAGTACTGGCTACTTAGGAGGCTGAGGCATGGAATCACTTCAGCCTGGGAGCCAGAAGTTGCAGTGAGCCGAGATTGTGCCACTGCACCCTAGCCTGTGTGACAGAGTAAGACACTGTCTCAAACAAACAAAAAAGAAACATAATTACAGATTTGATAAGTGCAGTGTAACAAGATACATTGTGTGAAATGGGCTATAGCAGGGGGTGACAAATGTTTCCTGGGAAGGGCCATGTGGACTGTATGTGGGCTGTTCTATCTTTGTTGCCCCTACTCCACTCTACTGAAGAAGTCTAAAGGCAGCCATAGAGCCAATATACATGAATAGGCAGGGCTGTGTTCTAATAAAAGTTTATTTATTGACACTAACATTTGAATTTCTTACAATTTTCACGTCATTAAATATTATTTATTTTAACCATTTTTTTAAAAAAAGGTTAAAACCATTCCTAACTCATGAGCTGTACAAAAACAGAGGATCAGATTTGGCCTGCAGACATGCCCTCTATATTAACTTCTGGCTACAGGGTTCAGGGAGAAGGGAATGCTGTTGACATAGATAGAGGTTGCTATGGCCTCTCTGAAGAGGTAACGTCTTAATGTATGAGAGGAAACCAGTTATGGGAAGAGCTGAAAAGAGAGTACCCCAGGCTGAGAAAACAACAAATGCAAAGACCCTGAAGCAGTTGGGGCTCCTAGAAACCACATGTTCTATATAAAAATTTATTAAGAGACAAAACAGTTAAGCTGAAAACCTTTAAAAATAGGTCTTACTGTATTTGTGGGTATTGATCCCTGGTCATTAGGTGACAAGTGTTGGAGAAAGGGATGCCATAGGGCATAAATAATCCTTCAGTGAAATTGTATAGTCTCTTCCTGTAATTGTCTCCAGCAAAGAATAAAAGGTTGATTTTTCCCACCTTGCATATGATTACTTAGCAGAGTTAAGAGAAGAATCATTTAAAATCTTTGTGTCAATTAAGATAAATTATCTTATAGAAATGGCAGACATTTTTCCTTGAATTATTTTAATTTACGTCTGTACCATTGAGCAGGATTTGTAGTTAAGTTACATGTACAGATGAATGAAATATTCTTATTTCTGTATACATTTAAAAGTCTATTCATCAGGCTGAGCGCTGTGGCGCATGCCTATAATCCCAGCACTTTGGGAGGCCGAGGTGGGCAGATCTCTTGAACTCAGGAGTTTGAGACCAGCCTAGGCAACATAGTGAGACCTCATCACTATTTAAAAAAAATTATTTTCAGTCTATTCATCAGTGTTTTACTTACATATGAAAGGCGTTTATGCTACCACAGACTTGTAAACTGGCTCTCTGGGCAGTATGATTGGAGATATCCATAAAAATGAATGATGAATAGATATGTCCAAATATTAATACTAATAATATAGTGGCTTTTCTGAACCCATACTTCATTTGTGATTTCAAAGCTTGGCATAAGAAAAAAAAAAAGAAAAAGATTACTTGCAGAGTCACCTTATGTAGGAGAGAGATGATACTTCTGTCTATATTTTGAATCTGTGACAGAAATCCAAATCTTACCCAGATGCTGGTAAAGAGGAACATTTTCTTCATTTGAGAAATAATACCCACAGAACACACCCATCTGTCTGTTGTAAGAAAATGTCCAAGTCACATGTTTATCAAAAAAACCCAAAGTGTTAGTGAGAGCTAAAACATGCCCAGAAAAAAAATTCAAAGAAAATAGTGGGTAATAGTGTTTTAAAATGTGTTCCTGGTGAAAATGGTATCTAGGGTGTCTATTACATAAAACGTGCCTCCTAATATATTACATTTACAATGTTAAAAGTCTTAAAAAGATGACTATGAGATTCGTCTCAGATGTGAAACAGAAAAATCTTGAAAGATCTCACAGAAAAATGTTGAATGATATCATGAAACACTTGGTGTCTATTTCAAATTTTTACCAGGTGAACAAACATACCTTAGTCTGCGTAGAAACTTTTACCTTTGTTACCTTGCATCACTGAATAGTTTAAGGACTTCTGATGTGTAGGATTTTGAGCATTTTAGGTTTTATAATGGGTTATGATAATCTTTGGAAATAACTTCAATTAAATTCAATAATCACTTATCTAATGCCCTATAGGGTCCTAAATATGAAATAAGACTGAAATAATTCTCCAAGATTTCATGTTCATCAGAGAAAACAATTTCAAAGAACTCCGATTTGAAGCAGGGAAATTAAAAGCTGTAATAGAGAAAGTGCTAAGGGAGGAGAGGAAGGAAATGGTTAATTTTAACAGAAGAAATCTAGGATGTTTCATAGATGAGCTGGCATTTGAGCTGAGCCTGCAACAAATGAAAATGCAAAGGGAAGCATTTTAATACATGGGAAAACATTTTATATGTTTTTGAGCAGGAAGTGGTCTGGTCAGTTCTGATTGCTTTTGTTTTTCACATTAAAAATTGTAAATACATAAACTTATAGAAAAGTACTTATATTGTAAATGTTCAACTTCAGTATTTTTCTGAAACAAATATGTGTATGACTCCCTTCCTCCCAAGTTAAAAGAAAAGAAAAGCATTAACAGAATCCCAGAAGCCAGTCCTCAAATTAGGGCTGGCTTCATGGGTGTCTACAACTTGAGCAATTGCACAGAGCCTGGTACCGAGAAGGGTCCTCTGCTTGGTTTTATGTTCTGCTGTTGCCATCTTGAAATTCATAATAATTTTTGAATAGGGGATCCTATATTTTTATTTGGCATTGGGCCCCACAAATTATGTAGCCTTTCCTGCCCCCAATCCTCATTCTACAACATATCCAAATGCAAAGTTCCTCCTATGGTGCTAATCATTATTCTTTGATTTCCTTAACAGTTTACTCTCTACATGTCTGAACAAAATAGTTTAATTTTGCCTTTTATGAATGTTATAAACAGAATCATACAGCATGTCTTCTGTTGTGTCTGGCTTTTTTCACTCAACATTATGTCTTTAAGAGTCATCCATATTATGATTCATTCATTTTCCCAGTTATGTTTTCTGAGCTGTATCTACCAGAATTACATAGGATTGATTGGTACATGGGGGAGAGCAAGACTGGAGGCAAAGAGACCAGTTAGGAGGTAGGGCTAATTGGCAATAACCATGGTGAGAGCCTGGGATCCATAAATAATAGCAGAGGACATCTCTTCTCTCTAGAAATCAGTATTTCAAAACCCTCAGACTTTTAGAACTACTGCAGATATAAAACAAACTTAAAAATCTAAATCAACAGCAACAACAATGCAAAAGCCCTGCCTTGGGGCAAAGAAGTAGGCCCTGAGTATCCAGCAACAAATGATAGTGAAGACAGTTCAGTTAACTGAAAATTATTCCCAGCATGCTACGTTGACCAAGAAAAAAAGGAGTGTTCTAACTGAATATATAATTAGATAGAATAAACACACATAAATGTGTTTGTGTATATGTGTTTACACACACATATATGTGTGTTATACACTTATATATGCACACTTCTTTTCTGGCATGAAAGCACTGAGGTATAGAAGTAGCATAAGATAAGAAATAATAAAGTAATTTTTTAAAAGTGTAAAGAAAAATAGTAGAGATGATCTGAGGCTGTGTAGCAAAGTTGGCAGCAGTTGCAGTCACGGAGTCTGTGAATGGAAATGGATGCGGCAATGGAAAGGGGCAAAGGGCTAGAGACAAAGCAAAATAAGACTGGAAAACTCTGCAGAGTGTGTGACAGACAATCATCTTCACCACATCCTCCCCATATCAGTCATTCAGTAATGGAGGTGCATTCCCCTAGTGGGACATATTAAAATCACCTGAGGCCTTCTAGTGGAAGACAAGGCCCATTTACATCAATAGGTCAATATTTTATTTAGTTGGTAGCCCACTAAAGACACATCAGACCGACCATTCAACATTCTGAGAAAGACATTCATTATTAAATGCAAGTGACCTTAAATAACAAACCATCCTCACTGCAGTAGGGTGCCAAGGCAATGTCATAGAGCCAGCTGTGTACAATGACATGTATACTACACTAGTTCCAGCAAAAAGCAAAGGGCAAAGACATTTTTTTAATTGTGCTAATCTTAAACAAAAAAAGGAGTTTTAAAAAGAGTAAAGTAAACCTGTGAAAATGAACATGAACAATTCATATGTGTCCAAATTCTTCGTCACATGGCCCTCTCCACAGGGTTGCCTGGATGTCTGGAAGAAGTGGAAACTGGATTCCCCAGAGTGGGAAATGCAAGAGAGACAGAGCCCAGGACAAAAGCTGCTGTCTTTTTTTATAGCCTAATCTTAAAAGTGGCATACCATCACTTATGTCATGATCCATTGATCATACAGACCAACCTTATACACCATGGGTAAAGGCGATTCAAAGGTATGAATGCCAGCAGGTAGTGAGATCGGTAGGGGCCATCTTGAAGACTAGCTACCATAGAAATTAAGTTGTCCCAAATTTTACATCTAGAAAGTCAAATTTTTTACTTTTACTTTTATTATTTTTTTTTGAGACAGAGTCTTACTCTATCGCTCAGGCTGGAGTACAGTGGTGTGATCTCGGCTCACTGCAACCTCCGCCTGCTGGGTTCAAGTGATTCGCCTGCCTCGGCCTCCCCAGTAGCTGGGATTACAGGCATGCACCACCATGCCCAGCTAATTGCAATTCCAGCACTTTGGGAGGCTGAGGTGGGTGGATCACGAGGTCAGGAGTTCGAGACCATGCTGGCCAGCATGGTGAAACCCCGTCTCTACTAAAAATAGAAAGACAAAATTTAAAAGTAAGTCTGTTAGACTAAAAATCTAGTGCTCTTTTTACTATGAATTGTATGTCAGGACTCAAAAAATGTAAAAAAAAAGTTATGTTTTTGGCAGATTTCTATGTAACTGAAAGTTGACAGCTGGGTATGGTGGCTCATGCCTATAATCCCAGCACATTGGGATGCTGAAGTGGGAGGATGGCTTGAGTTCAGGAGTGCAAGACCAGCCTAGGCAAAAAGACCTTGTCTCTACAACAAATTAAAAGGAGCAGTGGCTCACGCCTGTAATCCCAGCACTCTGGGAGGCCGAGGCGGGTGGATCACAAGGTCATGAGATCAAGACCATCCTGGCTAACACGGTAAAATCTGGTCTCTACTAAAAATACAAAAAAATTGGCCGGGTGTGTGGCGGGCGCCTGTAGTTCCAGCTATTCGAGAGGCTGAGGCAGGAGAATGGCATGAACCCAGGAGGCGGAGGTTGCAGTGAGCCAAGATTGCGCCACTGCACTCCAGCCTGGGCGACAGAGCGAGACTCCGTCTCAAAGAAAAAAAAAAATTAGTGGGCATGGTGGTGCATGCCTGTAGTCTCAGCTGCCCAGGAGGCTAAGGGGGGGAGGATCATTTGGGCCTGGGAGGTTGAGGCTGCAGTGAGTCGTGATCATGCCACTGCACTCTAGCATGGGTGACACATGGAGGCCCTGTTTCAAAAAGCATAAAATATTTTTTAAAAGTTGAGTTGGTAAAAACTATGCAACCAAACTGGAAAACAAATAAAGCCTTTTAAATGTATTTTTTAATGAAAAGATAAATGATTGTACCTCTTGCCCAATATTTATTGCATGGGCATGAAGAAATGATGTGCAAATTCAATAGAGAGAAAAATACTGAGTTTCTGAAGAGTGATTTAGGGTAGACACTATAGTCTGGCTTACTCAACACCATTCTCCTTTTATTTCTCCTTTGTCTCCCTCCACTATAGAAGGTGGAAACATTAAATATTAATTTTCCTAGCCTCCCTTACAGATACAAGGGCATTCAATGCAGTACCAGCCAAGAAATGTAACTGAAAGTGTCCTGAAGTTTGTGCTTGTGCATTCTTCATTCCACCTTCCCAGGCCATCTTTTTCCTGCCACAAAAACAGACTACATTTCTGGGACAGCAATTCTCTTCACTGAGCAATTGGACCAAGGCCAATTAGTCCAGAAGTCCTTTTTCAGGCTTCTTGTTATGTGATAAATATTTACGTGTTTAGTCCCACCACCCTTAGTTGGTGTATCAGTCTGTTTTCACGCTGCTGATAAAGACATAGCTGAGACTGGGTAATTTATAAAGAAAAAGAGGTTTCATGGACTCACAGTTCCACGTGGCTGGGGAGGCCTCACAATCATGGCAGAAGGCAAAAGGCATGTCTTACACGGCAGCAGGCAAGAGAGAATGAGAGCCAAGTGAAAGGGGAAACCCCTTATAAGATCAAGAGCTCTCATGAGACTTATTTACAACCTGAGAACAGTATGGGGGACCCGCCCCCATGATTCAATTATCTCCCACTGGGTCCCTCCCACAACATGTGAGAATTATGGGAGCTATAATTCAAGATGAGACTTGGGTGGGGACACAGCCAAACCATATCAGTTGGGTTTCCTGATAAGTGCAGCCATAAGTATTTCTAATTCCTTCAGTGTGAGATAACTTTAGAAGACATTAAAAATAAACCCAGCAAATTCTATAAAGATGAAGTGGGAGAGGGGTGTTAGAAAACTTTTGTGGCTTGTAGAAAACTTCTTTCTAAACAATTTCCCATGTAACCTAATTTCCTGTATTATTCTAGCTTAGGGGTAAGAAAATAACAATGATATATCTTATTTTTATTATTTTGCCTTAGTCTGTAACAGTGCAGGAAGTCCAGGCCTCCTTAATTCCTCACGAACAGCACCATTATGGTGGTCTATCTTGCCCTTTCCCTGACCAGCCTCCCTGGTTGTTCTATGTATTGGACCATTGCTTTTCTTTACTCATTATATTGAGGTCTTTGCTGCAGCTGCCAATGCCCAGTGTGACTGCTTGCTGCCCTAGAGGTCTATCACAGACCCCCTGTGACTGCTGTAGCCATCAAAGCTGCAGACCATGGCATGGCATGTTGCAGAAGCTATGGGACCCAATGCTGCTGGTATCTTGTAATTTCAATGGTTAAAATGTCTTGCTATTCTATTACAGTCTCTTTCCCCCACATAGACTTATTGGGGAAATTCCAAAGGATAATCTAAGATGTAAACTCTACTTTAGACAGACATCTCCCTTTCTCTTTTATGCTTTCTGTTGTCCTTGAATCATACTTATGAGCCTCAACGATCTTCCCTTCTCATACCTCCCCAGTGGTAACTTGAACCTTTACAGAATGGTCTATTTCCTGGCTTGATTTCCTTGTCCTAGACCTTCCTTCCCTGACTTGCCTGCATCCCAGAATGAAATAAACTTAGGCTCAAGCTTGATACATGAAAGTCATATAAAGTTGGTTCATTGTAACTGTTTTTTTTTTTTTTGAAGCAGGGTCTCACTCTGTCACCCATGCTGGAGTGCAATGGTGTGATCTCGGCTCACTGCAACCTCTGTCTCCTGGGTTCAAGTGATTCTCATGCCTCAGCCTCCTAAGCAGCTCTTAAGTAGCTGGTGGCGCATGCCACCATGCCCAGCTAATTTTTTATATAATTTTAGTAGAGACAGGGTTTCACCATGTTGGCCAGGCTGGTCTCGAATTCCTGACCTCAAATGATCCACCCACCTCGGCCTCCCAAAGTGTTGGGATTACAGGCATCAGCCACCTTGCCCAGTCAGTCTAATGTAACTTACAGCTTTACACATTCAATAAAATTTTATTTGGGCTAGGCATGGTAGCTCATGCCTGTAACCCTAGCACTTTGGGAGGCCAAAGCAGAAGGACTGCTTAAAGCCAGGAGTTTGAGACTAGCATGGGCAACATGTCAAGACCCCATCTAAAAAAAAAAAAAAGTTTATTTGAATTAAACAGAATAAGAATATGCTGACAGTTTAATATTTAGGAAATTGTATGTTACTAGAGTATGCTAGAGTGTAGTGTAGTACCCAAAGTATAAATAATGCTTGGAAAGTCAAAGATATTTTCTCTTGTCATACCCAACCTCCTTGAACCATTTTTACTTACATTTGATGAAGGATCTTTTCAGAACCAGAGGCTTATCTGAGGATAACGATATATCCTGTTTTCACACAATTATTCAGCTCATCTAGAGGAAACATTGTGGTATCTGTGAACATTATTTCTATCTCCTAGCCACCAAATATTAACTCCCTGTGTTAGCCTATAAAAAAAAAGTTTTATTCAAGATAGAAAATTGTACTGCATATGAGGTTTAATGCAGAAGTAGGTTTATCAGGCATGTAATATTTAGGAATTCTCACCCCATTATTATAATGAATATACAATTTTAAATACTGCTTATGCCTGGTATTCTAGTCAAATCAAACACGAACAATTTAGAGAAAATAGCCTGAAATCATGTCAGCATAAGTACCTTTTAAAAAATTTTTCGGGTAAAGATTTTGTAGCCTTGAGAGAATAAGTCATTTCCGAATGCTTATTGGGACATACTTTGGAAAGTATGCTAGGACATACTTTGGAAAGAATAAGGGGCAGATTTCTTTTAAGCCTCAGGAAAAATTTTGAGCAAAAGAGATAGAAGCCTGGGTGCAAACTGACAAAGAAAGCAGAAATGTGTTAGTGATGCAGAAGTCACTGCTGGTGCTTTGAATGGTGCTGACACATCAAAGGGCACTGTTTGCAACAAAGAGGAAGATAATTTCTGGAGAGGGACAAAACCATTTGGGAGAATGCAGCTGATGCCCTTGATTCACTGGTTAATTGTGCAGATGGGCAACCATATTCTGCCGCCCCAGAGTTCATGAACCTGAACATGCTTTATCCCACCTGCAGGACAAACAGGCAAACAACCCCAACCAGGCTGCCCTAAGGGGCTTTGTCAAGAAAGCAACTGCCTGGACAACTTTTAACCTCGGTAGCATTGAGACAACTTTAACATAAAAAATATAAATATTATATTACCCCAAACTATTAAATAAGAGAGAAAAAATGTTAAGGTATCTCTCTTATTTCCTGACCAGTAGTTTATAGAATACCTGAGGCCTACATTGAGTGGCAAGTTAAAACAGGCACAAGAAAACTAGACCTATGGAATATATAAAATAATTCTATGATAAAAAGACAAGAAGACTGTTAACCAGAATATTAATTTTTTGTTTTTGGGTAATTTGTTATTTTTACTTTGGTTTTTTTTTTCTTTTCTATACTTTCCAAATTTATTACAGTAAATACATACTAGTTATCTAATGAAGAGAATATAAATATTTTTCTTTCTTTTTTTTTTCTTCGAGTCAGTCTCGCTCTTGTTGCCCAGTCTGGAGTGAAATAGCACGATCTCAGCTCACTGCAACATCCACCTCCCGGGTTCAAGTGATTCTCCTGCCTCAGCCTCCCGAGTAGCTGGGATTACAGGTGCCCACCACCATGCCTGGCTAATTTTTGTATTTTTAGTAGAGATGGGGTTTTACCATGTTGGCCAGGTTGGTCTCTAACTCCTGACCTCAGGTGATCCACCCACCTCGGCCTCCCAAAGTGTTGAGATTACAGGCGTGAGCCACCACGCCCGGCCTAAATATTTTTCTTACTGTGACAGAACAACTCAGACAACAGCAATGTTTTCTAAACAAATACTCAACTACTCAAAAAAAAAAAAAACAAAAAAAAAAAACTGAATCTCTGAGAGTTTAGGTAGTCAAGGTTTTATTGTAATTTAGCATGTAATAGAAAAAGAAACTCCAGAGACATAGTTGAGACAGTTTTACTGAGTTCATCCAATTTCCCATTAGTAATTGAATTAGTAATTGACTTACACAAGTCATAAGTTGATGTGCATATTTTCACTAAGGGTATGAGCATATAGTTCATTTTATAAATATTTATTTGTTTGTGTGGAAAAAAAGCCTTCAGAAATTTTAAGATAATCTGATCTGACAGATTTAAGAATTGCTAGTATCCTTCTTAATAAAAACAAAAAAACCTGAATTGGCATCTTCACAAATTTCTGTAACCCAAATTTAGCAGCCTGGCAACTTTGTGCTGCACTGCACAGTCACTGTTAGAAACAGCTTTATTATTACTCAGATTCCCAAATTCACACATGGTCTCCCATCTTTCAGCAGGTGCCTTTCCATTTTTATTTACAGAGAGAATGTTATTTGCAATGGGAACTCTCACCTTTTCACCTTCTTGGCTCCAGCTGCTTTTCAGGTCTCTTGGCTCTTCTTTCCTGTTTGAGAAGGGGGATGCTTCTTCATCCTTGCCACCAGAGTTCTCACACCTGTCCTTACACTTTCCTCAGAAATTTCTATTCAGTGGAAATTCTGTTGCTTGGATTTCAATCTTGCCATCTTTACTGATGCTCTCCTTTCAGTGGAAAAACAAACCAAAATTTAACCATTAAAAATAAAACCCTAACAATGCTAGAAGAAAACATTAAATTGTATAAAATATCTTGGAATGTGAGGGGTCTTCCAATTTGTAGCAAGAAATTCACAAAGGAAACTCATAAAGGAAGAGATCAATATATTCAAAATAGAAATTAAAAAGAAACTAAATAAAAAAGCATAAACAAAAGTCTAATAACAAACTTATAAAGTTATTTGTGAGGCATATGATTGACATGGGACTAGTTTTCCCCTATATAAAACCATAATCCATAATCAACAATTACAAATCAATAAGAAAAAGATGTTAGAAGTACAATAAAAAAAAAAGGCAGATACTGGCCAGGCACAGTGGCTCACACCTGTAATCTCAGCACTTTGGAAGGTTGGGGCAGGTGGATCACTTGAGGCCAGGAATTTGAGACCAGTTTGGCCAACATGGTGACACCCTGTCTCTACTAAAAATACAAAAATTAGCTGGGTATGGTGGCACATACTTGTAGTCCCAGCTACTGGGGAGGCTGAGGCAGGAGAATCACTTGAATCCGGGAGGCAGAGGCTGCAATGAGCGGAGATTATGCCACTGCACTCCAGTCTGGGTGATAGAGTGAAACTTAACTGTTGAGAAGAAATTTTAAATGATTTATGTAAAAATAGCAACCATACAGAATTACAGTCATATTGGTTGAAATATACTATGTGAGTGATCATTTTACTATAACTTATGGCCAAGAGTTGTGATTCTATCTAATGACAGATTAGTAGTTTATTTTGACTAAAAGAACCTTCAGAAACAAAGATTTTTTTCCCCTCAGTACACAGTTTAGAAATTGGCAAACTATGGATCTGTGGGCCAAATGCAGTCCACTACCTATTTTCATAAAGTATTACTGGAACACATCTATTTACATATTTTCTATGGCTGTTCTCATGCTACAAGGTGCAACAGAAATGTGTAGGTGCAACAGAGATGGTATGACCTGCAAAATCTGCAGTATTTACTATCTGGTCCTTTACGCAAAAATGTCTGAACTGGTTTTTTAGGATATTTAGCTTATGTGAAACACAGAAATATTTGTTCAGTTTTCCAGGATCATGTCTTGTTAATTTCACATTATAGTCTACAAGGCAATAGGTATTTTAAAAATGTAAATTCCTTGACAGAAAGAATTTTATTTTCATATTTTGTGGTAATATGTTCATATTACAATAGTTGAATAATAGAGCAGTAATTTCCATTTTACATGTGTTTTAAAATGGATTTAGAGAAAACTTCAAAAGATTTACAAACTTCTATGACAGAACTGAATATAACAATCACAAAATTATTTAAATAGCCTGAATACTGCAGTATTACGTGTTACTGTCTTCTTTTTTTTATTTTTTGAGACAGAGCTTTGCTCTGTACCCAGGCTGGAGTGCAGTGGCATGATCTCGGCTCACTGCAACCTCCACCTCCTGGGTTCAAGCAATTCTCCTGCCTCAGCCTCTCAAGTAGCTGGGACTACAGGTGTGCACCACCACACACAGCGAATTTTTTTTTTTTTTTTTTTTTTTTTTAGGGGTTTTGCCATGTTGGCCAGGCTAGTCTCAAACTCCTGGCCTCAAGTGATCTGCCCACCTTGGCCTCCCAAAGTGCTGGGATTACAGTCATGAGCCATCACACCCAGCATGTGTTATCTTCTTAAGACCCATACACACAGTCTTTTCTTTTAGCTTCTGATTGCTAGATTATGTAACAAGTGGCCAGTAAAACAGAACTCCTATTAGGCAGATTCCTTAAACCAGACCCTGTGGCTGGCTTTTGAAGGAAAACTTACAAAGGAAACTTCTTTTCCCCCAAAGGAAATTGGGGGAGTTGATGTCTCATTTGTCTCCATCAAAACCACAAAGTTTGAAAGACTTACTGGAGCCACTGCTGCAGAAAGGGTGATAGGCTTCAATCGTACATCATGGCAAGCAGTGGATTGCTGTCCCTGTGTGTCCGGAATTGGTGGGTTCTTGGTCTCACTGACTTCAAGAATGAAGCCGCGGACCCTCGCGGTGAGTGTTACAGTTCCTAAAGGTGGTGTGTCCGGAGTTTGTTCCTTCTGATGTTCGGATGTGTTCGGAATTTCTTCCTTCTGGTGGGCTTCGTGGTCTCGCTGGCTCAGGAGTGAAGCCACGGACCTTCGCGGCGAGTGTTACAGCTCCTAAGGCGGCGCATCTGGAGTTGTTCGTTCCTCCCGGTGGGTTCGTGGTGAAGCTGCAGACCTTCGCAGTGAGTGTTACAGCTCATAAAGGCAGTGTGGACCCAAAGAGTGAGCAGCAACAAGATTTATTGCAAAGAGTGAAGGAACAAAGCTCCCACAGTGTGGAAGGGGACCCGAGCAGGTTGCCAATCCTGGCATGGGCAGCCTGCTTTCATTCTCTTATCTGGCCCCACCCACATCCTGCTGATTGGTAGAGCTGAGTGGTCTGTTTTGACAGGGCGCTGATTGGTGTGTTTACAATCCCTGAGCTAGATATAAAGGTTCTCCACGTCCCCACCAGATGAGCTAGATACAGTGTCCACACGAAGATTCTCCAAGTCCCCACCAGAGTAGCTAGATACAGAGTGTCGATTGCATTCACAAACCCTGAGCTAGACAGGGGTGCTGATTGGTGTGTTTACAAACCTTGAGCTAGATACAGAGTGCCGATTGGTGTATTTACAATCCCTGAGCTAGACATAAAGCTTCTCCACATCCCCACCAGACTCAGAAGCCCAGCTGGCTTCACCCAGTGGATCGCGCACCGGGGCTGCAGGTGGAGCTGCCTGCCAGTCCCGCGCCGTGCGCCGGCACTCCTCAGCCCTTGGGGTGGTCGATGGGACTGGGCGCCCTGGAGCAGGGGGCGGCGCTCCTAGGGGAGGCTCCAGCCGCACACGAGCCCACGGAGTGGGTGGGAGGCTAAGGCATGGTGGGCTGCAGGTCCCGAGCCCTGCCCGGCGAGAAATCGAGTGCAGCACCGGTGGGCCGGCACTGCTGGGGGACCCAGTACACCCTCCGCAGCCGCTGGCCTGGGTGCTAAGCCCCTCATTGCCCGGGACCGGCAGGGGGCTGCTCCGAGTGCTGGGCCGCCAAGCCCACGCCCACCCGGAACTCCAGCTGGCCCTCAAGCCCCTCGCGCAGCCCCGGTTCCCGCTCACGCCTCTCTCTCCACACCTCCCTGCAAGCTGAGGGAGCCGGCCCCGGCCTTGGCCAGCCCAGAAAGGGGCTCCCACAGTGCAGTGGTGGGCTGAAGGGCTCCTAAAGTGCGGCCGAAGTGGGAGCCCAGGCAGAGGAGGCGCTGAGAGCGAGAGAGGGCTGTGAGGACTGCCAGCACGCTGTCACCTCTCATCTGCAGAAGAAAAGGGGGCTCCTTTAATCTAGTGGTGGTGAGAAGAAAGTGAGAGGAAAATTCCTTTTTTTTTTTTTTAAGACAGAGTCTCATTATGTCGCCAGGCTGGAGTGCAGTGGCGCAATCTCGGCTCACTGCAACCTCTGCCTCCAGGGTCCAAGTGATTTTCCTGCCTCGGCTTCTTGAGTAGCTGGGACTACAGGCATCCGCCACCACACCCGGCTAATTTTTTGTATTTTTAGTAGAGACGGGGTTTCACCATGTTGGCGAGGATGGTCTTGATCTCTTGACCTCGTGATCCACCCGCCTTGGCCTCCCCAAGTGCTGGGATTACAGGCGTGAGTCACCGCGCCCGGCAGGAAAATTCTTTTTAATGCAACAGTGCAATTTCTCTCATTCTTGCTGTATTTGGTTTTCTGGAACAGAAGGTTGTGAGGAGACAAATCTTAAACAGACTATTAATTTATATGTTGAGATCATTATTTAATATTAAACTGTTAAACAACAGCTTTGAGACATAGCTATTTTGATTCTCCTATTTGTTTTTGCCTGTAAAAAAGTTTATAGAAAACTTGATTTTAAGAGGTTATTTAATTTAAAATTTAAGACTCTTCTACACACTTTCCTTTGAAGAATAATTAAAATAGGAAAAAAGAATCAGAGTACAAGTTATATAGGCAGACACTGAAATTAGAAAACTAGGCAGATCTTTGTCTCTCCTAGTTATCATGCTAGGATTTTAGGACACTGTTAAAATATAAAGACATGAAATCTCATTACAAGTAATTGTTCTTACAAAATGGCTTCCCAAAGTATAATATGAATAGTATATAGTAGTGTGAAATAATGTGTAATATGTTGTCTACCCAAAGTGTATCTGAATAGTATGAATAGTATGAAATGATAATGATGGTTTGGTTGATGTACAAAATATTTTTAGAGACATTACTGAAGATTATTTAAAAAGGACCACTGATAAAGTAAAATATCCTAAGCCTACTAGTGGATATGTGGTCATGTTATAATATATTCAGTTACTTAACACATATTGAGAACACAGTAAGGCACAGTTATTCTCACACTTATACCTCCACTTTATTTATTTTTTTGAGATGGAGTCTCACTCTGTCACCCGGGCTGGAGTGCAGTGGCACAATCTCTGCTCACTGCAACCTCTGCCTCCCAGGTTCGAGTGATTCTCCTGCCTCAGCCCCCCCAAGTAGCTGGGACCACAAGCATGTGCCACCACACCCAGCCAATTTTTGTATTTTTAGTAGAGATGGGGTTTTGCCGTTTTGGCCAGGCTGGACTCAAACTCCTGACCTCGTGATCTGCCCGCCTCGGCCTCCCAAAGTGCTGGGATTACGGGTGTGAGCCATTGTGCCTGGCCTACTTCAGCTTTCAAATAATGATATATGGTCACTATCAACTTACCTTTGATGCTTTCAAAATTAGAATTTGTTTAGAATTTTTTGTTTACCTATAGGTGACACTAACTAAAACTATGAACATTTTGAAACAAACCTCCACTTACCTAGTACAAATGAAAAGAACAAGCGGGTAGTTATTTTCTTGAGGACGTAAAAGAGTCACATTCTAAGAAATCTAATTCTTTCAAGGCCCAACCTGTGTATCTTGGAAGGAGGTCACTCTGTGAGCAAAGGTTAGGAATGGGACCCCTGTTTATGCAAAGTATCAAAGTTAAGCTGTCTCTTCCTGATAGCTTTTATGTTAGATTGTTTTTCAAAAATGCCTTTCCACATAATCTGAAAATGTCTTCTTCAGACAAAAGGTTTATCCATTGGATGCTTTGGTATCTTTCCTCAAGATAGCACTGATTTAGTGTTTTCACCCCAATAAATGAAGACTTTGATCACTCCAGCATCTTTGTGACTCAGGGAGACAGACTGACACATTAGTATACATTTTTCTGTGGATCGAAAACATGTTATGTCTTATCAAGGATTGATATGATCTTCTAACACAAATAGAGTTTGGAAAAGGATAAAATACCATTCACACATTCATTAATAAATATTTGAGGGCTTTCTACGGTACTAAGTGCTGTGAAGGACAAAGGTGGCTCTAAAGATAAACTAGACATGGACCTTGCCCTTGAGTATTTCACATGGTGCTTAAGGTGACCAGACTTAGTTATGTAAATGTAATAATTATAGTACAGGATAGATAATGTTTCACGCTGTGAGTGGGGGTAAAAATATTCCTAACAAATTTTACATGAAGAAATGATCAACCCTAAAAATTTGTACACTGGGCCGGGCACAGTGGCTCATGCCTCTAATCCCAGTACTTTGGGAAGCTGATGTGGGCAGATCACCTGAGATCAGGAGTTCGAGACCAGTCTGGCCAACATGATGAAACCCTGTCTCTACTAAAAATACAAAAATTAGTTAGGCGTGGTGGCACGCCCCTGTAATCCCAGTTACTCAGGAGGCTGAGGCTGGAGAATCACTTGAACCTGGGAGGCAGAGGTTGCAGTGAGCTGAGATCGTGCCATTGCACTCCAGCCTGGGTGACAGAGCAAGACACTGTCTCAAAAAAAAAAAAAAAAAAAAAAAAAAAAAATTGTACATTTTTCATTGCTTCATTTGAAATCCCAAAGCTCCAATATAAATCTTTCTGTGGAAGACCATCTGAATGTAATAAAAATTGCTATTGAAGAATCCCTAATAAAAAGTATTCAAATTGTGGCATCTTTCTGGTACTGAGGAGGCCATAAAGGTTCAGTAATACCCATCCACATGGCTACCTAGAGTCTTAGGAATGGTCATTTCTCAAGGGACTGTCAGGCTGTCTGGGTCTGAGCAGTAATTTGATGCACGTATGGGGTGCTGCAGCTTTAGAAACATGTTTCCGTCTATTATCTGTTAATTATTATCCCTCTGGACAGCCTGGCACATGGTAAGGGCAGCTAAGACAGCAGGGTCCTAATTCTGCTCAGCTCTCTCTGCTGTAAAATGATTGATTTGGTGACCGGATTTTCTCCAAGGTTCCTTGTGTAGGTAGGTGCGTAGGGCAAATTATATTATCACCATTTTATAGAAAGGGAAACTAAGGTTAGGAGAGCTTAAGTGACTCGCCTAAGGCCTCTGGTAATAACTGATATCCAATACTTGAGATTAGACTTCAGGCCCAGAAGGACAAAGCATCTGCTTCTATATCACACTCAGAACCACACCTAATATTTGTGGTTAAGAGTACCAATAGAGGCCCACATAGCATTAACCTAAGTATTTAAGTCATAAGTCAAGATAACAAATTGTTAAACAAAATATGATCTGTCCTCCCACCTTGACAAATACCTCCTACACGGAGCTGGATGGCCAGTTGTGAACTATGAATTCCTGGACTTCTCTAAGGGCCAGGCTGGAAGGTGTCATGGAGGATAAAGCTGATGGCGAATGATCCCTCTTCCTGCATTACGAGGGGCCCAAAGCACCTGGGAGTGCACACCTTAGCCCACAGGTCCAGCTACTGTCCACACCCCAAAGAAGAGCTATTTCTTGGACACAGGAGTGAGTTCAGAGTCCCGACCAGATCCTGAAAGTGAACTTGGCACCATTTGGGCAGAGCAGTCCAGAGTTCTGACTACATGGAGCGTACGTAGTCTAGAAGAGGGTCAGGCTCCAGTTGGGCCATCAGCCTGACCGGAAGAGGGGCACTGCCAGAGGAGAGCCAGAGGGTGGCTGTGGGCGGAGGTCCCTCTTGGGTTTAAGAGCCAGTCTGATCACACAGCCTCTAAAATCACTCTAAGAAAGAATAACATACCGGAACATTCATGTGACGGGTAAGTATGGTCCAGTGGTTATGAGACTAGGTTCTGCAGGCAAATCCCTGGGTTGGAATCTTAGGTTGGCCACTTTCTAGTTGTGGCATCGCAGGCAAATTATTGATCATCTCACAGCCTCAGTTTCCTCATCTTTAAAATGGGTAAATAATTATTATTATGAGGAGTGACAGTATATGTAAAACGCTTGGTGGACATTACACATTGGGTGGATGTTGACAGGGTTCTCTCCAGCTTAGGCGAGTTTGCCTCTGAGAGGTTTTTCTGGAGAATTATATAAGCTTCATAACATCCAAGCACTCTGACAGTCAAGGTGAAAGTCTCCTCTCTCTACTAAACGATGGGGTGAGGCGCAGGTGTGGGCACCACCCACCCCACCCAAGGCATCAGGGGCAGCCCACGTCCCGCCCGGTTCTGTGCCCAAGGACTTCACACTGCAGACGTGCACGGAAGCAGCTTCGGCCAGGGGTTTGGAGGTTAACTAGCAAACGCGCGTGAGTCACGGCGGCACTAGGAACTGAAACCGTGTTAGCCATGCCCAGGTTTACCCTCCGATGCGGACGGTGAAACCAGGGAGCAGTGACATCAGGACGGGGAGCCAGCGCTGACGCAGCTCCACCGCCTCCCTCCCCACCCCGCACCCGCCGCCGCCGCGCTCAGCCTGCAGACAGGTCTTGACATCCCTCCTCAGCGAGGAGCGAGGGAGTCGGAACAAGTCGGGGCATCTCCCTTGCACCTCCCGGGAGCGCCAGCCCAGCCAAGTCTAGCGATTGCCCGGCCCGCCAGCGAAGATGCTTCCTCTGAAGCAGGCTTGGACACTCCCCTACCCCTCCGGGTGAAACGAATTCCAAGTGGCCCATTTCGGCTCCTCGCCCCCTCCCACTCCCTGCAAAAAAACTTGGCAACTCTGCGGTTCCTTGCGGACCAAAACCTGTAATTAGCCCTTTGTGCTCCCTTTAAGGGGCAGTCGTGACTGGAAACCGAGGAGTCAGACTCTCGAAAACACCAACAAAGAACTATATTTAGTTCTGAGCTCTCAGCCTAAATGCCTCTTATTTTTTCACTTTTACTTCAAAACGCCAGGGTTGGGGAAGTGGGAGGCAGAGGGTGTGGGAGCAACGGAGAAAGAACAGCTGTGCCTCCGCCTCTCCGCTCAATCTCTATAAATAACCAATCGCCAGCGGAGGCTACTTTTTAGCCAATGAAGCGCCCCAAACTGATAAAGCCTTGGCGGCAGCCAATGAACAACACTTAGGGGTGTCAGACTCGCGCCCCGAGACCAATGAGTGCAGAGTCTGGGAGAGGTAATTTGAGCTAGAGTGTGGGTGTGTGGTGCAAAAGCTTCCTACTTCCAAGCCCAAAAACCTGCTCTGCGACTGAGCATGCCCTGAACTAACTGCGGGCGCCCTGAGACTTCTGGATTGGGATGTAATCCGGTCTCCGGGTTTTGACCGCACCCGAGCGGGGAGGTGGGTACGACCCGCGGGACCCTGCCCCGAGAGAGCTGCAGGTACCAGAGGCTACCCCTTTCCTAGTCGGAACAGTATCTCAGACTTGGAGTACCTCCTGTTTTCTTTGTGCAAGGCTGCAGTGCACAGAGTCGGTCAGAGAAGACAGAGTAGCGTTTCTGTGGCGAACGGTTTAGAAAAATCTATGGGGCAGGTTTGCTCCGCCGGCTGCTCGTGCATTCCACGGCACCCACAGGACTTCGGGTTTCCGGCCCCCAGACACACGCCCGCCCGGGGCTGGGTGAATGGCGTCTTTGGGCCTTTGATAACGGCAGTTGGCAAGACCACAGCCTACTCCATCCCTGAGGCGGCCCGCCGCGCCCACGTGCTTCTCGCAGAGCCGCCGCCCTTGTCCACCACTCCCACAGCTGTAAAATAAAGCGGCCTGCATGCTTCCTACAGCGCTTTCCTCGCTCCCATATACGCACACACACCCCATCTTCCAGCCAGTTCCTAACTCGCGCCACTCCCCAAATCGGACTCAAATCCGGAGCCCCGCCCACGGCCCCGCCCCCTCCCGGCCCCGCGGAAAACCAGGAGCGGCCGCTTGGGCAAGGCACGGCCGGAACGCACTGGGCATGCTCGCCGGGGAGGGGAGGGCCGGGCTGCGCGCGGCGAGTAGGAAGCCCTCGCCCAGTAGAGGCTGTGGGAGAGAGCGCGATGGGCCGCGGCGGTGGGCGCACGTTCCGCGGGGACTCATGCCACGCGCGTCCCGGCCCGACGCGCAATTAGCAGCCACCTCCGCAGCCCGCCGCCACCGCCTCCCTGCCCTCCCGGGCTGCCGCAGCTAGGAGCTCCAGCCGTCGCCTCGCGCAGGCTGCGGGCATTGTCCTCTCGGTTCGCCGCCCGGGCTGCTGCTGCCGCCGCGGACTGCTGCGGGGCCCGGACCCGCGCCCCAGGGATACGCCGCCGCCGCCGCCGCCGCCGGCCGGCCCGGCGCCCGGCCTCCGTTCGGTGGTTTCCGCCCTGCGTTCTCTGGGTTGCTCTCTCCTGGGTTTTTCCTGCGTAGCTGAGGAAGGGGAAGAGAAGTCCAGCCGCCAAGCCCAGCCTTCCCCGGCGCGCAGCCCCGACGGGGCCGCGGCAGGCGCGGCGAGAGCGCTGACGGAGCCATGAGAGAGTACAAAGTGGTGGTGCTGGGCTCGGGCGGCGTGGGCAAGTCCGCGCTCACCGTGCAGTTTGTGACGGGCTCCTTCATCGAGAAGTACGACCCGACCATCGAAGACTTTTACCGCAAGGAGATTGAGGTGGACTCGTCGCCGTCGGTGCTGGAGATCCTGGATACGGCGGGCACCGAGCAGTTCGCGTCCATGCGGGACCTGTACATCAAGAACGGCCAGGGCTTCATCCTGGTCTACAGCCTCGTCAACCAGCAGAGCTTCCAGGACATCAAGCCCATGCGGGACCAGATCATCCGCGTGAAGCGGTACGAGCGCGTGCCCATGATCCTGGTGGGCAACAAGGTGGACCTGGAGGGTGAGCGCGAGGTCTCGTACGGGGAGGGCAAGGCCCTGGCTGAGGAGTGGAGCTGCCCCTTCATGGAGACGTCGGCCAAAAACAAAGCCTCGGTAGACGAGCTATTTGCCGAGATCGTGCGGCAGATGAACTACGCGGCGCAGCCCAACGGCGATGAGGGCTGCTGCTCGGCCTGCGTGATCCTCTGAGGCGGCCACCGCGCGCCGGCCGCGCTCTGCGCACAAAAGCCAAACGCATCCGACTCTCTAAATGTGATTTATTTCTTGCTTTGAGATTGGAGACCACTTTGCATTGGCCAGGGTGTCTTGGGAGCCCGGCTGGCCTCCGCGGCCGGCGTCCCCTGCCTCCACCCTGTGCCCGAGGGGGTGTCCGGTCCTGCCCATCCGATACTCTGGTGGAAATGTGGCTCTTTGCAGCATTTACGTTTCTCCCTGATTTTGGTTGATGCATATTTCCCCGTTTAAGTAGCCGTTAGGGCGCAGTATCGGCAGCTTGACACCCACCAAGCAAAAGTTTCAGCCTGGAAAAAAAATGGGGGGGAGGGGTGGAGGAAAAGGAGGGGGAGAAGGTGGAAATGGTTTTGTTTTTTTGTTTTTGTTTTTTCTATTTTCTTTCTTTTTTTTTTGGTCAACAGCCGTTTTTCTAGTTCCAAGTTTTAAATACATGGAAGGAAGTCCGGGAGAACCATATGAAGGAGCAGGAGGAGAGGAAGAAACTTTTTTTCCTTGTTTTCCAGGAGTAGCTGGAAATTAAGATCGGGTTCCTTTTCTGCCAGCTTGGAAGGGCAACCCCATGACTGATTGCGATTCTGAGGATGTCTATGCAAAGTTGGATTCTTGTTACAGTGTATCCAATCTGAAGTATTGCACATCTGAACTGGGACTGTTAACACTGATGCCAATACAGTGTGGGGTGCCAGAAAGTGTCTGCTGATATTTGTGGAAAAAAAATCTATTTTGTTTACCTACTGTATCAAAGGGGAGTCTGGGGGAGAACGGTAGTATTTTTTTTTTTTTATCAGCTGTGAAAAAAATGTTACAGATCTGCACATTTTCGTGTGTACTATGGTGTGTGTGTGTGTATGTGTGTGGTGTGTGTGTGTTTTAAGTTTAGCCTTTTGTTTTTGTTTTTTGGTTGGCAGTAACCGATTTTAATGACTAGCTTTTAAAAATACAGTACAAAGACTTTGTAAATGTGATTCAGGGCCCCCAGCACCCCTGTGTCTGCAGAGTGCCTTCAAAACTCAGCTGTTCCAGCCGGTGCCAACCTGTGAACTTCCCACCATATCCCAGAATCTGCTATTCCCCAAACCACTTCCCAGTTTCCTTTCAGTAATCTTTCTGAAGGAGCCAGGACAATAGGGCCTGTTGTTTAGTGAATTTCTTTATTATTTTCAGCCTTTAAAATGTAATTTCCATCTCTTGCAATGAATTTGTTTCCCTTTTTTTTGCTTCATTTTGTTTAAATTTTCAGGTATTTAGCTCCCCTTTCATATTATTTTAAAATTTTTTAATTACCTGTTGTAGGGTGTTCCTCCAGAAGCAAAGAGCAAAATTTTACTGTTGTGATGTACCAATTCTAACTAATTGTAATTTTTAATTTCATGCGTTTAATCATTGTCTCTTCATTTTAAGACTTTTAATACAAATGTCATTTTTAAAGAAACAAACCCAAAACTATTGTTTGTGTTTCTGTGTTTCATATTCAGTGATTTAATACAGTATCATGGCTGAGGTGGATGGGGCAGGTGCATGATACTCTTCAGAGCTATTTGTGAAATTTTAAAGACAGAAGTGTTTCAGTGACAAGTTGGATGACACTACTCCCAACTTTTTAAATTTGGAGAAAACCATCAAGGTCAAGGAAGCCCTGGGTATGGCCATTACCATCTGATTAGAAGATGAACAGTTATTTTGAATCTGATCTGACATGGAACAGTTTACCTCATTGTATGTAGGGAACAAGAGAACCCATCTATTAAAATTGCCTTAGATCTGGGAAAGTAACCATCCTTCTGGCAAAGTAGGATGGCACTTTTAAGTTTTTCTTCCTTTTTTCCCTCTGTTTATATTGCACATCAAGTCAAAAACATGTTTGGGAAAGATGGTTTTCAATTCTGAAGTTATACCTAGTGATGTTTTTTGCAGTACATTTGAATGGATTGTAGACACTGCCTCAACCCTTTTGAGGTTTTGATTTGGAAATAGATTTAAAAGAAAACAGGCTAAGATAATATCCTTGTTCTCATTTACACCCTGCAGTTTGGACCACATTTGACCTCATAAGTTTTTCCTTTTAACAGTAGGAGGCAGTGTGAGCTTTTTATTTTTTATTTTTCTTAAGGTGGTCTACATATCAAGAGAGTACTTGGTATACCTTAGGTCTATGAAGTGTAGCTGAAATCTGAAGAGTCTTGACAAAGGGATTTACACCCTTGACAAAACCAAAAGAAATTAACAGGCTACAGGTTTCTTTAAAGCTGTGTTAACATATCTTGCCTTAAAATGTGTGTGTGTGTTTTTGCTTTGCTTTTTTTTTTTTTTTTTGCCCAAGAGGCATCTCAGTACTCCAGCAATGGAGGAAGAATAGAGAATTTTGCCTGGCAATGGTCCTACTGCCATTTTTTTTTTCCCACTCTGATCTCACTTAAGTTTGATATCAAACACAATTGGGAGGCAATAGTATCAATATCCTAAATGTAGAAATTAAAAGATACTGTATAATTTTATGCCTTTGCAAAGATTCTTCTTGTATTTGAATAAATTCAGTTGCTAAAGTAGATCCAAAGTGTTAAAAATGCTGAAGTCATGTCAAGTACTGTCTGGAGGGTTTTTTTAAGAAAAGGCATTTGGCATTTAACTGTCTCTTGTTTTATTTTTAAGTTTTTGGAAACCTTTTGACGTAAAATGCTGCCAAGTATCTAAGAAATGTATATACTGACAGAAGATATTTGAAAGTGGAAAATTGGAAATGAAATATGTTGCTGGGTGCGTTAATCACCTCCGCCCAGGATTTAGTCACTTGCAGGACCTCTTTATAGGTCTAGGATGGCAGAGCAGAAGATTTTAATATGCTTTTATTAAGTGATGTAAAATAAATGCTTTTTGGATTATCAATGAAAGCAATTTTATGTGTGCCTGAAGCAAGAAAATAGCGTTTTTGGTTTTATCTCATATTTTCTTGGCAAAATTGAGAGAAATTAGGAACACTGCTATTTTTTTCTTAAAAATGTTTTTAAGAATATGTTCGTTTCTTTGACTATTAAGAACCCCTTGTGGTATTAGTGTGTGAAGAGATAAGGGCATTTGTTTCAATGAAAAAGTTAGTGTTAAAGGAAGTGAGTCAGGGAGGGCGGAGTTTGTTGTAAGGCAATCACCTGTCAGAACAGAAATTGGGTGGGAAAGGAGTCTTTATCTTGGGGAGCAAAAGCTGACTTTTAAACTTGACCCCTGCTGTTTTTAAACAGCTTTTCCTTTTGGTCTCTGACAGTCAATCCAGGTTTTATGTTATTTCAAAAGCGTTATTTTTGTCCTCCTTTTTAAATAGCTTCAGGAAAGTTAAAGGTATCATCTTAGGTCTAACACTCTCTAGTCTTTGAGAGTTACGGTTCTTTCGTAGAACAATTTCCATGTTGTTAACTGTTGTAGACTTAATTGAATCACATTTTGGGACCAGATGTATTTGGGTATAGAATTCTTTAAATGTATGGGACTTCATGCTTTCTGATTACGTAATATTTCCTGTAGTTGGGAATCCTAGAATGCCTGATCTATTTTATCTGTTCAGGTAGTTTTGTTATTGTACCCTCTTTTGGGTCATATTCTAGTATTTCTCACAGTGGGTATGAGAAACAGAAAGCTATATGTAGCAGCTGGTCTTGAGAAGTAGAAGCACCTTAACTGTCATAAGAGCATAGATTTTTTTTTTTTTCACAACAGCTGGAATAAGTTCCTGCATTATAAATATGAAAGGAACCAAGATTTAATTTGGAGATCATCACTGTTAAAACGATACCAAACATTTGTCACAGTGTCTTATTTGGGGAAAGTTTGCTAATATACATTTTGTCTGTGAAAATATAGTAAATTTTAAAATACTAATATAATGTGGTATTCTTGATTACAGTATTTTATGCAGACTATTAGGAATGATTCAGTGCATTTAACTGAACACAGAGCTAGTTCTAGGTGAGTGAGATCTTTATCTATTAACTGGATTTTGAAAGTTTGAGAAGGCTATGGGGATCATCTGGTTGAAAGGTTCTCAAACTTGACCATATATCAAAATCACCTGGAGCTTAAAACATGTACTGCTGGGACTCCCCTCCAGTTTCTTATCCAGTGGGTCTCGGGTAGGGTCTCAATTTTCATTTCTAACAAGTTTCCAAGTGATTGTGTTATTGCTGTTCCAGGGACCACACTTTGAAAACCAGTGATCTAGACTGAACTCCAAATGAGTCCTATACTGACAGCCACCTAGATATTGAGAGACACAGACTTCAGACTCATGTCACATATTTTGGAGTGCTGTCTACTACAGTTAGAGAATAATCTCTATTGAAATCTAAGCTAAAGAGGACATATACCATTTATACTAAGACTAACTGTTGTGTGTGAAATAGAATAAACATTGCAGGTAGTTTTTGATCATTTTCACATTATTACAGGAACATTTTGACGATGGTTTTCAATGTTAATTCAGAAGTTGACTTTAAATGAAAATGTGGTTAGAATAGAGGCATAGCCTAAGTGATCAGAATCAACATTCCCCTTCTCCCCAACCTAGGGAAAAAAAAATTTGAAAAGTATGTCTTCAATAAAAGGGGACACTTTATTTGTCTTCTCTTCAACATTAAAAAACAAAGATTTTAAGTTTTCATGGCAAGGGTTCTAAAAATCATTGTGCCAGAGAATTTAAATCTTCATATCATGGTAAGCACATGCGTATGTCTGTGACTCAATTTCTTAGCCAGACTTCCAGGTGTTAGTTAATTCCTTCTCATTTAGTTCTACTGTAATCCATTCTGGGAAAATGCATACCACAAAATTGTGTATCTTGCAGCTTCTTTCGTTATGCATCTTAATTCCCTCAGAAGGTCCCAGAACTTTATGTTAAAGATCTGGGTTTTTAAAGACAGTTTGGGGGCCTTCTAAAGAAACAATAGTAGATCTAATTACAAGTAGTGGATTGCTTACTTCAAATTTCTCTTTTACAATTTAGAAAGTTTAGTACCAGTTTATAGACTGTGGGAGTAGTAGTTACTATTTAGATGCTCAGAATAATATTATCATGCTTGGGTGGGGAAGAAAGGCCCTTACTCAAATCTCCATTTTCATTTTTAATGCTTCCTGGACTTCAGTTATTTTCTTGCTTTTGCCTCAAGAATAATAAATATTTTTGGTTAAATTTTTTTTTGTTCAACCCTGTTGTTACTGTCATTTTCATAGCACAGTAGTCTACAGCTCTCTATAGTAGCTTAATAGCTATTGGCTGAATGAATGGAACATGGAGTGTTACATCTGAAACTATTCTATTAGAAGCTGAAAAGTGTTGATTGAAGAATGGTAGGATTTTATCTTCCCTACCCATGATAAATTTATTAAGATTGTCTTTGGAGCTATGTCTTCCATTCCAACTATACAGAAATAAACTTTTTTTAAGTTTAGTTTGCCCATCTGATAAAGGAACATTCCTGTATGCTATTCTAAGGTTCATTTTCAACAAAAGTTACAGACATTTATGGTTGATAGTTTGAGATCTATGACAGTTTTAGGGAGCTCCATATTCAAAAGGCTATTGCTGGTGATAGTACAATGAAACACTGACTTCAGTATATTTTTATCTTGGCTTTCATTTTACGGTTATTTCTACTACTGTTAATATGGACTAATACTTGATTTTGTGAACCTGTTTTAATTTTAGGGTTATATTTATGTTGGAATAATATATTTTAAAAGTGTCCTATACTATGAATTTATTTGCCATATATAAGACAATCAGAATTATCTGGTAGTTTATTCTAATCCTGGTTAATAATCATTAGGACTAAACTATTTACATTAAAGAAGGAAAAAACAATGAGATGATAATTTTTTTTTTCTTTGAGACAGAGTCTTGCTCTGTCGGCCAGGCTGGAGTGCAATGGCGCGATCTCGGCTCACTGCAACTTCCGCTTCCTGGGTTCAAGCAATTCTCCTGCCTCAGCCTTTCCAGTAGCCGGGACTACGGGCGCCCTCCACCACTCCCGGCTAATTTTTGTATTTTTCATAGAGACAGCATTTCACCATACTGGCCAGGCTGGTCGTGAACTCCTGACCTTGTGATCTGCCCACCTTGGCTTCCCAAAGTGCTGGGATTACAGGTGTGAGCCACCGCACCCGGCCTTTTTTTTGAAATGGAGTCTGGCTCTGTCGCCCAGGTTGGAGTGCAATGGCGCGATCTCGGCTCACTGCAACCTCTGCCTCCCAGGTTCAAGCGATTAGCCTGCCTCAGCCTCCTGAGTAGCTGGGATTACAGGCGTGCACCACCACGCCCGCCTAATTTTTGTATTTTTAGTAGAGATGGGGTTTCACTACGTTGGTCAGGATGGTCTTGAACTTCTGACCTTGTGCTCCACCCACCTCAGCCTCCCAAGAGTTGGGATTACAGGTGTGAGCCACTGCGCCCGGCTGAGATGATAATTTTATTTAAAAAAAAAATTGTAGAGATAGGGTCTTGCCGTGTTGCCCAGGCTGGTCTCAAATTCCTGGGCTCAGGAGATCTTCCCTCCTCAGCCCCTCAAAGTGCTGGGATTACAGGCCTGAGCCACTGCATCCAGCCAGGAGTGACAATTTCTAAAGCCTTAATTAGTGAAATGGTTTGTTTTGAGAAGCAGAAATGACTAAGTGGTATAGACATGCAGGAAAAGCAAAATGGGCCTTATGGCTATTGAAATTATGAGTGTTGATCTGTTCTATAAATTGGAGGAGACAGCTATTTGCATTCTTTCTTATGCAGTTGACTAAACTTACTCATTTTAAAATGAATTATCTTGCAAAATTATGTGAGGTTAAGTTTGTCAGAGCATTGAAAACGTGGTTGGTTTATTTGTG
This sequence comes from Pan troglodytes, assembly GCF_028858775.2. Taxonomy (NCBI): domain Eukaryota; kingdom Metazoa; phylum Chordata; class Mammalia; order Primates; family Hominidae; genus Pan; species Pan troglodytes. The sequence goes on from NC_086015.1 coordinate 156,368,821, forward strand.
GTAATTGTGAAAAATTGCAAAGGTAGCAAAATTTTTTAAAAAATGGAAAAGAGATTATTGATGCCTTGTGAATACAGGTGTCCCCAAAAGGCCTGAGACCAACCTTAATTATCAAGAATATGGTTGCAGTGGAAGTTGGTAAACAGCTGAAATTGATTCATTGATTATTCAACACTTATTGAGCACATACTACTATTATTAATAGCTGTACTGCGAGCACTAATACTTAAAAGAGGAAGTCAGGTGAAGGCGCAACAGCTTTATGCTCTTTTTCACTATAATCTGTGAAATAGTGTATATTAAACAATAATAGTATATGGAAAAGCACATCTACATGTGTCATCAGTTATAATACTGTGGGGCTGTTTGGCAGACAATAGAGTAGATAAATTTATTGAACATTGGGCCTTTACTTTGAAAGGTATGTGGAAATTGTAAATAAAAATGGATTCCATGAATTTCAAATAATAATTGTTCTGTTGTATGTGAAACTGTGTAATAAGATTGTCATTTTATTTACTTTTCTGCATCATTTTCAACTTCCTTTTTGAGATTAGCTAAAATTGAACACTTACAAGAGGAAATGATTTTACTTTTATATTTTCATGTCCAAGGGAAGAGGAAAACATGAAGAAAACAGATTTATAAAATTTACTCACAAGGCCGGGCACGGTGGCTCACACCTGTAATCCCAGTAGTTTGAGAGGCCGAGGCAGGTGGATCACGAAGTCAGGAGTTCAAGACAAGCCTGGCCAAGATGGTGAAACCCCGTCTCTACTAAAAATACAAAAATTATCCGGGTGCGGTGGGAGATACCTGTAATCCCAGCTACTCAGGAGGCTGAGGCAGAATTGCTTGAACCTGGGTGGCAGAGATTACAGTGAGCCAAGATCGCACCACTGCACTCCAGCCTGGGTGATAGAATGAGACTCCATCTCAAAAAAAAAAAGTAAAATAAATTTACTCACTTATATTTTTCTTTAGTGAGGAAACCAAAGGAAAAGATAATTTAGGTTATATTCTGAAAGAAATAAACAGTCACTGGCTTTCGGGTTCTTCATGTAAAGAAGATTCAGGACAAGACATTTCTTTTGAAAAAGATAATCTTGTAAAAATGAGTGTGCCAAAGAAGTTGACATTTTAAGTAAGTTAATATTTTACACAAAAGCTCTTCTTCTCTTACCTCTCATGCTTACTGGAAGAAAGCAACCAGCACAGAGAAAGAAACGTTGGGTAACAAGCTGGAAGAGATAACAATAATAGCAGTTATTGTAAAGCCATATGAATTGAAGGGTGGGGTTGTGATTATTAACCTCCTGTGGTTTGCAAGATGATTTCTAGTCACCATTTTGTACAGACTGTCTCATGAATTTAACAACATGCTTTTTAAATGTGGAAAGTTACAGAATTGTAGGGGTAGCAGAATCGTTTATGTGAAGGTACTTAATTAAAAAAAATTTTGACTGCCATTGAACCATTTATGAAATGCAAATTTATTAAAGTTTCATAGCTTGAGTAAGGGTTTTAATATTTTATATGTTATCTGGCCATTTGTAAAGTTTTCAAAATCTGGTTACTCATGAGCTCAGAATATTCTAATGTTATTTAATATTATACATATTAATATAATATTTTAGATATTCTCTTTAGAGGCTAACATTATATTGATTTATGTCTTCTTCAGGAAAAGAACCTCTGTAGACATCTGTACTAGCATAATCCTATAAGAATATATATTTCAATAAAACATAGTTTGAATTATATTTTAGATAGCTTTGAATTTAACCTTTTCAGTAGATAATAGAATTACAAGTATATTTCAACATTATTCCTCATGGAGTAGAAAAAGTATTGAGTCCTGAGTTTTTTTACTGAGTTTAGATATCTTATCTTTACTTAGTCATACTGGCTGGGTGTGGTGGCTCACACCTATAATCCGAGTACTTTGGGAGGCCAGGGTGGGAGGATTGCTTGAGCCCAGGAGTTCAAGACCTGCCTGGGCAATAAACAGAGTACGTGTCTCTACAGAATAAATAAGTCATTAATTATTTAGCCATAGTACCTGTTTTTCTCTTTCTTTTATATATCATTTCATTCATCCACATCTGGTTTATGCAAATGGTTCTCTAATGTAATCCACATCAATTGATTAAAAAAACTAAGAACTGTGTAACTGATGGCTATATAAATGTGCTTTTTGACGTATTTTTCCACTATATTTGAGGTGCAGACTGAGACACATCCAACCAGAGATCATTGCCTCTAATCAGACATTACCTTTAGGTTTGGGCATAAGCTCTGTTTTGGTTTTAAAACTGATGAATGAAGTTTTCTAGAAAATGAATTAGATTGTAGGAATATTCATCTTAATATACTTCGAACTGTGGAAAAATATTTGCAGACCGTCTCTTCTTCCTAACTAATCTTGTACTGAAGTAAGAAAAAATGAGAAATAAGCTAAATGCATCTCTAAGAAAGTATCGTATCATGAAAGGCAGAGTCAACAACGGTGAAAAACCTAAGAAGCAAAATTGTTTTTCTGCATTTTTGTACAAACCAGCTTTTATTTTGTTATTGAGGAAGTATAAATAGTGGTAAGGGTAATGAAATATTTTTCTGAATCATTTTGTTAGCGTTCAGCAGGAGGTCTTTATACTGTTTCCTTGTTGCTTAGACATAAGAATGTGATGGAGCTGAGAAGGGGGAATAAACTGCAGGCGGAGGTGGAATTGTTCTGCAGCTCACACTTCCACTCCTACGTTCCTCCAATACCAGAGGATTTCCTTGTGTTCGAAGTTGTGATCTGCTGTGACTCAAGACTGAGGCTCAGGGCTCCTCCTGGCCAAAGGTGAAGAAGCCTATAGGATGCAGTGATGCTGCTGTAATAAATTGGACTCAAGGCAGGATTTCTCAACCTTGTCCCTGTTCACATTTTGAGCTAGGTAATTTGTTGTGGAGGCTGTCCTAGGCATTTTAGTATGTTCAGCAGCAGCCCTGGCCTCTACCCACTCGATGCCAGTATCATCCTCCCCACCCCAGTGGTGACAACCGAAAGTGTCTGCAGACATTGTCCCTGGGAAGGGGGAGGGCAAAATAGTCCCTGGTTGAGAACCACTCCTCTAAACTAGACCTTGTGTGGATGAAGGAGGCATAAACCAGAGAGGAGGTTTGAACCTAGAGTAAACTAGCAGCAGTTAAGACTTCCCTTTCCCCAGAGCATTGCAATTCGTGCTTCTCTTTAAAAATAATAATGCTTTTTTTTTTTTTTTTTTCCTAGACTGAGCTTCTTTCACCCAGGCTGGAATGCAGTGGCGCGATCTCGGCTCACTGCAACTTCCGCCTACCAGGTTCAAGTGATTCTCCTGCCTCAGCCTCCCGACTAGCTAGGATTACAGGTGCACCACCACGCCCGACTAATGTTTGTATATTTAGTAAAGACGTGGTTTCTCCATGTTGGCGAGGCTGGTCTGGAACTCCTAACCTCAGGTGATCTGCCTGCCTCAGCCTCCGAAAGTGCTGGGATTACAGACGTAAGCCACCACACCCGGCCTACAACACTATTGTGCTTCTGACAATATAACTTTGGTCAGTTCATTAAATCCACACCTAAGAGAAATACGTAGTATTCAGGGATTAACATTTGTTGGAAATTTTGGTTCCCTGGAGGGAGAAGGAGTATTCAAAAGAGGAGTGTGTTCTGGTTGAGGTGATGAACTTGGATGGCCAGAGATTATCTCTGGGAAGCCTGATGACTAAACAGAGAGGCCTGTGTGTTAAGTATGAGAAGCCCTGAAGGGGAGGTTGAGAGCAACTATGTTGCAGTTTTGTTTTCTGCCCCCTTAAGTCTTTACTGGGAGACAGTTGGAAGGTGCTCATCCTTTACTCATCTTCCTCCAGCTCACCTCATAGCCTCTTTCCGGCCCACTCCAGGCTTCTCTATTCAATACCTGACCTCCCTGCTGGGATAGAAAGGATGCACTTTATGCATTCTGTCCTTCTTTATTTTCATTTTTACAATTAGCTCCTTCTGTCCCCTCCCCTCCCCTCCCCAATCCTTCCTAACAAATAACAGTGTGTCCAGGGCGACTCCTGCTGCTTAACTTCACACACCTACCTGTGCCCAAATCTCTCAGCAAGCCTGTCAAGAAGGGGGCAGCAGAGACAGTAGTGATTGGTGATTGCATTGTAATAAAGTGCCTCGAATCTGACAGCCTGTGGTTAGCACATACGGGGTGGCTGCCAACCCCCTGGAATACAGTATTAAGTATACTGTTAGCAAGTTCGTTAATGTGGAATTAACTCAATGATCATGGATCTTTAATTTACTCTGAATCAGACACGGTTGTTTTTGTCCTTAAGTTTTAAGTGAAATGGACATTTAAAAACCTATGCAGCATATTCCTAAGCTTTCAGCAATCACACTATTAGCCACCCTACCTGTTGGGACAATTAAGATTCTGCATTTTACAGGGGGCACATTTGGAAATTAAACATTCCTAGTATATAGTGAATGTCAAAGTTTTTTTTTTTGTTTTTTTTTTGTTTGTTTTTTTTTTGAGATGGAGTCTCGCTCTGTCGCCCAGGCTGGAGTGCAGTGGCACAATCTCGGCTCACTGCAGCCTCTGCCTCCTGGGTTCCAGTGATTCTCCTGCCTCAGCCTCCTGGGTAGCTGAGATTACAGGCACGCACCACTGCGCTCCGCTAATTTTTGTATTTTTAGCAGAGATGGGGTTTCACCATGTCGGCCAGGCTGGTCTCGAACTCCTGACCTCAGGTGATCCTCCCACCTCGGCCTCCCAAAGTGCTAGGATTACAGGTGTGAGGCACAATGCCCGGCCTAAGCCACTGAGCACAGCCAAAATTTTGTAAATGAGCAAGAACAATCTCAAGTCCACCAAAAGGTTCTAACCAACTAGAATAATTTTTATAAACAAGGTAGGTAATAAATGAAATAATTCTTTACAATATAAAAAAACTTTGATTAAAGTGAGTGATTTGAGTAGCTAAAACTTGCTTTTCAAATTTAGGAATAGTCTTGTATTAGAATGGATGATGTAGGTAGAAATATTTTATCTGTAATGTCTGTATAAATTGAAAATGGAAACATAATTTTTTAAAAAAAAGTTTAGATTCAGGGGATACGTGTTTGAGGATGCTGGTTTGTTACATGGGTATATTGGGTGATGCTGGGATTTAGGCTTCTAGTGAACCCATCACACAACTAGTGAATGTAGTACCTGATATATACATTTCAGGTCCCGCCTCCCTGCTTCCCTCCCTCTTTTAGGAGTCCCAGTGTCTAGTGTTTCCATCTTTATGTGTATATATACCCAGTGTTTAGCTCCCACTTTTAAGTTAGACATGTAGTATTTGATTTTCTGTTTCTGCATAAATTCACTTGATGGCCTCCAGCTGCATTCATGATGCTGCAAAGGACATGATTTTGGTTTTTTTTTTTTTTTTATGGCTGCATAGTATTTCGTGGTTTATGTGTACCATATTGTCTTTATCCAGTTCACCATTGATGAACACAGGTTGATTCCATGACTTTGCTATTGCCAGTAGTGCTGCAGTGCTGCAATGAACATACAAGTGCAGGTTTCCTGTTTTTTTTCGTGGGGCGGGGACAGGGTCTCCTTCTATTATTCAGCCTGGAGTATAGTGGCATGATCGTGGCTCACTGCAACCTTGAACTGCTGGGCTCTAAGCGATCTTCTTGCCTCAGCCTCTGAGTAGCTGGGACTATAGGCATGTGCCACCATACCTGGCTAATTATTTTTAATTTTTTGTAGAAACAAGGTCTTGCTATATTGCCCAGGTTAGTCTCAAACTTCTGGGCTCAAGCAGTCCTCTTGCTTCAGTCTCCCAAAAGAGTGGGATTATAGGTGCAGGCCACCAAACTGAGCCAAGGTGTCAAACAATTTTTTTTTTTCCCTTAGGATAGACACCCAGTAGTAGTATTGCTGGATAGAATGGTAGTTCTATTTTTAGTTATTTGAGAAATTTTCATACTGTTTTCCATAGAGGTTGAACTAATTTACATTCCCACCAATGGTGTGTAAGCATTCCTTTTTCTCTACATCCTCTCCAACATCTGTTATTTTTTTACTTTTTAATTGTAGCTATTCTGATTGGTGTAAGATGGTATTTCATTGTGGTTTTAATTTGCATTTCTGTGATGATTAAGGATGTTGAGCATTTTTTCTTGTTTGTGGGCCATTTATATGTCTTCTTTTGAGAAGTGTCTGTTCATGTCATTTGCCCCTTTTCAATGGGGTTTTTTTTTTCTTTTTGATTTGTTTAAGTTTCTTACAGATTCTAGATATTAGTCCTTTCTTGGATGCATAGTTTGCAAGTATTTTCTCACATTATGTAGATTGCATGTTTATTCTGTTGATTGGGAAACAAGATTTAATTGGTTACGTGATCACAATTAACAGAGAAAACAGATTTCCTGGTTTTTTTTTTTTCTGTTTTCTTCTTTTATAATCATCCGTGTCGTTTTGCAGCATTTTCCCCTTATCTTTAGGTTTTATTGGCTTTGAGGAGTGTTATATTTTCTTTCTAATTAAAAAGTCTAGACTGGGCACAGTGGCTCACGCCTGTAATACTGGCACTTTGGAAGACCGTGGCAGGCGGATCACTTAAGGTCAGGAGTTTGAGACCAGTTTGGCCAACATGGTGAAACCCCGTCTCTACTAAAAATACAAAAATTTAGCTGGGTGTGTTGGTGCATGCCTGTAATCCCAGCTACTTGGGAGGCTGAGGCAGGAGAATCACTTGAACCTGGGAGGCGTAGGTTGCAGTGAGCTGAGATCGCACCAGTGCACTTCAGCCCGGGCAACAGAGCAAGACTCTGCATCTAAAAACAAACAAACAAACAATAAATAAAAAGTCTATATTGAGAAAATACTCACTTATGAATCACTCTATCTAGTAGCCAAGAAAATATATGTATTAAATTGAAACAATTGTGCAGGATGTTTTACAATGTCATTATTTGCATTTACCTTTTATAGCCTGGGAATAATTTTTAATGCAACATTTTCAGTGGAAATGAAATTCACCCTTTGATTAATTATAATTTATTATTTTAAAAATGTAATACTTATTTTAAAAAGTATTATCTCTCTTTACATTTTATAGCAAACTTAACTAATAATTTTTCTGTTTAAACTTTACTCAGAAGAGTATCACTTTATGAGTAGGACCCCCCCAAAAAAAAGAATGTATGTGAATTCCCTAAAGTCACTGTGTAGTTGTTTGCATTGATCAAGGTGGTGATAATTTTGGCAAAATATTTGCCCTCTTAAATACAAGTAATAGAATTATTAATAATTGATTTGTACTGGCCAGTAGGGATGCATAAAAAATGTATTCAGAATGGCATGTTGTAAACAATTTCGTATAATGAATAGTAGATAATACAGCAGAAATAAATAAACCAGGCCAGTTGTGGTGGCTCACACCTGTAATCCTAGCACTCTGGGAGGCTGAGGCTGGAGGATCACTTGAGCTCAGGAGTTTGAGACCAGCCTGGGCAAGAAGGAAGGTCTAGGGCTGAAGGCTATTGTTCAGATTCATTTGTCCCACAGGGTGTTCCCTTGATGTGATACTCACCCCCTCTTCCTATGGATGTGGCTTCTTGAGAGCCCAGCTGTAATGATTGTTATCTCACTCCTGGATCTAGCCACTAGGCAAGTCGACCAGGCTCCGGGCTGGTACTGGGGGTTGTCTGCACAGAGTCCTGTGAGGTGAACCATCTGTGGGTCTCTCGGCCGTGGATACCAGCACAGTATTTGGGGTGTCTCCTGGGTCCTGCAGGAGCAATCTGTTTCCTTCAGGGGGTCTGTGGGTCCCCCAGGTTTCCTGATTTATTCCTGCAGTCATTCTGGAGCAAAAATTCATGATGAGAGCCTCCACACACTGCTCTGTCTGTCCGAGTCGGAGCTGCAATCTAGTCCTGCCTCCCGTTTGTCATGATCCTATGTGCATTTTAGAGCAAAGATGAAATCTGTATGAAACTTATTATCTAAAAAATTGGTCTTTCAGTGTATTTTTCTTTTGATATTTTAAAAAATATATAGTTCACTTAAATAGAGTTAGAGCTTTTGTCCAAAATACTAAGTTATGGTTTGCATAGCAACCATAATTCACTTCTTACATAACTGCTTCATGCCATAGTGAATATATGCAATATATTCAAACATATCTTTCCTTAAGATTGAATGTGTAGTTCTTAAGAATAGAAGATTGAGGAAGGTCAAAGGCAATGTGTTTGTAGAATTTGCAGATTAAGAACAGGTAGGTTGCTAAGTGATTGACGTATTTACTTAGAACTGCAGCCATAATATTTTACTGTTTTGAACTAGGAAAAATGATGTTAAAATGCACATTTAAATTCATGATGTATAGAACTCATGAATGAGATTTCTTAGCTCATTAGACACTATAGATAATGATTTTTTGGTGGTGTTGTTTTTGAGATGGAGTCTTGTTCTGTCACCCAGGCTGGAATACAGTGGCACGATCTCAGCTCACTGCAAGCTCTACCTCCCAGGTTCAAGTGATTCTCCCACCTCAGCCTCCCGGGTAGCTGGGACTACAGGTGCATGCCACCACACCCAGGTAATTTTTTGTTTTGTTTTGTTTTTGAGATGAGGTCTCGCTCCATCGCCCAGACTGGAGTGCAATGGTGCAATCTCGGCTCACTGTAACTTCCACCTCCCGGGTTCAAGAGATTCTCCCGCCTCAGCCTCCAGAGTAGCTAGGATTACAGGCATCTGCCATCATGCCTGGATAATTTTTGTATTTTTAGTAGAGATGGGGTTTCACCATATTGGCCAGGCTATTCTTGAACTCCTGACCTCAGGTGATCTGCCCACCTCGGCCTCCCAAAGTGCTGGGATTACAGGCGTGAGCCACTGCACCCAGCCTAATTTTGTATTTTTAGTAGAGACGGGGTTTCACCATGTTGGTCGGGCTGGTCTCAAACCCCTGACCTCAAGTGATCCACTCGCCTCGGCCTCCCAAAGTGCTGGGATTACAGGTGTGAGCCACTGCTCCCGGCCAATTTTTGTATTTTTAGTAGAGATGGAGTTTCACCATGTTGGCCAGATTGGACTCAAACTCCTGACCTCAGGTGATCCGCCTGCCTTGGCTTCCCAAAGTGCTGGGGTTACAGGCGTGAGCCACCGAGCCCTGCTGTTACTGAATGATTTTTATTATTTATTTCCCTCACTAGAAGTTAAACCTCCTTGGGCAAGGACTGTGACTTACTCTTTTATCTCCAGTGTCTAGAACAGAAGCTGGTGCAAGTCAGTACTCAGTATTTGTTGAATGAATGAATGAGTGAAAAAATTATTGATAAGGGGAAAGAAAGTAATTTTGACTGCAACGCTAAAAATAAATTACAATTACCGGAAGAATTGGAATGCCTGTATTTCAAAGCTCTGGGTCAACTTCAGGCAAATATTATGGAATGAAAATCTGTAGCCAGGCGCTGTGGCTCATGCCTGTAATCCCAGCACTTTGGGAGGCAGAGGTGGGTGGATCACGAGGTCAGGAGTTCGAGACCAGCCTTGCCAACATGGTGAACCCCTGTCTCTACTAAAAATACAAAAATCAGCTGGGCATAGTGGCATGCGCCTGTGGTCCCAGCTACTCAGGAGGCTGAGACAAGAGAGTTGCTTGAACCCGGCAGGCAGAGGTTGCAGTGAGCCAAGATGGCGCCACTGCACTTCAGCCTCGGTGAAAGAGTGATACTCCGTCTCAAAAAAAAAAGAAAAAAAAAAAAAGAAAAAGTTGTAGGCTGTTCTTTTCTTTATCAGTTCTGAAAACTTATAGCTTGGAATGGCAATGCTCATAATTATAGTGTTAATTGGACTTAAACTTTTGTACAGTTGTCAAAAGCAAAGTCGAAATAGTTTCAGAATTTTGAGGAAAGAAGTATACTGCATTGTTTTATAGACCTGTGTCCTCTTATGCACTGGTTTTCCAAATGCAGGTGTGCCTTGGTTTATACAGTGGATATGATTCTGAAAAAGCTATATATCAAAATTAAATCATATTTAAAAACTTGCTACTTTTTAATGATTCAAATTTGTGTTATAACACTCTCACACTGGAATTTTCTCTTTCTTGCCCTTCCTTCCTCCCTCCCTCCCTCCCTTTATTCTCTTTCTTCCCTTTATTTTTCTTCTGTCTTTCTTTTTTCTTTTTCTTAGATGGGATCTCACTCTGTCACCCAGGTGGGAATGCAGTGGCACCATTTCAGCTCACTGCAACCTCCACCTCCCAGGCTCAAGGGATCCTCCCACCTCAGCCTCCTGAGTAGCTGGGACCACAGGTGCATGCCACCACGCCCAACTAATTTTTTGCATTTGTTAGTAGAGATGGGGTCTCGCCATGTTACCCAGGCTGGTCTCTAACTCCTGAGCTCAAGTGATCTGCCTGTTTAGGCCTTCTAAAGTGCCGGGATTACAGGCGTAAGCCATTGCACCTGGCCTAACACTGGAATTTTCTACGCACCTGATGAGGTATGCTTGTGGCAGTGGTTCTCAAAATGGGGTCCTGGAACCAGCAGCATCAACAGCACTTTGTTAAATATGCAGATTCTCAGGTCCCACCTCAGACTTAATCAGAAACACTGAGGGTGGGGACTAATAATTTTTACCCTCCAGGTACTTTTATTCATGGTAGTGTTTGAGAATCACTGCTTGATGAGATATAGAAATAAAAACTTGTTATGGATGGTGGCTGTTTTGTAGACAAGATAAAGACATATGCATGAATGACAGTAATAACTAATAAAAGTGACATTTGCCATAAGATGGTCATAAAGTGCAATTGGAATTTGGGGGAGATGTGATTACTTCATTATGAACATGATATCCTCATTCATTCATTCATTCATTCATTCATTCATTGAGGCATTCTAGGTCCTAAGACTAAGTAAGGCACAGTCTTTGACTTAACAAGCTGAAGTGACATAATAGGTGGTTCTCCTTGCTAATTACCACATGGCTAGATCACACAATCCAATGATCTCCGCACTTAAAAGTACATTTGAATCACTTGGCAGGCTTATTAAAACACAAATTGCCAAACCCCATGCCCAGAGTTTCTGGTTCGGTAAGTAGGTGGGTGCCAAAAATTAGCATTTCCAAAAATTTTTCAGAAGATAACTGATGCCACTTGTCCAGGGTTTGCAATTTGAGAATCACTGATATAGTCAGTAATTTAAAGTTAAAGACAGTAGTACTAATGCCCAGAAATATGACTTTGTTTAACAAAGCTGGCCTAAGCTAGAAATGAAACCAGATTCCCAGTTCAACATAACCTCTACTGCAGCCTGCCTTTGTGACCCCTGAAAGAGGATACCTGTTTGATCTCACAGGGATTCTAACACTTACAGGAGAGTAAAGAATGGATGACTTTATGATACTTCATCTGTCTCATTTTTATGTTGTATTTTAATTTCTTATTCCAAAATCAGCCATGTTTCTGACATCTACAATGCAACTGTGAACCATCAAGCTCTCCATTCTGTGTAGGGAGATCTGATCTGTACATAAAAGTAACATTTGAATTACAACATCACCTTGAAAAGAGTAATATATAATATATTTTATTATCTTCCTGATAATAGGAGGTTTTGAGGACAAAGATCCTCAATTACAAAATATTTCTCCCTTGTACCTCTCTGTTAGATGACTGTGAAACTAACAAAAGACCATGTTTGTTGAGAGAAAGGCATAAAAATATGTACTGGGAGACAAATCAGTGGAGATAATAGGCTGTGGGTTCTTTGCTGATAATTCACTCTATTTCAAAAGTATGTGTGGTTTATCCATAAATCCATGATTAAGTTCTCTAATTCTGTAATTTGGAGAAAATATATTAATCTTTTTTGAATGGAGATAAAGATAGATTCCCCCAAATTTAATTAATCTACTTTGCATCCTTGAATGATTACATGAAAAACTCAGACCCCTCAGCATAAATTATGTAATTGAATTTCAAATGATAATGTGGAAAAATTGGGCATGGATGAAAATAATATATTCCCAATTGTATAATGACTTTCTTTGACCATTTAAAAATATTTTAATTGCTTTTATTTTAAATCAAGTATTTTAAGGAAACTATTTTGACGATTTGAAGGTGAGCACTGAGAAGGACTAGAAATGAGGAAGAGAAGTAGGGGCCTGATGGTATTTTAGTCTCAATAGATGAATTCTGGTGGATATTGGATGGTTGGTTTGCTTAATCCTGTAGTGATTAATGGCCTATCAAGGGATGAGAACATATTTTACACACTTATTTCCTAAATATATGTGCTAAATTCCTACCATGGAATCAATGCTATTACATAAAGGATAGGGAAAATCTCTCTGTGTTTAGGTTTCTCCTCTCCCCTGCAGTTAATCTCCCCTTTCTCCCATTTTGTCAAATAGGGTATAAAAAATGTTAAGACTCCAACGCAGTTAAATCTTAGGCACTTTCACTTGTCACAATCATCACCCAGTCTCCCAAATTAAAGAGCAGCTGTTCAGATTCTCTTGGGTAGGACACGATGAGTCTTATTTCCTACTTCCTGTGGAGCTCAGTTTAAACTATTTCTGATCCTCTAGAACTTGAGGTAATCATCTACTCTGTAAAAGAAGATAAAAACTCAATATTACTTTCTTGAGTAATTTGGATGATGACCATTTATTGCTTTCATCCTGAGAACAACTGGTTTATTTTGCCTCCAAATATAGCATTCTTAGAGTTGCCTGAAAGAATTTATTTCATATACCTATGTTGCATCGCTAGAAATAGCATAAAGTTTCTGCCCCCTGTGAAATAAAGCCAGATAATTGGGTGATCTCTTTTTTTTAAAAAAGAGTTTTTGTGTTGTCAGTAATCCGACTTCGGCAGAAAGCTGCTTTCTGATGCAATTTAACTCAGTTTTCTGAAATTGGCTTCTTGGGCTCTAAAAAGAAAAAGAAAAGTGATGGTTGAGTGAGAGGAAACAGAGAATTTTAACTAAGGATGAACTGGATCTCTAATAGGTTTTGTTCCCTTCTATCTACTTTGCCTGCGAGTAGAGGTTTAGGGGAAATTTTAGTTTTGAAGTGCCTTTCAGCCCAAATTTCCTGGCTTTTAAGTATATAGAGTAATTTCATCACTGAATCCACTTGATTTCATTATTATGATGTAAAAATCAGGGTGGCAGTGGGGGGTTTGGGGGTGGGTGGTGACTCACACCTGTAATCCCAGCATTTTGGGAGGCTGAGGTAGGAGGATCATTTGAACTCAGGAGTTCAAGACCAACCTGGGCAGCATAGTGAGACCTCAGTCTCTACTAAAAATAAAAAAATAAAAAAAATAGCTGGGCATGGTGGCACATGCCTGTACTTCCAGCTACTGGAGAGGCTGAGGTGGGAAGATCGCTTGAGCTCAGAAGTTCAAAATTACAGTGAGTTATGATTGCACTACTGCACTCCAGCTTGGGCAATAGAGTGAGACCTGTCAAAAAAAAAAAGGAAGGAAGAAAGAAAAGAACAAAAAGTAAAAAGAAAAGGACTGGGTGTGGTGGTTCATGCCTGTAATCTCAACACTTTGGGAGGCCAGGGCAGGCGATCACTTGAGATCAGGAGCTTGAGACCAGATGGCCAACATATTGAAACCCTGTCTCTACTGAAAATACAAAAATTAGCTAGGTGTGGTGGCAGGCGCCTGCAATCCCAGCTACTCGGGAGGCTGAGGCAGGAGAATCATGGAACCTGGGAAGTGGAGGTTGAAGTGAGCCAAGATCACGCCTCTGCACTCCAGCCTGGGCAACAGAGCAAAACTCAGTCTCAAAAAAAAAAAAAAAAAAAAAAGAAAAGAAAGAAAAGAAATAAAGAACCAGATGTTTCTAATATTAGTGTGTCAGATTGTTTTACCATTGTAGCTCAAACTTTAATATGCATGTAAGTCACCCAGAGATTTTTCTAAAATGCAGGTCCTGATTGAATAGGTTTGAGATTCTGTAATTCTAACATGCTCCATGATGTTGCTGATGGTCTTCACTGGACATAGTCCTCCCTTTGAATATCTCAGATGTATACCATGTAATTCATAAGTGAGTTTATATGTGAAAGTTTATTACTGTCTTGTTCCTTACTTCTGTCTCTACTTTTTTTTTTTTTGATATACATGAGACAACTTCTCAAGATTAAATAATTTCTCTGGATTTCAAAGGTTTCATTGTAGAAAAAAATTATGATTATGGAAAAGAGCTTTAAAAATAATTGTTTTCTAAGGTAGAGAATTTGGACTTAAAAGAAGGTTTTGTTTTCAATAATCAAAAGAAACCAAGGTTGAAAACTTAGCATCTCTTTGAATTAAAAAGTTTGAAAATGTGTCTAATTCCTAATGATTCATTTTGACTACCCTGAATTCTTCAGTTCTCATTTCAAAATGAATGTCAGTGCTTAGAGAAATTTAGTGTCACTCAAAATCAGGTCCTATTTTATGAATATCAATGAATAGTTTCAAACCAAATTTAATTTTAGAATGTATGTTTTGTTTTGTTTTGTTTTTGAGACAGCGTCTTGCTTTGTCGCCCAGGCTGGAGTGCGGTGGCATGATCTCAGCTCACTGCAACCTCCGCCTCTCGGGTTCACGCCATTCTCCTGCCTCAGCCTCCCGAGTAGCTGGGACTACAGGCGCCCGCCACCACGCCCAGCTAATTTTTTGTATTTTTGGTAGAGACAGAGTTTCACCATGTTAGCCAGGATGGTCTCAATCTCCTGACCTCGTGATCCGCCCGCCTCAGCCTCCCAAAGTGCTGGGATTACAGGCGTGAGCCACTGCGCCCGGCTAGAATGTTATGTTTTAAGAGTCTGGATACCAAATAAATATGACATGGTTCCATGACAGTTGAATTGTTTCATACTTTTTATCTCTCTCTTAATAAAATATACATTTGGGGAAATAGGAGTCCAGGAAATTTGGAGTGCCGGTAAATGGATAGCATATTCTGCATCCAATGTGTAATTAAATTGTGGGCCCAAAAGCCTCACAGATAAGATTAAGCCTTTTTTTTTTTTTTTTTTTTTTGAGACAGGGTCTCACTGTGTCACCCAGGCTGGAGTGCAGTGGTGCAATCACCACTCACTTCAGCCTTGACCTTCTGGGCTCAAGCAGTCCTCCCACCTCAGCCCTGTCAGTAGCTGGGACCATAGGTGCACATCACCACACCCAGCTAACTTTTGTATTTTTAGTAGAGATGGGGTTTCGCCATGTTGCCCAGGCTGGTCTCTTTCTCTTGGGCTCAAGTGATCTGCCTGCCGTGGCCCCCCAAAGTGCTGGGATTGCAGGTATGAGTCACTACGCCTGGCCTTCTGTTGTATTTCTGGGTTGATGCACAGATAATTTTATCTGTCAACTGTACCAATCAATTTCAATAACAATGGTTTATTTAGCACCTACTGTGTGCCAGGTTATATATATATATATATATTTATCTAATCTCATATAATCCTTGACATAATACTACGTGTAGACAACGTTTCTTCTTTTTTATCCCAGAGAATTTAAATAATTTATGAGGTTGACCAGATAAAAAGACACTGAGCTGGTTTGTTTCCTTCTTCCCTCCCTCCCTTCCTTCCTTCCTCCCTCCCTCTCTTTCTTTCTCTTTCTGTCTCTCTTTCCTTCCTTCCTTCTTCCTTTCCTTTCCCTTTCCCTTTCCTTTCTCTCGCTCTGTCACCCAGGATGGAGTGCAGAGGTGTGATGTTGGTTCACTGCAACCCCTGCCTCTGGGGTTCGAGTTATTCGTATGCCTCAGCTTCCCAAGTAGCTGGGATTATAGGCATGCACCACCACTCCCGCTAATTTTTGTATTTTTAGTAGAGACAGGGTTTCACTATGTTGGCTAGGCTGATCTCAAACTCCTGAGCTGAATAGATCCACCTGCCTCGGCCTCCCGAAGTGCTGGGATTACAGGTACAAACCACCACACCCAGCCAACTGAGCTAGTTTTCTAATATGTCTATTCTCTGGCATGATCACAGCTCACTGCAGCCTATGCCTCCCAGGTTCAAGCGATTCGTGCCTCAGCATCCTGAGTAGGTAGGGTTAAATGTGTGTGCCACCACACCTGGCTAATTTTTGTGTTTTTTAATAGAGATGGGGTTCCACCATGTTGGCCAGGCTGGTCTCGAACTCCTAGCCTCAAGTGATCTGCCTTCCTCAGCCTCCCAAAGTGCTGAGATAACAGGCATGAGCCACCATGCCTGGCCCAATAATGATGTTCTTATTCTCATGTGTCTCCTATACTGCTGCTCCTGAAATGCTAACTAATTTTAAATATTTGTGTACAACAAATATAGCTGTGCTTCATGTTGTTTCTGTTGTAGAAAAAAATAGATTATATTACATTCTTAAACCAAGTAGTTGGTATATTATGATTTTTGTACTTTTGATTTTCCCATTTGATTGTCTTACTCTGTTAATTAAAGGGATTTAAACTTTTTTAAAAAATTAGATGACCATGATAATAGTTGTTTTAAAAATGCTAATCCACATTTGTAGTTCATTAAAGGCAATCATGACAGCTCTGTCTGAGTCTTTGCCCCAGATATAGTTATTGGCATTTCTTCATGATTTTATTGCTTAATTTTTTTATTATGGCTGTAATGTTTAGCGTAAAAATAATTCAATCATTACTTTATAAGTAAACAGATTTGTTTAAAGTCCAGTTTTTCTCAAATGAAACTATTATGTTAAAACTAACCTTTTCATAGTGATTTATTTCTACAGTTTTCTCTTCAATACTTCCTAAAGATAAAGTGCTTGTCTTGTTCATTTATAAAATCAGGTATGAGCATAGAATGGCAGCAAGCAAAAGAAATACAGATTATGTCTGGTGAAGCCACTTACATTTTCCTGTTGATTCCTACATTCTACTCATATCCACTTAAAATCTAACTCTAAAATGTCACACACTATATCAATAAACAAAACTTTTTGTAAAACTCTTACAATTTTTTGTCATAGTTGAAAAGTGATAATCAGTTTTCCTATAAATTGCTTTGAAAATAAATTATATATTTTTAACTCTAACATCTGTTTTGAAGCAGACAAATCACTTGCCCAAGGAAGGAATTTCTCTTAATTTTTTTTCCAGGAAATTTTTCCACACACTCATATAAAACTCTTATTTAAATAATTGTGGCTCACAATGTGCCTAGAATATTTCTTTCCAAATTAGGTCTGCTTTGCAAATATTAAATGGTAATCTATCCTCATGTAGTTGTGAGGGAGAGAAAGTGGAATGCAATGTTGTAAACATTGTTCAGCAAGTTACATTTGTTTACTATCACATGCATTAATCTGGAATAGTTTTATTCTTTATTCTCCCATTTGATTGTTAGATTGTCAGTTGGTGTCATTAAACTCACTGAAGGACAGTGTTTGTCACAAGTTCACTTAAGCAAGATGCCCATATTCTAGCTCTACATTTAAAGTTGCTTCACTTCGTAGGAACTTGTTTTGCATTTATTAGCAAGATTAGCAGGAATTAAAAAAAAAAATTGTTTTGAAATGAGTTCTCAGTATGTTGCCCACGCTGGCCTGAAAGCCCTGGTCTCAAGGGATCCTGATACCTTAACCTTCCGAGTATCTGGGACTGTAGTTATGCACCACCACATCCAGCTAGATTTTTATTTTTTTAGTAACTTTTTCTATCATTTGATTAAGGGAGTCACTTTTAGTTTGCAACAATCATTTCAGTGCAATTAAGGCATCCATTTATAAATGCTACAAACACAATCCTTTTTAAAAATTAAATTTTGGGTGCCTAACTGTCATTCGTGAATGTGCTTCCTTAGCTAGAGTCAAAAGATAAAAGCCTTGTTTTTTAATTAAATACTTTGGGTGGATGTTTGGAATGTAATTGAGATTTTTATTTTATTGAAGGCAACTTTTAATTTATTCTTTTGTTGAATCAAACTATAATGTATAGTGCTTTAATTAGAGCATAGTATCAGTCAGTTATGCTGTAGGTTTAAAAGAGTAATGGGAGTAGCTTACAAAATATTAATCTTAAGAACTCAATACATTCAAGCATTTCAGATTTTTAAATAATTTTAACCAATTATTTAAATAATTGATTTTAAATAATTGGTTTCAAGTCATGTACTAATTTTAAGAGATTGTTGTGAATATGGTAGATATTACCTGAAACAAGACAATGAGATAAATGTTTCAGGCTTGAATTCTGGGAAGTACAACTGAATGTATTTTCTTAGCTTGTGCATGGGAAAATTGTCTTTAATAGCTCTAAAATACAGGTCTGAAAAATATAGGTATATTTAATAGGAATCATGAGATTTAGTTTTCAAAATTGAATATACACAGGAAAATCTTATCTTAAAAAAATCCAAGGCCGTGCATGGTAGCTCAAGCCTGTAATCCTAGCACTTTGCGAGGCCGAGACAGGAGGATCACCTGAGGTCGGGAGTTCGAGACCAGCCTGGCCAACATGGAGAAACCCTGTCTCTACTAAAAAATACAAAATTAGCCAGGCATGATGGCGCATGCCTGTAATCCCAGCTACTCGGGAGGCTGAGGCAGGAGAATTGCTTGAACCCGGGAGGCAGAAGTTGTGGTGAGCCGAGATTGTGCCATTGCACTCCAGCCTGGGCAAAAAGAGCTAAACTCCATCTCAAAAAAAAAAAAAAAAATCCAAAATATGAATCTCCACTGAAGGGTTGCAATATATCAATGTATCATAAGTAATTATTTACTGATAGTAATTACATTATGAAACTTGGAGGAATGGTAACTTTTCTTTCTTCATTTTTTAATTATTATTTTTAAAATTGAGACAGGGTCTTGCTCTATTGAGACTCAAGTGTAGTGGCACAATCACAGCTTACTGCAGCCTCAAACTCCCAGGGTCAAGCAATCCTCCTGCCTCAGCCTCCCAAGTAGCTGGGACTTACAGATGAGTGCCACCATGCCTGGCTAATTTTCTTTTCTTTTCTTTTTTTTTCTGAGACAGAGTCTCACTTTGCTGCCCAAGCTGGAGTGCAGTGGTATGATCTTGGCTTACTGCAACCTCTGCCTCCTGGGTTCAAGCGATTTTCTTGCCTCAGCCTCCCGAGTAGCTGGGATTACAGGTGCACACCACCACGGCTGGCTAATTTTGTTTTTTTTTTTTACTAGAGATGGGATTTCACAATGTTGGCTAGGCTAGTCTCGAAGTCCTGACCTCAGGTGACCCACCCCCGCTTGGCCTCCCAAAGTGCTGGGATTACAGGCGTGAGCCACTGCACTCGGCCCTGGCCAATTTTTATATTTTGTTGTAGAGACAAGGTTTCACCAGGTTACCAAGGCTGGTCTTGCTCCTGAACTCAAGTGATCTGCCTGTCTCGGCCTCCCGAAGTGCTGGGATTACAGGTGTGAGCCACCAAGCCTGGCTAGGTTACTTATTTTCTTTATAAGCAGAGTATATTCAAGATGAGCTATTTTATGATGAGATTTTTACTCACATTCACTTGCATTCTCATGAACTCTCTTGAAAGGAAAAAAAGGAATGAAGTTAGAGTGAACATTTTAGAGACTTCTTGGGAGTGTGTCTATGGAGATCATCACTAGTGAAGGTTTCTGCAGAAAAAAAGCTGATTGCTGCTCTTACGGGTCATTTGTTCACAGTGAAAGTTGCTTTTTAACTTGAAATGTCCTATTGTGTAGAAAACAATGGGAAATGGGATAAATTTCATATGGAGAAAATAAACGCTTACCTTTTCATTTTGATTTATTTTAGTTTCCAAAAACAGACTCGAACCATTACCATTTGACTTCAGATAAAGAATAAAACTTCAATAAAAGAAAAATCTTAAATTTGTATATATTTCTTAGGTGAAAATCAGCAAAATTCCAGAAGGATGAAGTTTATTTTTACATGTGTTTTAAGCATGCTGCTAAAAGATAAATGGCAATGTTATTTGTAGTTTTAAATTTCTTTTTTGCAAATATAGTTTAGAATTTGGGAGAAGGCTGGGCGAGGTGGCTCACGCCTGTAATCCCAGCACTTTGGGAGGCTGAGGCGGGCGGATGATTTGAGGTCAGGAGTTTGAGACCAGCCTGGCCAAAATGGTGAAACCCTGTCTACTAAAACTACAAAGACTTAGCTGGGTGTGGCGGTGCGTGCCTGTAATCCCAGCTACTCAGAGGCTGAGGCAGGAGAATCGCTTGAACCCAGGAGGCGGAGGTTGCAGTGAGCCCAGATAGTGCCACTGCACTCCTGCCTAGATGACAGAGCAAGACTCCATCTCAAAAGAAAAAAAGCGTTTGGGAGCAAAAGACAAATAAATTGGCCTTTCAATTTTGTGCTAATGGAGGTATATGTCCATATACCCACAAGTACTTTTGCAATGTACAGCATCTGAATTTGATTTCTGGAAAATGAAATATTGTGAGAGGGGGTTATAACAGTATAGTGAAATTACTTGTTGCTTTCTTTTGTGTGAAATGAAATGTAATTTCAGGCTAATTTAGGGAGTTGAGATAATTATCTTGAGCTGTTTTACTAAAGTCTTTATTAGCTTCTCTTTCTCTCATTGTTTCTCAGATACTCAGATAGATTCAGTAAGTGCCCAAGGGTACAGCATACCACTTTGACTCCATCGGGAGTTCCCTGGCAGATACATATCAAATCTGAAAAACACAAACCAATGCTAACTACTAATAGTAGTTTTTCAGAAAAGCAGTGCATATTATTTAATTACAGATGATTTATTCATAAGCATTAGGAATATGAAATAAATTTAATGTATGAAGATTGGTTTCTTACTCTGTGCTGTTATATGCAATAAGATATAAGATTAACTGGCTTATCCTCAGTGACTTGACCTTTCTCTTTATTTTCATTATCTTAACGATTTGATTTCATTAAAGAAGCATTAAACAAGGCATTTTATGGTGAACAGCTCAGGCCTTGCACTTTAGAATTCATCTCTTTGGCTATTAGTTGCAAATAGATTGAACTGTACATCAGTAACTCCTACAGCACTTAAAACTTTTCATTCAAAATTCTTAAGTCCTTGCTTCACATCAGAGTTACTTGTGCATTAGAAATTATGGGATTTTATCTGTAATTTTTTTTGTAGTGGCAAAGGGATTTAGGAAAATCTGGTTTATTATCTAGATCTTGTATTAATCACTAAAAGCAAGAAAATGCATAACAGATGATCTTTGTCCCTTCATGCTATGGAAGAAATGATATATTAGAAGAGCAGATGGTACTACAATCTGTTTTTGTTTTAAAATGATTTTCTACTCAAGACTTATTTGAGCCTAGCTCCTGAACAAATTTATTTAATCCCAGACAAAACCTATTCTAAAGTTTATAATACAGTCCCTGCTTCAATTTATTATATGTTTTCCTCCAAATATTTCCATTTTTTTGTTTTAAATATTAATCGAGTAAGTCTGTTTGGAACCTAGGACTAAAATCTGTAACTCTTAATATTCTATTGATAACTTTTGTTCTGTTATCCCCAAGTTTGCATTAATATACACATAGATTCAGGGGCCAACCCATTTGTAAATTGGCAGCTAATAGCAAGACAAAAAAGTTGATTCAGGATTTATAAAGTAATAATTTTAATTTCAAAAAACACTAAAGTATTTCTGAAACCAACCTAAATTTTTAAATTGAATTAATGTCTTCTGCATTTTCAAATTTTATTATCTTTACACCTATTCTTAAAGTTAATTTTAAATTAGCTTTAAAAATTATTTAACATCACCATTTTTCAAGTACCAAAATATAACTTCATCTTTTTATAGTTTTTTTGGCATTTGGCATATCTTCACTGACAGTTTACAAATAAACTCTTAAAAATATTATTTTCTGTGAAATAGAGAAATAGTTATAGGAAATTCATTTATCTATGATGCTAGTCATCATTATAGTTAAGCTATGACTTGGCATTCCATTTTATTTAATTTGGGGAAGACCTCTTTTCACATGGATTTGGCATCAATAATTGTGTTTTCCCACAATTTTTAATTATTTGCACTGACTTATAATTATGATAGAGTTCATATACTGTATTTAGGTATCAAGTTATTCCAGCTTTATAAAAAAGTAGTTAGATATAAGTGATGTAGTATTTTAATGGGCTGAATTATGTCCATCCAAAATTCATATATTCATGTCCTAACTCAGTACTTCAGAATGTGACTGTATTTGGAGACTGAATTTTTATAGAGGTAATTAAATTAAAATGAGGTCATTAGGGTGCGTCATAATCCAATTTTACTGATATCCTTAGCAGAAAAAGAAATTAGGACAGGCACAAGACCATGTGAAGACATAGGGAGAAGATAGCCATCGTAAGCCAAGGAGAGAAGCCTTGGGAGAAACCAACCCTACCTACACCTTGATCTCAGACTTCTAGCCTCTAGAATTGTGAGAAATAACTTAAAAATTTTTAAATTTTTTTTTTAAGACTGGCTTTTGTTCTGTCACCCAGGCCTGGGGTGCAGTGGTTGATGACAGCTCACTGCAGCCTCGACCTCCCAGGCTCAAGGGATCCTCCCACATAAGCCTCCTGAGTAGCTGGGCAGGTGCACGCCACCACACCCGGGTAATTTTTTTTTTTTTTTTTTTGGTAGAGATGGGGTCTCACCATGTTGCCCAGGCTGGTTTCGAACTCCCCTCTCAAAGTGCTGGGATTATAGGCGTGAGCCACCGTGCCCAGCCAGAAAATAAATACCTGTTGTCTAAGGCACCCCGTCTGTGATACTTTCTTATGGCGCTTCTAGCAAACACAGGCATATTTAGGACCAGAAAAAAAAAAAGTCAATTAGAATTTGAATTTCAAAGTTTAAATAATGTAATTTCCTTGTTTGTTGCTTTAACTACGTAATGATCCAATGTGAGATTAAAGGAATTCCTAACTCAGATTTATGTGAGAAGCATTGAGGGAGAATTTGAACTTAATGAAAATTTATAACTTAGTCCAGTCAAAACACAGATATACATTGGAAGCTGAGGCACATATAATAGTGATAAAATCATTAACACTTATCATTAACACTTACATAGTGTTTGTTATGTTCCAGGCACTGTTCTGAATATTTTTTACTTATCAAGTCAGTTAACCATTACAACTCTATGAAGTGTAATCTAATTACTATAATCATGTCTATTTTACAGATGAGAACACTGAAGCCAAAGAGGTTAAATAACTTGCCCAAGGCCATACTCACAGTGAGGAGTAGAACCATATATGAACCTAATCTTAACTTTCTGCTGGCCTTTTCTTTTCTTTTCCTTTTTTTTTTTTTTTTTTTTGAGATGGAGTCTACCTCTGTCGCCCAGGCTGGAGTGCAGTGGCGCCATCTCGGCTCACTGCAACCTCCACCTCCCAGGTTAAAGTGATTCTCCTGCCTCAGCCTTCCAAGTAGCTGGGATTACAGGTGCCTGCCACCACGCCTAGCTAATTTTTGTATTTTTAGTTGAGACGGGGGTTCACTGTGTCGGCCAGGATTGTCTCAACTCCTGACCTCATGATCTGCCTGCCTTGGCCTCCCAAAGTGCTGGGATTACAAGCATGAGCTACCATGCCCGGCCAGGCCTTTTCTTTTATTACACTCTGGGAGCTACAGTAAATGTCATGACAGAAGACAAGGGAACTACAAAGGGCACATAACATGTGTATGTCTGCATCTGTTAGGCAAGACTCAGCCAAGTCTCTAAGGAATGGTGTGGTCCAGAGAAGACCACAGACTTAATCCTTCCTAGTCCTACCATAGTTGATTGAGTTATCTGCCTTAACTGCCTACTTTAAAATGAGCATGAGTATTGAGAGCTTCTCCGCGTCAGGTGTGGGGGCTTACCTCTGTAATATCAGCACTTTGGGAGGC
Organism: Pan troglodytes; assembly: GCF_028858775.2. NCBI lineage: Eukaryota > Metazoa > Chordata > Mammalia > Primates > Hominidae > Pan > Pan troglodytes. The sequence continues at coordinate 156,392,740 of NC_086015.1, forward strand.
CAAGGTGGGGGTATTGCTTGAGGCCAGACATTTGAGACCAGGCTGGGCAACATACTGAGACCACTATCTCTATATTAAATAATATTTTAAATAAAATTATTATTATTATTATTTTATTTATTTATTTATTTATTTATTTATTTAGAGACGGAATCTCACTCTGTCACCCAGGCTGGAGTGCAGTGGTGTGATCTCTGCTCACTGCAACCTCCGCCTCTCGGGTTCAAGCAATTCTCCTGCCTCAGCCTCACGAGTGACTGGGATTACAGGCGCCCGCCACCATGCTCAGCTAATTTTTTGTATTTTTAGTAGAGACGGGGTTTCACTGTGTTAGCCAGGATGGTCTCAATCTCCTGACCTCATGACCCACCTGCCATGGTCTCCCAAAGTGCTGGGATTACAGGCATGAGCCACCGGGCCCAGCCAAAATTCTTATTTTTTTTAACACAACTTCTCTGAAATCAAGGCAACAACCTGAGCTGACAGGAGAAAAAAGAGCAACTCTTTGTCACTCAGGTTGCAGTGCAGTGGTGCCATCTCAGCTCACTGCAACCTCTGCCTTCCAGGTTCAAGTGATTCTTGTGCCTCAGCCTCCCGAGTAGCTGGGATTACAGGGATGCACCACTACACCCGGCTAATTTTTGTATTTTTTAGTAGAGATGGGGTTTCATCATGTTGGCTAGGCTGGTCTTGAACTCCTGGCCTTAAGTGATCCACCCGCCTCAGCCTCCCAAAGTGCTGGGATTATAGAAATGAGCCACTGCGCTTGGTCGTTGTAAGTTATTTTTATTTTTATTTAATTATTTTGATACAGTGTCTCGCTCTGTCGCCCAGGCTGGAGTGCAGTGGTGCGATCTTGGCTCACCACAATCTCTGCCTACCGGGTTCAAGCGATTCTCCTGCCTCAGCCTCCTGAGTAGCTGGGACTACAGGCGTGCACCACCACGCCGGGCTAATTTTTGTATTTTTAGTAGAGACAAAGTTTCACCATGTTGGCCAGGCTGGTCTCAAACTCCTGACCTCATGATCCACCTGCCTCGGCCTCCCAAAGTGCTGAGATTATAGGCGTGAGCCACTGTGCCTGGCCGTAAGTCATTTTCGATCACTGTCATATAAATAAATAAAATTTACAATTCCCAGGTGAGCAACTCTTAAATTCCCAAGCCAGTGCTACAAGAGCACTGTGACCTAAGTTGGCCATCTGTAGAAAAAACAAAGCAAAACAAAAAACACTTGGTTAATCCATCTGTATGGCATTCTGGAAAGGGAAAAACTATGGAGACAGTAAAAGGATTCGTGGTTGCCAGGAGTTAAGGAGGAGGGAGGGATGAATAGGAGCACAGAGGTGTTTTGAGACAGTGGAACTCCTCTGTGTGATACTATAATGGTAAATACATGTCATTATACACGTGTCCAGACCCATAGAATGCACACCAAGAGTGAACTCTAACGTAATTATGTGCTTTGGATGATAAGGATGAGTCAGTGTAGGCTCATCAATTGTAGCAAATGTACCTGTTTGGTGTGGGATGCTGATAATCAGAGAGGCTATGCATGTATTGCGGCTAAGCGTATACGGAAAATCTCTGTACTTTTTGCTCATTTTGTTGTGAACTTAAAATTGCTCTAAAACATTAAGTCCATATGGAATAAACAAAACACATTTGATTCATTGTTTTCTGATTGATCGATTCATTCAGTAATTCTGCAGACATTTATTGACTGCCTACTGTGTACCAAGCATTGTATTAAAGTTTAGGGATGCCTCAGTAAACGAAACAGGTCAAGCTCCTGTGTTCATGGAGATTATGGGGAAGTCAGATAATAAGTAGCTACGTGTAAAATATCAAGTAGCGAAAAGCGCTAAGAGGAAAATTAAACATCTTAAAGGGATGGAGTGCTGTGGGTGATGAGGGGAGGAGCTCTTTAGGCTTTTAGGAAATGCCTCTCTGAGAGGTTACCTTTAATAGACACTTGAGAAAAGTGTAATGGGCTGAGCCATATAAAGATCTTGGGTTAGAGCAACTAAGGCACAAGATCAGCAACAGAAAAGGCCTGAGGCTTGGGATCTTTGAGGAAAATCAAGGGGCTTGTGAGCCTAGGGCTCAGTGAGTGATGGGAGAGTATTAAGAGAGGCAGTCGGAGAGTGAGCCAGGTGCCAGAGCACACAGAGGCTGGCAGGGGTGCAAACACAGGTTTTATTTTGCTTGTGATAGAAAGAGAGTTATAAGGTAGGAAGAGAAATGATCTGATCTAATTTAGTCAATGGGGACAAGAGTGAAAGCAGGGTGGCTGTTAGGAAGCTGTGTATAGGAATCTGTTTGAGATCCTGATGTCTTGGAATAAATTAGTGCATTGAAATGGATAGGAAGTGAGTTGAGCCCAAGATCTATTTTTAAGGTATAGCCAAAGAGATTTTCTGGTGAAGTGCACATGGATTGAGATTGAGAATCATGGATGTTACTGAGGGTTGGTTCAGATAGGTGAATGGTGGTATCATTTATTAAGATGAGGTACACTGGGGAAGGATCAAGTATGGGGATAAGAATTGAGAGTTTAGTTCTGGTTAAGGTGGAGCTGCTTATTAGTATTCGAGTGAAGATGTTTAGTAGGCAGTTGGATATTTGGAGTTCAGGAGAGAGGTCAGACCTGAGATGAATATTTGGGAGCCATACTTGCATGGATCACCCAAGTAGTCAGTGTGTGGGGAGCGCTCAGGCCTGAGCTCTGGCTTTCTCCAACGTTTAGAGGGTCCAGTAAAGGAGACAGAGCTGGAGGCACTAGTATGACTAACCTACTAAAAACAATGCAAATTGTAAATGTAATATCAGAATCATTAAAATTATTAAAACAAGAGACTGGAACATTCTAGATATTGCGGTACCCATAAATTAATTTATACCTGAAAAGATGCCCCCAAATCCTCATTCTCTTCGCTGCTATATTCAAGGGTATAATTGAGCTACCATTTTTTTCTCAGTCACCAGAGAGACTATGATTTTGAGGTTTAACCATGGATGAAAGAAATGCCAACATGTAAAGAACTTGTGAAGATATGAATATGACAAATAAGTGAATTTTTGGATATGTGAAAATGCCAAGTTGTGAATAAACAAATATGTAAAAATGAAATATTTGTTGATTTATTGTGAGTGGCTTTTTCATAATTCTAAAGCTTTTGTTAACACTTGCATATCAGTATCACCTGGGAAGCTTTAGAAACATACCAATGCCTGGGATCTACCCCAGACCAATTACATCAGAATTTCTGAAGCATCAACTTTTTTACTTTTTTTGCAACACTCCTCAGGAGATTCTGATATGCATCCAGGGTTGAAAACCACTTGCCTGTATGTACATATCACTTTATGTAGCTGTAATTATTATAATAAATACAATATTGTTTTGATTCTTTTCATATGGTATTTCCTTTTTGCATAATCATTACAATTTGAGACTTGATAAATTGAATAATATTGACATAGTATCATATACAGTTCTTAGTCGCTGTCCAATAGTTAAGACAAAGGTTGCATTTAATTTTGGAGGACATGTATAACACTGCAATTAATTTTTTCACCAGTCATATTGTATCCTTCGGCAAAATAGTAGGACATGATATGCAGTTCATTATATTCATATTACTTTCTAAGCCTTTAAAATGATTTACAATCCCCTGGAGTATTTGGGGAAACAGATTCATCACAATCTTACCCAAGTTGAGTGTTAGGTATTTTCTTTTTTAATTGCTAGAGTAGTGGATTGTGTTAATAAGAGCACTTTTTCTTGCAAACAGTAGAAACCAACTTGAAGCCTCTTAAAAGAAAAATGAGAATTACTTTCTTATGTGACTAAAAAGTCCAGAGGTTATCAGAATTTTGGCAGCGATGGATCCAGGGAGTGAAATAATGGTGCAAGATTCAATTTCTCTTTTTCTAGTGGTCAGCCTTGCATTATTCTTCATGGACTTTATTCTTGGGCAGGACTTGCTAGTTTAGACTCTTTTAATACTCTAGCATAAGCCTGGGATTCATTCTGATCGGCTCAGCCTGAGCTAATCACTTTGGCTACATGCCTCTCTTGGACTCAGGTTTGAAATCTCCATATCAGAAGAACATGGATTCAGAACTGGAGGAGAATGATGCTCTAGAGAGATGCTAGGCAAGCAAAAACCATGTCTACAACATAGATTTGAGATTATGTGTAACTTTTAGCATGCATTTATGTTAATGTTCTAACATTATTATAGTACAATATTTAGGGTGTTTACATAGCAACATATACCACATTATTTAATTAAGTAATCATTTTATTTATTTACTGAGGCAGGGTCTCTCTTCATCACCCAGGTTGGAGTGCAGTGGGGCGATCTCGTCTCACTGCACCCTCCGCCTCCCGGGTTCAAGCGATTCTCGGCCTCAGCCTCACGAGTAGCTGGGATTACTGGGGAGCACCACTGTGCCTGGCTAATTTTTGTATTTTTGGTAGAGACAGATTTCACCATACTGGCCAGGCCTGTCTGGAACTCCTGAGCTCAAGTGATCTGCCTGCCTTGGCCTCCCAAAGTGCTGGATTACAGGCATGACCCACTGTGACTGGCCTATTTTAAAAATTATATTTATTTAAATAAAGAATCCTATAAAATATTTATAAAAGAAAAATAAGTGATTTTCAGAATAACAACTTTGCTTGTTAAGAATTCTACATATATAAACTTTTTCTTGACATCTGTAGGTCAAGATTTGGCTCAAATGCTTATGAAATTAGCATTCATAAGCATAGGACATAGTGGAGAAAAACAAACATAAAAAAGAAATTAGCATTGAAATTATGAAATTAGACATGTAGAATGTCCAGTTGCACATATGGTATTCTATGTGATAGTTATTCTGAACATATTGTGCTCTCACAAATTATATCTCTTGAATTTTAGGTGTGGTAGAAGATTCAGCAGCTCCTGAGATATTTCTTTTTAATCTGTTGGTGGTTTATTAAAAAGAGAAATCATAACTTTAACCAGTCCATCACCATAATTTTAAAGTTTGCAAAACACAGCAGCAATCATATATAATTGAAGTTGTATTGGTAAAGAAGAATTATTAATCATTTATTCAAGGTGATGGAGCATAACACTCATGCCTAAAATTCTGAAGGGAAGATGAAAAAGCAATATAGCAATCTCTCGTAAAAGCCAGCTTATCATTTATACAGTACAAGGCACAGGAGTAAAAATAAAGTGCTTATGTTCATTTCTGAAGGCACCACTGATACATTAGAACCCAAAATGTGATAAGGACAAGAATAGATCAAATTTTCTCTGCAGTAATACTGAAACATTTGGTTACATGAGAAAAAATATTTATGCTGTTTCCTATTTGCTTCTTTTTGTTTTCATCTATTAAAATTAATGTGATCTGTAGTAGCAGCATGTCACATTCTTATGATACTTAAGGTACATTTTAATGTGCTATATTAACAAGAATACAGACTAGGAAAATGATTTTTTTAAATTTTTTTTTTTTTTTTTCTTTTAGGGATGGGGTCTTGCTATATTGCCAGGCTGGAATGCAGTGGCTATTCACAGGAGCCATCCCACTATTGTTCAGCACGGGACTTTTGACCTGCTCCATTTCCGACCTGGGCCAGTTCACCCCTCTTTAGGCAACCTAGTGGTCCCCTCCCAGGAGGTCACCATATTGATGTCGAACTTAGTGGGGACACCTGATTGGCATAGCGCACTACAGCCCAGAACTCCTGCACTATAGCCCAGAACTCCTGGGCTCGAGCAATCCTCCCACCTCAGCCTCCCAAGTAGCTGGGACTACAGGCCCACACCACTCTGCGCCTGGCTGTTTTTCTTTAGTGTTGACAAATTGAGGTCGTTTGGCAAGAGAAATAGTGGAAATATAGCAAGGTGGAGAACATTTGTAATTATGGCATGGTATAATATTTTAAGACATGAATATTTACTTGTGTACACTAACGGCAACTAATAAAATGTATCTGCTACAGATATACAACAAAATAATATATGTATGGATTGATATTCTTAAAAATTGAGGCTCATAGTAATTTGTCTTTTAACTTTAACTCATGAACTTTATTTGTAATTCATTAGATATAAAATTAGCTCAGAGACTAACTGTATAGAAGTAATATTGGTTCATCTTCACCTAAGAATGAAGACATTCTTTACACCTAGAATCTTAAAAAATGTTTTTGGCTGAGCGTGATGGCTCATGCCTGTAATCCCAGTACTTTGGTAGGCCGAGGAAGGAGGATCACTTGAACCCAAGAGTTTAAGACCAGCCTGGGCAACACAGGGAGACCCCCTCTCTACAAAAGTTTAAAAAAGAAATTAGCCAGGCATGGTGGTACAGGCCTGTGGTCCCAGGTACTCAGAGGGCTGAGGCAGAAGAACTGCTTAAGCCTGGGAGATCAAGACAATAGTGAGCTGTGGTCGTGCTATCAGAGTGAGACCCGGTCTCAAAAAAAAAACAGTTTCTTCAGCTATTTGGTTGGATACAGACAAACTTTCTATTACATTTGAATTTCTGGATCTTCAGGCCTGTCAAATCATTATGCCCTACCCCACATTCTATCCTTATGAATGTTCCAATAATAGACATATTTATAGATGATTTCTACATTTCTATGATTCTAATCTGGATGCATTCTTGCAAGTTAACTTTTCCTTAATTTATTCGTAAAATAAGAGCTAACACTTACTGTTTTTATATGCCAGTTATTCTTCTAAACACTTTACCTGGATGTTGGTACCATTTTACAAATGGAGAAACCGAGTCAAGGAAAGTTAAGTGTCATGCCTACAAACACATAGCTAGTAAATGAAGTTATTCTGGCTTGGATGTCCAATACTCTATGACCTCACATGGAGCCTTATCACCTTTAGGGTGGAACTTCTTTTCTTTGTAAGAGCTAAAGTGTCCATCTACATTTATAGAGCAGTGAAAGAGCTAAAGAGATAGTTGAAGCCTTTCTAGGACACCAATCAATGAGCTCTGAAGAAAATACCAGAAACCAGTTTTAAAATTCTGATTATAATTTTCATAAAGCATGAAATTAGAAATTCCTCAGACTGTGCTGGGCACGGTGGCTCACGCCTGTAATCCCAGCACTTTGGGAGGCCGAGGTGGGTGGATCACAAGGTCAGGAGTTCGAGACCAGCTTGGCCAACATGGTGAAACCCCGTGTCTACTAAAAAGTAAAAATAATTAGCTGAGCATGGTGATGCGCGCCTGTAATCCCAGCTACTCGGGAGGCTGAGGCAGGAGAATCGTTGGAAACTGGGAGGCAGAGGTTGCAGTGAGCTGAGATTGTACCACTGCACTCCAGCCTGGGTGACAGAGCAAGACTTAGTCTTGGGAAAAAAAAAAAAAAAAAGGAAATTCCTCAGACTACACATTTTAAGAAGACAGTATTGAAATTTAATTATTTCTATTGACCTTATGGAATCTAATAGTGGAACCTGACAGAAGTTTCTCCCAGCATTTTTCTTACTGTGCTAAAGAATCACATGTATGATGTCATATTGAAGATTGAAACTCTTTCTCACTTAAAAAATTTTAATGAATATGAGGGTCAAAGTTCTCTTGAAGTTTTCTTTATTTTAACAGAGATTACTTTTAGAATTAAAACTAAAAAGTCCACATAGCTAGAATGTTAGTATGCCAAAACAGTAATAATTTGGAAAAAATTGAGTTGGTTAAAAATCATAGCATTAACCATCTAATGTGGCAGTTCTCATTTTCTTCTCAGAACACTTTTGTGCTCTTAAAAATTGAGAATTAACAGACCTTTTTTGTTTAGAAAATTTTATTTATTAGTATTTACCATACTAGAAAAAAGGAAACTTCTTTAAAACAATTAATTTTAAAAATAACACATCGTTTAATATTAACATCTATAATATGTTTTTTATATTTATTTATTAACATTATTCTTTTCTTTCTTTTCTTTTCTTTTTCTTTTTTTTTTTTCTTGGAGACAGAGTCTCATTCTGTCACCCAGGCTGGAGTGCAGTGGCATGATCTTGGCTCACCGCAGCCTCTGCCTCCCAGGTTCAAGCGATTCTCCTGCCTCAGCCTCCCGAATAGCTGGGATTACAGGGATATGCCACCACGCCTGGCTAATCTTTGTATTTTTAGTAGAGATGGGGTTTCACCATGTCGGCCAGCCTGGTCTCCAACTCCTGACCTCAGGTGATCTGCCCACCTTGGCCTCCCAAAGTGCTGGGATTACAGGCATGAGCCACCGCACCTGGCCATTAACATTAACAGAGGGTCTCACTCTGTTGCCCAGGCTGGGGTGCAGTGGCATGATCAGAGCTCACTACAGTCTCAAACGCCTGGGCTCAAGCGATCCTCCTGGCTTGGCTTCCCAAAGTGCTGGGACTTCAGGCGTGAACCACCATATATATGTTTTAATGAAGAAATAATATATTTTATAGAACATATAATTCGTGATAAGAATGCATTTTACATTTTTACAAGTATCTTTAATGTTTGGACTAAGAAAATACATTTGGATTCTAATATCTGTTTCTGGATTCAATCTGTTGTGATAATGTTGCTTTAATTGAAGTATAAGAAGACAGTCTGGCCTCATCCAGATATGTAGCTGGAAATAGCATTTTTAAAAAAGATAATTATAGATTTTTTTTCTCTTATTACATCCAACTTGTCAAGTGGTAGTTTCTTGAAGGTTGTTTGCAATGTGGATCTGAAACCATATCAATGAACTTCTCGTCTCTGTTACCTTAAAATTCATTCACTGTCTTGCACTTTAAATGGATCATTATCCATGCGTGATTCTGTAACATCATGCATTGGTCATTTAGAAAATACTGGCTCATAGATTTTGCAGATCTTCCAAATGTTGACATTTCTTTAGGCAGTATCACAAATCACATTTATTCTTATCACCACCAATTTCATCAGAAATGTCTTCAAGTATTGGGCAACTGACAAGCTCATTGTGGAGAATACAAGTTTTTCAAAAGTCTAGGTTTAGCTTGAAAGCTTAAATTTTATCATTGGTGACATGTAAGGCCAGTTATTTTTCTTGAAGTGACAGTAGAGTGACCAACTTGCTCAGCTTTGCCCAAGACCTCCAAGGGTTTGCAGATCTCACTTTGAGACCCACTGATTTAACAGAATATTGTTTATACAGTGCAAATCACGAATATTTGATATTAATTGCTCTTGAGTAAACATTACCACAGTTCTTACTTTTTTTTTGTCTTTTCGTTCATTGTTATAGAGGTCAATATCTCCATTTAAAACTATATTCACCTCTGGAAAAGGTACTTCAAATAACTTCAAATTATGAATCAGAAATACCCTCTTGATGTGGAGAAGGGTCAGTTAAAAAAAAATACTGTGAATATAATATAGTGAATGACAGTCAGGGAAACACTGTCTCCCTAGGGGTCATGGAAATATATGGGCTGGTGTTTTGTTTTATTTGAATTTGTTGTTGCAACTGGAGAGAGGAGTCACTGGCATTTAGTACCCCAGGGTTAGGGATGCTAAATGGCTTCCCAACCAAGAAATCCAACCCCATTAACAAAAACACCACTTTTGAGAAACACTATATGTTCTCTAGCTTTCTGTAGTAAAATGACAAGTGCTTTGTTCCTTCAGGAGGAATATGTACCAAGGAACAGTAAGTGCTATGTCAAAGGAGAAGAAGAAATGACAACATATTGCTGGAAGGTATGTGTGCGAATGGGAATGGGACTGAGTTATATGGCCCTGTTAGTAGAATTACTAAGGATGGAGGGAGGAGAGATTGATGGCATGCGTGAGAGCACCACGTCTTCCTTATGAATTACCTTCTCTATCTGGCACCCCCAGCCCTGGTTATGGTATCATTTCAACAAAGATGATTTTTAAGTTGTAATTTATAGTGTGATATATAATATATAAACACATACGTTTATTGCATATTCCAAAATACATTTCACCTATATTTCCTTATTATTCAACAGGAGGCAACTTGACAAAGTTCTAAAACAAAAATAAAATTCCTGTTTTTTATATAATCTATATAGAATAAAACTGATAGATTTACTATTTTCAGAGTTTTTAGCTACTTAGTTCCTATTGTTTTAAAACAGGAAACTTAGACTCCAAGGAGGGAATAGACTTAGTAAAAAAAAATCACTTGGTAGCTCAATGAAAGTAACTGCCAATACATGGAGATAACTGGACTTAGAAGGTCATGACTAGACCAGGTATTTAGAATTTATTTGCATTTTAAAAGTCTAATCCATTCTTTTTAATTATTGCAAACTCATATGGGTGAAGCTTGAGGTTTTGTTTTTTGGTTTCAATGTTTTATAAAAGTTTAGCTTTTTAGTTGTGGTAAGTATCAAAAGGAAATATTAATTAAAACAAAGTATCTTAATAATCCTTTGTGCAATTTTGTCACAAAACATTCTCAATTTCTCATATACTTTTTTTTTTTTTTTTTTTTTAGGAGACCAGGTCTCATTCTGTTGCTCAGGCTGGAGTGCAGTGACACAGAGTTCACTGTAAGCTTGAACTCCTGAGCTCAAGTGATCCTCTTTCCTTAGTCTGCCGAGTAGCTGTGACTACAGGTGCATGCCACCATGCCTCAGCCTCTCAACGCACTGGGATTAAAGGCGTGAGCACCCACGCCTGGCCATGGACTTATTTATTTTTTTATTTGTCAGCTGGGAACTTTGATTCCTACTTATTTTCTGCTCTAATATTTTGGCTGTTTCAAGACTCCTAAGACATTATCTCTCAATGGTCAGAGAAAGACTAATACTATTTATTTATTTTCTATATCTTTGGTTGCCTTAATAACACAAATAATTGAGGAAAAATAGTTTTAAACAAGAAACTTTACCTAATGAATCATCAGTGAACTTATCTAGTATTTGGCACTTCAGATCATGTTTCTCCTACCCCTATTTTAGTAGTTATGAGAAATCTGTAGATTGTTTCTCTTTGAAATCAGAACAAGTGGATTTAAATCCTAGATCTGCTTCTATCAGCTGAGTGACTTGGCTAAGTTTCTTAAGCTCTCTAGGAATCAGTTTCTTCATTTGGAAGATAAGGAATGGGCCGGGCACAGTGGCTCACGCCTGTAATCCCAGCACTTTGGGAGGCTGAGGCGGGCAGATCACCTGAGGTGGGGAGTCCAAGACCAGCCTGACCAACATGGAGAAACCCCGTCTCTACTAAAAATACAAAATTAGCTGGGCATGGTGGCACATCCCTATAATCCCAGAAACTTGGGAGGCTGAGGCAGGAGAATCACTTGAACCCAGGAGGCAGAGGTTGTGGTGAGCCGAGATTGCACCATTGCACTCCAGCCTGGCCAATAAGAGCAAAACTCCAACTCAAAAAAAAAGGAATGACATTTATTATACGATTATTATGAGGATTAAATTATATTCAGCTTATAAATTAAAATTCCCAATGCCTGGCCAAGAGTTGATACTTAACAATAATGATTTCTTCTTAGATCTTCTTTAAAAAAGGTAAAACTAAAATCAAATGATTTTGGATATGTGCTTAGTTTAGATTACAATTAACTTTGATTTGCCTTAATTTTGATTCATGTTTCAGTTTCTTTTGAGGTCTTATTTTAAAATTTGGTATTTGCTTAAGTGGATTTGAAATTTGAATCTAGGTAATAATTACCCATGTTGTTCTGACAGGAAAAACCTATGAATAAAAAGTGCTTTTGAAAAGGAGGTGGGGCCAGGCATGGTGGCTCATGCTTGTAATCCCAACAGTTTGGGAGGTTGAGACAGAAAGCATACTTGAGCCCAGGAATTCTGTGCAGGGAGACTGTCTCTACCAAAAAGAAAAAGAAAAAGAAAAAGAAAAAAAGCCAAGCATGGTGGTACACACCTGTGGTCCTAATCTACTCAGGAGGCTGAGGTGGGAGGATCACTTGGGCCTAGCAGGTCTAGGCTGCAGTGAGCTGTGATCATGCTATTGCACTCCAGCCTGTCTTTAGACCCTGTGTAAAAACAAAAAACAAAAACAGGAGGTGGGCTTACGAGGTTAAGGAGGCCCCCAAACTGTCTAGGATTTAGCACAGCATCTGTCATCTGTTGGGGCTCTTAGCTGATCAATGAATGTGTCCCATTTCTGCCTTTCACATCATGAGCATCTCTGGGTGTGCTAGTGGGCAGGTGGAAGGAAGCCTTTTAGGGTTTGGTTCACCACTGGATATTTTTTCCTTTTTTTTGACACAGGATCTCACTCTGTCACCCAGGCTGGTGTGCAGTGGGGTGATCACGGCTCACTGCAACCTTAATTTCCCGAGCTCAAGTGATCCTCCCACCTCAGCCTCCCAAGTAGCTGGGACTACAGGCATGCACCACCACGCCTGGCTAATTTTTGTATTTTTAATTGAGATGGAGTTTTGCCATGTTGCCCAGGCTGATCTCGAACTCCTGGGCTCAACAGAGTCACTTGCCTTAGCCTCCCAAAGTGCTGGGATTATAATCAGGAGCCACAGTGCCTGGACAGATACATTTTATTAACTTATTTATTTATTTATTTATTTATTTATTTATTTATTTTGAGACGGAGTCTCACTCTGTCACCCAGGCTGGAGTGCAGTGGCGCAATCTCAGCTCACCACAACCTCTGCCTCCCGGGTTCAAGCAATTCTCCTGCCTCATCCTCCTCAGTACCTGGGATTACAGGCGCCCACCACCATGCCTGGCTAATTTTTTTGTATTTTTAGTAGAGACGAAGTTTCGCCATCTTGGCCAGGCTGGTCTCAAAATCCTGACCTCAGGTGATCCACCCACCTTGGCCTCCTAAAGTGCTGGGATTACAGGCGTGAGCCACCGTGCTTAGCCATTAACTTATTTTTATCTGTTACAAAAATTATAAACATGATAGAACCATTAGTAAACACAAATGAGAATAAACAACAATTTAAAAATAATCCATAGTCATTGTTCTCAGTATTACAAACACTTTAACATAGATACATCTTTTAAACAAAAATAAGATGAGATATTTAATGTCACATTTCTGCCTGGCTGCTTTTAGGACGAATATTGGAGAGCTGGCTACATTAAATCCATAGTTTGAAAACGAGGTTTGGGTAGTTTTTTTGTTTTTTGTTTTTTGTTTTTGAGACGGAGTTTCGCTCTTGTTGCCCAGGCTGGAGTGCAATGGCCCGATTTCTGCTCACTGCAACATCCACCTGCCCAGTTCAAGCGATTCTCCTGCCTCAGCCTCCTGGGTAGCTGGGATTACAGGCATATGCCACCACGGCCGGCTAATTTTGTACTTTTAGTAGTGACAGGGTTTCTCCATGTTAGTCAGGCTGGTCTCGAAGTCCCAACCTCAGTTGATCCGCCTGCCTCAGCCTCCCAGTGTTGGGATTACAGGCGTGAGCCACTGCGCCCAGCCTGAGGTTTGGGCAGTTTAAAGGCATATGCAATTCCTAAGAGTCCTCAGTTTTTGAAGAATTGAATACCTATTTATAAATAGTAGCATTTAACAATACCTTATTTATAAGCTTTTCAAATCCATACTAGTACTATGTACTGAACTATTATTTCTGTGAATTATTAAGTTGCCTCATACTTTGAGCCTATTCATCCTGAGGACAATTCAGTTTTCAATTATTTCTAAGCTTTTATTGAAGTCTTGATTTCCCCTTCCATAGAAATAAACAGAAGGTAACTGAGAGAGACAACAAGCCTGTTGTTTATCAGCAAGCTTTTAGCACAAAATTGCTGTCTGCACAAGTGGTATCAGCCATCATTACACCTGCTTGCAAATGTGAAGACAAGCAGGGCCATGATCGGTCAATCTGGTTATTGACTTCAGGCATCTCACTTCAAAGGTGATTGCAGTTTCACCAATTGTCCCAGCCATGTGTGAAAACTGTGCTTTAAGGAACTCTGCCACCAATAATAGGTTAAATGAGAACATTGCTTTGAAAGTTTATGAAGATTCCCCAGGCAATGAGAATATGAGCTGTGATTCTAGCCCCTTCAACTGGCATTTGCAACCATTCTTTTAAATTCTAGTGTCAAATTTTAAGTATCTCTTTGTAGTTTTTCTAACAGTAGCAAATTACAGAAAAGAAGATCTTACTTTTGACTTTTAAACAGCAATTAAGCATTTGCCTCTAAAATTCTAAATTTGCTTCCTTCATGGTAAGGTCAGCTTGGTTGAATTAGCTAAAAACGTGTACTTCTTCATATACTGAATTCCAGAACAGTTCAAGTGATCTTTTGCATTATGTTCCTGTAGATACATGAGATTTAGAGAAGAGGTAAAAGCTGAATTAGTCATTATTGCACTAATTTTGTGATTATAAATTTGCTTGGAGGTTCTTTAAAAGTTTTAATACAATTGATAGCTCGGCCTGTTTAAAGAAACAACAGGTCTATGACTGTGCACTAGGCTTAGCATTAAATTTTCACTGCTTTCTGATGTCAATGCTTGTTATTGTCTTTGTAATTAAATCTAGTTTCCATTTATCATCCAAACCAGGCAATCAGCAACTTTACATTTATCTTCCATTACCTTCAAAGGAGTATTTTGTGAATCCTCCATTTACTCATCTATTTTCAAATGCCCCGGCCTCTACCTGCCCATATCTCATGAGGCTGTGCACAAAAATAAATAAGGCCAGAAAGAATTGAGGTTTATAATTATACAGCTTATTGACCCTTAGAGTGGTGTTTTTAAAATTACTATTTTTAGTGTTTTTTTTTTAAACAATTAAAGATTCAGAAAAAGGCAGAATTGTGGACTTGCTTTTCATGTCATCTCCACGAAGACGTTAAGAAGAGCTGCTCTGCACCCATCCTGTTTGTGAAAACAGGCTTCCCAGAGGAACCCCACACAATTATTGTTCTCCCCGTTCCTGCTGGTAATTGATTCAGGAAGCTTTCTTGAAGAATGGGGGTTTCTACTTCATTATCACTACTGCTGAATATTTTACACATGGATGGTAAAAAATTTTAATGCAACAAAATTAATAGCAATACAACTATAATGAATATAATTTAGGCCTTCAGGGTACAGAATTAGCAGTGCTGCAAACATTCATTTTGAACATCAATGATAATTACATTGTAGCTATAAAAATACAGAAAATGGACTGAAATGACCTTCCTTCTGTAATACTCTGCAAGTTGTTTGATAAAAGGCATTCTGTCACTTGTTCAGTTGTCTGTTTCGTATGTAGGGGAAGTTGGAGGTAAGGGTGTGTGGAATGGGAGACAATGAGAGGAAGGCAGATGGGAGTGTGGGATGTAGTTCTTTATTTTGTAATTGTATTACAGTATATAAGAAAGATGATGTTAGTAAGCTTCAGCAAGGACCCACCATAAATGTAGGTAGAGGCAGGGACAGAGAGCAGGACACCGAAACAAGTTATATGGTCTCAGTAATGGGACAATGCCACTTTGTTCTCTTCTTCTTCTTCTTTTTTCTTTTAGGGAATGCAAGTCAAACAATAAGTGGAAGACTCTTGAGCTTAGTCACCCAGGTTATGACATGAAGGTCAGTTTGGTCTCTCTCTTCATTTCCTCCCGCCCCACGGGGAGTCATCTGCTTGAGGAAGGAAAGACACATTGCCGGGCTACAGCGCAGGGCCCATTGTCGTGCTGAGCCACCCTGGCTTCCCTGCAGGCCTCCTGAGTCGCAGCCTAGGAATGTGGCAAGAGGTGAGCCAGTGTGGCCGGGTTTTCCTCTCCCACACGCCAAATATGTCCACAGCTTCGGGTACCACTTTCCTCTGAGCAAATTCTTCCCCACTCTCTTTCAAAATGTTAATTAGAGTTTATCCACTATGTTCCCAGCATTACCACTTTTTTGAGCAGGTAAATCAGATAATGCTTCTCATGAGCTTCAGCTTCCTGCTGAGTTGTGTCCTCTCTCGCGGAATGACTGAGGAAAGGTGCTGTGCACAGTTGGTCCAGTTAATGTGTGGCTGCTCCACTCCTCCAGCTGAGACCATTTGTTTGAAGGATATTCCCATCAGTTACAATGGAATCTTGAAACATTTTCACTCCAGTATGCTGCAATCTTGCAATCTCCTTGAACACTAGAGAGATTTTTTTTTTTCTTAAGGCTTTTTTTTTTTTAGATTTCACCAGTAGGAGGAAGCCTCCCTCGAAATGAGCGAGGCTCAGCAGGTCTGGCACAGCTAACCTTGATCGTTCCTAGCTGGTATCTTATTGCTGCTTCTTGCCCAGCCTCCTTTCTGTTTTTTAACCTGGCCTCCTCTTTTATGTTCACTTATTTCATTATTTGAAAGAAAACAGCAGGACCTGGAAACTCTAGTCCAGTCATGCTCCTGGACTTCTGTCTTGCCCTGCGGTCTCTTTTGATCTAAATTTGTTTCTCACTGTTACAAATATGGTCGCTGAGAAGCCTGCAGAATCTGAAATAAACTAAGGGTTTGTATGAGGAAGTATATATTAATATAAGTGTGGAAAGCAAGGTTTATCTTCTATATATTCGTACCTGATCTCATGTTGGCTGTAATGGCAGATACTGCATCCTTGCTTCCCAAACAGAGGTTTTATGGCCACAAGGAAGTATGAGTTCCTACATTTAATTACAACATATGGTGAGTTACAACATGCTCTGCTGCTGGTTTTACCACTTGAGAAGTAATTGGGGGATTGTCCATTCTTAGATATTTAATTGCCTCAGGGCTGCAGAAGAGGTGTTGCCACAAGCTGGTTTCACAATGAAAGGCCACCTCAGGGATGCAATAGATTAGGCTGGCCTGCTTTTCTTGGGCAAAGACAACATGAACTCCAGGCTGCCTTTGTAATAAACTGCTCTTTCATCTTTATTTTTTGCTTTCTTGGCTGGCTTTTAGAAGAAAAAGTCAAATTTTAAAAGAAATGGTACTTAAATTAGAAATTGGCTGCTCACGATTCAGTTAGGGAGGGCACATGTGGCATTCTGTCAATGACCCATCATGTACATATTTTTATTTGAATTCCTGTAAGTGGCTGCCCTTTTCCTAAATCTCCTTAATTTATTCAATAAAAGTGTTATCCCCTTGGGAGGCCGAGGTGGGTGGATCATGAGGTCAGGAGATCGAGACCATCCTGGCTAACACAGTGAAACCCCGTCTCTACTAAAAATACAAAAAAAAAAAAAAAAAAAAAAAAAATTAGCCAGGCATGGTGGCTGGCACCTGTGGTCCCAGCTACTCGGCAGGCTGAGGCAGGGGAATGGCATGAACCTGGGAGGCGGAGCTTGCAGTGAGCCGAGATCGCGCCACTGCACACCAGCCTGGGCGACAGAGCGAGACTCCGTCTAAAAAAAAAAAAGTGTTATTCCCTAGATATGCCAGACACTAAGGGTTTTAAATTTTATCTTTTTTTATATTACATATTTCATATTGGATTTTTAAAATAATATTTTGAGTTTGTGTTAATATACTATTTTCCATTTGAGCCATGTTGACTTTTTAAAAGAATTTCAAGATACAACTTATATCTACATTTGGACCATAATGTGAATTCATGATTTTCAACTCACTTGAAATACTAAGTTTTTAATTGAGTTGATTTGTTTTGTAGACTAATTTTATGTGTAATTGAAATGTTTCTTTTATAGATACTTCAGTACATTTTGTTGCCATGGATTCATTTCTCACATCTAATTCCTAACCCTGGAAAAATAATTTTTAAAAATTAGCAGAGAATATTTCTTTTTAGATGAGTCTTAAGACCTTTCCAGTTCCAGATTGCTTTCTGTTGAAATGAGAAGTTGTGTTTTAGAAGGACACAATTTATCTCCATGATGTCAGCCTCAAAAATCAATCAGCCTAAATAAGGAACTAGAGCTTCATGGAGAAAGGCTAATTTCACGGTTGTGGCAGGGAAGGTACATGATAAGCCTGGGATTTTTGTGTGTCAGAAAATAAGGAGGTGCTCAAATGATGGTGAGTATGCATCAACATGACACAGAAGCCAGCTTGAATGAGTTCCAACTGCTATCCCTGTTCAAATCTGGGATAATTTTAGCAAGAGTGAGAGAGATAAATTAATTAATTATAAATGAATGAAATAAGAATTAATGGGTCCAAACTCATAATAGCTAAATAAGGAAGAAGAAAAAGCTGTTTCTTACCGCAAAATCCTGGCTGATAAAGAAGACAAATGGATAAAATGGAGTTAGAAAATTACCATTTTATAACCATCAGAGTAAAACTGATTCTGGCTAGAATGATTAATAGATGCCAGATCTAGCAGAGGGAATTTTGATGAGGAGCAAGTTATTTACTCAGTCTCAAAATGCCTCTCCACAAGTTACTTAATAATTATGAGGGAAAATAGTGTAGAAGCAGAATAACATCCTACTTAACCAAGTAGATCAACACTGATATCATCAACAAGAGGCAAAGGAATATCAAGTGCCTCCCAATGTGATAACACAAGCAAAACAAAACATCACTCATGTGGTAATCCAACCAAAAATGGATTAGCTCTGTCTAATCATAAGGAAGCAGCAGAGAAACCCAAATCTTAGTAGATATATTCTATGAAATAACTGGCCTGTATTAATCATAAATGCCAATGGCATGAAAGACAAAAGAATGTTGAGAAAGTGCTTTAAATTAAATGAGTCTAAAGAGACAGGACAATTTAATGCAATATGTAATGCTAGACAGTATCCTGAACTGGACAAAGATTCTTTAAATAATATTTTGGAAACAATTAAGGAAATTAAAATGAACTTTAAAGTATTCTATCAATGTTAAATGTCCTGAGTTTTTAAAATATTTGGTAATTATTACACATTTAATAATTATACTGTGGTTAAGGACAAAATTTTGTTCTTATGAAATGTAAGCTGAAATATTAAGGGATAAAGAGGCATTATGTGTGCACCTACTCTTATATTGTTCAAAAAATGTATATTTAAAAATTCGTAATATATTTAAATAGATATACATAGATGAAACAAAGCAAATGCTAAAACTTGGAAAATCTGGGTAAAGACTTTTTCTATTTAAGTGTTCTTTTTACTGTTCTTGCAATGTTTCTGTAAGTTTGAAATGACTTCAAACACAAAAATAAAAATAGAAGGAGACAATCAGCCAAATTACTTTTGTGAATACTTAATATAGCCTCATTACTCTGAAAAACAAAAAGGTACTAAGAGACATAGAACTATTCATTAGAACTTTAAAATCTATAGGCTATCCAAAAAAGACAAAAAAGTAGAAAGAAACACCTTTAAAATCTAGTGGAGAAGACTATATTAGCATATAAAACAATTAAAAGAATTAATATTTTAAAAAAAACTTTTTTAGACAGAATCTTGCTCTGTTGCCCAGGCTGGGGTGCAGTGGCGTGATCTCGGCTCACTGCATCCTCCACCTCCCAGGGTGAAGTGATTCTCCTGCCTCAGCCTCCCCAGTAGCTGGGATTACAGGTGCCATGCCACTGTACCTGCACCTGGCTAATTAAATGAATGAATCTTAAGAAATAAATGAGCTATTTATTATTGTTTATTCATACAAGTTATGGAATAAACCTTTACAAGTTAGGAATGTATTTATTTGTCCTAACTTTCTAGCTTTCTTTCTGAAGTCATGTAGACTCAGTTTATTATCTGGACTTTTTTCCCCCCAGTTTGACTATGTAATAGAAAAGCATTGTCCTAGGATTCAGGATATGTAGTTCCTAGCCCATCTCTGTCATTTAAGAGCTGTTTGACTTTGTCAAGTCACTTGACTTTTGTGGACTCAGTTTCTTCACCCGTGAAATAAGGAAGATGAACTCAAAAATCTTTGAGCTCTTTCAGCTTTAAAGGCCTATGATGCCACATGGGATGAAAATCATAAGAGCTAATGAAAATAGCTGGATATGTTAAATCTCCTTTGGTGATTTGCAGTTAGGATGCATAAGCAATTGATCAAACTTCTATGGAAGCTAGACACTTTGATGGTAAAATCACTTTATATTCCAGTGCTGCTTTTATTTCCTCAAGCATTCCCATGCCTTTAATATGATTTGACACTTCTAGCAAAGTTGCTGTGATATGAGTAGGGCATATATCATCAACTCCATTTTTCAAAAAACAAAACTGAGGCACTGAGAGGTTACTTACCTTTATACCTTTTTTTTTTTTGAGACAGAGTCTTGCTCTGTCGCCCAGGCTGGAGTGCAGTGGCATGATCTCGGCTCACTGCAACCTCTGCCTCCGGGTTCAAGCAATTCTTCTGTCTCAGCCTCCCGAGTAGCTGGGACTACAGGCATGCACCACCATGCCTGGCTAATTTTTGTGTTTTTAGTAGGGATGGAGTTTAACTGTATTGTTCAGGCTGGTCTCGAACTACCGACCTCAGGTGATCTACCCCCTTCGGCCTCCCAAAGTGCTGGGATTACAGGCAGAGCCACCATGCCTGGCCACCTTTATGTGTTTCAACAAATTAATATTTCTTTCTTGATCTATCAACTCAGAAATCTGGATTCATAGTTCCATAAAACAAGAAAGAATGCCCCACATACTCCCTCTGTCTCTGTGCTATCTGCATTTCCCAACTTTTTACATTGTCAATATTTCTATCAGTTGGGTTCTGTTCTCAATGACTGATTATTCTGTACTTTGCCAATAGGTTGACTGATTTTTTTAAGTAAAAGGATTTTGCACTATTATAATAATGTGAGTATTATTACCTAAGGCACAAAGTAGCATGATTGGACCCATAAAGAAGGAGATACATAACTGTGTGTTAATAAACCTGTACTAATTGAAGAAGAATATTTCAAGTGTCAAGGTCAAATAGATTCTCTTCTTCAATTTATTTAAATATTACACAACATTATAGATTGTTTTATATTTATACCATGATTTCTTTACACATCTTTTCAAGAATTTGAATTTCTAATTCACTTTTTTTGTGAGCAGAATTATAATATGCCTTCAGCTTTCATCTTGTCAAAGATCATCCAGTTCTTAATAAGGATATTTCCTACTTGAATATTTCTACTTGAAACTTATTCTTCAGAGCCCTCTGATTTCCTATTACTATTTGGACTGTTGATTTCCTAGGCTTGCTAGACAGCTCTCATCCAATAATTATTTTTCATAGATTTCTAGGTAAAGTTTACTTTTTTCTCGGCTGCCATAATCTTCTTTGTCTTGGGTTACTTTTTATTTTTGCTCTGGTACATCCCCAGATAATTGTTTTTTTCAGAAAGTATGCATGGGAGTTAAAAAATAAATTAGAAAAGTCCATAATTCTAGTTTCAAGAGAATTTTCCCTCAGAACTATTAAAGCATTTTCTATGATCCTCTAGCAACCAATTTTGCTGGGAAGGGACTGGCACCAGTCAGATTCTGATCTCTTTATAGATAATTGGTTTCTTTTCTCAGAAAGTTTTTAGGCTTTATATTTTGACATGGGGAAGTTTCAGAAAAGGTGTCTAGATGTGCATTTTTAAAAATTTGTGTATCATTTGCTGATCTCCTTATGCTAAATTGCTTAGTCAACAGAAACAGAGAGGCAGCAGTTACATGCCAAGTACACATAACAAGGATCTTAGCCCTTTATAGGAAGGTTGTTTGACTTCTTTAGAGATTACTTTTTTGGTTTTAGTTTAAATAAGGGTACACATCACCCTTGTATGTAGATGAGGGAGTAGAGAATGGGTTGAAGGTGGGCTTGTACAGCTTTACTGTAAGCGTTAAACCCATACCCTTGATTTCTGTCTCACTTTCCCCTGGCATTCTTGCCAGTTTCAAGCTTTGAACTTGCAGCTTTCTTCTGTTTAATTTCTTGGCCGTAGATTCTCTGGCTTCAATTTATAACAACAAAATCTAACTTTTATTAAGCAGCATTCCAGGAACTGTCCTAAGTATTTATATTGTGATTTACTTGGCCAATCCTCACAACAACGCTATGAGGTAGCTACAGTCAACTCTGAGTATATGCAGGGAATTGGTTCCAGGAACCCCGCATCTGCCAAAATCTGTGCATAGTCAAGTTTGGCAAATTGGTCCCTCG
This sequence comes from Pan troglodytes, assembly GCF_028858775.2. Taxonomy (NCBI): domain Eukaryota; kingdom Metazoa; phylum Chordata; class Mammalia; order Primates; family Hominidae; genus Pan; species Pan troglodytes. Next base: position 156,414,772 of record NC_086015.1, read on the forward strand.
GGAATTGGCATATGCAAAAGTTAGCCTTTATTATAGGCCAGTTTCGCATTCCACAAATACTGTATTTTTGATCTGCCCTGGGTTGAAAAACAATCCACATGGAAGTGGACTCATGCAGTTCAAATCCATGTTGTTTAAGGGTCAACTGTCCCATAATTATCCACATTTTATAATGAGGAAACAGGATTGCTCAAAGTCATACAGGTTATGACTGGCAGAGCTGATATTTGCATCCAGGCAGTCTGCGATCCCATCCTGCACCTCTCTTGGAGAAATACATAGAAATCTGTAATTCCTTGATCCTGGGATTTATTATGAACTTATTCTCTTTTATATGCATATATTTTAAACCAGCATTTCAGTGGAATGTGAGGTTGAGGGCCCAAGAAGGAAAGGCATGGTGTTCTGTCTGCAACAGTTAATTGAAATCTACCCATAATTTCTGAGTGCCAAATTCACCAAGGGTAAATCCAGGTATAGGCAGTTGCTTATGCTGTGAGTTTACGCAGCATAATGACAGACAATGAGCAGTCAGAGACTTACTTTTAGAGGTCTAAGATTGCTGTGGCCATTCTTTTCCTTCACTTTACCTCCTACTGCTGCAGCTAGAACAATCTCTCCCTGGTAGAACCTAAAGATACAGGTTCCATTTAAAAACACCCCCTCCACTCCTGTTTCCTTCCATGCTCATTTCTCTGACTAGACAGGTCTAGGTAGGGCTGGTAGGTGGAAGGAGGCAGACAACCAAAGGAAAACAGTACTAAGGCTAAAGGAAGGAGAGAGAAAAGAATGAAATTTGTATGGGAAGCTAGACTTGACCCCTGTTTCCTGCTAATTACCAGAAGTCTATAATGAGTCATGTGTTGTTATAGGTGTTCTGTGTGTATCATTCAATTTACTTTTCATAATGACCCTGTAGCAAAGGTATAGCAAAGGTATTACACCCATTTTATAGATGAGGACATTAAGGCTTGGAGATGTTAAGGAATTTACCCAAGGTTACAAAGGCAGTATGTTCATCTGACTTTAAAACCCATGCCAATTTCTCTCTGCCATGATGCCTTTTGACTCCTTATGGCAGCATTTGGAATGGAGCAGGTGTTAGTGCAAGCTCACCCTCCCTCCCTTTCTCTCAGTACACTCATACACTCATAGACACACAAACATAAATACACACACACACACACATGAATTAACTAATTGAACTGATATTTCTTGAGCTGTTTATATGCTAGGTATTTGGTAGAGTCTACGCTGTCTTCTGTGAGTCAAATCATGCCTCTCAAGCACACAGTAATCAAACTTTTTTTTTTTTTGAGACAGAATCTCGCTCTGTTGCCCAGGCTGGAGTGCAGTGGCGCTATCTCGGCTCACTGCAAGCCTTGCCTCCCGGGTTCACGCCATTCTCCTGCCTCAGCCTCCGGAGTAGCTGGGACTACAGGCGCCCACCACCATGCCCGGCTAATTTTTGTATTTTTAGTACAGACGGGGTTTCACCGTGTTAGCCAGGATGGTCTCGATCTCCTGACCTCATGATCCACCCTCTGCAGCTCCCCAAAGTGCTGGGATTACAGGCGTGAGCCGCCGCACCCGGCAGTAATGAAACTTTCTAGAGGCGGGGATAGGGGAAAAGGGTGTGGGATCTATGTTCAAATAGGTGGCTTCTTAAAGATCAGGACTGGAGGGGCTGCACAAGTCCATTGCAGAAGAGCAACTCTTTCTAATTTGCCACTGGGCCTGGAATTCTGACTCTGAAGCTCAATTCTCTTGAAGTGAGATATTTTGCCATACTAAGAAGCAAAATACTTTCTTAGGAGTCCTCATCACCTTATTGTGAATTAAATTTATGAAATTTCTTCAAATGTTAGTGTAATAGATCACAAAATGGTCAAATTACTTATAACCCTGTTCACAAAATGGTCACAAATTACTTATAGCCCTTTGCAGTGGGATTTTTGCCAGGCCTCGCATCAAAAGGTTGAGTTTATTTCTCTATCCTTTAATCCTGGGTTTGGCTGGGTAACTTGCTTTGGCCAATGGAACATTGAAAAATATGGTGCAGGCTGGGCATGATGATCCATACCTGTAGTGCCAGCTACTCAGGAGGCTGAGGCAGGAAGATCACTTGAGCCCAGGAGTCTGAAGCCAGCCTGGGCAACAGGCTGGGCAGATATGGTCTCTGAGAAAAAAATGTGCAGAGGCTTGAGGGGGGCTTGCATATGGGGTTTACCTTCTCCTGCTGCTGAGAATGTTTCTGCCACCATGTGAACTACACTCTTTGAGGATGAGAGAACATGTGAAGAAAGGCCTTAAACATACCAATTGTCCTAGCTGTAGCCCCAGATGTGAGAGGGAGGCCATTTTAGATCACGCAACTTCAAATGAGCTGGCCTCATCCAGAAACACTATCACCACCAAATTGTGAGGAATTATAATTGGCTGTTTTCGTCCCAAAGATTTGTAGTATTTTGTTGTGAGGCAAAAGCTACCTGATGTATGTAGCTAGTTGAAGTAGGCTGGGGAAGGGGGAGCAAAACAGGAAGGAAAGGAATTGAGTAGAAAACACCTTGATTATCATTTGTGCAATGTAAGGTTCCTGAATGTTTGGGTAGAGACAGGGCAGCCCCTAAGGAGAGAGAAGTGCAGAAAAGAATGAAGGGAGTCCACTAAACACAAAGTTCACTCTTCCTCATGACTGACCTTTTTATAACTCCAAGAAGAAACATCTAGAATGTGAGCACTTTATCCCATTGTCAGGGTTTTGCTGTAATTTGAACAATTCAAAAGTGATTTGACACTCTTGTTTACTTTTTACTTAGTGGTTCAGCAGAGATAAATAACTTCCCAGTAGATTCATTTGAATTTCGTCTTGACCCAGAACTCTGGAGTGCAAATATAACCATTATCTGAAACTGTGAAACATCAGAAGTGGAAGCCATCTCAATCTGTTTTATGTCCGACTCCCACCACCTTGTTTTAACATGGTACCGTGTTAAAGAACATCAGACCATAACATTCTAATTCAGTATCACATCTTTATTTGAGTAATATGCTTTCTCCCTCCTCTGCCCTCAAGTATAATGCTTTCTCTGTCTTTTGCAATATAAATGATTCACTTTGTTATGTGGTTACTCAAATGGATGTCTGTTGTCTTCAGAGGCTTTAAACTTTCTCTGGGAAGAGATCTTGTTTTATTATTCATTCTTTCATTAATTTATTCATGCAGGAAATGTTTATTGTACAATGATGGTTCAGGCCTGCTTTCAAGGATCTTATTATCTAAGTACAAGAAAAGAAAACATAAACCAGTTTTTAAAGAGCATGTTAATGTTGAGTATTTACAAAATGTATGAGCACAAAGAAGAAAGAATTGGCTTGACACATGCACCTATATTCTAACTCATGTTTCCTCTTCTACCCTTGACTCCCTAACATTAAGTGTGCACTCACTCAACAGCCAGAGTGATTAGATATATCTAATTAGATATAACAGCCAGATAGATTAGATTATATCAATCCTCCACTTTAAATTTTCAATTTAAATTTCTTTCTTTTTTTGAGATAGAGTCTCGCTCTTGTCACCCAGGCTGGAGTGCAGTGGCACGATCTCAGCTCACTGCAACCTCCGCCTCCTGGGTTCAAGCGATTCTCCTGCCTCAGCCTCCCAAGTAGCTGGGACTACATGTGCGTGCCAACACACCCAGCTAATTTTTTTGTATTTTTAGCAGAGATGGGGTTTCACCACGTTGACCAGGATGGTCTCAATCTCTTGACCTTGTGATCTGCCTTCCTTGGCCTCCCAAAGTGCTGGGATTACAGGCGTGAGCCACCACGCTTGGCCTCAATTTAAATTTCTTACTGGTCTTACAAAGCCAATGGGATGTGGCCCCTGACTGTAATTCAGTCCTGCTGGCTCCTTTCAGTTCTTTGGGAACTCTAGCTTGATCTCTAGGTTTAGCACCTCTGAACCGGTGGTTCCTGATGCCAAAATGCTATTCCTCCTATTTCTGCATGATTAGCTCCTTCTTGTCATTCAGAACTCAACTTAGGTGGCTGGATTCCTGATACCTGATGTAAGTAACCACTCAGTTAACGGATGTCATTTGACTCTGTGTAACACTAGCCATGATTTGTTAGTGTCTTTGTTTTCCTATATCCCTCTCTTCCCCTCCCTCCCTCTCTTCCTTCCTTCCCTTTCTTCCATTTCTTCCTTCCTTCTTTCCATACCTCCTTCATTTTTCTTTCCTCTTCCTTAACTTTGTGCCTCTCTCTCTGCACTAGAATGCATGCCCCATCAGAACAGTGACCTTGTTGTCTCCTGCTCCCATGCCTATTCCATAATAGGTATTCAATAAGTACTCCTGAAGTACATGAACAGATGGATAGAAGAATTCT